>NC_082410.1:0-668046 GCF_004011695.2 Ascochyta rabiei | reverse complement strand
AGGGGTCGACAACAGCAATTGCAGTTGGACGTGTTGAATACGACATGGACGAACAAGATGATGTGTGGCTAGATGCACTCAATGTGCAACGCAAAGCCGAGGACGTCGAAGCCATCAAACCTGCGATATTCGAGGTCACCATAACCCAGATCGAGAAGGAGTGGCATGCACTGGAGAAACGTAAGTGCTGAAGCCCTGTGTTCTGAGCGCATCAAGCTGCTGACAATACCAAGGCATTCCGAAGCCAAACCCAAAGCCACCGCAAACACATCGGCCACGGTCCAGCAGTGCGGCCGCAGTAAACGGTGAACCTGCAGGACAAGGTGAGGAACAGGATACCAAATGTGCAATCTGCGACGATGGTGACTGCGAGAACACCAACGCCATAGTGTTCTGTGATGGGTGTGATTTGGCAGTCCATCAAGAGTGCTACGGTGTGCCTTTCATACCAGAAGGACAATGGCTTTGCAGACGGTGTCAACTGGTGGGTCGCGGCACCCCTGCTAGCGAGCTTCCGGTACGTCCCTGCCTGTACGATGATGGTGAACCTTACTGATCTCGCACAGGGCTGCATATTCTGTCCGAACGGAGATGGCGCTTTCAAACAGACGACAGCTATGAAATGGGCACATCTCCTATGCGCTATGTGGATACCTGAAGTGTCACTTGGCAATGTGACATTCCAAGAGCCGGTACAGGATGTCGAAAAAGTCCCCAAGACACGTTGGAAGCTGGTGAGTGCATGTACGTTTGACTCTGGGTCATGCCATTATTAACTGAAACCGCAGTCTTGCTACATCTGCAAACAAAAGATGGGGGCATGCATTCAATGTGGTCACAAGTCGTGCTTCGAAGCCTTCCATGTCACCTGTGCACGCAAAGCTCGACTATGCTTGCGGATGAAGTCTTCCCAATCATCGAATCCGCTCGATTCCACTGTGCTTAAGGCGTACTGTGATCGACACACTCCTTCGGATTGGAGGCGCGAGAACGACGTAGAGGGAGCAATTGCAGACGCAAAAGCCTTTTACCGACACACAATGCGCCACATTCGCTGGCCCGATAGCCAGGCTTATGCTTTATCGATAGGTTCAACCCACCCAGCGCACGCGATCGACGACGAGGACGACGGCGTCCCAGGCAATAACAAGCGAAAGCGTGGGCAGCCAGCCAAATCTTGGAGGCTGCCATCTGGTGCACCAGTTGTTCCTCAGGCCGTCTACCACAATGTCGAAAACGCTTTGATCAAGTTTAACGTTCGCAAACGTAAGGAGTTTGTGCAAGAAGCCTGCAAATACTGGACGTTAAAACGTGAGGCACGCCGCGGTGCTGCCTTACTCAAGCGTCTCCAACTACAGATGGAAGCGTTCTCATCTATGGAGATCACCCGCCGCAACTTTGCGGGGATGGGCGCTGCCGGTCGGCCTCGACTGCAACGTCGCATCGAATTCGCTGAGCGGTTGGAAGACGACATGGAGCAAATTCGTGTTCTTTGCGAAAACGTCAAGGCACGCGAGGCTGAGAAGTTGAAAGATGTCATGATCCTCAAGGATATCCTCGACTGCGTCTACTTCCCCATCCCGCATATCCTCAGCCCTATCTTGGACAAAGCGATCAAGTAAGTATCATAGTCCTTGTCGACTCGTGCAATGTTGACTAACCAACTCTTTAGCCATGACAACAAGGGAGTCTTCATCGAAGGCTTTAGTAAGCTGAGAGGCAAGCTTGACGACAAATTTTACACATCTGTTCAGGTGTTCAATGACGACTTGCTTGCGGTATTGAGCGCGCAGATTGACTTTGTACCCATGTCCAACGTGGGGCGTTTGGAGAACGAGTCTACTAAGGCAATGCCTCACACCCTGACATCCGAACAGAAAGAAACGAAGAAATTGATCAAGCGCATCATCAAGGCTGTTCAACCGATGGTGGAGGATGCGCTGCGCAAAGAGGCCGATATGACCAAATTCCCGGTCGAGAAGCTCCCCGATCTTGAGAGCATTTTTGCACAGAAGCTGCAGGGCAGGCACGCTGCTGTTTCGGTTGAAGATGCTCCTCAAGACACGGTTGAAACAGAGCAGATGAGCTATGGCGATGCTGCTGAGCCAGCGACAAACGGCCTTGGCCACGAAGAAGCAACCAAGAAGGCAGATGATATTCAGCTCGCGCCTACGCCCGATGATAATGCTACTGACAACAATCACTCGATACACGACGAGGCTACAGACGAGGCTGCCATTGCAGCTCAACTTGGGCAAGACGCCCTACACGCCTCTCATGGAGAGCTCCAGGATGATGTGATGGAGCTTGATGTCAAGCAAGACAGTGGGCGTACGGAGCCTCTCACGCCACCGAGGTCTGAGAAGAACCTACTCGACCCACTTCACAACGGAGGCGTTCCATGGTATCTTAAAGCGTTTGACATTCACGGCACAACGGTGCACGAACCCATCTGGGAAGGCCCCCAGGTACTTCGAGACATGAGCGAAGATCTTAGCGAGCTCGATGACGATGAGCTTGACGGACTCGCTGATTCCGACCCAGTACAACCGGACGAAAATGCACCTGACGCTCAGGCGATTGAGTTGCGCAAAGCAGCCGCGCGCAAGAGACAGAGAAGGTCACGAGCGTACAGATGATTTTGTGTTTATTTTCTTTCACATTGTTTCACACCGGCATGCACCTTTCGGTCTTGCCATGTACCACTTCTGGCTTTGTAGCATATCCCGCAACTTGATAGATGAGGCGCAATTGGAGTTGGGCTCTAATGGGACGGTCAGACGCCGCGGAATTACCCTTGTGGGATCTTGGAGTTGATCTTTGCAAAGCATTTCAGCAGGGAGTAATGGGATGTGAGGCTTGCTGCCAGGCAAGACTGGCAGTGATAGTAATTGCAGCTACGATACAGATGTACACGCTCTGACCTGATTTACATGCTCCATACGAGTCCACGGCCTGCCACGCCAAAGACACACTTCGCACCTGTTACATGCACTAAAGCGCTTTAGCAGACGCAAAGCCGTCGACCAGTGACGTCACGAAGATACGTGGAGTCTCTTCCGAGCTGCACGCTGGAACAGGTCGCTGCGACAGGGCGGGTGCGGCTTCCCCCTGGCCTTCGCAGTTGCCTCACTTTGTCGGACGCCAAGAGGCGCGCCTGCCTTTGTTCGATCTGTCGCCAGCGTACGACTGTTCAACAAAGGCTCGCTCACGACCTGCTGCCCGTCCCTCACCCACCAAGCACCGAGGAATCCGTCCAGCGTCCATCGACTATCGTCCATCGCTGTCCCCACTCACCTGCAAGGTTGCAACGTTTCGCTGCGGCAGCCTGACTAGCGTGAACGCTTACTAAATAAAGGCGCGGCTCTGTCGATCAGCCCTGCTAGAGCTGCCAAAAAATCCAGACCTTCTTACCAACAAACACCACCTCACACTCCGTCATCTCCCATCACCACTGCAATCCGCACCGCAGCACAAGATGGAATACGAGAACGAACAACGCGGCTACGACGGTTTGTCTCGATGGCCCGGTGCCACTGCACCACTCGCTAACATGGACGCGTAGACGAGCCTCGTGGCTATGAGCGCGACCGCAGCAGGTCACCGCGCCGTGAGAGTCGTGACAACGACAACGTGCGCGCCCGCAGCGCTTCTCCCAACGACCGTGACAGCCGGTATGTGCCCCTCACCTCCATACTGATGACCACCTCTGTTGATACGCGCCCCAGTGGCCCGCCGCCCCAGCCTCGCGACCGTCAGACAGACGAGAGCCGCAACGAGGGCTCCAATCTCTTCGTCACAGGCATCCACCCCAGTCTGACTGAGGAGGAGGTCACACGTCTCTTCGAGAAGTATGGTGAAGTCGAGCAGTGCAACATCATGCGCGATCCTCACACCAAGGAGTCCCGTGGCTTTGGTTTCGTCAACATGGTCACCTCTGACCAGGCAGACGCTGCCAAGGAGGGTCTGCAGGGCGAGGTCCACCAGGGCAGGACACTGAGCATCGAGAAGGCTCGCCGTGCGCGTCCCCGTACTCCCACCCCGGGCAAGTACTACGGCCCCCCCAAGCGTGGTAAGTATGACTGCTCCCAATTCTCTAGCACAAGCTGACAATGGAGTAGAGTTTGGTGGCCCTGGCGGCGGCGCTGGCAGGGGCGGAGGCCGAGGAGGTCCTCGCTACGGCGACCGCTACGGCGACGACCGACGGGGTGGTGGTGGCTATGGCCGTCGCGATGACTATGGCTCTCGCCGCTACGAAGACCGTGGCTACGGCGGTGGCCGACGAGACGACTATGGCCCTCGTGGCGTAGACCGCTACGCTTCTGACCGTGGCTATGGCGGCAGGGAAGGCGGCAGGGAAGGCGGCCGTGATGGCGGCCGTGATGGTGGTCGTGACGGTGGTCGTGACGATCGTCGCGGTGGCAGCAGCGGCGGCGGCTACTACGACCGACCCCCTCCCCCAGCTGGTGGTTCCGGAGGCGGCTACGGCGATGCTCCTCCTCCTCGCGAATCGTACAGCGGAGGCCGCTCGTACGAGGGTGGTGACTACGACCGCTCTTACCGTTAGCTCCCCTGCTAATCATGGTAGAACCCAAGCGGTACTGAGCAGGTTTCGCAGGACTACCTCTGATCTAGGGCGGGCTACTCTTTTAGCACTTCACGCACGTAACCCCATGGGTACGCCAATGGGCTTGCTTCATAATACGGCTTCACATCACTGGGAATGGTCGGCAAAATTTCCTCGATATAATTCGCAGCAGCGCACGGTAGCACACTTCGATAGTTTGCTATCTTGCGGCTCGACAATTCCTACACATCTTCCGCTCGGTAGTTTTCCTTGGAGAAACGGTTATCAGCACTCGGTAAAGGCTTCTGGGACATCACTCACAGCCCTTGAGAGCATCAGTCGTCTTGAGCATCTACATCGACACCAAATTGTACTTCTATAACTTCCCTTACGATGCAACCTGGACGTCAAATAATTCATCCGCACCACCTTCCGCGCCACCAACACTGTCTAAATATTGTCAATATCACCCATCATAATCGCCCCCGTGTCAACAGCCCGCGACAGAGTCAAAATAAGCGGCCAGCAGTCATCGCTTTCCGGCCACAACAGCATACACCGCCAGGTAATTGCGCAATACCCTGTCTCGCCTAAGACGTAGCGATAAGAAACAGATCCACTTTGTACTACGCCATCTAAAACTGGCTGCGATGCGCTGTGAGCAAGCAGTCTTGAAGCTCTAAAAGCTCTGACTCGCGTCTTGCCAGTGCCCGTGACGACAATACGCAAACGGTTGCTGAGGTTTGTGCCAAAGCAAACGGGTGCTGCGATGTCTTGCAGGTCGCGAGCACTGGCCGACGGGCAGCTGCAGCTGCAGACGAACGAAGGTGCGTGTCCCGACTTCCGTTCGTGTACTCTTTCCTTTGGACTGGCAAACAATCCTCTTAGCTTTGCTGTGATCGCGCGACTGTACGTCTGCGGTATGCGAGATATGGTAAGAACTTAAGATTGCATTATGCCCTGCTTCACGTTCGGCATGGCTTGCATGGCTACACAGCAGCATCTGTGCCGAGTTGAGCTACAGCCGAACACCTGCTCAGGTAGGTATCGCATTATCTGCAGGATGCGCAGCTGGAGCATAAATCTTGTCAGACACTGCCCTTTGCATTGTTTATGGCAAACCGCTGTCTGTCAACTGGAAATCATCATCGTAGTGGATCGTATCTGCGGCTGCTCGCTGAGGATGTCCAATCTTGACATCCACACACATGCGCTACGGTGGTCCTCTCGTGAGACGGGTTGGTACCTGGATATTGTCCGCCATATGTTTGACAGGCTCGGACCGGCGCTCGAAGAAGCTTACGTAGACATGTGGGGGTTCCGTAGATCCTGTAGTGTAATTAAAATTGCCCGCACGAGCTGGTCTATATCTGGTTTGCGCGTCAAAGCGCTCTTCTCGTAAACATCACGCATGTCTCGACAGAGCAAAGCAGCTGGAACGCATGCAGGAGAAACGGCGCCAATACGGATAGTAATCGAGAGTGCAGCTGTCTCAGGGCTGGCGTTGCACCGAGTTAGGCTTTATTACCCCTGAACCCGGGTTCTGGGCAACGACTAGGTAGGACCATTGCATCCGGCGCATTTATGGTGAGCTAACGTTGCTCGGGCTTACAGATGATGAGCGCAGATACCAATCGATCCCTCCTGGGCTCTTGAGTCAAACCTTTGTTCTCTATGCATCGTATGCTCCTTGCTAGCCATTGTGTATGTCGATAACTTCATGTCAGGGACGCGCCGATTGTTCACCTGCTACGTTTGAATGCGACAACGCGCCACGCGGCTATTCCACTGTAAGCGCATGCCATTTGGTGTTGTCTCTGACTTATGTATGCTGATAATGTGGTATAGAAGAAACCCAGCAGTCACTCTTCACGTTGTACGGATTCTATTCGTTCTCCGCCACCGCGCACCCCATCCATTTCTATCTTCGACGCCATACGATGACGAAGAGGAAGGTCATTCCTTTCCTCGCCTTCGCTGCGACTGTTTCTATCTTTCTCTTCTTCTCTAGCGCGACAGTCCATAGGACATGGAACGGGTTACCGCAGCACATAGGGCTAGGAGCGCACATAGGGAACAGCCATGCGCATGAGGTATCCGCAAGCGGCAGCCAGCAGGAGCCAGACTATGCCAACTGGAACCCCAGACCGGACTTCAAAGCTGGTTCAGCCTTACCAGCAGGGCACAACTACACATCTACACTTGTGATCGCGCGCACGAAAGAGGAGGATATGGATTGGTTGCAGCACGAGATTCCCGACCAACAAACAGCTATCTATGTCGTAGACGACCCTTCAGCACCACTCCACCCACCCAAAAACAAAGGTCATGAGGTCATGGTTTATCTGACCTACATAATCGACCATTACGACAACCTCTCCGACATTTCGATATTTACGCACGCCCACCGCTATGCATGGCATAATGATGAATACCTTGGCAGCGACGCTGCAAACATGATCTCGCGCTTGTCCCACCCGCGCGTCTGGCGTGAAGGGTTTGTCAACCTGCGCTGTAGCTGGTATCCCGGGTGTCCGGATTGGATGCATCCAGGCGAGACTGTGCAAAACGATTTCAAGCAAGAGGAGGTTCTGCTCGCCAAATCATGGTCAGAGTTGTTCCCGCTCGATAAGGTCCCGAGCGTGCTTGCGCAACCGTGCTGTGCGCAGTTTGCGCTGAGCAGGGAACGGATTCAGGCAAAGAGCCATGCGCAGTATGTCTGGTACAGGGAGTGGTTGTTCCAAACGAAGATTCCGGATGAACTCTCCGGTCGCATTTGGGAGTATGTGTGGCAATTTGTCTTTACTGGAGAAAGCGTCTTATGTCCCAGTGAAAGCGTCTGCTTCTGCGATCAGTACGGTACATGTTTTGGTGGCAGCGAAGAGTTTGATGATTTCAAGAGTTTGAAGAATGAACTAAAGGATCGCGAGAAGGATTTGAGGGATTGGGAAAATAAGGGAAAGGACATCGAAAAACTGGAGAAACCAGAGCCGGGGAAGGACAGGAAGTATCGAGCCGAGATCGATCGATTACGGCCAATTGTGGACAGACTGCTGTCTGAGGCGGAGGCGAGAGGGAAAGATCCCAAGAACAGAGCGAAAGAGGCGGGGAGAGAGTGGCACGAGGGCGATGGTTTTTGAGGGAAGTCATTTTTAGGTCAGGCGTTCCGGTACGGAAAGAAGCTGGGAGGATATCCATCTACATGTTCAGACCCTCTACGAAGTAGAGTGCAAACATGGACTACATCATTCAAGCAAATTCCATCTTCTCGTAATGCATGTTATTGCCTAATATACAATGATTCGCCCTGTGATTCACGCTCAGACTGACCACAGACGCCGGATTTGGCGTTGTAGAATGCAATGGTTTTTGCGCACCCACTCAACAAAAACAGTATGTCTTCTGGCCGAGCACCTCCAGAACTTACAAGAGTAGCTTGCAGCCCTCAGTCAACACCGGAAATAGGTACCAAGACACTGGTGTTGTTTTCTGAGTTTCAAGATCGACGTTACGTAAGCGATGCGTGCAAACTTGACGCACGCAGTGCAAACAACACAAACCTTGCCCACCGCGAACCCACGAATGCGCCGCTGCTGGTCGGCTGCCGTCTTTTGCTTGTCACTTGTACACAACAGGGACAACCACCCGATAGCAAGCACCAGCACACATAGGTGCGCAAACCGCCATTGCAACGTTGTCTTGTCTCCGAATTTGTTTCGATTGAAGCAAACTTCACCTGCATGTATCGAGTGTCACATCATCATCGTTCAAACAGTATCTTTCTGCTTTTTGGCATCTCGCGTCTGTTGTTGTCAAACCACCTTATCTCACATCAAACTTCATTTTCTGCTGCTACCATCAAACCAAATCATGTGCCCAGATCTTGTCAAACCAGCTCGATGGGATGCAGCATTCAAAAAGGCTTTGGGTTTGCCCGAGAGCCTGATTTGCATCGAGTCCATTCGCTATTCCCTCCTTAGTCTTTCGACACGTACTTACAGACGAGATTTTGATAGTTTTCCTTCTGCGATCACACGACCCTAGTCTGCCGCACAAGAGGCTTGTTTGACGTCGTTTGTTTGACCAGCCCTGGTGATCAGCAGCAATGGCGACGAACGCTCCCTACTACCAGATGCGCGCCAGCCAGCCGTCCACAAATACCAACACCACGAACGTTGCAGCGCAAGTTTGCATTTCCCAAGACAGAGAACATGTTCTCACGCCAGCCAGCGCTATCGACCATCCGATTGAGAACCAACAGCTGCCTCAGCACCTCGAACGTGCCACCCATCAGATTGAAGCAGACAACCAGCAAAACACCTTTGAGGAGAATCACAACCTTGTGGAGCTGCTTGAAGCTGTAACAACGGCTGCAGACCAATCTTCCTCGACCATGGCTCCCAGCGAGATAACACCAGCAGCACCAGTCCCACAAAGCAGAAGTAAGAGAAAGAGAGGGTTCACTCCTTCAACAGACGCATCTACTACTAGTCAACCCACATCTCAGAACCGCATGAGCTCGTCCGCAAAACGCCAGTGTATCGACCCATTACCCGACAGTTCCAATGTCCAAGTCACCGATAGAGACACTACCACAGGATCTCCCACCACACGTACTAGCCCATCGCCATCACACGAAACTATCCTCACTGATGCGCGTGCAGCAGGAGTTCACTCGGCAGCAGCACTCTTTCGCCGAACCTCCTTGCTCACAACACGCAAGTACACCCGCCCACCTATGTCTAAGCTCTTCATGTCCCTCAACATAACGCCCGAGAATTTTATCACCTTGCAAGCCCTCGCAAAGTCCTATATGCTCTCGCCCGCACATCCTGAACGACAGTCTTGCGTCGGCAGTCGCGGAAAAGGGGACACCGACATGGTCAAGCTGCGTTTGTTCAACTGCGTGCGGGACTTTCTTGTTGATGGCGGCGTGGGCGAGCAATTCTTCGGTGAGCATGTCGAGAAGCCGGGAGAAAGAGAGAGTAGTGAGCTTGCTGCGGTGCTGGGTGAGGAGGGTGGAAGAGGGGAAAAGCTGGTGTGGCCGAAAGACGGAAATAAGATCATCAGTCTCGTTACGCCCTTGATGAGGAGAATGGTTACAAACGAGCGGCAGAGGTTATATGCTATTGATACGAGGAAGGGAGGGCGAAAGGCGGAGAAGGATGAGACTGTTGAAGCTGGCAGTCACAGCAATTCGCCTGGTGCTTCTGCGCACGAGGCGGCGCAGCGCCTCCACACAGCCTTTGATCCCACACTTGAGCGTCCTGCTGCTCTCCAACAGTCGTCGCCTCCAACGCCAATTCCAGGAATGAATTCCACATTCCTACCGAACACCACCACACCTCCCGCCTCGGATCCACGAATCGTCTCTTCGCCAGCCTCTACCCCGGCAACTTTGCCCACCGACTCCGCTGAGCCCCATCTCACACACATCAACATTTTCCTGACCTACACCTCCAGCAACACCAAACAGAGCATCAAGCTGGACGAAAAGCGTATCTCTACGACTCGACCCGCGCATCTGACATTCTACAACTACAGCGCTTTCGTAGAGCAGGTCAGCACCATGGCCAACCAAGCCGAGATGCGCCACCCCTCTCTGAAGATCCCAAGGTCCACTTGCGCAGCCACAGAGGTAGGCGACAGCGAGAACCTGCGCGGTCTTGCCGCCGCCGCCAACGCCCTGCAACCCGACAAGGACGACCAGCTACGACCACCAACGCCAACACACGATGTGAGCCCGCGCTACACAGTAAAGACTATCGGTCCCATGGGCTGGCAGGTCGTCGACAACGCAGAGACATGGTACCACGTCCTCACTGAACGCGCATTTGCGGCCTGGGCAGACGGCGTGTGCAATTTCATCGTTGAGCTCCGCGGTTTTGCTCATGTGCTGCCGCCGGCGAGGAAAGAGAGTGCCGATGTCGAGATGGAAGGGGCGTGAGTACCGGTCACTAGATGGTAGTTGGTGCATGGAATGGCGTTGAGTTTGTTGTGTATTCGATTTTGGGAGCATCTGCATAGTGCTAGAAGGCGAGAGTCTGAATTCAGACCCAGTCCATCGGACTGGTGATCTTTTGTTCTCACCAGGTTTTGTACACAGTCACTTCACAAATCTATCGAGTCTCCATTGTACTCTAGTGCAACATCTATTGCTTTTCCACTCGTACATGCCTGGCCGTGATGCACACTCATCTTCATGTGTTCATGATCTCACTCGCGAACTTGCTTCTCGCCCTGATTTTTGGGCCATAGAAGACAAGGATCCACGGCACGATTGTAAGTAATGTGCCAATGCCACCCAGCAAGCTGCTCGCCGGGCCGTAGCCAAGCTTGTTGTACATTTGCGTGGTGATGAGAGGGAAAATACCACCTGTGACATGTGGTTAGCCAGCTATTCGAATGCATTATGAGGAAACGGCGAGCGTACCAAGGATGTTTCTGCAGAAAGACTGCGCCGCGAGCGCCGAGCTAGCATATCGATGATACGTATCGGCGAGGTAGTTGAACACGCTAAGATAGATAGTGAAGATGCCAATGGTAGCAATGGCCACAGCGATCGTAGGTACGATCCAGTGTATGCTCGGACCACTGGTCCAACCAAACATGAACAAGCCAATCGGCATACACGCGCTCTCCACGCAAGCGAAATACAGCCGTCCCTCGGGCGTGTTGATGAGCTTACCGTGCTTCCGTGCAAGCTTTTCTTGGTAGATGGACAGCACGCTTGCGATCAGTGCACCCACGCACATCGCTGCGAAGACGGCGTTGGCTTGTTGCAGAGAGAAGCCGTGGCTGTTCTGGAAGACGAGGGGAATGGCAGCCAGTGTTAGATACAGAACAGCCCAGGAGAAAGCCACCCAGAGAGAAAACCAGAAAACGACGGGTTCGGTGAAAAGGAGGTGGAAAGGCCGGTAGAGGGAAACGCCAACCATGGTTTTGAGCGAGGCACGTTCTTCGTCAGACTTGACCCTCCAGCGAATATGTCGAGATATTGTGGCTTGCGGTTTCTCTGGATTGGACATGTTGAAGCCGTAGTAGCCTGCTGCTTCTAGCTCATCGTACCACTTGTTGAGTGCTTTTGCTTTCTTCGAAAGGAGTACGGAGCCTCTTGTTTCTTTGAAGACCAAGCAAATGATAACGACCATGATGGCATTCACGATAGTCTGAATATAAAATATCCATCTCCAGGACAAGTTCTGCGCGACGAATCCAGAAACTAAAGGACCCCAACCTGTGCCGAAGAGTGCAGCCCCGGAGAAAAGGGCCATTGGTGTATTGCGGTCCTGGGCATGATAGATGTCAGACACAACACCTCCTACCATTGTCGAGAAAGTAGAGCCGCCTACTCCAACTAGGAAGCGAACGACGAGCATACCTGCATATGAATGCGTAAAGCCAGTGCATAGTTGGCAGATGACGAACAGAATGCCAGAGGCGAGGAACACTGGACGCCGGCCATTGATCTCGGAGAATGGGGCCAGAACCATAGGTGCAACAGCAAACCCTGAACAGATCATTAGAGACGTTCCAAACTCGATGTGGGCTCTTGCTTGGACAACATACCTGATGTGAATGTGGTGATACCGACTAGGACAGCAACATTACTAACGCCCCATTCCGCTGACATCTGCGCAACGCCTGGACTGTACGATCCTGCAGCATAGGCCGTCAGGGCCGTGATGGCACACGCGACCCATATTGTAAAGTTCTTCCTCTTTTCAGACCAATCGAATGGGTTTGTGTATTTCACAAGGTTTGGCGGTTCGGGAGGTGGTCCGTGATCGTTACCCGTCGTCGGATGTATTGACGGAAGCAAATTGGTCGGATGCGGAAGCTCCGTCTCGAAGGTCAGGTACCTCCATACAATTTCTTCAGTGCTGGCATCAACAGGACGGTCGTTGTCGGTCAAGTCCCCCTCTTGCTCGTCGAACTTCTCGTTCTCCAGGTCTTTGGTACTGCTGAAAGCGGGGTTAGAACTTTGTCGAGAGTCAACATCCGGGAATGCTGCTATTCCCGTGCTATGACCTAAGTTCTCAATTCCTGGTTGCGAGTCCCTTGGCAGTTCGATCTCTGAGCTGGCTGACATATTGTTGTTTAATTGCTCAGGGCCTCCTCTTCTCGCAAATTTTGTTCGGGGTTCGAAGAGGCTGGTGAATTTTGATACAAGACAAAAATTGGGGATGATGATGATTAAAATCTAGAGCCCCGTAGCTTTGAACTCGGGAAGAGCCCACACGCGTGGGAAGTCGGGCGTCCGTAAGCCGAATTTGTGACCAAGCGAGCGAATGGAGACCAAGCTTGAACCGGATTTACGGCTGGTTTCAATAGAATCGGGGGCATAGGTAAAGCTTCTGATGGTTGTCGGGAATAACATTTGCTGGCTGAGTCGAGAACTCGATGGGCAGGGAAGCATGGTCGGATTCATCATGCTCTGGTGACGTCGAACTAGAGCAGCCTTCTTGCTGGAGTCGCTGCATGATCTTGATTGAAGAAGCGGTGGGCCACTCGTAACCTGCGCGCACGAAAATGAGGTGGATGAGATTTGCTGCACGTGTACCTAGAGCTCGGATTGGGATGAAGCTCCCCGACTGCTGTGGGGACGCATGGATGTCATCGTTTTCATCCCGCTCGCTGCTAGCACGTTGTTTTCCTCTGTGGAAAAGGCTTGCGACTCAGGAAGTTGTTAGGGAGAGAAATCGACGGTCCGTAGTGCGATGGGAGAGCCGAATTTAGTGTACTTTTGGAGGAAGCCACCATGACGAAGCTCAGTCAGTGCTCTTTCGTCTTGAGTGACCAACCTGACTTCAACTACCAGTCCCAACCGCACAAGATATCGCTGGCGAAACGTAAGAAGAGACGTTGAATCTACAAACGGCTATCACACAATCTGTATCCTTGTCAGGTGGTGAGACCAAGCCATTCTTGGAAGCTGACCTGCGTGCGCCTGCAGTCCTACACTCCGTCACGATCACCGACGAGCATTCTCTATACGCTTGAAGTGAACAACTTCAGAAAATTATATCTGACTGTTCGATGTGGGGTTTGGACGAGCGATCTATGGATCCTACAATTGCATGACAGGGATCGGCGCCCAGTGACTGCGGATACTGCCGTCGACCCTGCCAAAGGCTGCATGCAAACACTCTCGTGCCATGGTAAGCATCATGGCGTCAGCGCTGAGCTCAAGTCTTACTCAATGCGCCACTACTTGACGAAGAAGCTTGGTTGATGCAAGTGGCACATTAAGTTCATGCTGTCAACGAAACAGTCTCTGATACTGCAGCTGGGTGTAACCTGGAAGCATTTAGTATCGTACAAAGGCAGCTAGAGCTGTCATCCTCTGGATCTGTACAAAAGGCGGGTCCCATCATCTGCGCCCAGTCTGAGTCCCTGCTACTCGGAGCTTTCCTCGCCAGATCGTTGGACAATCTAAGCATCTTAGTCTGGTGGTAGTTGCTTGTGGTATAATTCGCCTCCATTTCAAACGCCTTGGATCAATTCGCATCTACGCATCAAAGCTTCAGAGGGTAAACCCTGGCTGATAGTGAACCAAACGTCATGGGCTTCTTTAAACGACGCTACCAGACCTGTGTTCTTTTCTCTATTCTGGAGGAGCTGAAGACACCATGATGGCCCCAGATCACGTATGTTCCGTCTGCTTTTCCCACGTGTCCTCACCCTCTGGGCATGAGGGGCACTTCATTGGCACTCCGATACCGCTTTGTATGTGGAGTGTGGGATTGGTCTAAACCCACTAGACGTGGGAGGTAGTATGATGGCGGAAAACTTCACGTGAGGATTGCGCAATACCCGCTAGCTGCGTTCGGTCCTCGAGCTTCGTTGTGGAGGAGATAGAAAAGCGTAAGAGTGCATCAGTGCCCCTCCGACGTCTACTTGCCATTTTCATCGCAACAATTGCACTTCAGATACCCGTCTTTAAAAGAAATTAGAATATTTTGTAAGGAACCCTCCCCGGCGCACTCACCTGGAGCGCCAACTCTACCCCGCGATACCCCGCCACCCCCAAATATCTGTCGCCTCTGAACCTTTCTAACGAGGCTAGACAGAACACACAATGTCTAACGAGACCCTCCGTCTGGGCAGCACTGCCCCCAACTTCAAGGCTGAGACCACCCAGGGTCCTATCGACTTCCACGAGTTCATCGGTGACAACTGGGTCATCCTCTTCTCCCACCCTGAGGACTACACACCCGTCTGCACCACCGAGCTCGGTGCTTTCGCCAAGCTCGAGCCTGAGTTCACCAAGCGCGGCGCAAAGCTCATTGGTCTCTCCGCAAACACCATCGACAGCCATGAGGGTTGGATCAAGGACATTGATGAGATCTCCGGCTCCCAGCTGAAGTTCCCCATCATTGGCGACAAGGAGCGCAAAGTCGCTCTTGCATACGACATGATCGACCACCAGGATGCTACCAACGTTGACTCCAAGGGTGTCGCGTTCACTATCCGCTCCGTCTTCATCATCGACCCCAAGAAGACGATCCGTTTGATCCTCTCTTACCCCGCCTCCACTGGCCGCAACACCGCTGAGGTTCTCCGTGTCCTCGACTCCCTGCAGACCGGCGACAAGCAGTGAGTTTTTTCTTTCCATACAGGACTGAAACCCCGTAGCTGACGCTCTTCGTAGCCGCATCACCACTCCCATTAACTGGGTACCTGGTGACGACGTCATTGTTCACCCTGGTGTCAAGAACGAGGAGGCCAAGACGCTCTTCCCTGATTTCCGAATTGTCAAGCCCTACCTGCGATTCACTCCTCTCCCCAAGGAGAAGACCACTGCCGCATAAAGGCCCCATGCGCATGTCAGGCATGGTCAGGGTCGTATGACGTACCTTGGGTAGATGCGAGATATAAGCATTGGGCATCGTAGATGGAGAGCTGTAATTTCAGGCTGTCATCCAAAAAGGCTAGCCTCGATAAGCTAGACCTCATAATTCTCGAATGAAGTAGGATGCTTCTGAGCATCCGATTCGATAGATGTTTGTCGACACGATCTACTTCGTAGGGCTGAAACGCTTTGCATAATGAAAGACTTACGACCCCTGCTTGTTTCATGGCGTGCTTGTTGAACTCCCTGTCGGTTGTTTCCCGAGCGATCTTGGAGACTGCGGCACTGACGTGTGCGATTTGGCGATGAATGGTTTGTTTCCAAGTAGCGGCCCACATGTGCCTCGTTCCAACCCATGGATCCCTGTCCAACGGCAGCCTGCAACAAACACCAAGATTTCGTTCCAGTAGCGCCTGATTCGCTGTGTCTCATTGAGTACCTGCAGGCGGGACGGTAGTTGACTGAGCTCGAGGCAGGTACCAAGGCAGATTGGACGGTTCGGCCTGCAACCACGTCGTTGACTCGTGCGCCGCCGTACACATGCCAAGGAAACAGGCTCGGTTCAGCCCAGATGGATGAGAAACAGAACACGTCTGATTCATGTCTATAGCTGTAACAAAACTGATAGCCACTCTTGTGCGCCATCTTCCAGGTACCCGATCTTGACTCTATCGTATCGGCCGCGGTACGAAGTACGTTGACTGGGCATGTGAGTTAGGACGAGCTGATCTTAGGCACAGGCCAGACCACGCGACGGCGCACACCGGGCCTAAATCGAGACCCGCATTGCACTTGTTCCGCTTACTGTCATATCGCTCAACCGTTACCGTTGTACCTTCTGTACCTTTGGAGCGTCTTTTGTCGATATCTCAGCGTCTGCTCAACTGTCCCTTGGTGCAAGGAGTGACGAGGCCTGAAGGACAACAGCTCGACGCCGAGGGGGTCCTTGCCGCATCTGGACTGGTTCCAAAGCCTCTGCGCTCACCTCACCCTCGCTGCTCCGGTGGACTGCCTCCACAGCGCCTGTTCACAACACGTCTTCTTTTCTTCCCGCGTCGACCGCTCGGTGTCGCCTTTTCCCCGCCCGCCTCTTGTGCAAGGCAAGGTCCCTGAGGTAAGGCCCGCTATCCCCTTCTGAACCCCTCGCTCCCTTCCCATCACCTTTCTTTCCGTCCAGGCTGCCACACGTGCTTTTCTTTTGTCTTGGAGATATTGCCGATCTCGGTCTTTCAGCTGAGACATATATTGTTCGAACGATTTGGAACTGCAAGATTAGATTTTGCCCTCCACCAGCCTCTGTGACACCTGAGGGCGCTTGGTGCTGCAAGCTGCATCCTGGTACACCACCAAAGAGTTGCACAACAGATGTGTGTCATTTCCAGATTTGCAAACATGGCTTCGAGGCCTGCTGTCATTCGCTTTGCTAGTGGTCAACCACCTTGCGGCAAGGCCTGCAATGGAGATTTGCTGCAGCTGGCAACGTCCGAGGTACTTGAAGACCAGGGCACTCTCCTCTTTCTGTGTTTGTCTGCATCTTCCATGTTGTTCCTCGAATTTTGGTTACTCGAGTAGTTCTGACACTGACAATGGCCGTCCCACTAGGTGTTTTCGCTTTCTCCGCAGCAGCCAGTACCGAGCCCCTAGACAACGTTCCATCCTTCTGGAAAAAACCCAAAGCATTAAAGCTCAAACGAGCCTTGTCGACCCAAAGACGAAGTTCCCACGAGTCTAACGCTGGCTCTCTTTTCCGTTCTTACCGCTGGACCCATTCGGCCAAGCAGCCTAGCGAATCTGATTCGTCGTCTCCTGCGGGAAGTTGCGCTTCGTCGCATCAATCGCGTTCGAAGCACGTTCCCATTGTCGTGCCGGACTATGATCTTTCCGTAGCACCTCAAAGCCCTTGTACTTCTGTTGGACTCAGCTCTTCTCGTTCTTCGACCATCGATTCCAGTCGCCACCCCAGCCTCTCCGGTTTTCCATCGCCGAATCGAGGTTCAATTGGCGATACCTCGAGCCTGAGGTCTCGGCATGTCGAGATCGTGATACCAGATTGGGTCTTACCTACGCACCGATATTCGACATCACCAGTCAAGCTCCCCTTCGATTCTGGCAGAGTCAAGACCCCTGTTCTTTCTTATCGGCCTCGGAGTCCGATTAGGATGGCTCGACAGACGCCCAACACAAGCCGAACCAACACCATCGATTCACAAACGTCGGCGCCTTCACCATCGCAACTGTACCCTGGTGGGCTTCGAAGCGGTAGTGGAAACTACAATTCAAGTGTCAATAGTAGCCAGACTAGCTTGCATCAACAAGATGGTCAGGATGCCGGATCAGAACGGCCGCCGACATCTTCTGCACGCACACCAGGGTTGGGCATGACTCCTTCACCAGCCATGGCACAGACAGCAGGACTCGCGACACCCACGAGTTCGACGTCGGGACTCTCTGGACTAGTATGTAATGTGCACCGCACTACTGGCCGTGAGCCACATCCCTTGGTGGGCGCAACCACCACGATCCTGGGCGACAAGCTGTACGTTTTTGGTGGAAGGAGACTATCGCGGACAAGACCTCAGCTCACTTCGGATTTGTATGAACTGGACCTTGTCAAGCGTCACTGGACGAAGATCGAAACCAAAGGAGACATACCACCCCCACGATATTTCCACAGTTTATGTGCACTCGGTGACACGAAGCTCGTCTGCTATGGCGGTATGTCGCCAGCAACGTCGCCTGCAAACCAATCAACCCAAGTACTGCAGGGGACCCCAGCAGATGCGCAACCTGAGGTAGTGGTGATGTCTGACGTCCATATATACGATGTAGCTACACGGACATGGAGGCACGTTGGAACCAACGACGCACCGCAGGGCCGATACGCTCACTGCGCAACAATATTGCCATCGTCCGCTGTCTTCAGTGCGACTGGTGCTGCCATGACAGCCATAAGACACAATCCCTCGTCGCTCAACCCCAACCAAGGGTCGATAGGTATTAACCTCGAAGGCGATGGTGGCGCTGAGATGGTCGTCGTTGGTGGGCAAGATAGCGCAAACCACTACATCGAGCAGATCAGCGTTTTCAATTTGAGAAGTTTGAAGTGGACAACCACAAGCACATTAGGGAGAAGTTGCGGTGCATACCGTAGTGTTGTGGCACCTTTGACGAGCATGCCAGCCAACGAAATAGGTGCAGGAGCACGTGGAGAGCCTAGAACAACAGACGAGCAAGCAGCGAACCCCACCGGCGAATCATCAATGCTCATATACTCAAATTACAACTTTCTCGACGTCAAGCTCGAGCTGCAAGTAAGACATCCTGACGGAACACTGTCAGAGAAGCCCATGAATGGCAACTTTTCACCGCCTGGGCTGCGCTTTCCCAATGGTGGAGTGATCAATAATCACTTTGTTGTCAGTGGAACGTTTTTGACATCTTCGAAACAAGAATATGCTTTATGGGCACTAGACTTGCGGACACTCAGTTGGGGGCGAATTGAAGCTGGTGGCAACATCTTCAGTCAAGGAAGTTGGAACAGAGGTGTACTATGGACACGCCGAAACAGCTTTGTCATCCTGGGAAACCGCAAGCGAAGTCTCGTCGAAGACTACAACCACCGACGGATAAACTTCTCAAACATGTGTGTTGTTGAACTTGAGGCGTTTGGACTGTACGACAACCCTCGTAAAGTAACACCAAGTTCAGCATTTCCATCTGTCAGCGCACCGCCGCAAAACGATCGGCTCGACTTAGCAGGTGGAAGAGCGCTATCGTCATCAGCTATCGAACTTGGCCAGATCGCTTTGGGCATGCGCGAACTAGCGGATATGGACTTCCTCGCTATCCACGGTGAACGCATACCCGTTAACTCGCGCCTCATCGCGCGTCGCTGGGGTCCCTACTTCAACCAACTCCTTCGCGAGAGCACACACAACGCCGAGAAAGACAACGCCGACGCCGCCACCCTGCGTCCAGCGACTGGTGGTCACCCTTCTCGCATGTCTAGCATAACCATTACGCCATCGATCCGCACCACCTACTCCGCCGCCACGACCCTCACAGCGAACACCACAACACCCTCTGAACTAACCGCCGTATCGAGTACATCATACAACTCTCTCTCGCCACCAGACCCAACGACCCAACCGCCTTCCCAACGTCCCCGCACATTATACCTGCCACACACGCACCTCACCCTTCAAGCCCTGATCCACTATCTCTACACATCCTCTCTTCCACCACAAAGTTCCCAGCTCTGCACACCGCAGATCTTGTGCTCGCTTCTGCAGCTCGCACGACCTTACCACATCGATGGGCTGCTAGAAGCCATCATCGAGCGTTTGCATGTCCTGCTTGACAACAGAAACACTGCAGCCGTCTTCAATGCAGCAGCCATGGCTGCAGGCGGAGGTAGCGGTGTGGCATTCATGGGCGTCAACAATCTCTCCAGCACCAACGGAACCAACGGTCTCTCGTCCCTCAATGCAACTGACGAACCGGAGAGCAGCATGGCCGCCGGTCTGCGCGCGTTGAGGATAGATACCGCTGTTCCCCCGTCAGAGGATGAGGTTAGCTCTGCCGTGTCGGAGGGTACCAGTGCGAGTGCAAGCGATTCTGGAGAGTACGGGAGCAGGACCATCGAGGACCGGGAGGTTTGGAATGGGGTTGTGAGTGCGGTTGTCGGGTTGCAGAAGAGGGGGTTAAGGGGACTGATGGAGGGTCGGAGGATTAGGGAAATGGGGAGAAGTGGACGAGAGAGGAGGGATGTAAGTGAAGGTGGCATTAATGGGGATGGTGTGGGTTTGGGTTTGACTTGAAAATCGAAAGAACGAGTGGAGCGTAGAGAAGCAAACGAGTAGAGGGAGATTGCTGGGCATTGAGACTTTGCAAGCGTTTGTGGGAGCTGCAGGGCGTTTGAGGTAGATCTCCTTTCTGTAGATATAGCTTGAAGTAGGGTAGTGCAAGACCAAAAGATCTGATATATTCAGTCCCGATTTAGCCACCTCTATCCAAACCCCAATGGATCAGAGAACGCCATATTCGTCTCGGTGCGCTGCCACGGGCTTCTTCCATCCGATTCCAACCGCCGCGGCAGCGATGAACGACTGGAACTTCCACCGCCACCCATGGAGATCCCAGAACTGTCGAACCTTCTTCTCCCCACCAACCGCACACGCCGCGCTAAACTTGCTGCTCCTCCTTGTCACCCCCATCTCCACCCGCACCAAATCTCATCTCCTCCGGCTCTCTCTTAACCTTCACTTCTTTCTCATCACCATCTCCCAAGCACAGCATGGCATCGACATCGTCTCGATTGATGTCAGCAGCGTTGCCAATCTTCTTGGCTCTCTTCTTAGTTTTCGGTGCGCCAGTCTCATCGTCACCCTCGTTGGCATCCGCAGTGCGCTTCTTGATGATTTGTCCCTTGCTCTTCGAGGAAGACGGAGCGTTGACCTCGCTGGCGCCGGCGGACATGGTCTTGAGCTTCGTTTTGATTTTGCCTAGGGTGAAGCGCGCGCTGCCGACGGTGTACTGGGGCCGTTAGTTGGATGTTTGAGGAAGAGGGAGGTGGGAGGGATCATCGAGAAAGGAATTGGTGTGCTGTAACGGGGCTCGAGAGAGTGTGTGTGTGTGGTAGATGAGGATGCGAGGTACGCACTGCGACGTGTTAGCATAGCTTACAAACCTGAGTGTCGGAGAAGAAAGTTAGTGTGAGGGAGGGGAAGGAATGCGCAAGTCCTCTAAGGCGCGGTGTGATAGTAAAAGCCGGGATTCGATAGCTGTGGAGTGCACTTACCACCAGAGAGACCAGCGAGCTTTTCCATGTTGACCTAATGTCGATCAGCACTAGACGGAGCACCGAGTATGGATTGGAGAGCTCACCTTCGGATCAGCTTCGAAGCACTGCCACGCGAGGGCAAGGATCTCGTTCTCACGAGCGGAGAGGGTGGTGGTTTTCTGCATCATTGTAGGTGATGACGGTCTGATACGAAAGTGTGGTTGTTGTAATTGCTATTGTTCGAGTGTACTTGTGTCTGATGAAAGCTTACGTTGGGAATGAGGTGTGGTGGAAGAGTGAAAGAACAGAAAGGTTCAGCGATGGCATAGGGTAAGTCTTTTATACTGCCGGCTCGGAACAGCGTTGGGCGAAAGCTGCCCGCAACAAAGCTCAACTTCACTTTTGGGAAGAAATTTACAGTGATGGTGAGAGTGGGCGGAAACAAATGAGGGCGAAAAGAAGGGTTATAATTTTCCGTTTCTACCATCAAAAGGCAAAGGCAAAGGTAAAAGCGCCTCGTGCTTGATCAGTTGTTGTCATGTCTGACACCTTGTCAACCTGACACGCTGAGATGTTGAAAGGAAAGTGCAGTGTACTGAACACTGATATGCTGGGTCTGAACATTTGAAACTATCCTATTCTCAACCCACCCGTAATTCTCGTGGCCAGGATAGTTATTTCCTGCCGCCAAAAATGGCCTCATACCTGATAGTCATCAGCCGTGGCGTAAGCAGCTGCCTCCTGGAAGAATGCATCTGCACCGTTGGCGATATCCTCGACTTCCTCCTTCTTGACGGTGAACGTAGTGAACTCCTCGTCATCGTCGTCGTTGGCGGCGAGCTTGCTGGCCATCTTGCCCTTCTTGCTTGGAGTACCAGCAGCAGCCTCCTCGGTAGCGCCGCGCTTAGGGCTAGACTTGGGAGCGCTACGAGGACCGCGGTTGTTGGTCTGGCGCTTGGGCGTAGCTGGGTTGGAGGTGGTGACACCGGCAGCCTTGCCCTTGAGCTTGCGCTTGATCTTGCCAAAGGTAACAGAAGCGCTGCCCGAAGTGTACTAAGCGGAGGTTAGCAGCGAAACGGGGAAGCAGTATGGAGATGAAGCTACTTACGCCTGTGAGTTGCGCAAGCTTTTGAATGTTGACCTAGTCGATAATTAGCATGAAGTCGCTCATACCGAGTTGCTCTGTTAAGGGAAGCAAATCACTGACCTTGGGCTCGCTCTCCATGCATTGCCACGCCAATGCGAGGACTTCCATTTCGCGAGTAGTGAGGTCGTTGGGGTTGGACATCTTGATTGTTGGTGCTCTTGTCGAATGTGAGTTGCACCGGCGAGATGCTGATAGTTGTTTAACGAAATGTTGATAGTGGAGGAAACACGGAAGGGAGACCAAGGCGTGTCTTTTATGCTGTCCCAAGCGCAGCTAAAGCGCGTAAAAACTTAAGGTGAAGTAGCTATTGTTAGGCCTTTGCAGTCACGGTGAGAGATGGTAAGGCGAAGTGAAAGGAACAACAACCGGCTCTTCTAGCCAGTTTGGCCCGACTTGCGACTCCGTTCTTGGACTGCAAGGCAACAGCCACTTTTGAATTTTGAATGAATACTCTTCTTTTGGCACAGTGTTCTGGAGATGTGTGATGGCAGTTGTGACAGTAGCAGATCCGATCAAGATGGCGGTGGACACCGTTGCATTTTTGTAACCTATTGTGCAAGGGCCTTTAGCAGCTCCTATATCCGTCGGACCTCCTTGCCCTTGAGTTCAGGTCTCTCTACGTCCAGTTCGTCCCGTAATGCAGCAAATAGTGAGTCACCAATGATGACCGAAAGACCGAGACTCCAAACTAGGGTGATGGCGTAGAAAAAGTTGGCATTGCCAGAGCCGGCATAGATCCAAAGATGGTAGAACGCCGGTCCCAGGAACGATGCATACAACACAGCCGCTGATGCTAGGAAGGTATAGCGCATTACTAAGAAGGCGTCAGTATTGATCTAGTGTGTGCGGTGGTGGGCATCTTACGAGGGAACAGATGGCGAAACAAAGGCACCAAGGACAAGTACAACGCCGCGTCTGCAATGCTTGGGTATGGCGTGAAGACTGCGAGAATTCCAGTCAAGGTACATGCAACAAAAAGTGGTTGCTTGTGCAGTCGAATGGTAAGACCAGGCATGTAGGATGCTGCGTGCAGCCAGAAAACGCCGAGAAAGAACTCGCGGAAGGAGTCGAACATTTCAATGAAGAAATACCACCAAAGGCCAACGTTTGGTGTGAGGTCTGACAGCAGGAGACGCACGCCATATGTTGCCGCCAGGAAATCCCAAGAGCCAGTCAAAAGGGCAGAGGCAGCGAGGAGAGCGCCGCTCGCAGCAGCAAGAGCCAGTGTGTGTAGAGCTGTGAAGGACCAGGCGTTGGGCGTGGACTTTGTCTTTGCTGCGCGAGCATCGTAGAGGAGGACGAGAAGCGGCGGGAAAAGGAGTAAAGGATGCATGCCCAGATATGCGGCAAAGGAGAGAGCCAAAATGAAGGTGATGCTGGCTCCTTGGGAGGCCTTAGCCATGGCTGCCAGGATGAACATGTTGGTAAGGGCCGAGGTCGAGCGTGCGAGACACGTCAGAACAGTGAATGGATTGTAGAGGAAACTGCAATGTATCAGCACGTATTCTACGCATAGCGAAGTGAATCGTACCCTGCTGCAATGGCTGTGCTGCTCCATCGTAGGTCCTTGCGCGAGGACGAGAACAGCCGTGAGACTGTAGCTGTCCCACTGTGGGCGACTTGAGCTAATGCATACGCACTCAGGAGATCGACGATAATAAAGACGACATTTGTAGCAATCGGATAGCGCGAGGGGTTCGGCAGTAGCGAGAAGAGCGGCAGAAGGAGGGGCGCCTGGTGGTAGAGGCCGCCATCGTAGGGTGAGACATTGTGTGTATAGAGAAAGAGTCCTTCTTGTACTAGAATTGCTGTCAGACTCGTGCTCATCTCATCTCATTTCGATCGAAACTGCACTGTAACATACACCTCTTGAAGCTCGTGACTGGAGTGGACACCTCGACACGGCCAGCAAGGAGATTGGGGAGACTGGGAAAGACGGTGAAGAGCAGTAGCCGCAGTGCAGCAGCACCTCCAAAGAGGAGTGCTCTCTGCTTGTCAACGGGCATCTTGGTGCGGTTATGGGAGGAGACGCGCCATGGCAAGCACGTCAAGCATCGGAGCTCTGGCGGTGTCCTGGCGTGTCGGTGGACCCCTGCTCCTCTAGCGCGGCGGGCGGGTCCTCCTCGGCTGAACTCTCAAAAAAAGTAGGAACGATCTTAGTCCCGCCTTCCAAAAGTTCGCGACCTCGACAAACCTGCGAAGCATCACCAAACCCACAATGGCTGGTCGCTCCAAGAAGAAGGGTATGTATGAACGCCTCACGTGTTGACCGTTGTATACTAATACACACAGGCACCTCTGGTGCGGCGAAAAACTACATCACTCGTACTCGCGCCGTGAAGAAGCTGCAGATTTCGCTTCCCGACTTCAGAAGATTATGCATCTTCAAGGGAATCTACCCCCGCGAGCCGCGCAACAAGAAGAAGGTCTCCAAGGGCTCCACCGCCGCGACGACCTTCTACTACACCAAGGACATCCAGTACCTGCTCCATGAGCCGCTGCTGGCCAAGTTCCGCGAGCACAAGGCCGTCGCAAAGAAGATTGGACGTGCCCTTGGTCGCGGTGAGTCTGGAGATGCCGCGCGCCTGGAGAAGAACTTGATGCCCAAGGTCAAGCTCGACCACATCATCAAGGAACGCTACCCGACCTTCGTCGACGCCCTTCGCGACCTCGACGATGCGCTATCCATGCTCTTCCTCTTCGCCAACCTGCCCTCCAGCGAGCACATCCCTGCAAAGACCATCGCCCTGTGCCAGCGCCTGACCCGCGAGTTCGAGCACTACGTAATCACATCCCACGCCCTGCGCAAGTCCTTCCTGTCCATCAAGGGTATCTACTACCAAGTTACGATCCAGGGCCAGGACATTTTGTGGCTCGTCCCATACCGATTTGTGCAGCGAACTGGTGGAGACATTGACTTCAGGATCATGGGCACGTTCGTTGAGTTCTACACCACACTGCTTGGCTTTGTCAACTACCGCCTTTACACCTCTGTTGGCCTCGTCTACCCTCCCAAGTTCAACGCCAAGAGCGACGAGCAGGGTGGTGAGCTCGCTGCCTTCCAGCTTGAGGGCAAGGGTGTCTCTACAAACGGTGCTGCCAACGGCGAGGAAGAGGATGCAGAGATCAATCCTGAGGCACAGGCCATCGCAGACAGGATTGCAGCTGAGGGTGACGTTGAGGAGGAGGTCGCTGAAGCAATTGTTACTGCGGCAGACGATGACGAAGAGCAAGCGACGGAAGGAATCGACAAGTTCGAGCCTACCGCTCAGGACGGTGACGTTCTGCCCCAGCCCCAAGCCAGCCGCGCCGAAGCCGGCTCCCTCTTCGCCCCCTTCACATTCTACCTCTCCCGCGAGACCCCAAGGGCATCCCTCGAGTTCATCCTCCGAGCCTTTGGTTGCAAGCGCGTAGGCTGGGATAACATCCTTGGCGACGGCGCCTTCACAACCAACGAATCAGATCCCTCCATCACCCACCAAATTATTGACAGACCCTCTCTCGCCAACGGGGCCGCAGCTCCTGTTTCTGCCGAGTCTGAAGACGGTAACGCCCCGAAGGCGCAATGGCCGCGCTCCATGATGCCTGGCCGTACTTACGTCCAGCCCCAATGGGTATGGGACTCGATTAACCAAGGCAAACTTCTGCGCCCTGACCTCTACGGCCCCGGTGCTGAGCTTCCTCCTCATTTGAGCCCTTGGGTCAAGCCCAAGAAGGGCGAATACGATCCCAACTTGCCCCTCGCAGCCCAGCAACCCGAAGGCGAAGCCGAGGCTTTCGAAGACGAGGGCGACGAGGAGACATTCAACGCAAAGGATGACGACGAAGACATGGATGCCATTGTCGACCGTGGCGGCTCTGTTGAGGCTGGTGAGGGCATGGACGTTGATGGCTTAGACGATGATGACTCTGACGCTTCTTCCTCGGACGATGCAGCGCCTGCTGCCGAAGACGACGACGAGTCGGACGCTGAGTCTGACATCTCCGAGTCCGAAGCTGCGCGCCTTCAACATCAAGCCGAACTTGAGGCTGAGGCCACGGGCAAGACGCTCAAGAAGGTCGCTCCCACCAAGAAGGAGCAGAACGCTGCTATTCGTAAGAAGGCTGATAAGGCTAGGAAAGCAGAGGAGGAGGAGCGTGAGAGGCAGAAGATGATGTTGTCGAACAAGAAGAGGAAGCTGTTGAAACGTATCGAATACGGCGCCAACAAACGTGACACAGAGTCCGAGGGTCTGAGGAGAAAGAAGGCCAAGCTCGAGAAGGCGAAGGCGGCTGCTGATGCATTGTAGAGGCGGTAGGGGCGATCATACCAGTAAAAGGGCAGGCGTTTGGAGTACGTAAGTGCGGGATGGCTATATGCACTTTCAGTAGCTTGTTGAATCTTGAAATAGCACCTTGACTATTAACTTCCGTCACGTTCGAAATACCGTTTACCAGGCTCTGTAAAGATTTGACGTGGCCGAAGCTGCACATGCAGGGATGTGATGGGGTACATTCGGCGAGGAAGCTCAGGTTGATTGACCTCTTCCGTGCTAGTTCTGTACCGCGTAGCCGTTCACGTCCCTCTGCGGATGCGCGGACATGCGTGCATGTGCATGAATCTAACCACACAGATCTTAGGCGCCATAATATCAAAATGAATACTCCGTTGCATAGCTGCATACTAAGATGGCATCTTGGTGATTTGAGCGGCGTAGAATACGTGGAGACAGTTGTATGAGACGAGAGCCAGTCTTCTTTAAGAAGAGGACGTGCACTTTGCTCTGCTTTCCAATATTCTACTTCGCCATTCTTAGCCCCCATCGTTGTTGTAAATATTCCCATATCTTGCCTATGACACCGTCTGTATCTCGGAATTGCGCTCGTGGTCCACAGCCTGTTGCTCAAGGCAGGGACGATAAGACTGAAACCAATGCCAACCTTGAAGAATATGGAGGGCATGTAGCCAGCAGCCCTAAGGTCTACGCCAACAACGCTTCAATTACATTCATCACCAGTGAGCCCAGACCTTGCACTGACATGATTGCCTGCAATGGTATACACTCCACACGTCATCCCTGTCTTGAAGCTATGGCCTAGCCATGCAAGGCTCTTTCGATATCCCAACGGGTCCTTCCAATACTGCTAGTAGGACAGGTTCAATGGAAATTGTTATTGGCTCGGATGTTGAAGATGTGGGTTCATATCATCGTCCGACTCGAAATGATGCAGTGGACTCGAGTAGGCCCGTCGTTGTTGTGGCTGCCTGCAAGCCCTGAGCGGAATGATAGATCGAAAGTAATAGTTCTGACACAACAGGATTGATCGTGGAAGGTTGTAAGCACACATCTGAAAGATAAATCGTGTGTCGAGGTTGGAAAGTAGTGGGAGCGACGCAGATGAGAGACCAGAACATGAAAAGCAGGAGGAAAGATAGATGTGAGGACTTGGAATACTGCACGTCGAAAGTCAATGCACTATACTGTGTCGCCAGCATCTCAATCTGATTGCCTAATGTGAACGAACGTTACATCTTCGTCCTTTTGCAGGTGCTTAGGTTTTGACGAACCTGCTGCGAGCATGTGCATTCTTTGTTCGAAAACGCAAATTGGTGTTTTTACTTTTCGCATGCTGATGGAAGGATATACGTAGGAATTGAAGATGTTAGAAAGCCGATCGTTCACTTAAACAAGCTCGAACTCCCTAGTTCGCCGGTGCCCCACCTGCACCTGTCATTCATCCACCCCACCTCAAAGTTCAATGTTGAGTGAATAGCAAAAGCTCTCTGAAATTATCGCACGTTCACCAAAATGAACGCAGCCGGCGAAATTACCCCTCCCATGGGCCCAACCCAGCTGGCAGCAGGCCATGCGCCTCCCACCCCACCCCACGAGTCTGCCCTCGATGATGTCTACGGCTCTGCGCCAAACTCTCCATACCTCGACGCGCAAACCTCAGACCGTGCACACGAAATGCTCTCTGACCTGCCTTCACGACAACGTGCCCTGGACGCCGACGCGTACCGTGAAGGTCTAGCGTCCGCGAAAGGCCAGTACGTGCAAGAAGGGTTCGACGAGGGATATGCGCTGGGCGCAGACCTGGGACTACGCGCTGGCTACGCCTTGGGCGTACTACGGGGCTTCATAGGCGCGTGGAAAGGACTCGACCAAGACGTCTACAATGAGATGATTACCTTGTACAACCAGGCGCAAAAGGAGCTTGCAATCGAGCAATTACTGGGACAAACCTGGGTCGACGAAGAAGGGATATGGAAATGGGAGGTTAGGGGTGTAGATGGCGACGCGACGTTCAGGGAGGTAGCAGCGCAGCATCCTGTTGTCAAGAGGTGGGACGATAAGGTCGAGGAACTGGCCCAGCGGTGGGGTGTTGATCTCAAGGCTGTGGAGAAGATGAGCAGCAAAGAAGAGGAGCAGTCGTGAGGGGCCAGCAGAACAGGACTTTGGGCCTCTACAACCATACAGGCCGCGAGGCGTGCAGTCGAGCCAATCGATATCATGTACGTACCTGTTACCCATTCGACAGGCAGCCCTGCGGTTTCTTAGCGCTTGATCGAGGGCTTCGCTTAGTGTGGAGACAGGCAGCATGGCTAAGCCATCACATTCGGCTCTGAGACATCGATAGACTGGGAACATTCGGTGTGAGCAACAAAATCATGCTCGAGAAGATGAGGGCCAAGAAGGTGGGTCGATATCTGGGCACAATGGGCGGAGCGGTAACATGGATCCCTCCGCGTCAGTAGTCGGCAAGCCGCAAAAGCGCACGGACGAGACCCTGTCCCGTATGCCGTCATGACTTGCGATAGCGAAAGAAAGACAATCGCCTTCTGAATCCACCATGCTTCCGCCTGACAACTGTGCACTGTGTTGTTCGCCTGCCACATTTTTGCGGCAACCATGATACATGGCCTACTCGCTCTGCGACGAGCACCCGCACATCATGTGACCTCGCAGCTAGCACGCTTTGCCCCAGCACGATCACCACAGTCCGCCCTCGCGCGTCACATACAGTCGCAAGCATGGGAACCTCTGCGCCCTCCAAACCCCGCCGACCTACCTAAGCCGCGAATTCGCAAAGTCAAGCCGCCCTTCGCAAAACGAAGATGGGTGCGCCGTCTCGCCGCCTTCTCCGCGGTCCTTGGCGTGGGATATGTCATCGACAGGCAATTCTACGCCTCCTCTGTGACCAGGTCTCTCCGTACCTTCAAGACCGGACTGGTTATAGGTCTCGACTATAAGATCAACTTTCGCGCCCACCCTCCCTTTGCAAACAGCATCGAAGATGTGCATAACCGCAACGCCGAGCGTATATTCGACCTGCTGCGGTACAATGGCGGTTTATATCTAAAGATTGGCCAGGCGATTGCAATGCAGAGTGCCATCCTACCGCCGTCGTTCCAGAAGATGTTTTCAAAAATGTTCGACGACGCGCCGCAGAATGAGTGGTGGGAGGTCGAGAAGGTTGTGAGAGAGGATTTTGGGAAGAGCGTAGAGGAAGTGTTCGGTGTGAGCTTTGCACACGACCAAAGCGGCATGGACAAAGGTGTCATGGAGAAGACGGCGCGTGCAAGCGCAAGTGTTGCACAGGTACACTGGGCGCGACTAGCCGACGGTCGCGAAGTCGCCATCAAGGTCCAGAAGCGTGAGATTGCATCGCAAGTCGGCTGGGATCTGTGGGCGTTCAAAGTCGTAGCCAAAGCCTACACATGGTGGTTTAGCATTCCTGTCTACACCCTCGTACCCTACATCTCCGAGCGCCTGATGCTGGAGACTGATTTCGAAAACGAAGCGGACAACGGCGAGGAAATGCGCCGTCTTGTCGCAGGCGAGCCACGATTGAATGGCAGGGTATACGTCCCGCAAGTCTACCGCGAGCTTTCCAGCAAGCGCGTCATGACCGCCGAATGGATTGAAGGCGTGCGTCTGTGGGACAAAGAAGGCATCACCAATAAATGGCAGGGTGGCTGGCATCGTGGTTCGCCAGGCGCCGGAGGCGTACAACTCCCTCCCATCCCTTCGACTACTACCTACGACCAGGATGTCCCCGCCGACGCGCCCAAGAACGAGATCATCAAGCCCAGCCGCAAGTCCTGGAAGGGCAAAGATGGGAAAGGCGGTCTTGGAGTATCGTTGAAAACAACCATGAACACCATCGTCGACCTCTTCAGTGCACAAATGTTCCTCTGGGGACTGGTGCACTGCGACCCACATCCAGGCAACATCTTCATCCGCCGCCTACCCTCTGGCCAGCCTGAAGTTGTGCTCATCGACCACGGACTGTACATCCGCATGAACCCCGAGTTCCGTCACCAGTACGCTCTCTTCTGGAAATCGTTGCTGGCATTCGACAACGCCACGATCGCCGACATTGTCACTTCTTGGGGCGTCAACAACCCCGATATCTTCGCGTCTGCAACGCTGATGCGACCGTACCAGGGCGGCGACAAGAAGGTCATCGATGAGATCAAAAAGGGCGTGCACGGCAAAGATGCAGCAGAGCGCGCGTACGACATGCAAGTCAAGGGCCGCGACGCAATCAAGAGCATCCTCGGCGACGACAAGAAATGGCCTCAGGAGCTGATCTTCATCGGTCGCAACCTGCGCATCGTGCAAGGCAACAATCAGTTCCTTGGCTCGCCTGTTAACAGGGTCAAGATCACTGGCCTGTGGGCATCGAGAGCGCTGGCGGAGAGCAAGGAGCTGAGCACGGGGGAGAGGTGGAAGAACTGGGTCAAGCATCTGCGGTTCAGGATCGTGCTGTTGTTGTCAGATGGCGTGTTTTGGTGGAGCAGGCTTAGGCAAGCTTTTGGCGCCGAACGCGGACTGGAGGATATCCTCGAGGATCAGATGAAGACTATGGCGAAGGACTTTGGCGTCGAGCTCAACCATGGAGTGTTCGAGGGATAGACGAGGAGAGTCTATTGTATAACGTGAAAGATCTGAAGCGTGGGTGTCTGTGTGTAGATGCGTTGCATACCCCTTTCAGCAAAACATGATCAATACCTGGAAAAGACGATGTCTACTTTATGTTTGACTTCCAGAGACGCGAGAGCACCTGAGGTGGGGAAACACTCCGTGGGGTATACAATCAAGGTACCTCGGACGTCTGACTCGCGAGAGCTCTCGCAAGTTCCGGACAGCATTGATGCACAGCGCATGCAGACGGATGCTTCCAGCGATCTATGTAACGTGACACGCTCGTATCGAGCACACTATTTCCGCTGAGGTTGCCTCAGAGTGACGCAGCAATGCTCCTCCGAAAGACGAAGGAGGCGTTCCCGCGGCAGACCGAAAGCGTGCGGGATGTCCCGATTAGGACATGCCGTCGAGCATCCAGCTTCCCCGCCATGCAACAGCGGCGCGATACTGGAGGAAATGGCATGGCATGGCCTGGGCTGGCCAAATAACCGTCTGGTGACCTTGGGACCGTATTTTGATGAATGCATTAAAAGGCCTACTGTCCCTCGTGTCGAGCAGACTGTAACGTTCCCCCTTCCTCGGTGTCAGCTTTAATTTGCTCCAATCCCCCAGCAAGGTGTTTCTGGTGCACCGTCAGCATCTTCTGCTTAATTGAGCTGATTTGGGCTTTCAGTGATAATCAGCCGCAAGATGACATCTCCGAACCTCGCCCCTGGATTGCCGGAGTTCAGTCTGAAGAACAAGGTGGTCCTTGTGTCTGGCGCAGCTCGAGGGCTTGGTTTGACACAAGCCGAAGCACTGTTGGAGGCTGGCGCAATAGGTGCGTACAAAGTAGGCCAATGCTGATGAAATATGGTAATTGACTCGGTGTACAGTGTACGCCCTGGACAGGTTACCAGAGCCGCACCCTGACTTCCATGTTGTCGCTGAGAAGGCGAAGAATGAGCTGAACTCAAAGCTTGAATACCGACAGATCGATGTTCGAGACGTCGACGGGCTCCACAAGGTTGTCGAAGATATCGCGGACAAGGAGGGGAGAATGGATGGTCTTATTGCCGCTGCCGGTATCCAGCAGGAAACGCCAGCGCTCGAGTACAAGGCTGAAGACGCCAACCGTATGTTCGAGGTCAACGTCACTGGCGTCTTCATGACTGCTCAGGCCGTCGCCAAGCAGATGATCAAGTTCGGAAACGGGGGCAGCATGGTGTTAATTGCCAGCATGTCGGGCACTGTCGCCAACAGGGTACGTTTTTCGGTCAAGATGACCAAAGCGCGTTACTGACAACGCGGATAGGGTCTCATCTGCGCTGCATACAACTCATCGAAGGCAGGTGTGATCCAGCTCGCTCGAAACCTGGCCGCCGAGTGGGGTCAGCACAACATTCGTGTCAACACCATCTCACCAGGATACATTGTGACGCAAATGGTGGAGGAGCTTTTTGTCAAATATCCAGACCGAAAGGAGAACTGGCCGACACAGAACATGCTGGGAAGACTGTCAGCTCCCAAGGAGTACCGTGGTGCTGCAGTGTTCCTGATCAGCGATGCCAGCTCGTTCATGACTGGCTCTGATCTGAGGATAGATGGCGGACATTGTGCATGGTAGTATAGCGAGAATGCTTGGAGGAATACACAATGATTAAAATGCAACTACAATCCAGGACGACTTGCGAGAGCAAGTGTGATGAAGGGGAGCCGCGCCAATGAGGGCCAAGGGAGGTCCGAAGCTTAGCTGAGTCAGCCATGAGATCCACTCGGGACGCAGCTACGTACATCGGGACCGTTTGAACGACTGAACACACCCACCAACGACAAACATGTCAGACAGGTAATCGCGGTGCTGGAGCTCGTGCGCTCATCATTCAGCACCGCTCTCGCACAGCTGTCTGTCCTTTTGTTGACACGGCTCAATTGCCCATCTCGCTCACTGAAGCGCACTAAAGCCTGAGTAACCTACAAGCTTCACCACCTCCAATGTCGAACGCGACACCGGCCGCCGTCTCCCGCTATCGCCCTGCTGTACTCGTGCTCATAGGCGCAGCGGCCTCCTATACCGCATACCTAGTATACAGCAACTATCAGGCTGCATCCAGCGATGGACTGCATCGCACCAATGCAGTTCGGCGGTCCAACCTGCAAAGGCGGCCGTCTCGAACAACACGCATAATCTCACGCCTCGAACGCAACGTACACGCCCTGGGCGAATACAACATCCTCGGCCTGGTGGTCCCACTCGACCCTCAAAACCTTATATCTCCAGATGAACTTCGAGAATTGCTCGTCCCTTTGGCCCCAGATGCTGGTGAAGACATTATTGAAGTAGAGACGGCACGAATGTACGACGTATTCTTGGATCGGCTTCTAGATTCGGCTTTCTCGACACGACCACTTGCCCCTGCAGAGATCGAAGCGATTAGTCTATGGATCGGCGACAGGTTACCGAATTCTGCTACGGTTTCTCGAGCTATAGAGAGGCGTACACAGCGTTTGAACGATGCAAGGCCTGTTGACGTAGACGGTGCTGAGAGCATAGCGGCGACGGATATGTCATGGAACAGTGACGAGGACACAGACGGTGAAGGTATCGATCCTGACGGACAGACACTCCAGCGTACCCTGTACCACATTGCGGAGGATCGTGCAAGGCAAGAGGGCGTCATTCACCGAGGCATCACATGCAACGCTTGCGACGAGAAGCCCATACGCGGTACCAGATGGCATTGCGCCAACTGCGTCGACTTCGACCTTTGCTCCAACTGCGAAGCCACCAATTCTCATACCAGAACGCATGTCTTTTACAAAATACGAGTACCTGCTCCTTACCTATCGCTAGCGAAACAGGAACCGCTCTACCCAGGAAAGCCTCACATGATGCATCATTCGGTCAACTCGTCGCTGAAGAGACGTCTAGGCTCTGAGACGAATATGGAGGTCGAGGAAATCGAGGCGCTGTGGGATCAATTCACTTGCCTCGCAAGTACAGAATGGACCAGCGACCCCAACAAGATTGGATGGGCGCTCGACCGACGCGCGTTCAACTATGCTTTTGTGCCTCGATACAACGGCTTCGTTTCTGCACCGAATCTCATCTACGACCGCGTATTCGCGTACTATGATAGTGATAATAACGGGCTCATCGGCTTTGAGGAATGGATCAAAGGCATTGACGGCATGCACACAAGTGATCTGAAGGTCAAAGCCAAGATTGTCTTCAACGGTTACGACATCGACGGCGATGGTTACATCTCGCGCAGAGACGTGCTGCGTGTGTTCCGAGCCTATTATGCAATTGAGAAGGAAGCCACACGTAACTTCGTCGCTGAATTGACAGAAGAGCTCTCAGTTCGTAACAGCATGGATACTATACGGTCCGGTCAGCCCCTGGGCTCGGCTTTCCCTCCCAACAGCCTCCCAACTCCAAACAGCCTGCACTCCAGCCTTGAACAGAAGCATAATGCGACTTTTGACGACGCTTCTCCCGTCGTTCTCGATACCGATTTCGAAGTTGCCACTCGCAACAACATTATCAAGGCTCCTGAGATAAGCCAGCTGCTTGAGGGATCATATGAAAAAGATTCTAACGAGCGTCTGGACAAGACAGCATGGGCTAGGAGAGAGTTTACTTTAGATGAGGAAGAGGGCCTGACAAAGCCCGATGGTGCTAAAGACCAAGATGAAGAAGAGGAGCTAAGAACTGGACATGCAAGCCCCTCAAGCCCAGAAGCTGAGCCTGCGCAAACACCGTTCCGACGGTCATCGAGAGTACATTTTCAGGATGAAGTTAACCATAAGGACTGGTCCCTCAAGTCAAGCCCGAAGGAACCAGTTAGCGAACAATGGGGCGGCTACGAAATCCCAGAGCTCGAAAGGGACATGGGAAAGGAAGTTCTGTACCAGATCACTCAGCAGGCTTTCAATGAGTTACTTGACCCACTGTTTCGGGCTAGAGAAGACATGGCAATGGACGCTCGCAATTTGCGCAGCGAGCGACGCAAACACGCCAAGACGATTGACACGCTACTCGAGAAAGAGAGAGGCTGGGGATCGTACAATTCAGCAATCCTCCATACTGGCATATTTCGATTCGTTAAGGGCGTCGTCGATGTGTATTGTCAGAGCATGAACAAGCCAGGCGTCCTTGACGCTATCAAGCGACACGAGTACAAAGACGATCCGGAGTGGTACGCCAACACGATCCGCAACGTTGTTGTAGAAGCCGAAGAACTAGTCCTGGAAACTGTCAAGCCTCGCAAGGAATACCACCCTCTCGATGGTGTTGCCGAGTGGAATGCCGAACTCTTCAGGGAGCAGCTACATCAGGAGATCGAAAAGGCTACCCTTCGACTTCTTGCTCCTTATGGACCAAGTCCCGGAGAAGACTTACCTCGAGTGGTTGCTCGTGATCCCACAATGCCACAGTTTCGACCCAATTCCACAGCCGATATCGACGCGAACGCATTGGCAGATGCTGTTGAGGAACCTCAAGAACACGCTAGTACTCCCGATGTTGAGCAAGATCTTGAGAAGTTCGCAGACGAGGACGGACGAATTCGCATTGGGCCGCAAGGTCCGTTTTTCGTTTCTGCCCGGCACTCCTCAGACGAAGACCCAAGTCACGAGGAGGAACAAGTCCACGATCTTATAACGCCCATCACGACACCGCCACTGGATATCGAACTCCACAGTAGCGAAGACCGTATCATCATCAACAACAACGACCCTTCAACTACAACAAACGGTATGCCAATAACTCCTACAACAAGCCACAATGCCCCTGAAGAAGAGGCTTCGTCTTCGTCTCCGTCGCACGGAGCTGTCAAAATTCCACACGTCACCAACACGCCCTGGCTGCAAATCCTTTGTCTCAACACCTCCTCCTCAGGCGTCCAAACTATGTCGTATACGCGCCACCACGTTGCGCACCTTCAGAACCCGTATGCAATTGCGCCCGAGCCGGACCAAACAGCTGCTCTGACCGCGAATGTTCGTCGCAACGCGAAGAATCCCGAGTCGCCGCTGTACACCACTTTACTTGCGAGTTGCGAGGCCGTGGACCAGGAGAGCAGGGAAAGGAAGGGTAATGGGTTGCTGAGTTTCGGAGAGTTTGAAGAGCATTTGAAGGATGGGAAGTTGAGGTTTCTGGAGAGCTGGATGGACTGGGTTAGTGTGTGAAATTGGGCCCGAATAAACTGCTGGGAGACTGGTCGTAAGACTCATGGTACTCGAAGGGTGCAAGGCTGGATCAAATCGCGTTTGATGCTGGCCTCTGGAGCATATGTCAGAACTCACCATTTGCAATCACAGCTGAGCTGTGGATACACTTGTCGTGGGAAGATGGGGAGAAATTCAAATTACCCCCGCTTATCATGGGGTGCTGCGATAAATAGAGAGATGATACCGCACTTCCCTTCGCTTGGGATGGATGAGCGTGGACGAACGGCCTTGGAATCGTTGACGTACTCGCTCGGCGCATGAGAGAAAGCGTGATGCAGAGGCAGAAGGAACTCGATTGCAATCAAAATGATGCTGGCTTTCAGAAGGAGGAATAAGTGCTGAGTTGGATATCATCGTGATAACCTCTGTTCAAAGGAGAGTGGTCTTTATCGTTACGAGTCTTGAAACTTATGCGTCTTGTCATTCGTGCTTCGTCTCCGTGGCCCTAAGATACAAATCCTCAAGCTCGTAATGCCCGTCGCTAATGTTCGCCTTCTACGCCGTACCTGTGAACGCCTGCAATGCTCGATGCTCGTGAAAGTCCTTGTTGAATGGTCAACCCAGCCTCGCCTCCGCCGTTGCCCTCTTCAAAAAAAAAGATGTATCACATCAGATTCAGCTGAAGATAAACATCGGAAGCGATGACCGAACTCAGAATGACTTCTTTCGTAAGCCCATGGATGGGTCCCTCACCTATGAGAGACCCATCTTTGAGCCCAGTCCCCTCAGTCCTTCGCCCATGCGTTCGCCCATGCCAGAGTTTATCCTCTCGTTCGAGCCTTTCTCTGCCTTGATTTCCATACCAACAGCCTGCATGTTCAGGCGTGTCAAGCGCAGTCTGAGTGTGTGGTCGTACGTCTCAGCCATCTTGAGGGCGTCGGCGTGTACGTCATAGCGAGGATTCATTGGTGGGGAGATGAGAAGTCGATCAACGAGGTCTATCCGTGCTTCAAGCGTCTTGTCGTTAATCATATGTTCCAGCTCTTCTTCAATCGTAATGCCTGCTGCGGCCGGGAACTTGGATGACATCTCGTCAAGGGTGACACAGCTGAAAGGAATGAAGTACTGGACAATACTTTTGGTTCGGATGCGGCCGTAGATGGCACTGAGTACCTTGGACAGATATACATCGAGAAGGTAGTCGCATCGGTAACCCTCGAGCACTTCGAGACATGCACTGTATTTGGAGTTGCAGAAGAGGTTGATGGCGCGCCGAATGTGAGGTTCGAGCTCGAGGAAGTTCCTGAAATCGTTGTTGCCGAGCACTTTCGCCTGCAGTTCGCTGCGGTCCATTGATGCGAGTGCACATAGACCGCCGTAAACCGCCACGTCGTTGCCTGAGAGTACCTCCTTCTGCCACACGATGCCAGCGGCGGGCTCGGTTGTCAGGAAGGCAGGCGATGTGCCCAGAAAGTTTGTGGCAGCCTCCTTAAAATTGCCGATGCACATATGGGCGATGCCTGTACAGGCGGACACGATAGGCTCGAGCTTGGTCTTTTCTTCGCCCTTGAGCTGCGCTGCGTCGACTTTTGCCAAGTTGGACTGAACGGTCAGCCATGACTTTTGCGCAACACTAACGTATACGAGGCGAAGTGTCATGTCGGCGAGGTGCTTGTTCGAGGTGCAGCTTTCGCGCATCTTCATGTAGGCCTTGTGTGAGCTACTGTAGTCGCCTGTGTCATAGAAGAAGTGGCCAAGGTCTTCGTTACCCATCTGCACAGTTGTCAGCTTGAACCCTACATACAGAGTGCGTTCGGTGCAGACATACCCGTATGCTCTCCTTGATCAGATTGTTCTTGTATGACTTGAGCTCGTGCTCTAGCCTGTCTTGTTCGCGCTGCGTCTCTTGTGCCTTCTTCTCTGCCCATACTGTGTCCATCGAAGCTGCAGGGTCTTGGGGTGCAATCTCAGCCATCTCCTCTACCAGTTGAAGGTAGAGGTTGACATTCTTGCCTTTCTTCGCCTCTGCGATCGCGAGGCGGTATGCATCGACAGCAAGGTACGGTGAGTGAGAGCCAACGTGATGGAGTCGATCGATTCGTGTAAACCCTTGCAAGACGTCAACATTCAACGTATACAACAGCTCAAGGGAAAAGCTGTACCGGCATAGTTGGCAATGTATGATTCTAGGTCGAACTTGGGAGGATCTAATGGGATCAGCATGTGTCGCTCGACTCGAGGTGATCTTGCAAACCCTTGACAACCAGCTCGCCCTTCGATTTCCGTTGCTGGAAGAACGGTGACTGCTCAATGTTGGACGCCATGATTGCTGCTGTGAGCCTTTCTTGCGGCGGCGTTGCGGAGGTGTTTGAGCTCCGGTAAGGTAGGCAACGACGACCCCACACTGGAGCTAGGGCGTGGGGCGTCATCGCCAAGCAACCAGCCTCACTCTCTAGATCATCTTTCCAAATACAATGCAATCATCATTCAAGCATATCAATGGTAGTTCTGGTAAAAATTTACACCGGCTCACTTGCTAAATCGTGAGCTTCGTTGTTTTTTACTGCCGGGACATGGCCTTGAAGTAGACCTAGAGCTATGATACTTTCCATCAAACACTTTACATTGACGTCCCGCAGCTAAAGCTGGACAGAGCTTTGTTGGACTCTGGTAAGCGGGCGAACCTGGAGAAGCTGTTTGTTACCGCCAAATGGGCTCCCAATTTTGGAGGATTCCCTGACAACCCTAGGTCTCTGCTCTCTTCCATCGCCGAGATCCTGTTACCGGACCAGCACTGTACTGCCCAGATGTCACCAGATGAGAGGTCTATCTTCGCCATGTCCGTGAATTCCTGGGGACTAACCCTCATCGCCACTTCGGAAAACATGTAGAGTTGTAGAACGAGACATCACCGCTGAGACTTTTAACATCGACTATAGTCGTGATGTACCAATCTGTTCATCTGTAAGGACACCGAGCACTTCACAAGATACGAAGAAATATCACTTGAATTGTCTAGCATTCTGGGTGCCACACTGGAACCGTCTATAGCTATCTAGGATGCGAATGGCAGCATGTTCAGTCCAGAATTCAACGACAGCTCAACACTGTTGCATATTTCCACTGGTCCATCACTTCTTGTCGTCGAAGTCACGGATAGCTCATTTGACGGGCCAACATTACGAGGTACATTCTCACACGATCCCCTACTTCCACACTTTAAGGAAAGCTGACCCCAAGTTGACTGGGTTGTGCGATACGGTGCGTTATGTGCGAATATAAGACAGAGGATGAAGATCAATCTCTTCGCTGCTTTGGAACATTGCTCGAAGAAGCTCAGGGTTTCAACGCGTCACAAGACGAGATGATCAAGCTGGTTTTCAGCTTTGGTGATGTGCGATTCGATCAAGGTATCGACCAAGGCGCTTGGACGTCTTCATGTAACTGTGTCAAGGTCACCTACTTTGTCGCTATTTTGACTTGCCCGAATATATCTTCTGGAGCTTGGCAGGGAAAACCAGCAAGCCTGTAATCGTCAACGGCCAGAAACAGTACTTGTGTTGGGTTACTTACGTAGTATACTCGGGCCATTCTTTAACAATAGGGCGTTGGATGGTGTAGACGAGATTCTCGAGCGGGCTGTCGATGGTGAAAACGGTATATTGGAGATCCAAAAGAGGAGCGGTTGTGCCAGTCAACAGCTTATAGTGTGTCGGAGGTCTTTAACCGGCTTGGTGTTTCTCGAATCAATTACCCACCGTGATGGAGGAGTGCGTCGATTGCAACGAAACTATTGATTCTACAAGATGTGCAAGAGTTGAGCATATATCTTTGCACCACATGAAAGGGTAACTCAGACAGTTCACACACAAAGCCTACCAGAAAATCAACTATGTTCCCGAAGCCATCAGCTTTTCAGTTGACCATGGTGATGCTCGTGCGGAGATATGGGATGCAACTTCCTTCGAAGACCTGTCACTTTCACTTTCAACTAGTATGTCATGCTAATCGATTGTCGACATTTTCCGAGACTCAGGACGGTACGACTTGGTCGTGATCGGCTGAATCGACATCTTTGGGCGATGGACGATGGTATATGTAACAAGATGATAAGTCTTTGAAAGTATTGATATTGCATGGGTGCATTCGAGACTACTAACAGCCAGCATCGCTTGTCTGGACAACGAATCTCCATATGTTATGGCTGAAGATGAAAGCTCGTATAGGACTAGAGCGTTTGAATTTGGACTATCAGCAGCAACTTATTGAGCAACGAGGCCAGTGGTGCTTAGGACAAGCGAACTATGGTTACAAGAATGACAGAAGTGAGAGTCAAATTGGAGGCTCTAGCAAAATCACTCCTAGTATTGGATTGGACACAAAAACATGAACATTGTCTAACGCAGAGGTTTCTGAAGCTCTAGCAGAAGAACTGTCAGCCAGAGTGGTGAGAGGAAGCACTGCAGGTGTCAGACTTGAATCTGTCCATTTCAAAAGCACACAGCAAGAGCACTCTGTCGCAATGGCCTCCTCTGACCGATCAAGTGAGAAGAAATGCAAACACAGACGCCAGCACTATCCCTTGCATCGCAAAACACCCTCCATCCACTCATCCGCACTGATGCAGAGGAACCACTCCTGCGCAAACCCGGAAATTCGCTTGGCCCAGACATATTTTCCAGCTGTATCACCACTTCTCCGTGGAGATGGAGGGAGATGCGTGAATTGTGTGATGTCAACGTCGACAATGTTCTCTTGTGGTGGATCCCAAGGGTCTCCCTTTGCGCCTCGTGTCGCACGGCGCTCAATGCCTGTCAGCATCAAAAGGCGCTGGCACTGCTGTCAAAGCTTCGTGTCACAAACAAACTGCTGTCGTGGAGTGCGTCGAGCTAATGTGCGGGCCGTTGCAGTACAAGAGTTCTGAACCTGGCTTGAAACAAACTGTCGTCAAAGGAAGATTAAGCGAAGTAGTGTGATCATTCGGTACCAGAACCCGGGTTGGCGATGCTGGTGACCTCGGTGTGTTTATCCAGGCAATCACGATCTGTCGCACATGTTGACGAGTGTGTGGTAGCGAGCTGGGTCACAAATGCTTGATCGGTGAGTGAAGCGAAGGTGTATATGTACTACCATCCTTTCCGGCGTTGCATTGAATCCTGAACGAAAAGCAATGCATGCATCGCTATTTACAGAGCCTTGCACGTCTCACTCGGACTCGTAAGCCGGTGTGGATACGGAGGGACACGTGTGTACTGTTTTTGTGCGACGCCCATGTAGGTCGGTGTTGTTCTCCGCTGTAAGGGATCCCGAGATGCACGCAGGTGCATAAGCGCGCGGCTATGGCGGCAAAGCTGAAATGGCATCACATATGTCCAGTAGCTTTCGACCGGTGGTGCGATTTGCTGATGGACGTCACGGGCATTGGAGCTACGATGAAACCCCATTGCTGAGCCTATGGCAACATACAAAAAGCCCATGAACTCGTGTGAATGTGCGCTTACGAGCTGCATTCCTGGTGAATCGTAAAGCATTCGAGGAGCCGACCAACGATGGCCGAGCTGATAGTATGAGAAGGGATGGATATAGCGTTATGCAAGGGGGATGACAAAGCTGATGGCGGCATACATGTTTGCTGCAACGAGGATGAGGATCCTACTCTGAGGAGTGGCACAGTAGTATTTTCGGGGATGCTCCGTGTAGCAACTTAGGTGATAGCATATGTAGATCTGACAAGGATCTCGACGTGCTCCATCTAGAGTCAGAAGAGAAGATTTCTCCAGAGCGAACGATAACAATAGTCAATAATGCCTCATTCTGAGCTACTAGTCGCATCGGTCTACAGGGGATCCAATTGAATTGAGGTAAGGCATGCGTTTGCTGGCCCTGAAAGGTCGATCCAACGGGAAGAAAAGATCGTGGAAATACGGCAAGATGGCCGAGTTTGGATGGTAGAAACACATCGGCGAGTGTCAAGACCCCTAGAGACAGGACTAGCATAGGCATGTGCGTCGGATTTGATGTTGGCGTGTTGGGAAGTTGTAGCAAAGTTGTATGACTGACCCTTGTGTCTAGAGTGAGTGTCTCTCCAGCCCACTGCATCCTCTGCTGTGTAGCAATATGAAAAGAGTTGTGGTTTGTCCCAGCAGTGCCGTGGGTTTGGAGTCTGTGCCAAGGCGACCTCGACCAAAGTGGACTTTTGATACCCGATGTAGGTGTTGCACCGAAGATGCCCCGGGATAGCGGTCAACGGGGAGCCAGCATCTGCAGTCTCGGAGAGTCATTTGGTCACTATCGAACTTACCCAGCCACGGTTCAGATCCTATTCGTCCGGTGCCCTGGTAAACAGTCGGCAATCCATCGGCGCAATACAGATCGATCGGTGTCTTGCAGAGTGTGATGTGACGACAGGGATCGACAAGAAGTGTTTGGTTGTAACTGCGTGATCGAAGGTTCAGAATTGGGTTCTGCCATAGTGCATTTTCAGTGCCGTTTCGGGCGGCTGTCTCCGTGCGCCGATCACATTCTAACCGGGCAGAAGTAGCATGCACGTGCCTTTGGATTCCCTGAGGGAAGACTCACATTGCACGGCTACTGGCCATGTATGAGCGTTTTTGTGTACTCGTGCAGTCTGTCATGGAAAAGTCCAGCTATTGGCGGCTAGAGCGTGAAAGCCAACAGGCACTCTCAATGTCCGGTACTCTCTTGAGAGGACGAAGCTCGGACTGGATCATGAACCTTGCCGGCGGCACGGCAGTTGAATGTATCGAAAACAAACCACGAGTTACAGGAAGTGCCAGACAGAGGACTGTGGCAGGGCTCTGTTGGTTGGTGCTCAATGCTGAGTATCAGGCCCGACTGCTCTGGTGCTCGCCCACGCAGCCACCCTCCACAGTGTGAAGGTGCAAATTGAGTGGGGATCTGAACATACAGAGTGGTGTTCGAAACCAAATCATTGTGAAATATAGCAGCGTTAGGTACTGGTTCAGATGCCATAGATGTGGGCTAACGACACGAATCATCTGAGCGTTGCGGACAGCCGGTAAGCCAAGCGTGGGCGTATCGTCGGCCTGTCAACGGCCTCCACACGCAATAAGGTCCGTCTTCGATGTTTTTATCAGATACGCTACAGGCTGGCGATCATCAGTGTGGCGTTTATGAGGAAAAGCTAGGTAGGTATATACAAGTACAGCGCTTGAGGAAAAGCCAGGTAGGTAGATACAAGTACAGCTCTTGAGGAAAAGCTAGGTAGGTAGATATAAAGTACAGCTCTTGAGGAAAAGCTTTCCATGGGGTGCCCTTTGGAGACTGTCTAGATACAGGGCGGGGACAGGTGGTGGCTTTGTTGCAATGGCAGATGGGTAGTTGTTGATGCTGCGATCCAACTCGCCCACCATACCCTTTTGGGTGACAAGCCTAGTTTTTGGCTTCGTTGAGGCCGCCAAAATGCCGACATGTTCAACGATAGCAAAGGATGCAGGCCACGATGGGGAATTTGAAACAGCTTGCTGGTTTGAGATTAGATGCTATCCCATCTCGCCGGGACAGGGGCAGTGCTGCTTTTGGTGGCCAGCGTCATCATCCTGGCGCACGTGAAGTGAGCTCACAACCGACAGCGTGGAGCCGGGAAGTGGTGGAGGAGGGCAACCACTGATCAGCTCGGATCAAGCGACGGCGCTGCGCTGACCGCGGCGTTGGATGCACACTATGACGATTTGGGGCACTGCCCCTGGTGGGCGCCTTGTTGCGTCGTTGGAAGCGCGGGCAGGCTAACAGCAAAGTCAGTTTATCTGCTCGGACACATGCAGGAAACACTAGCCATGGGCGTGACGGGTTCACAGCTCTGCCGTACCTGGGCAGACTCGGCGCTGGCAAGAACAAGTACGTTGCTCTTCCCGTACTGTGCAGTGTGCACTGTGCAGGTAGCAGGATGGTCGCACGTGCTACGGTGTTGGTGCGATTCATGGAAGGGGCCAATGACAAGTCGGCGGTGTTTGCGCACACGGCATGGCGACGCACGCCATACGCCAGAGGGCCTGACCTGGGCTGACGCCTGAGGGAGTCGAGTATTTAGTGTGTAGCTTGGACGAGTAGGACGAGTAGGACGAGTAGGACGAGTTGGACGAGTTGGACGAGTTGTGAGAGCAGGGAGACTTGTCAGGAGGGCCATGCTCCGTGACATCGGCCCGTACTTGGCTGGCGACCACAGCCGAGAGTGCTCTTGTGCCGCGACAGGCATCCTGATCGTCATATGCACCCCACGGTGTGCGAGACATCGTCTACCTAGTCGATTCCTGCATCCACCGTGACGCTACCGCTGTCCAATAGACGGTGAAGCGCTCCGCGTCGGCGGCACCTACCTAGGTACCTAGCATCAGCGCGTGAAGACACACGTCGGTACTCGGTAGACTGTCTGCCGTCGCAGCTGTGTGGCAGAAGCCTTGGACGGCCCATGGTCGTGGTGGCAGTTTACGTGGGCGCTGAGGGCGCTGAGGGCGCTGATTGCATTCCTGGCCTTTTGGTTGCAGCCTGCGCGGCCTCGGCGAAGCGTGCTAGGGAAGTGGATCGTGTCATCGTGATGGCGAGACACCGAGAGCAGACGGCGGGCGCTTTGGTCCGTTGTCCACCGACCGACGGCAACGGGGAGCTCTTCTCGCTCGTCTGGCCTCTTGTGCAGTGTGCACGCAGGGAGGCGAGGGCACAGGCTCACGGGTCGATAGAGTTTCCTCGGCTGTGCAGCGGTGCGTGAAGCTGTGCTCTGGTGCTCTGGTGCTCTGGTCCCCTGGTCCTCTGGTCCTCTGGTCCTCTGGTCCTCTGGTCCTCTGGTCCTCTGGTTGCCTACTCCGTACTCGAGACATGCTCGTGCTCATCACACACATGCCCCGCGAACGACCAGGCCCAGCGGGTCCGGCAGGCTGAGCAGCGGCTTTTTCATGACAGCCGGACAGCCTTCCGCTGGTCTGTGCCAGAGCCGCAGGGTTCGTCAGCCACCGCTCATGCACTTGCTTCGGTCTGTGCGGATCCGTCCTGTCTTAGCCTGGGCGCTCTCACGGTGGGGACTAGGATTCCGCTTCCGCGCGTGGTTCATGACCCACTGCACAGTAGCGCCCTGGTCGTACGTGCACTGCATGCCAGCCTATCCTGGCAAGCCCAGAAGCACCGCCTAGCGTGTGGTCAAAGGCGCCGACAATCCGACAGGGTCGTAGCTACTTGCCTTTTTCCTCTCGCGCGATATCGAGCTAGGAAACAGAAACAGGGGTGCCTGCAGATTTCACGATTCGGTGCCCGGTCGGCGATCTTCCGACCTGAACAATACAAGTACACCGCACATTCTTATATCGCCCTGGGCCCTTGCGCCTCCTGCTGTTGATGGCCTCATATCTTCTCGGCTGCCCTTCTGCTGCTCCCTGAGCTCCCTGCCTCGTCTGAAAGCTCCCCGCCGACTACACTCCACTCCTCCTTGGATCCTTGGCCAACGGTTACGTCAGCAAGCCCGTACGGAAGTCTTCTAGCCCCACACTTCCTAGCCCCAGACCTGGAACCCAGCCGTCACCACATTCCACCATTGCAGGTGTTGTGCGTGTCCGACAGCCCGAAACTCTTCACTCGACGCCCTGTGCCCTCCTTTTCAAGACATCCAGGGTTGTCTTTCAGGCGACCCATACAACCTCGTCACCCTGGCTACCCAAGCGCCCCCGGCTGTTCAGGCCCCTCACCTTCACTACGCCGACCGTCTAACTCCGCCTTACCACGACGAATCCACTCCCGTTCGCTCATGGATCGCTCGGACTTCTCAGCGGGGTCCTGAGGATTTCTTCCCCATGTCACACCGCACCACGGGGGGAGCTCGTTCAGACCACACCACCCCTCAACTATCACCTACCCAACCCCAGTTCACCATGCATCCACCTCTTCGCAACAACTCCAACCGGCATCCTGGCAACCTGACACTGTCGCTTCCACCTCTACGCCAACTCTCTAGCACACCACCGACTCCATCCACTCGCCGACATGATAACCCACTCGGCGTCCACTCTATACTGAACCCCCAAGCCGAATTGATCGAACAGCAACGGGACCGCCGACGCAGTGGATTCCAGATGGAGACGCCATCCCCGGTGGATGCTCATCATTTCAACAGTCTTCCTTCCATTAGTCGACCGACCAGTGTGGATTCCACCCAGGATGACCAAACTTCGCAAAGGCTCTTCCACCCACCAGGCAGGCCCTCTGCTAGGCACGCGTTGACTCCCAAGTCGCCAATCCTACACAGGACTCAGAGCCTGGGTGGACTTAATCGTCCCACAGGCACCATCGATGCCCACCAATCACCATTTCTGACTGCGACCATGCGTCCGTCAGAGGGAGCAGTCTCGCATCCAGCTCTGCCTACCCCTCCTGCTGGGATCAGAACAGGCTATTTCCCGCCACTGGCAGGGTCAACGCCAACATCATCATCATCATCGTCATCATCATCAACAACAACAACGACGACAATAGCAACAGCAACAACATCAAACACACTGCGTACTGAAATGCGTCGGCCGAGTGCACAGTTTCTGCCATCCGGCAGCGCAAGCCCAATGGCACAATACTCTCCTTATAGCCAGCCGGCATCAATTGCCTCAGGGTACGACAGCCATAGCGCCCAAGGCCATTATGCGCCTGCCTCGCATGAAGCTCACCAATCCGGTCCACCACTGGAGATGGAACGCCATTTGATCTCTGTGGCGCCGAGCGGTCAAAGCAGTATTCAGATCATGACCATCAAGAGTCAACAGGGTCATAACGTGCAGATCCCAGTCGATGTTCAAGCTGCTTCGAAAGTTGCTGATGAGAAGAGGAAACGGAATGCCGGCGCGTCTGCTCGGTTCCGTGCTCGTCGTAAAGAGAAAGAGCGCGAAGCCTCTATGAGTATTTCGAGGCTAGAACAGCAAGTCCGTGATGCTGTTGACAGGGCTGATTTCTACCGAACGGAGAGGGACTTCTTCCGATCCATCGTCTATCAACAGCCGGGTGCTGAACGACATTGCGCGAGACCGGCTTCACCCATCCTGCGTCGTCTGTCGTCCGCACCCTCCCATGCGGCGTCTTCGATGAACGAAGCCGGGTCGGATGGGTCTTATGGAGATTACGAGGAAGACAGCTGTGATGTAGAGCGTAACGTACGAAGACGCACTAGCAATTACCAGCCTGTTTCCGGACCCCCACCAGCAGAGGCGAACGTGGCCCCGTTTACTCCTCATGGCTATGCGTCAGCTCACGGTCCCTCTTCCCGCGGTCAGCATTATGCTCCAAACGATCAAGGACATTTGTCAGCTTTGGCGCGTAACACTTATCGTGATTCCTTCGCTTGACGACGCACCGTGTTTGCACCTGAGCTACGCATCAGCGTCTGGTAATCCCACAAGCTGTTCTTTTCCCCTTCATCAGATCAGCTATACCATTCGAGCTGTCCCGGCGTCTGCACTTTACTTCAAACGTTTAATCAAAGCACTGTCATTTCGCTTTCCTGCGGCGATTCATCGGCACCCGAGCAACATTTGCTATATACCCATTTCAAGCGGTGAACGCTTCATTTTCACAACTCTTTATCGCCATCCACTCTTATGACAAACATAGATATTACATTCTAGAATCACCTCTTTACGGGCACTACCTTCTTTTGGACCTACCTGTATCCTTCGGCATTATATCAGCGATTACCATTTTGTTCTTCAGTGTGTACTCTAGGACTAGACAGATGTATCATCATTACAGCCTCAACGCCGAACTTCAACTTCACCGTACAGAATTAACTTCACCATACCTATTTTGCCCCACAGTGCGTTATCACGGGGGTCAGCGCTGCGCACATCATGGAGGTGCCTCGTTCTAGTGCTTGACATATGCATACATGGTCGATCGCAGTGTTAGCTCTGGAGCCACAGCGCAACACGCGGGACGGAACAGACTCATGTACGCAACGGCAAGGACCCGAGCCACTACGGACCAAATTGTTTACACGCCTGACTAAAGAGCATACCAACCACCAACTGGAGAATCACTTTTGGCGGCACGACGGTTGTTTGACTCTGTCTTGTTCTAGGCCACAATCTGTAGTCCTTGCTATCTACCCGACACTCAATCGTCGCCCATTAAAGGAAACCTGCGCGACATACCTCGGCCTTGAGAAAACAAAATAATCTTTACTCCGTGACTTTTCTTAGCTTCCACTAGTGAGCTACGATCTCGGTGCGCGGGATTGGGTCAAGGAGCTAATGGCAGCTACGCACGCTAAAAACTTTATCAGTATGTCTAAATCTTCGTGTAAACCTTCCAAGCTAAGGCCGACTTTCCGTTTGTGGCTAAAAGCAGCTGCCATGGCGTCTCTGTCAACAGAAGCCGGCCGTAATCGTACGCTATATTTAAGCTTCGCAACCGCCCTCGCCGCCGCTCCACGCGATTACGAAAGGACTTTGCCAGCTGCGGCATCGGTATGGCAGCCATGGTGTCCCATCTGTGCTGAAAGTCATCTCCATAAATAGGCTGCTTGTAAGACCATTTCCGATTCAGCCACCAACGAACAACCGGACTTTGCTCCATGCATCGCGCTGGTCACCAACAAGTGCATCTTTGCACCATATTCCTGTCCACGTGCGGCTTGGGGACCGTGACTTTGCCATTATTTGTGCATACTGCACTACCGTCACAATGTATACGACTCATATGCGTCCACGTATGCGGCCTAAAGTAGGCCATGATCTTATGGACACGTTAGTGACATGACGCACACTGAAGCGTCCCGTTCCCAATTGCAGGGTCAAGTCGTGGATCTGACTTTCTGAAGCCACCGTACCTCTGTGCTGGGTCCTTCCAGACCGTGCGACGCATCTGATACCGCCGGAACCGTCTCCGGCGTAAATGGATGGAACGCTGTCAAGAACGGGCTGACATCCAAACCTTGTCGATGCTCAAGCTCAAACTATCAACTGCGCAACTCGGCCCCCATCTTTGACAGTGGACCTGGTCGTTTCTCACCAGTGAAACACTGTTACCTGAACAGGGCTGTCAGGGCTGTCATCGTTTGAAGCAGCATGTCTCGCATCCTCCAAGTGGAAAAGTAGGGTTCTTACACAAACGGTCCGAATACGAATACCGTCCCATCTCCACGAATCCTCGCTCATATCTCTCATTAAAGGGTTTGCGTACAGGCTCGGCAGTCATCTCCTCAGACCGCCACCTACCTTGCTGTACAAACTAAGACTGCGATACCCTAGATAGAGCCCACTGCCAGTTCCCCGAACATCGTTGCTTTTTCTCATTGGTCTTCTAATTCTGCGCGGGACCCGGGCTTTCTTTGGCCTTTTTGTGGAGTGACTTCATTCCAACAGTTTTGCAAAACTGCATACGGTGGAAGTCTCGTAACAGATCACAGTTGTCAGCTTCCACACCCTTCAACGGCTACCAGAAGATTTGTAAGGAAACTAGAGCCTCCATAATGGCCTTTATCCTTTCCTCAATGTGCGAGACGAAGTCAACTTGATCTGAGCATTCTCAAAGCCGTACACTGGAACTCACGGCTAGATCTCTCCCAATATCTAAGCAATGGGACTCTCTAGCGAATACACTTGTCCAGTGCGGTGGTTTAGATCTTGCGACATGGGTGGTATGCGAATAGTCACCCTCCAGCCCCTGGTTCGCTCGTCATCCTGCCGCATCCCCGAAGCGCGTCCACACCGCTTTTTCTGGCCTTACGCTCACTTCTGTGCCCGGTCATCGTATAAGCTACACATACTCATTTTTTATACCAGTAATCTAGAATGGCGAGCAGCTTCGTACCCCGCCAACGTGTGCATCGTCACCAGGTGGGGCATCCAGCTCACGCACGAAGATTCAGACGGTGTACGTTCCGATAAAGCAACAACCCATCAAGATACGACTAGTCACTCATCTGCAAGTGTCAAGGACAATTGCTGCATCACACGTGCAGGACGGGATCGGACCTCTTTTCCAATGAATGAGAGCTAGGAAGCGGAGCAGGATCTCACCGATTTCCACACCCCCGGGACGAACATGCATAATCAAAATCTCGCAGTCCAGCTGACTCAAAGTTTCCAGGCAGCACAAAGTCAGACTACCCATCGCTTCTAATACTGCGTAGGGCTTCGGTCCGAGTAACGTAGCAGTCGGCTACGGAATCTACGGAATCTTCATGTTGAACTCATTCGAATCCTGGCCCCTCCAACTGTCCAACAACGGCTTCGCAGAGCGCGACTCCAATCACATCCCACGGGGAGATCTCCTTCCTCCCATCTAACCAGCAGTGGCGGCGCATCCGGACAGCGGTTATCCCACCTAGACACTTTGTGCAGTGAAGTGATCACACACGTGTCGATGTCCACAATCAGTCTGGTGTTCACTTGCAACGCTATGCACCCGCGCCTTTCTCCGTCTGCACGAAATGATTAGTTGGCTCCTTACATCCACAAGCATCCCTCTCCTATCCAGTCGTTCATCATAGAACAGCACGCTGGACAGCCACAATCACCGGCACTTGACGTCGGTGCACAGCATCGGCGCCGCAGCCTCATTATAGCACATGCGCCGCAAAATGCTTCAACACTGCCGCCGAAGTAGGACCTGCCACGGCTACCAGGACGGACACTTACATTTCATCGGCAGGATTCAAGTCCTTATTTAACACGACAGGGCACAGGGCTCGAAGATCGAAGCAAGTATAATTGAGCATGGGGCAACAGCGGTATCCCAGTAAGCGCTTATGCATGTGATGGGTTGCGGGCTTGCGCAATATGAGCCGACCGAGCCTTACGCAAGCCGCCATGCGGGAGAGCCGACTAGCCTTGTAGCCGAATGTTACACAACAGCCTGAGGGCCGGCAGCGAGTGTTTGTTGAGGGATATCGCGAGTATTTCCTGTACCTGCTGCTGGTAAACTCACTGCCGGCGCCTTACGGGTGTTGACTGGCGCACCCTGCTCGAGCGAGCGCCCACGAGCATTGTTTGGACTGTTAGTGGCAAAGATCAGGGGTCCGAATACTTTCCTCTCCAGCATTTAGCGAACTGGATCCACCCCCAGCAAAGTGCTCGAACCTTGTGGCGGGGTACGCTCTTGGAGCTCATGGTCACTCGAGTGACTTTAGACAGGGGGATTCTGGTGGGGTCAGGCTTGCATTACGATTCGGCACTTGGCGATGTGCGTGGCCAATTTCCGCAAGTGGCTGACGGGTACGTACAAGATACATGAGCCTCTTTCCACTTGCCTGAACACCAGATCAACGCCTTATAACCAATGTGGGCCCAGCTTGCACCACCAAAAGCCCCTCGTCGCCTCAAAAAGGCCATCGGCGTTCTCGATCACTGGTTACGAGCAGCCATTTTCTGATGCATGTCGAAGTGCATTCAACCTGCGCACAGCGACGAGCGATAGGCCAGCCACAGCGGCATATAGCAGGGATTTGGGAGCCCCACACATCCCACACCCATCATACCGGTCCCGCAGCTCTGCAGATTGTAGACGACAAATGACATGACATATGCATGTCAGCGGAGGTAGCAGTCGCTGTTTGTCGAAGTAAGAAAAGGCGAGGCGCGGAGCCCGCATGGAAGGGCATGGTCATGTGAGTGGCACAGCCAGGTGATGCAAAGCAGCGCAGAAAGCAACCATCATTTGCATCTGGACCCATATACCGTGTTCGAAGAGCAGGCCCCTGCGAGTACGACGGCAGATCAGTGTGGCATCTATGCTACAGCAACGCAAGCGTAAGCCTGAGAAAAGACGTGCACCCGAACCCATGTCACAGAGCTTCTCAAGAAAGAGCTTTGTTCGACGCAAAAGCGACTTCGTTGGACTTTTCTGTCGCGTACGACGACAGCCTCGTCTGAAGTAGACCGCAGTGTATTAAGCTCTTTCCCGCTTCAGAGAATCAATAAGGACCAAGATACAACGTGGCCAGCTTAGGTATGTGATACTCCAGAGAACACTAATTAGCGGAGCCCAACTTAAGCATCTTGCACATTGAGAATATGTCGCATCACATCACAACACAACGTCTCTGCAAGATTGGGCTCCAAGAGGCGGTACCGCGCAGCAGGCGCAACGCAGGCGTGATCTTTTTGGAAGCATGAGCGCCACGAGGCGTCACGGCTCAGTCTTCCTTCATGTGCAGTCGTTGTCGAACTTGTCGCAAAAACAAACTGCGCCTCTCTAACGAATCCTTCAACATAGCAACTAGGTGTGCGAATGGCCGCATCAGCCGATCTCACTCGCTCATGTTTTTGCATCCTTTCCAATCCTCTCATGCGACCACGCTATGGTAATCACCGTGCCGTATACATCATCTTTACGGCTCGAAACCTCAATCCTTCACTTACGTTCGATGAGGTGTCACGACTGCCGCGAAACGATACGACACGACACGGTAGCAGGATGACACAAACAGCCGGCGCCTTCCTCCGCCGTCGAATCCCTCGTTTTCACCGTGCCGGACCAGTCATGCGCCGGTGAGAAGACTGGTGGTGTGTCTATCAATATCACAGCATCTCACTATTGTTCCATCTGGCTTCGCGGCCTTGACACCGCCTCGTGAGACGGCCCCTCAGTATCTACACCCAAACGTGCAGTCACTCAGCGCATGGCTTGTTCTTTCCAGCCACTGTTTGAAAACGTCAATGCTGACATGGGCTCATCACCCTTTGAACCTCGTACACCATCATTCGCCTTATTGTGACTTGCAGTGCTTGCTCGTCGGCGCCTTGGTAGATGCGCTCCACTCTATCCCCGTCAGACTCGACGTGCGGTGCGGATGTGGCTTTGTGCCCGATGCTTTTTGGTATATGCAAGCCTTACAGGACAGGGACGAAGTGCATATGCGCAACAAGGGATTATCCCTATCGAATTCTCATCTACATCGATCCGCATCATCATTCCCCACATGCCTAGATCCCGCTCAGCCAGGAAGCTCCCAACCGACAGTGCAAACTTCCAACATTCGACTCGGTGTTTCGAGCCGTGTTTGTACATGAGTACATGCACAATCTCCGTCCCCCCCACCTTGGCAGACAAGGGTCATATACTCCGCGGAGGCTTTTCCCGTGTCCTTCCCAATCATCACTCGCAGTAAACGGTAAGACGTAAACATGCCTCGCGCATCCCTCAGGGGATCTGACCCGGAAAGGCGACGGTCCGCTCGCTACCAATGTTCAAGCCGATGGCGGTCGGCATTCACCAGCACGCACGCTAACACGAACTGGGTTTCTGTGGCAGATGCAAGGGTGCTGCAGCTGCAGCTGGACCTTCACCGGTCAGGGCCCTGCTGTGGCTTCGGTGTGCATGCATGGTGGTGTCAGGATAGAGGATCTGTGGATTGACGACATCAGCGCAGATGCGGAAGACGGACGGGGGGCCGTTGTGTAAGCGCTTCAGTGCGGACGGCGCGTGCCAGCCCGTCAGCACCATGGTCATCGGTGTGACCCGCCGACGCTTCGTCACGACTGCTGGTCAAACTCAATCTGCTGCCATCGTCCATCGTCACCAATCTGACGAACATTGCATGCGGTAATGGTCCGGTCGAAGAACCCCATCCTGGGGTCTGCCAGGACGCGCGATCGCTGCTGTCGACAAGCCTCTGACGTTGGTCATGGAATCAAGCCTGCACCAGGTAGGTGGGGCGGCGTGGGGCTTGCACGTGGTAGCAGCTGCTCGGCTCACGTGGGGGCTACCATCTAGCATGGCACGGCTAAACTGTCCGGACCCGTTGCAACTCGACTGCCGTGATTGATCGGCTCGAAGTATTCAGATGACATGTTGGGCGCATTTGAAGGGGTAAAACATTAACCGCAGGGATGATCAGACAGCTACCTATCGCTTTATCCACCACCGACCCCAAGGCGAGCACGCAGCGTGTTCAAGCGGCGTAGTGTCTCAGGCATGTCGCCGCTAAGGCCACTCTCTGTGCGCGTCTGGCGGAAAGCTCGATAATTCTCGTTTTCGTGCCATATCGTGTCGACGACGCCAGCAGATAAAATGACGCACTGGCCTGACGAAAGTAGATCCAGCGCATCGACATGGCCTGTCTCGGACGTGGATTGCAGCAGCGCATCTGCCTCCTCGGACTCGGCTCCTATGTCTGACATGGTGTCGGTTCGGCGCAGCTCTCCACGCTCTTCATCGTCAGCGTCCTGTCCCCGGGCCGTGGTCTCACTTATCGCTGCTGCAGCTGCGTTGTCGCCCGCAGTATCAGTATTGGTATTGGGTGCGTCTGCGGCATTGCTTGACGGCGCCTCACCTGCAGATATTCGCTTGAATTGCGTCTTTAGGTCGCGGCGCTTCGCATGCGCCGACACCATGATCAGCTGCAGGACCAGAATGCACAAGTCCAACCCTCCAAGCTTCCATTTACTCGTTGGACCCTGCTGCCCAATGAAATCGATCATCAAGCCACCGTGCAGATAGCCTCTGGTGTCCTCGCCGGCCGACGGCGCAGGATATAGCATATGTAGCAGAAAATTCACGGCAAAGAGCCCTGTCACTACGGGTAAGAACGGTCGAGGCTCGTCGGGCGGGCGTTGCATGGTTGGGTCCGAGACGGGTGTGAGCAGGCTACCATGTGCGAGTGCACGCAGAGCAAACCAGAAGAACGAGCAGCTATACAGGCATTAGCTGTGAAGTCATGCGATGACGTGAACCTAGGCGTACTCGAGATGGTAGAGAGCAAGCAGCTCCATGTATACAACCAGATCCAACTCGCGCAGTAGGTCGCCCAGCATGCGAATCCGCTTTCTCTTAGCATCTAACCGTCTTTCTCTCGCGTCTTTTACGCGTTCGCGTGCCAGTTCTTCCGGGTCGGCGTCTGCGCTGTCGATGTGGTCAGGAGAGCTGTCGTCATGGCGCAACGCAGCTCGCGACGACTCGGCCTCATCGGTCATGGCGCCGCAGGAATTGATGGAATGTCGGTATATCACTCATGAAGGCGACGCGGTGGTGTGGAAGCCGTGCGTTCGTCGTCGACCTCCAGGCTGCTGTTTGTTGTAGGTCAGAGCTCGGCGATATCATGGAAGGCTAGCAAGCTGCAATCGGAGCTAAAACGGGCCGATCGTCCAAGTGGTGAGATAATCGAAGAGCTCCGCAGCTCAGGTACGTCCATTCCGCCGCAACACCTCGGTGACAGCTTCACTGCGCAGATTCAAAGGTCGGAATAGCTTCAATTCGACCCCCAGTATCAGCAACACTTCTTGCGCCACCTTAAACGGCATCGACAACTCGATCGACCCCACACGACACCTCCGCCACCTCCGCATACGCACTTGATCATGGCGGGCCCTCGCAATAGCGCGCCGCTCCCCTCCTCGTTCGACGAAGATGCGTACGGCTCCCCATCGTAGTGCATTGTACTGCTCATGTATGCACTATACATGCTCTGTCCATGACTAACAGCACCCAGCGACTTCTACAATGAAAACACTCTCGACAAGATGTGGCGCCGCTTCCGCGAAGAACCCCTCATTCCTCTCGGCTGCGGTCTGACCGTCTGGGCCATTGTAGGCGCCACACGTTCAATGCGCAAAGGCGACCACAAGATGACCAATATGTACTTCCGTCGCCGTTTATACGCCCAGGGATTCACCATCGCAGTGCTTGTCGCTGGAAACTTGTACTGGCAGAAGGACCGCGTGAAGAGGAAGGACTACGAGAAGCATGTAGCCGAGAAGGAGCGCATGGATAAGAGGGAAAGGTGGCTGAAGGAGCTCGAGGTGCGCGATGAGGAGGAGAAGGAGTGGAAAGATAGGATGGCGAAGAGAGCGAGAGGGGTCCAGGAAGAGGCCAGGGGCGTAACACAGCAAGTGGCAGACAAGACAAAGGAGTTGAAGGATCAGGTGGTGGGGAAATAAGATATTGGGGCTGAAAGAGGTTGGTGAAATCAAGAAGGACAGGCGCAGAAAACCATTCAACGGGGATTTATGTGATCTGGAGTCGACGCCGGCGTTCTACGGATATCACGTGTGTTTGTTGTATATATTTTCGATGTTGTAAGAGTATCACTTGCAGTTGAGCCAAGGCCACGAGAGAACAAAACATTGCTATCCAAACGATTTAGCACAGGTTATTGATCAAGCCAATGAACGTCTCACAGTATGAACGCAAGTCTTTTTTGAGTGCCTACATATAAAAAGCTGCCGTCGCAGACCCCAGGACGGCGGTGTTTCAAGGTGTCCAGTTGCGCGTGGGATCAACGGGACGGGTGGTGGGAAGGTGGGTGTTGACGTGTGTTACGAACCGCGTGCTGAACCAGAGTATTGGTCGAGGTTTTACCATGGGAAACGGAGCGTGTGGTAATATCACGTTTCAGTCTTGGTTGAAGTGATAGCCACATCTCTACGTGCGCTTTGATTCCATCTTCGGCGTCTTTGGTAAAGTTTGCAGGTCGATTTGTCAACTTGATCGCCGTCTGTCGCTGCCCGTTCAGACTTTCACTTGCGTTGTTTCTGAGAAGAAGAAAAAACGTTCTGATATCCCCTAGAGCTCGCTCTGCCACAATCCAATCCTGCGTACCAGAAACTGCAAAAACAACTTCGACTGATCTTGCAAAGCTCTACACAACTACCTCACGGGATCCAGAAACCCATTGTGCATCTTCATCAACGAACCTTTTCATCTCAAAGGCCCGCTACGTGACGGCTAGGATAGTACCCGTCTCACCAGCATCGATATCGCTGTACCACCCTTCAAATAACGCAGGGGGTCTATGCGTAGCACTCCAACAACAACGACCTAACCCTTCGCGCGAGCAGATCCCCCGCTCCAAAGCTACCCCACGCGTCTCTTTCCCCCCTAGAGCAGCAGCGTGGTCGACTCGCTATGCGTCTTGTATCGATCCAGCATCCCTTGAGTCCTTGGAGGATCCCAGACAAGAGGTGAGCGACATCAGCAGCAGCTCATCAGCAAGGCACACCGTGAATGGGTTCACGGACGGCGAGGATGTCGCTGATACCATCCGCGATGCTCGTGTCTGTAGAGATAGCACTCGACATCCATTGACCTCCGCATCTGGCGCGTGCTATTAGAGTTGGAAGAGGAGATGACATGCGTGGTCAGAGTGGAATCATGTCGTTGCTAGCATTTCTCAGCATGTGGAGCAAAGCAAGGATCAAAGCAAGGAGCAAAGCAAGGATCAAAGCAAGGAGCCTTGGATGGGTTGTGAGCATTTGTCGCCTCCACAGAGTAAACGACATCGAACTCTGCAGCTGCGCCTGGTTAGAGCCACTGCGTATGGACGCAGGCAGGTAGCCGAGCCATCTTGCTGGTGATGTGGACATTGCCCATGTCTCTGCAGTGGTACTTGTGACTGTTTTTCTTCCAGATCAGGTGAGGGTTTCAACATACTCGAGGCGGAGAGTGTCAACCGGAAACCCACTAGGAATCACCTTGCTGATACAGTGACCTTGTAAACAACCTAAGGAACCTTCCGGATTGTTGTATATAGCCTTGTGGAGCTCTTCATAGTGTTTGGTTCGATTCTAGAGTTGGTTTTTGCATATAGGTTATGTGCATATCGTCTCGCAGTAGGCGTGCGTTACTTTTAGTTTGTGTCGTGCACATACACGACCGACATTCCAAAAAAGCGCGATGACAAAAGAAGCATAAAGCGTCACTAGAGAGCTCGAAGACTACAAATGCAACAGTGGATAGACTGGGCATACTTGGACATGTACGGAAAAAAATACATTGACAGCTCTATGACTACATTACAAAGCACCCACCACACGCGGCCACTTAGTCGATAAGCAAACTCTGCAGTCTCGCTTCTGTGGCAATGACATCCAAGGCTTGCCTGACCTCGAGGACTCTCCTGCACTCGCTCAGCCAGTCCTTGCTCAGGACCTTGGCCCACCCCTGCAGACCGTTCATCTCGCGAGCGGCAGCGTCGAGGTCGCCCTCCTCGAGCAGAACCTCGGTGCGGGCAAGCACAGCCTCGACATCGCCGCCAACAGCTAACCCAGACTTCTTGAAGAGAACCTTGGACATGGCGAGGGAGGCAAGGTGGGAGGCAACACCGGCGTCTTCGGGGAGGAGCGCAGCTTTCCTGACCTCAGATGCAACGCGACGGAAGCGGTCGATGAGGAGAGCGGAGCTGGGGATGCCGCGCTGGTAGGCGGTGGGGTTGATGCTGGAGATGGCAGCGCTGACGACGGGGTCATCAGCGGCGATCTCCTTGAGGGCGGCGAGCTCAGTGACGAACGGCTTGGGAACGACCTGTGTCTCGAGGGCAGACTTGACGGCCTCGACGGCGACGACAAGGTGCTGGGTCTTGAGGTTGGCGTCGACGACCGAGTTCCACTCGGCAGTCAGCTTCTCGAGCTCGTGGACAGAGTTGGAGAGGTCGTTCAGCTTGCCAAGACGGCCGTCGCGCTCGGCTTCGACGCGGTCGCGGACGTCCTTGGTGAAAGACTTTTGCAGGCTGATGCTCTGCTGCAGGAGCTCGTTCTTGAGCTTCTGCTCGTAGACCTTGTGAGCGGCCTCGAGCTCAGACTTGACCTTGCTCTTGTAGGCCTGCTGCAGGCGCTCGCGCTCGTTCTCGTACTCCTCCTTCCAGTGCGTCTCCTGGGCCTGCATCTGGTGGTCGAGGCGCTGGACGAGCTCCTTGGCGGCCTCGTCGAACTCGGCGTGGGCGGCCTTGACCTTGTCCTCGGCGGCCTTGTTCAGGTTGTCCTTGAGCAGGTTGATGTCGGCGACGACGCGGGCGAGCTCCGACTTGGCCTTGTCGAGGGCCGAGTTGTACTTTCCAGCGTGCGTCTTGTCGGCGTTGACTACGGTGATGAGGTCGTTGACGATCTTGACCACGTCCTGGACGACGGGCTCGCTCGCCGAGGGCACGCTCAGGTGGTCGATCTGCGAGATGGGCGTGGCAGGGGCGTCGAGGATAACCGTCTTGGGCTCCGGCTGGGTAGCTGATGTGGCGGCGGGCTTCTCGTGCTGCTCGTGCTCCTTCTTTGCCTCCTGGACGCCCTTGGGCGGGGTGTGCTGGTTGGAGCCGACCTTGGGCTGCTCGATCTTGGGCTTGGGGTTGTTGTCGCTGACGGCGCTGGTGTGGGGGTCCTCTGCGACGCGGGCGGTCAGTCCGCTCTTGCCGGGGATGGTGACCTTGTTCTCGCCGGAGATCTGCTGGTGCAGACGGGGCTGGTCGGGGCGTGCAGGGAAGCGGCGGCGGAACTCGCGCTCCTCGAAGTAGGCGACGGCATCCTCGCCAAAGGGCACGTACTCGGTGAAGAAGTCGTGGAAGTTGTCCGAGACGAGCGAGTAGTAGACGCCGCCGGCGTAGCTGAGGCCGGAGAGGATGGTGAGCCACAGCAGGAAGCGGCGGAAGCGGCGCTTCTTGGGCTTGGGCTTGGGCTGGACGGGATCGGGGGCGACGCTCGCGGTGCCGGGGCCGGTGGGGGGCGTGGTTGCGGGCTGGATGACGGGGGCTGAGCGCGATGCAGTGCTGGCGGTGCTGGCCGCATTGTTGACAATCGTCGTCTCGGGCGCAGGCGGGGCGCGGGGCACCTCAGACGGCGGGATGGTGGCCTGTTGGATGCTCGGCGGGCTCGCAGGATCGGCCGAGGGCTCGACGACAGGCGCTGGGTTGGGGACGGCCGTCTGGTCCAGCTTTCTGTCGTCGGCGTACCAGCGCTGGGCGACGCGCCATTGCGGGCGGGCGGCGCGTGCCAATGGGCGGGCAGCAGGACGGGCCGCGAGAATGGAGGCGCGCAGCATGCTGGACGGCCTCGGGATGGCGGGGATGGGGGAGAAGGGGGCGGAGGATGTTGGCAGCTTGCTCCCTCTCAGAAACCTCACCGAGCTCACCAAGACGAACGTCAGCGCCCGCTCGGACCACCCACCGTGCAAGCTCTCCCGCACACCACGCGAGCACCCACACCCACCACCCACCGCTGCTCCTTCACATGCTGCACGCTCCAGCCACGGCCAGCCACGGCCAGCCACGGCCAGCCACGGTCAGCCACGGTCAGCCACATCACCCTCTCCGTGCGCGCAGAGACACGGTCGTCTGACAACCTCTCTTGTGCAACACCTGCCCGCCCTCTACACGCTCCACGTCGCCCCCAGGTCTCGGAATGCCGTCCGGATGCAGCGTCAGCAGCTGTCTTCGTCGTGTCCGCCGTGTCTGCCGTGTCCGCCGTGTCTGCCGTGAGCATCCATGCCCACCCTGCATTCCTGTCATCCGCTGTTCTCTTATACTCAGCTCCCAACCAAGTTTCCTCTTCGTTTGACTTGACTCTTCCACCATCCGTCTGAGGTGCCCGCTTGTATTCGTGTGCGACGTCATTCGGTGACGCTCCTGCTACCGAAATAGGCAACCACGTTTGCACCACCACCTCAACCTTTACTTCACCCTCCCCACGTCGTGCCGTCTCACCAAATTTTTGAGATGCAACACTTTTGCACACACATCTACTTTGCAGCGCAGCTCTACCCCTTGCACACCTTTCCTCAACTCTTCTATGCTTCCATCTTGAACTGGACCTCCCACTTTCCACGTGCCAGACTCCAGCCATGGACCGCAGCTACTACCCAGGCGCCTCCGCGCACACCGAGCCTCGCCGGGACAGCGTCAACTCCAGTGCCACTTACTTCTCGTCGTCAGCAGCCAGTCCTCAAAAGTCGCTGAAGGCCTCCCACGTCCAACATACATCACCCAAGTCAACTCTGTCACAGCACGCTTCCGCCAATCACAAACCTCCTCCTGCCCGCGTGCACTTTGACTTACACATGTCTGCCCATCGAGACAGTTGCCCGGACACCAAATCTACCAGTATGACCGAGTCCGGCCTCTGGACATTACCTGGGTTCGATGATGAAGAGACCAAGTCAGAAGCTACAAGCAGCCAACCGCAACACCAGCCAGAGAACCGCTGGGCGAGGATGCTACAGAGCGCCGCATCCTCCAACCGCCAACGCCACCGCGCCCGTCTTGAGCGCGAAGGCTGGGCTTTCATCGGTGGGCGATACAGCGACGACATGCACGCGCTGAGCGACGAGAGTGGCGAGAGTGTGGACGAGGAGTTTGACGTTGTCGTCCTGCCGAGGGAGTGTGTTGGGTGTTGAGCTGCGTCAGCACCACCCCAAGGATCTTAATATTCTTATCTGCCTCTTCTATGTTTGTATTTTCTAAACACGACCTTACGAATGATACCCCTGTACTCCTGTTTCCTCAAGCTAGCAAAACCGTTGCGTTGGTACGCGGCGAAAAGCCTTCACAGGGTTGCAGATGCATTATGAACTGCTGTTGTAAGACTTGTCTCACTCGTCGTTGGAAACTCGGGTGTTCAATGCTACTGTGTAGGCTATTTGTAATCTAACAAAGTGTTGCACGACTACAGCAAATTCCGTAAAAGCTGTGGCGAGCTAAGAGGTGCGCTGAAAGCCTCCATCAGAAGCTGTTCGAGACGCTGTTGAAAGTATTACGACTTTGAGAAAGCGTGATTTAGTGTTCGTTACGGGCGCAGGTTCGTGGGATGCTGAATGTGGTAGGTGGTATTGTAGCACGTGTCTCTCCCCTCAAATTTACTTTCTCTCGTGCCTCTGCCTCAATTATCTCTTATATCTTCTACACCTACCTTGCCATTAAAGTTCTTATGACATCAGCACTTACCTTCCTCTATCCCACTCTTCTAATTCAACACTTCACCATCTATCAACCGACACTCCACTTGCTCCAATCCGCACCACTGGCAGACAGAGCCTCACCACCATGACAGACAACGCTCAGCCTGCATAGGTCCAAGACATGCTCGCAAGCAATGCTCATCTAAAATCCTGCGTCATCGCTCTCGAGAACAAATTCCAAACTACCAACCCGCGCTTGAATATTAACAAACACCCAGAATGAACGCACCGAGCATAGACTCGTCAAAGCAGCTCAATGTGCGTCAGCAGTCGTGCAGATCGAAGAGCCGCCCAAGCTCCTCCTCTTGATCCACTCGCTCGCGAAGTAGGACGGCGCAGATCGCATCTCACCACACTGGAAGAGACTCCGTCAGTCAAATTCAAGTCAATCGACCTCATATAATTGCCCTACCTCCACACCATCCTCGGAGAGCTTGTCGAAGGCTAAGATTGTGAGTAGTAGAGTAGTGGAGTGTATCTTCGAGGACGACGCAAACAGAAGGAAACTTCTTGAGCATGTCATGCGCTGGAGATGTGCAGCGGTGCGAGGCCAGTGCTGCTGATCGGACGGTTGCGAAGCAATCGCCAGTTGCTGAAGTATGCTTGCCCTTGGCTCGAGGGTTTGGACAGCAACAGCAGCGGGCACGTCTTCCACGGAGCCTTCTATTCCCGTTAGCTCTGGTGGGATAATACCACTCCTGCCAACGGCCGTGAGACTGTCCAGCAAGACAACACCGGTAGGCACCGTCACGCCCTATGTCAGTGTAGGCGCACCAGCCATGGCTATCGAGACTATGACGGCTGCAAATATGTGCGCACCCACCCAAAATATAGAACGTTAACTCACCAACACAGACCACAAACGCGGGCAGGTGAGTAATTAGCTAGTTTTCCGTGGTTGTCACGTTTCGCCCTGCATTGCATGCTGTCACCTAATCTGTTGCCTTTACTGTCAACTAGCTATAGCCGGCCAGTCCGAACCTCTTACCTGTGTATGACATAATTTGACTGTAACAGTGCAAAAGCCCGTGCAAATCTAGGGCGGATGCATACATTTTGGCATGCACCAACAAAGCATAGACTCTGACGACCAGAGCGTTGCTGTCAAAATGCCTAGGCCATTGATGGAAAGCCGAGACCGAGAGATCTATAGAACACGACTCTGAAGCAGACGTTGCTCTAGTCCAAGGTCCTGGCATTCGCAGTCTGGACGGAACCCGGCCAGTAGGCCCCTTCTTGATCCTCTGTTCACCGCCAGCCAGCCGCTTTTCTCGTCGCTGCCAGACAGACCATGCACCGGGCGCTTCGAGCATTTCAGCTGCGGAGCCGCTGACGCGTGAGATGTCCGAGCCCGTGAACAAGCCAGTTGGGACAGACGACGTGCACAATGCCAAGTCTGATATTGTGGAGGACCATACCAACGATTCAGAGGACCACCTGTCTAGTATCTTCAGCTACGACGTGGATATGTTTTGAGCGCAGCTCTGCACCTGAGTCCCTAGCGTCGCGAGGGAGAAGAACAGTCCTTTACTCTAGCCTCAACAGCAATTTCACTCTCATCTCATCTCATCTTTGCAGCCTCCTCTCTGTCACGAGTCTCGTTGGACCAGCGACCTATTGAGTTCGTCTGATTCTCACATCTTCGACACACCTGCACCGCAGCGGTGCATCGATGACTCGGGCGAATACAAAGGCTTCACGACTGCCATCCTACGCCACCGCGCTCACGCCTCTCGGGCACATGAGACTGTGCTTATCAGGCTAACCTCCATTCCACCAGGCTTGAAATGTTCCCTAGATCACCAGGAATACTTCGTGGAGTCTGCTTGCTCCATCAGGGTCAGTACATCATCTTGCAGCCTCCTTGAGCAAGAGTTCCACTACCACTACTGCTACCACTACTGCTACCACTACTACTACCACTACTACTACAACTACTACTACAACTACTACTACAACTACTACTACAACTACTACTACAACTACTACTACTACTACTACTACTACTACTACTACTACTACTACTACTACTACTACTACAACTACTACTACAACTACTACTACAACTAGTGCATACAGTCTATAAAAAAGGGAATAAAGAGGGAATAATCGAATTACATGTACACGTATAAAATGTCATAAGATGTAACAGGATAGAACACGATACGATATAATAGGGGAGGTCTATGTTCATTTGTATGATCAAGATGATAGAAAGTAGAGTGCATGCATTGGTGGGTATAATATAACGTAACAAGATACTAAGACAGGACTTTCGGGAAGGAAAAAGAAAACGACAAAAAAAAAATGCCGCGCTGTATGTGCCGATGAAGAATAATCTATCCCATCCCATGCATCCCTCATCTCGTTTCATCGGAAGACATTCGATCCCCGCGCTGCACCCCACTGGTCTTGCTGCTGCTGTTGTTGTTGCTGCTGCTGCTGCTGTTGCTGCTGTTGCTGCTGCGCGCTCTGGTACCCGTAGTACGCGGCAGGCGGCCAGCCGAGATCGTTCCTCCCTACGCTTCCGTACAGCGTAGTCGCGTCGACAGACCCGCCGTTTGCGAGGCTGCCGCTGTTGTGCATCTGAGTCTGCGGCTGCGTCTGTCCTAGTCCGGTGGAGGACGACAACGAGTTCTGCGAGGACAGTGCGTTCTGCGCGGATTGGGATGATAGGGAGCCCTGCGTCATGGAGCGGTTCAGTGCGACGTAGGGCGTGTGGTTGGCAGCTGTGAAGTAGCTCTGCTGGGCTTGGAGGGGCATTGCTTGCGCAGCAGCTTGCAGCTGCTGTTGCGCCGTCTGCAATGGCTGGCGTGGGCTCTGTAGGTGTTGTTGCTGCTGCACCGGCTGTCCGTCCAGGGTGTAAGCCATCTGCTGGGGGCTGTTGCGGCGCTGGGCAGCTTGGTTGAGTTGTTGCAGTTGTTGGCGATGGTTCTGTGCAACCGCCTGGTGGCGTTGCTGCTGTTGTGGTTGCTGCGTATGTGTTTGTGTCTGCGAGTGAGGGAGGGAAGGGCGCTTCTGGGGCGGAGCATGTGGCTGGGGCTGGGACTGCGGCTGTGGAGCTGTCTGCGGCGCCTGCACGGGTGTCGTAGATGTTTGCTTCTCCTGTTCCAGTTGTTGAATTCGCGCCTTTGCTTCTTCCAGCTCCCTCTTCATCTTCTCGAGCTCAGACAGCTCGCTGCTCGGAGCTTGTACCTGGCGTACTGGCTCACCCACTCCCATTGGCTGACGACGGTCCTCACTGGGAGGCGGTTCAGAGTAGAAGCATTGCCGGTTCTTGTCAGCACAGGTCTGGCACACTGGTCTGACACCGTCGCACTGAGTAGTAAGTTAGCTTGTGACCGTACTGTTGTGATACAACCAGAACGCACCTTAGTCTTCTTGGCCTTGCAGACGTCGCAGCTGTTCCTCGGCCGCCTTCGCTGTTGCTGTTGTTGCTGGACCAGCTGGTTCCGGGGCGGCTGAATCGGCGACTGCAGAACTGTGACGGGTTGCTGGACGACAGGCGAGTCTGACTCGTGAAGAGGTGGCTCAGGCGGCGCAGACGGATCATCTCTGATCAGCAGCAGCAGGGACTGCAGACTCTGTGCTCTCAGATCGCTCTCGAGCGACGTGTTGGATGGCCTGGGCGGGTCCGGTTTCGAGAGCTTCTTCTTCTTCAGTTTGGGTATGGGCTCAACACTGTCGTCCTTGGGCCGGTTCGCTATCCTCGCCAGCGCCTCGGGGTCGTTCTCCTCGAGGAACTTGCGGCGTTTCGAGTCCTTGCGCGGAGGGGGTGCTCGCTCCTCGTACGTCTTGTGGATGGGGACGTGCTTGTAGAAGACGTCCAGCGTCTCCTTGGTGGCGGAGAACTTGATGGACAGGACGCCTTTGCAGTCGTAGACTGGCTTGGTGGCACGCTTGCCCAGCTTAGCCCCCTTGCCATTGGCGGCGCGGTCCTTGTTGAGCAGCGAGTCGTTGCAGTAGTAGGAGAAGCGGAAGCTGTCGTCTTCTCTGCTGTTCCAGCAGTTGTGGAAGCTGTAGCGGTAGCCGTCGATCCTCTGGATGGCGTCGACGGCGCACTTTGCGATGGCGCGCTGCTTGCGCATCTTGTCCTTGGGGTCGGCCGTTTGCTGCAGGGCCTCCATGACGCTCATGCTGACCTTGTGCTCGGGTTTTTTGTTTGGCGTGCTGGTGCTGGTGCTGCTCGCGTCGTCTGGCAGCGACGGCTGCGGGAAGGCGGACGGCAGGGTCAGGGCCATGGCGGGGTCTGAGACGGACTGGTAGGGTCCGCCGTACTGTGTGGGGAAGCCATGCGCAGGCTGGTAGCCCGGGGGCGCGTGCGGGTTCTGCTGGGCAGGGAGTGGCTGGTGTTGGTGTCGATGTTGTTGGTGTTGTTGGTGTTGTGATGGTGGCGGCGGCGGAGATTGTTGTTGTTGTTGTTGTTGTTGTTGTTGTTGTTGTTGTTGTTGTTGTTGTTGTTGTTGTTGTTGTTGTTGTTCCTGTTGTTTTTGTTGTTGTTGTTGTTCTTGTTGTTGTTCTTGTTCTTGTTGTTGTTCTTGCTGCTGTTGCTGCTGCTGTGCGCTGGAATGGGCGCCTGGAGCCGACACCATGAAGCTTGTGCCGATCCAGAAGGAGAGCTGGGCCTCGGTGTGCTCAGGCTGCTCGGGCGGGGCGTCGAGGTACTCGCGCAGGGCCGTCTCGAACTCGTCCATGGACGAGACATGGTATGGAATGATCTTGGCCTGCGCGTCGCGTGGTTGCCGTCCGCGCGCAAGCTGCACCGGCTGCTGCGGCCAAAGGGCGGCGTCGCTGTCGTCGCCTGCTGCTGCTGCGGCGGCGGCGGCGGCATGGCCAAAGGGCGCGCTGGCGGTGCGACCATATGCTGCGCTCGCGTTCGCGTTTACATTCACAGTCGTCGTCGTCGTCGTCGCCTGGGCACGCGCACCGCTCGAGTCCATGGCAAGTGGGGACCTGTCCCGGATCCCAGGCGCGGAATTAGAGAGTGTCAAGCAATAGAGAAGGTTAGTGGAGCGATATCGTTACCGCTATCGTGACCGAGCATGGGCCTCTGCGCCAAACCCCCCACGGCCCCTCGTCGCCCGTCGCCCGTCGCCCGTCGCCCGTCATCCCGCCCGTCACCACCAGCATTGTGGGTCAGACACTGGACACAGTAGACAGGAGACAGTAAACACTGGACCGACGCCTTCGAGCCTGAGGCTGGCTGGCCATAGCCACCACGGCCAAAACAGGGCCACTCGTGCGCGTCAACGTTTGCCCTCACTGTCGCGCGCCCGCCCCCCTTGAAGTCTAGCACTTGCTGGACGCCCTCCTGCCTTCATCTGCGAACAGCTTCCCTGCCTATCCAGCAGCCTGTCAAATAATTACACAGTCCTATCCTGTGTACTGCCGACACATCTTCAACTAACACCATTGCAGCTGCGAGGCACACCAAGGCCAACCAACACATGCACCAGCAGGATCATTAACCTCTCACACCTTGCTGCAGGGGCTGCAGGGGCCGCAGGTGACATCAAAGTGTTGCGTCCTCAATTCAATACAATCCTGCAGCAGCAGCAGCAGCAGCAGCAGCAGCATCACCAGCAGCATCACCAGCTAATCTTAGCCTGCCCGAGCCTGTGTGCACGCAGATCAGCGCTAGCCAGCTCACGTCGTATCAGGACACACCCTGCACCTCTTGCAAAGCGCCATCCATGGTCGGGAATGCGGAGGTGGGCAAGCTCGCCGTGCGCCCCTGTCTATCCATCAGGTACGTGCGGAGAGGATCTGCGACTTGTGATGTCACAGCGACGGTGTACAGGTCGATGGCCGTCGATGGTCGCCGACTGTCTTTCGGCGCTGCTGCTGCTGCTGCTGCTGCTGCTTTGTGCTGCATCGCGATGTGACCATGTCGCACCCACCCCACCGTAAGCGTCAGCCCGAGAGCAGGTGGGTGAGTGGGTGGGTGCCAGAGAACCACAGCCGTGGTGCCGGGAAGAGACCCACTGTTGCAGTGTGCTGTGCGACTTTGCGCCACCGAAGCACCCGACCTGTGTCGTGGCTAGGAGAGTGAGACTCACCATGGTCGAGAGAAGCGCAAAGGGTGTCATGAAAGGTGTTAGAATTCGGTGAATTGCCATGCACGGTTGTCATGAAACTTACTAGGGTTCAATAGATTGCCGTGCACAGTTGTCATGAAGCTTATTAGGGTTCAATAGATTTGCCGTGCACAGTTGTCATGAAACGTATTAGAATTCAATAGATTACCGTGCACAGTTGTCATGAAACGTATTAGAGTTTAACAGACCGAGTGCACAGTCGTCATGAAAGGGATTAGAATTCAATAGATTGCCGTGCACAGCACGATGATCAACCAATCCACCAACCAACCCAGCACAGAAGTCCGCTGCAAGTCATGTCCAACGCCGTAGCAACCCGGACCATAGGTAGTGGTATCGATCCATCCAAGCATTCGCAGAGCAACAATAAAAAACAGCCGCCAACAACAAGTGATTCTACAACTTGTACAATGTCGTGATACGTGTCTGTGTACGCGTCGCCCGCTGGCAAACATGATTGTGTATCCTCCTTTTTGCCAAAGTCCGTGAGCAAGGTGAAAAAGTCGTGACGCTTGAATAATGTAGTGCAGTGCAGTGCAGTGCAGTCCAATCAAAACACATATTCGCCCATGCCTCTCATGTTGTCCGGGACCCAGTGTCCCTTTTCCTCAGGCGTGGCGCCGTGGAGCGCCTCGGCGCGCTTCATCGTCTGCACATCGAGGTCCGTCACGTAGCTCTTGCCGTCGGGCAGCTTCATGCGCACCTCAAACTCCGAGTCGAGCATCATGTCGTCCTTCCACAGCCGTCGAGCGCCATCGTAGACGCACAGGACACGCTTCTTCATCTTCATCTTCTCGGTCGGACAGCCCCAGGCAAGCGGGTAGTTCTTGCGCTTCTTGCGCCCACACGACGTGGCTGCCACGCCGCCTTTCGAGAATGTGAGACCTGCCCGCGGTCCACGGACAGGCTTTGTGATCTTGGACGAGTTACCATCCCCGACGTGCTGCCAAGCGCCGACACCTCGAGGATGTGTTGATTGTCAATTGGACTTGGTCTTCTTGATGCCTCCCTTGCCAGAGCGGGAGCAACGGCTGCCATAGGTAGCATCGTCGTGGTCGTCGTTGTCGAATTCCTCGTCAAAGTCCTCCTCTTCATCGTTGTCGTTGTAGCTGGGGACGGTGTACTCGATGCTCTTGGAAAGCCCATTGCGATCCAGAGTATCGGTGACGTCCTCGTCTTCGGCGACCGAAGTCAGCAGGCGCTGGTTGATGGCCTCGCAGGGATCGGCCTGTTGCACGACGCGCAGCACACAGTCATCCAAGTGCTCGTAAAACTCCTGAGCGTTGGCAAAGGTGACCGAGCAAGTCGAGCAAGTGCCGGCAATCTGTGGACAGTATGCTTTGCGAGCACCGCCAGGGCTCTTCTTACGGCTGTTGGGCGGGTTCTGCTCAACACCGTGAACGGAAGTGAGATGCCTCTTGAAAACATCCGCGCGGTTGAAGCTCTTCTCCGCCGCCGAGCCACTGCCTGGGCAAAAGCCACAGACCATAGTGCCCTTGTAGTGAGTAAGGGTATGCCTGTTCTTGTCATATTTCCGTGCGAAGCCCTTGACATGGTACTCGCAGGTCGTGATTGGGCATTTCTCTGGACGCTCGTTCTGATGGGTAAGCATATGCGCCTTCAAGTCCTTGAACACGCGTCCACACTCTGGCAGAGGGCACATGCCCTTCTGCATAGTCTCGTCATCCAACTCATAGCTGCTTCCGCTGCGGCTGCGCCGGCTTGCATTCGACTTGTGCGAGTGCAAAGAGGCTACCGAACCTCGTCTCTGGTACGGATGGAAGTGTGTTGTGTGAAGATAGGGACTTGCACTGCCCTGCTTTATGTGTGGGCGTGGGCTGTGTGCTGAGAGCTGCGAGAGAGCTGGCGAAACAGGCTGCTCGACTATGGGAAAGTAATCCGAGGGTGTTGTTCGGATCTCCGGAAAGGGGCTCTGGGGGGCATACGAGAATGGCTGAATGATATTTGGGTCTGCGTTCGTTACATCAGCTTTCTGCATCACTCTAGCAAAGCGCTCACGTGGGGAGGAGACGGACAAGATTCTTGAGAGAATGACGCACGACTGAAACGAGTTCTTGAGTAAATAGGAGAAGGAGTGGCGGAAGAAGAAGAAGAGGTGGGTGAAGTAGACAGGTCGTACGAGTAGACCTCATTCGGCAGTGTGGAGTTTCTTCGTAGATTCGACCCCAAAGGCAACCAATTTGCTGATGCAGGAGTGGTAGGTGTTTTGAATACATTGCTCGCAGCAGATTGCGTAGAAGAAGATATGGAAGTAGATATTTCTGTTGCAGAAGAAACTGCTGACTCACCAACAAAAGTCTTCTCGGCTGCAACCAGGGCTGGGTACTCGAAGCTGGACGTGAGTCCCATTGCCATGGGGTTCCAGGACTCGACTTCGAATTGGGGTGTAACCGAAGGAGAGCCCAGGGCGGAAGATGATGCGGAAGCACCAGACTCAGAAGAGGCAGAGAGGATTGGAGGCTGGTCTTGGAACGAGTTGAATGTGGAGTGTGGGGATTCAGACGGGCTGTGGTAGCCGTACTGTGCAAGTTTGTGTCCTTGAGCCATGTGGTCATAGTGATACTGCGGCCTTGGTGCCTCAACAAGAGGGAGCATATGTTCGAATGGTGTGCTAAATGATTGATCCATGCTATATGCTGATGAGGCAAGGAAGGGCTGTGGGGTGGGGAGGTAGTGCAGTTGCTGCTCTTGCTCCTGAGAGTAGAGCTCGAAGTCGTGATGCATGGTTGGGGGATATGCGTAGTCGACCATGGTGACTGATGTAGACAGGTTGCAGGGCAAGAAGAGGTAAGTTCAAGAGCCGCTCAGATCTTATGTCGACAGTTCAAGTCAGCAGGGTTCAAAGAAAACGAGAGCGGGCTGGGTTCGATGGGAGGATAAGCAGTGTTGGGGTCACTAGCGTGCATGGTAAGCAAGCACCTGGCAGGGGAGGCTTACCAGCTCTGAGAAGAGGGAGTACGGGTAGCCAGAATCGCTTGGTTCGGGTGGACGACAATCGAAAGCGTCGATCAAGTGCAGATCGGTTGCGGGTTTGGGTTGATAGGCGACGGCGCGAAGCGGTTCCGAGGTGCAGTCTTCCCGGGCGTCAAGACTGCGGGGGACAAGTCGCAAGCGAGAAGGACTCGATGCTGGACAGTAGACGCAAGATTCGAACAAGGTCCAGAAGGAGTTGCGTTTGTGTTGATCGGGAGGCCTGGAGTGGAGGACAGTGGCTCGGGGGCGAAGTGTCGTTTATACATCAGGCCTCAGACACAGTCGTCCATGGCCCCCCGTGCGGACAGGGCACGAAAAGCCACGGCGAACCCCTGCCCTCTGCCCTACCGAAGCGTGGGCCCGTGGGGCCTGTGGCATGAGGTGGCAGATTGGGAACGGTAAGTGACGCTAGGAGAAATAAGAGCAGGCAGAGCCTACCGGCCGCCAGCATCCACGTCCCCGCCTGGATCGCGCGCCCCGACTGCTGCGCACATACACAGTAGGTAGTGGTAGTGGGACGACAAGTGTCTGTGGATTGCGGTGAGGCCGTGCGGGCCAGGACACCCCTGCACCGCGCCAAGGCGCTGCTCCATGCCCAATGCGAGGGCAGGAGGCGCCCGCCAGCGAGTAAAGGCGCAGCCACCAGAAGCGCCCACACTCCATCTGGCGAAGGTAAGCGGATTAGGCACCGCCTTCAGAGCATGTGCACGCTACATCACCGCTTTTGTCTTTTGTCGGGGGGGCCATGGGAGCAGACCCCGTCAGTCGCGCCCGGTCCACGGACTGGGGCACTGGGGCCCGTCCGGCGTCTGGTTCGCACCGCTTTCGCCTTCGCCTTCGCCGGCCTACCCATGCGGGCCCTGTGGCTGGTGCGCGGCTGTGCCTGTCGAGGTGACGTCTCATTGGACCAGAGGCGGGGCTATAATTAAGACCATGCCCTGCTCGACGTGTCGCCGGCCTATTGACGCCTATTGACCGAGCGCATCGTGGGGCATGAGGGCGCAGTCGCCGCAGTGCAGTGCTCCTCAGCGAACAACCTCACCGCTCACATCGACATCATCGCATCGTGATGTCAGAGTGCAGCGGGCATCGTCGTCAGGAACACGTGGGCCTTACGTCTGTTCAGACTTCGTCCTCCTCACACGCTGAAGTCGCCGCCGTTCTTTCAAGGCTGCAAATGGAGAGCTCCATGTCCCATGGGTTGAGCATATGCCTGCTGCACCCACTGCACGCACTCCGTTTGTGGAAATGGCTGCGCTGTGAGCCGGCGCACACCTATGCAGCACGCCTTCGCTTCCTCGCGCCATTTGCAGTCTCTTTGTCTGCAAGCCCTCGACCCTCGTTGTCGGGGCCGCTCCTCCAGAGCACAACCCATATTGCCTACAAGTCGTACACAGCAAGAGCCGCATAGCAGACACCCTTGTGGTCAGCCTGTCACAACGTTTCCCATGTCCAGACATGGCACCCCGTATGATTAGATCCTCTGGCCCGGGCACCTCTGTGTTCCCCTCGTGGTCCCTGAAGCTATCTGGCCCGAAGGCATGGATAAGGTTGAAGGACTGGCGTGAACTGCAGGTGGGAGCGCAGTACTGGGTCTCGTGGATCGACCACCTCGCTTACCTAGTCCTGATGCAGCATTCACGCCTGCAGTGGGGTATCGCTGGCCTACCGCATCGATATTGACTGCGTTACACTCTCTCTCTGGAGCAATGTAACACTTGCCCCTAATCATGAGTTCATTTGGGATCCGGCTTGTCGCCGTCCGGCCGGGTGCCTTGGTCCGTCGTCTTGTACCACCCATAGACGTAACGGTCCGTCATTCGCGTGGTGGGCCGTGATGGCTTTTGCGGGGTGACCCTTTCAGCGGCACGGTCCAGTATGCCTTCCCAAGACGAACTGTTTTGCGTTCAGGATCCCACACTCAACCTCGCTGCTGTCGTCGGTCCCACAATTCAGTTTGCCCATCTCATGGGTACTAGATTGGGCCGAGATTCCCAGAGGTCTCGTTTTGGCCAGCCTGCCGACGGCGATGGGCTTCGAGTAAGGCGATGGGCTTCGAGTAAGGCGATGCGAGAGAAAGACAAACTATTCCTGGCCGTATGCTGGCAGGATGTAGCGTTGTCCGTACGCAATCGATACCTGTTGCATTACACAGCTGCGGTGCAATCCACCAGGCCCTAGGACGCAGGAACTGAAACTACAATATTACGACTGTAGCACGAAGACTCCCCTCCTGAGGAATCTTGTGGCTACGCACCGCCACATGTGTTGTCAAAGCGCTATATTTGGGCTGTCTGGAAGTCGTAGCCCAGCGAATCGTGTAGCTTGGACGATCAACTCATGAACGTGCTTGTTGCAGCCAACAGTTGAAGTGAGCTATCAGTCAAGGCCACACGATTGGGGAGCCCAGCCTAGACGTCTTGGTGACCGGCACGACCCTGTCGATCCATCTTTTGCTTTGCGGGCCGACAGAACGAGGCTATCCCAGAACGAGCCTGTTTCGCGAACATCCTAGGCATACATTCTGCGTTGTGTAGCCGTCTTCAACTCTTACGAGTCGCCCACCGTGTGACAATGTGTCCACAGATCAAGAGGTGTGTTGAAGAATGTCCATCTCGTATAAGGTCCATTCTCAACTCGGACTCACCATTTTTCAGTGGGCCTGTCTGACGCCGCACGTGAAGTGAACGTTGAGAGGGGTGTTTTAGACTGGCAACTTTACTGGTAAGCGCCAAGTATCTACTAAGCGAAGAGAACCTCGACATGACAGGACGAAAGACATGGCCGACAACGCATCTGAGACATGCTCATGGTCGACCCAGATAGCGCCAAACAGATCGCTCACATACATCTTGCCTGTTTTTTGCGGGTCCAAGCTTGCGTGGTCTGACATCGTCGCTAGACTGGGTATGAAGTTGGATGCATTCTCGTGCAGAGTACAGTCTTACGGAAACGTACCATGGCGGCTTTGTAGTCGCTTCTGGAAGGCCACACAGATGAGGTGGTGTGCAGTGTGCAGGCGCATGGGACTCCAAAAGCCACATCGACGGGTGATCAGCACACGAGGCTTCCGTGGGATGCGCCAGTGGTCTGGGTCACCCAAAGTTTGTGTTGCAGCAAGCGTATGGAATGCGAGTATCTCATGTTCCGTGCCAGCCAGTCAGTAGAGCGATGTGGTCTGTCGTTGTTCGCTGTTCGAAACCGATAGTGCTGTACTCCCGTTGTACGGCAAGTCTTGTGCGAGCGTGGTGAGCCACCCAATGTCGTGATGAACGCACTGCTCATTTTCATTAGGCTCGCTACAGCGTCACGAACGAACAGACTTTCTGCTAAGATCTAACAGAGTGACTGTTTCGTCTCAAGGTGCGCGGTGGTTACCATGGACTTCGGACTGACCGTGTGGAGATACAAGGTCATGGATTAGCTCACGCTTTGGCGTGGACGCCTCGGCCTCGCCTGTGCAAAAGCACTCCACAAGCCAACGCCATGCGCTAAAGCGCACACCGACCCAGTGGATTTAGCGTTTCTTAGAGGATCCCTCCCGTGAGCCGCCAAGCAGCACTTTCCTGTGTTCGGCAGGAATAAGTGGGTAGCTCTGTTGAGGAAGCGGAGGAGCGAATGAAAGCAGCCGTTTCAGCTGGTTGGCCAGCATGCAGACTTCATACGGAGCCTCAATATTGTTACGCCTACATTGTTCAGCGCAGTTGATTGAGCAAGTCAGCACCCCTGGCGTGCTGGCCCTGTATGTAGGGTGATCAAGCAAGGTTCGATGTAGGCTTTCGCTGTTGGCACAACATCCTTTCACCCTCCTGTCGTAATAATGCCTGCAGGGCGAGAGGTTTGTGCTGCACAAAAGCAAATATTTGTTCGCACGCAAGCGGACCGATTTGCAGCACCGACCGTTCGCGGGATGAAGGTGGGCTGTAATCTTGGAATTTGGTAATCCGTGGAACATGGGTGATGCATTGCAGCGGCAGCTTCCGCTGATAAATCTTCGATACAACTTTGGGTTCGCAAATGCCTGCACAAGTAATTCATGATCGAGAACAGCTCGAAGCGACTTCCAGCCCTGTGATAACCAGAGGAATCAAGTTTTTGGTATTCCCAACCGAATTTGACTGTCATGCTAGTTTGATCGGCACGTGCTGTCCGTGGGCCGCCTCGCTGGATCGAGACCTTGCCTCGCCAACCCCAGTCAGTCCTGCGGGACGAGTCGAGCCAGATATCGACATGACTCGTCTGTTTCCGTGCACGGACGCACACGTCTGGATACCCTGAGCGGGATGAAGGCGTGGGAGGAAGGTGCAATGCATACTGCCCCATGCTGCGGCACTCCTCGGATCAGGCTATTGGACAGTTGGTCGGCGACGCAGGCTTGTAAGGATGACTTTGTCTGTGCATTGCTTTGGTGAGCAGCGAGGCTGTCCTGCTACGTTTGCACATGGTGCCTGCTTTGCCTAGGATCGAATAATTCGGGGCCAAAGGCCTGCTCACGTACCGTGTCCGACCGTGTGGAGCCTGCTTCGTCCTGCGCAATGCGGCTATCGTACAATGAGTGAGATGAGGAAAGACAACGCTGTCGTCGAAGGTGAGTTGTGTGGTGGATAACGACAACTAGCAAGCTGGGTGCTTCCGCTCCGGAGATCGTGACGAAAGAAGAAGGATCTCCATGGCGCCTTCACTTAGAACCTTCAGCTCACATCTTTATCTCGACCACAGTCTCGGTCTACGCGCTTGCGCTTACGCTCAACGGTCTCTTCTCTCTTTCCGCTGCTCAATCCACATCTTCCATAGGCTCCGTGGCGCAATAACGGCAGTGGTAACTCTCCACCGATCACGTTTCGATAGTAGAGCCCGGATGTCCTCAGTTGTTATGTGGACGACTCTTTCATCTAGTGAAACTGGTACAAGTGATTACGACAGGAAGAAGGAGAGGAGATAAGCACAGATAGTATGTGAGTATGGAAGGGGGTAGACTCGTAAAAGAGCTAATCGAAGCAGGAAGTTGCTTGCTCTAATGCCTTTTACTTCGCTGCCATACGTTAGGCCTCACAGCTGTGGTTAGGGCAGACGACTTTGCAATTATTCACTCAGGTGTTTTTCTGGCTACTATCCCTCTGCTCTTTTTCAGGCAGTTTCTCGCAGACAAGGCAGAGGGAACAATTTTATATAGAAACTTGCTAAGTCGTTCCGGTTCTATTTGTGTGCTGCGATGGTCAGCAATGATCCAGGCAGATTGGTCGATGCTTCCCGACGCTTACTTCCTGCAGCCATTTTAGCCATTTCAGCCCCCACGGCAGAGCAACGTCAGCTGCTGCTCAATGAACCCCTCCTGTCAACGAAATGACAGCAGTATGTATAGATTCTCTAGAACAATGTAATATTGTCTGCTCAGTACTGCAAGGATGTCAACCCATACGGGCGGGAGCCTCCCCGAACAGCACGATTCGCCATACTCTCAGACATCATACACAGGGTGCACTCCGGTACAAAACCAGGCGTATACGAGTGATCAAGAATCACTCCATCCACATTCTTACGCAAACCAGCATGGACCTTCAACAGCTCCACCTGCCAATGCGGTCTCAGCGGCGCCCGAGAAGCCAAGAGCGACCAAACCTACTCTAGAGGCTCACATTTCGCAGCCTCCATCGCCTACCGACTTCACTGCTGCTGCGAAACCACACCTCCTCTCTCAGCGCCACGACTTCCTCCTTGACTGGACGCTCAAGATCCTTGGCGTTGCATCCGCCATTCTCTTCGGCATATGGGCACCCATCTCATACAAGATCACAGCCGACAGCAACGCCGGCAACGATGCATCGCAAGCATCTCTCATGTCAGAAATAAGCTCAATGAGGAACGAGGCCGCAACTGCTGCATCCGCACAGCGATCCATCGTCAGTGCACTGGCGAAAGTCCAAAACCAGCTGGACAACGCGGGTCTGATCAAGGCGTTCGAGTTCTGCAGTGACAGAACAGATAGCTTCTGTGCAGATTTGACGGCTTCGGCCTCTATATCTGAGGCGCTGTCAAGCCTGGGCGGTTTGAGTGGGACTTTACCTCCTCCTCCGCCGAGCTCCGCTCCTATTGCGACTAGCACCTCTAGTCCAGAGAGCGGCTCTTCTAAAGGAGGTGTAAGCTCAGAGAACCTTTTAGCTATAATCTTGGGATCGGTGTTTAGCGCTATCGTGGTAATCGGACTCGTTGTCGGTATATTGACAAAGAAACGGCAGCAGAGAAAACTGATCGAAGAGAGTTGAATCTGAGAGGCTGGCCTGAAAGATAACGCGGGGTAGGGCACCGCCAGTGAGCGCAAAGCGACATGTTCTTTGAGTTTTCGAGTCGTGATCTCCATCGCAATCAGTCATAGATAAGCGGTACCAACAAGTGAAGACTGCAGCAAAGCTATGGTCTACGCAGTTGGTTTCCGCGCCAAAAGAACATATTATAATGCACGGCGATATATACGTACCCCCTGCAAGTTTAGACAACTACAATTGTAAATACGTCATAGACAAACCAAAGGTTCTGACTGGCCAGCTATAGCTAGTTGACAGTGAAAGTGACAGATTAGGTGACAGCATGCAGGGCAAAACGTGACAACCACCAAAAAACCAGCTAAGTATTCACCTGTCCGCGTCTATAGTTTGTGTTAATAAGTTCATGGTCTATGTTAATAAATAGGCCTCTACACATCAAAAGCGTAATTTTAAGTGACTCTGCGGAAATTCTCGCTCGGACTGCTAGTTGCGTGCTCACAAGGCCCATTGTGTAGCCCACTCAGCTCACTGAAGGTCTTGGGCTTGGCACAGATTCCACAGAGTCCCAGCACAGAGAGGTTCCGCAAGATCGTATGTATTATGGTCTAAGAAGGGGGGGAGAAAGCGACAGTTGAGATTTCAGGACAAGAGGCTCCACTCCAGATTTGTATTTAACGAATTGCCGCGGCAGAAAATTGGCCTATATAACGTGGCTAAGAAGGCAAGTGGATGTGCGTGCATATACTCCTTTTTGGTTGCGACATGAATGGATCCAATGAACAGACAGATAGTATGTAGGGAGATGTACATGCTGGAGTATGTGAGCACCATGCCGTCGTTAAATACAGCTCTGTACGACTCTTGATATCTACGAGTCGCGAAGTATTTTCAGAGCCAGACTCAGGCATACAGAAAGCCGTTTGTTGGTCGTGTATGTATCCGAAAGCGAAATGAGTTGTTTGTCTACCACTTGTTTCGCAGATTCTTGTCATGCAATAGGCGACTGGCGAGGATGAACATGGATCCAGTGAGAATTGCAGTACCCTGTTGCTCGTTAGACACAGATGTAGATTCTTCGTTTTTAGACTTACGGCAAAAACAATCAACCAGAAGTAGCCCTCCCTGCTATTGTTATCTGTAATGAGCGCGCTGCCAATCGGGGTTCCAACCAAACTAGCAATGGAAACGATGCTGTAGAATGCACCGAGTCGCGCTCCCAGGTTCTCATCTGGAGTGATTTGTCCAATGACAGATGGCAAGAGTGCGATGAAATTACCAGTACCAAAGCCGTAGAGGCACGCAAAGAGGACGACGGCAGCGACCGAGTCAATGAGGAGCCATACGAAGAAGCAGAGACACCCTGAATAAACGACCATAGGCCAGAGAAGATTGAGACGGCCGATACGGTCACCTAGAAGGCCTCCACTGTAGCTCGTCAGTCGTGAAATCTTATGAGACTGGTAAATCGGCTTACAGTATGGCTCCCGTGATACTGCAACCGTTCATCATAGGCAGGAAATAGTGACTGACACTGTTGCCTGGATATGCTGCATTCGTGTACATTTCTGTGGCTTGTAAGTTTTGAGGGTACTTCTGTATTAAAATGTAGAACATACTGATGTAGTACGAAGGAATCCACTGGCCTAACTGGGCAAAGAAGCCACCGACACAGAGAACGGCGTAGCGTAGGTCGAGAAAGCCTCGGAAGTCGATTAATGAGCCGAAACTTCTTGACTGGTCCTTTATTCTCGGCTTGCTGGTCGTGATACACAAAGCGATGCAATATAGAATCCTGGAAATATTAGTGACATTTCAAAGATCACACTTAGCTACTTACACAACCTTGAGCGCTGCTACGCGCAGCATCCACTGAAACCCGAGGGTCGGCAACAGGCGTTCAAACATGAGAGGAAACCCGATACCGCCTAATGCAGACCCAGTGGCGGCGAGGCCCATAGCAAGCGCTCTTCGCTCCTTGAAGTGCTGACCAACAACGGTAATGGCAGGCTGAGCGCCAAAGGCAGTAGCAAAGCCCACGAGCAGACCGTGAACTAAGAAGACCTGCCAAAATCGACCAGGCTGCGCAAAGGAGAGAGCAACCAAGCCAGCAGCTGTACCGCTGCCTGCTCCAAGATACAGATACTGTAGATTGTCAGCGATGGCTCGTGGGTATCGGAAGAACCGCACCAACCCTAACTCCATATTGGTCACATAGTGCTCCTGAGATGGCTGCCAACAAGTTTACCAATGCTATTTGCAGCGTACCAATGAATGCAATTGTCGAAGTCGGTGTATTTCGAAGAAAATCGTGGCTGTAGAAGTTGTTGAAGAAGCCGAAACTGTTCAGGACACCAACAGAAGCATAGTAGACCAGGATGGAGCCCGCCACAGTCATCCATGCAGCACGCCCACCCTCGCGTTCTTTGATGACGCATGCTTCGGAATCAGCCGTGCTGTGTGAGGCGCGGCGCTCGACGCTGCGGTGCAACTTTTCAGACATCGTGCAGGCGATATGACGAACGTCGTGTTGGGATGGAGGATACAGCCCGCATTCCGGAAAGTGTCTTCCCTGTACATATACATGCCGCTCGTCTTCTCAGGACAGCATGTGTACAAGACAACAACCGCTGGCTCAGGGTCCGTTGACAATGTCATGTCGCTATGTCATCTGAGATGCGTCGGGAGGGAGGGAGGGAAGGAGTCGGTATCTTGCATTCGACACTGTTGGATCCTGCCTAGTTGATGGATGTGATAACATGCCCTGGCAACGGTTGAAAATGCAGTCACTTGAGGCAAAGATCGGCGTGATTACAGTGAGATATGTGGGGTTGTGAACCCTGGAATGCGGATAGGCTTGTATAGGGCTCTATGTACCATGACTGGAGAGGCTATAGTTCAATCGGATTAACCTTCAGCCGTAACACAGGCTCGGGAAACGAGCGAATTGGTAAGCGGGTGTCCCCCGGGACCGGGTAGATGGACTCTATGCTGAATGCTCTGAGCAAACTGTTCGAGCGGAAGGTTTATGCACACGTCATTTCCCTACATTGTACTGACGCCGAATGATGCCCGACGTCCTTGTGGAACAGGGGTTGTGATAGAAAGGGGGAGCTCTATCACAGTTTCCTAACTGCCGGGGCCAAACTGAGGACATCAAGTCATTCCTGCACGTTATCTGCCAATGATCTCTCGCTGGTGGACATCGAGTTCAATTGTGTGGGATTGTGCATTCTGAAAGCAGCCGTCAGTCCGGGGAGATGGCTAAAAGGTCCTGAATGACGCAGAAAACCAGCGATAAGATGCCGTTTCTCTTGACCTTGCGAGTGTTAAATCCCTTGGGGACAATAAACGCACGTATGCGTACATCCACGTGCTCATAGTTCAGCTGTCCGGCATCTTACTACTAGAAGGTCACTGCGACCAAGTGGCAACAGATCTCAGACTTTGTTGAATCTCCATACGTACGTTTTGGTATGTACCCATCATGCCGGCTTCTGGAATGATTTGTAAATGACAGTAGTCTCTGATCTAACACGTAAGTGCCTCGAGGAATGGTATCTCAACCTGCTATCGAAGAAGGATTGTATCTTTCCGTATACATTGGTGGATGGGACAAGCCCTTCACCTGCTGTGATTGTGGTGGTGAGCACAACACTCACCCATGATACTTCTCCAGAGTCTGGTCTCGTCGTCAATAGGGCCCTCCTCAAGAGCGTCGTCGTACCGGTCTTGGTAGTTGGAGTCCTCGCCAAAAGAGCTTGTTCTCGTGTTCTCATTGAAACTATAGTTGACTCGATGTTCTTGGCAGGCTGCTCGTCTTAGTAGTCGTAGTGGAGAGGAGGATATGGCAGGCCAGAAGGAGTGCGTGAAGAACGCTTTCATTGCGGGAGCGGACGCATACGCTATTGCTAAGTTGACTTCAGTGAAACACCATTTGAACTGGTGAGCCGCATCCCAAGTATAATCCGTCGAAGCCATCAGGGGTGCCAGAAGAGTTGTACGCCGGATAGCGATTGCGCAAACGCTGAATGGTCAACACTGGTGAAGGCTCCGACTAAGTCGAACTTACAAGCTGCCCGTAGCAAGCACCATGCAGACCGAAATCTTCTTTGCAGAGGCATGCGAAGTGGCAGCACCACAAGAATCGGCAGAATCAGGACTAGTAGATCGACGATAATGTTCAGGACTGAGAGAGCCATGTATTTCGTATAGCGGTCCAGGAAAGTGGCTCCAGACATAAGCCTCAGCTTGCAGCGATTGGCTTGCATCCAAATATACTGACTATGATGTAGCCCGTTGCATAGGCGACCACAACAGTGACGAGTGTTTGCACGAGTGAACGAAACCATCTGTGCGGCTTTAGGCGAAGGTAGAGAAAAAGAATCGAAACCTTTGTGAAAGCAAGACTGGTCGCATACAAGATGGCACCCGCAAGTGTCCACTGTGCAAATGATTCAGTCAAGTAATGGCAAAGTCGATCATTTGATACATACCTTTTGGATGGAGAACATGAAATTTTCAACTCTCACGTCTCAAAAATGGTAGCCAAGTCCAGCGCCCATGTCTGCGGTCTTCTCAACATCACGTTATTTCCTGGCGCTGAGCTTACGTACGTAGGAACTTGACTCCCAACAGAATGAAGCTGCACAGTAACGCACACATCACCATGTCTACAATGAAGGTATCAGCTGTGGACACTTATTGAAGACGAATTCCGGGGGAAATTTTGCAGTCGTTGAGCTGGATGCCGTTTTTGGTGACGTGCACTCGCGTGAAGAGACGCAAAGCTACCTCCACAGTGGCAAGCACTGTCGTTGATACACTGACAGCTATGAGCCCTGGGTGCAGGTTGGGAGGATCTATCACGTGTTGATTGTGGCCCGGGCGCGGAGCCACCATGTATTCCAAACAAGTTGTCATGATGCCTCCAGTCGTCGGTTTGTGGACGGTAATGGTACCCATGAAGAACTGCATAGCAGGAGGAAGCAAGTAGCGGAGCCTTATCTGAACGGTTTCTTGCAGGAACACTTTTGTGTTTGAACAGAAGGACTATGTCTTGACTTAGGAAGCTGACGGCGCAGGTCAATACCGGCTCGTTCGCACCGCTGGAAACATTTCCTGCCGGAGGACACGCTCCTCCCGTCGATTCCTCCGCACGAATAACACGTTTTTGACGGGTCACCAAAACGGAGGTGCCCCACAAAAAGATGCAGCGTTCTAATACCACTGCACAGGCGTGGCACGGTCGCTATTGAATGCATACCTTCGCATCCTGTCCGATAATATTCTCAGGCGACTTTCATGGCTGGTGTATCTAGCACTAGCAGGGAGGTGGTACCCAAATATGCTCAAAAACGCCGACCTAGTTAGCTGACCATAGGAAATGCCTTGTGTTTAGTACACATGGTCTTGTTGGCTCACAATGCACAAGTTTGTATCCCTACTCATAGGAATAAATCGGGTAGCGGTCCGGTATGTGGGGAAATGAAAGAAGACCAAGACAGGAAAAAGCGGATGTTCCTGGTTTACCGTCCAGCAAGACAGCCTGCAGTGGAGTACTGCTTATGGCGACATTGCTTAGGGGTAGAATTTATCGCACAACAAAACAGTACCTTGGCATCAGCTGTGATTGGCTATACTGCCCCTATTGGATTCCTAGCGCTGCTGTACTTTCGCTTAGCGATGTTGGTGCCGCCTTGCAATCTCGTGATACCCGTGTTATCAATAATCTCCATACAAGACAGGTGTGTTTCCGTCATGAAATCCATGTCTTGGCATACATCGGTACTCCAACGTGTTGCTATAAGCAGTCACTCACTGTGTCCATGATTGTTGTACAGCTTGTTCACTGGAAGTGATTAAAGCAAGGTCGGGTATCATGGGGCGAAGATTTTTGCGCTCGGGTCGATGTTGAAGAGTCAACGGTCAGCAATGGGCACACAAACTCGAGGTGTTGCACAGGCTGCTCGAATCATCTGCGGGCGAGCCCCCATTGGCAACCCAACCTTACATCTACTTTCACACAATAGCTCTTGGTTTTCGCAGAGTCGAAGGAATTCTTTGCTTGTTGGCTAAAGAGCGCACGTCGTGACAGCGAGCAAAGGGGGGATTATCTGCACACCAGTGCATCCTACTTTGTTAACACGATCATGCCTTTGCTGCACGCTTCGTGATGTTGCCAGTGCCAGGGTGCTGCCCTCGCAGAACAAGCATTGTCAAGCTTTGCGCATCAACCAGGCAGCGTGTTCTTGTCCCCAGTGACCAGGTAGTTGGCGTGCATTCCAGAGGTTCTATTCTCGGTTGCGGCCACTCAGGTCAACTCAACAGTGCGCGGACCCGAAGATTGTGGGTGCTGCTTGCGAGGGGCGGAGCCTTGAAAGGAATCTGAGATGACACGACGCTAACAGTGTAAGGCTTACACAGCAGCAGGTGGCTGAATGCAGCACCAAAGGGAGGACGATAGCGCCAAGTGGCCAGAGCCACAACGATGCGGGTCGTAATTTTGGCAGCGTAGGCGCCTAGTGTTGGTGGTCTTGGAACGCGGCAGGTGGCGGCAGGTGGCGGCAGCGTTGGCGCTGTGGTTGAGGCGAAGAGACGACAGAAATCAGCGTGAGAGATGTTGAGAGCCGTGATTGCTGGCTGACTTGGAAGTACCTAGCCCTCGCGCCGTCTTGGACTCGTGGTGCAACCAAGGTAAGAGAGTGGGGTGGGCCGCCACACCGTGTTTGCTGTTTATCCGTATTCGGGCTATTCTTGGCAGCCGAGGGCGTTCGCGGTATCGAAGACCTTTCCTCCAACCAGAGCCCGGTGCCTGCTCAGTCACGTCCCAACCAAGCTTTTATAACCTGCGGCGAAGTCGGTGTAATGGCCCAAAACTGCATGGCTCAGCCCTGCGCGAGCCCGCCGCGCAGCGCCGTTCATCTCAGCTGGTAGATACGCTGCCGGAACGAGTGCGCGCATTTCTCGTCGTTTCCTTGCTCATGTCCCCCCACAGCTCCTGCGGTTCCTCGCCTTCATAACCGCCGCCCCGTCGCCTCTCCCAGATGTTGCGATCCCTACCGAACATCCTCGCGGGCGACCCCAAGATGAACGCCCTATCCAGTGCTCCGAGAAGGTAAGCATCCGCTTTGCCGTCATGGCCCGCCGGCCGGTTCCACCACCAGCCTCCCTGACCCTGTGCTAACCAACGCTCTCCAGGCCCATAATTGCGGCCATCTCCATCATCACCGTGTTGATAGTCGTCTTCAGATTCTTCGGCGATGTGCCGGTCGACTACTACCGCAACTATGCGCCCGGGGAGGCGATATTGCCTGCCACAACACAAAACGACAAGGCCCAGCCTGGCTACTTCAAGGCCCAGCCCGAGTGGAACTGGAAGGTGCCCGACTATGCTGGCTGGAAAGGTTACGCCCGGAATCCTCGCAACCGCGACATTGTTGTCTTGACTGCGAGCGACGGCGGAGGCCACAACAGCGCAATTCCCAACGTCCTGGAGCGAGTGCTGGACGACCGTGAAAAGTACTGCGCGCGGCACGGCTACACCAACCTCTGGCTGAACACCAGCCGCTACGACATCGGCGAGGCGCACAGGGTACGTCGCACGAGTCTAACGCTCAAAGCTAGCCTGTTTACCATGTTTGCTGACATGTGACCATAGACTTGGTCCAAGATCCCCGCTGTCGCCGAAGCCTTCTTTCTCTACCCAACCGCCGAGTGGGTCTGGCTCATCGATACCGACATCATCATGATGGAGCCAGACTACGACCTTGTGAAAGAAGTAGTCGGCCCCGAGGCCATTAAGCGCGGCCTGATGCGCGACACACCCATCCTCGACGGTCAGCTCAAGACGAACCCCACCAACATCAACACCCCCAAGAACTTCCGCGTCGACGACATTGACATTCTGATCACCCAGGATCACCAAAGCGTCAACACCGGCAGCACCTTCTTCCGCCGCTCCGCCTTCACTCGCTGGACTCTCGAGATGATGACCGACTACACCATGCTCATGGGCAAAGACCACGTCGGCGCAGAGCAGGACGCGATCAAGCACCTCATGCTCGAGCACCAACTCGTGCGCGACCACGTAGGCATCTACCCTCAACGCAAATTCAACGCCTATGTACAAGGCGGCGACAACATGGGGTACCGTGACGGCGACCTGCTGGTACACTTTGCCGGCTGCTGGGTCAGCGGCAAGTGCCAGGAATGGTTCGAGGAGTTCTGGGGCAAAAAGGGCCACAAAGACGTCTGGAGGCCCGTGACGGGCAATCTTTGAGCAACGACCAAACGACGACTCTCGACATCCCGGCCTTGGCCACTTCAGCGAGCGAGCACATGAGCGAATGACTTCTTCCGATCGACACGCAAGCATACCTACGACCTTTTACTTCTCCACCTCTGAGCATTTTAGCCACGTACAAGCGACCGAGTCTATGTCTAATTCCATGTGGATAATACCCTGTAATGGCCTTTTCTTCTTCTTTTTCTTTTAGCGAGCACGCAAGAGCGAGATCCGGCGTTTCTGGCGGCATTGCGAGGCTTTGCGGGCTTTTGTTGCACCGAAGCATCTCTAGACGGCGTTTTACCAAACATCCAACAAGTTCTCTGACCCGCTTCTCGCCATCCATTGTCGTTTCTCCGTGCACTCCTCCTCTTGCTCACCGCGCGACGTCCACCCCCTCGCTCCTCTCGGCACAGAGCACAAACGCATGCATGCACTCACCATGTCCATCTGTGCTCTGAACCCGGCTCTGGACAATCTCTCTCGGAGCTGCACCGTCCGGACCGATCCGAGCGCCCTTGTGCAAATCAGGTTCCGTCGGGCAGGCCATCCACGGGTGGATTTGCCACTGGAGGCTCGCTCCGCACATGGGTTACCTACCTACGTGATTGTCTACGCGGCGGCTAAGGTGATCTTCACCGCATGGCTTTGCCGACGCGTCAGCCACGACACTCACCAGCCGCTGCACAGCTAGCGCCCCCCCCCCCCTTGATTCACAAGCTCCGGCTACCTACAAACAGCCGTGCGACGTGTCCGGCTTGCGTGGTACGCAGAAAAGATCTGCGCGAGACAGGGTGGTTCGTTGGCGGCTGTGGATCGCTCAACCTCTCGTCTCACATCACTCGCCTTGAACACTGCTGACATGCCTGGATACTGCAGTGCTGCTGTCTTGGCATAGCTTCGTGCGTGCTTTTCGGGGCTTTGGCTTGCTTCTTTTGAGGGCCGCGTTGTTGGGTCGCCGTTGTGTGGATGAGGTGTGTGTTCAGGTAGAGCTTTTGCATGGTGTAGTGTGATGGGTGGGGTGTTGATGGTGCGTGGCGGGCGTGGGTGCTGCTTATGTAGAGGCTGTGTACAGTTTATTCACCTTGTTATGGATTGGAGGACCTTCGCCTAGGATGGTTGTCTGTTGAGAATCGTGGTTTCTACCGGCGAGCTTCTGCATAGCGACGACAGGAGGCGCGTTGTGCATGTAGCTTACGCCCTGTACGCATACCATGCGTGTTCCAGCTCTCGTTCGCTCCATGGATGACGAACATGCTATTCTGCAACCACCTGGCCGTCGACCTTGCCTCCCTCGACCTTCTCGCCCCCCTTGAACTTGAACCGCTTCAGCCCCCTCACGCCAACATCGACCATGAAACAGCTCCCCGCGAATTTGTCCACCGGCTTGCCGTCGTCGCCGCTCGGTCCGCCGCCCCCCGAGCTGGTGATGAAGAGCTGCGTGCCCACGAAGCAAGGGCAGGTGATCTGGCTGGTGGGAAGCTTGATCTCCGCCACCACCTCGCCCTCGGGCGAGATCCTCAACACGCGACCGCCGTCGTGCAGGGCAGTCCACATGTAGCCCTCCTCGTCTATGCAGTGGCCGTCTGGCACCGCGTTCTCGCCGTACTTGTTGTCCTTGGGCATGGTGAAGAAGGGCCGCCTGTTGGTCACCGAGCCCGTCTTGAGGTCGAAGTCGAATTGGTAGATGATCTTGTCCGGGCTGTCGGCGAAGAACATGGTGTCGTCTGTCTTGTTCCACGTTGTGCCGTTGGGGATGCAGATGTCGCTGAGGGGCCGGTCGAGGGACATGTCTGGGTTGAGGCGGAAGACGGCACCTGGGTTGGCGTCAGCATTGTCACGGAGAGAGAGGTCTTTGTTTTGGGTAAGACGTACCATCCGACCGCATCTCCTCGACAAGCGGGTCGAACATGAAGCCGGCCCAGAAGCGACCCTGCGAGTCTACGGCTCCGTCGTTGCCGCGGAACTTCTCATGCTTCTTTGCCTTGATCTCGTCCTCGGACCACACCTTCTTGACCCATCGGTAGTCGCCCGTCTCCTTGTTCGCAATGCCGTAGCCGTACTTGCCGCCGAAGATGAATTCCTTGTCGTTGCCTTCGATGTCTGCCGTGCAGCTGGGAAGACTTAGCTACGGACCTCACACACTCGATCGTTTGAGCAACCGTCTCTCAGGCGGAAGATTGAGAAACTCACCCTATCGAAATGTCCAGCTTCTTGACGAGCTTGTGGCTCGAGGGTCCCTTGTTGATATCGACGCGGTGCAGCTCTTGCTTCTCGACATCGAGGAAGCGGACTGTGTTGGACTCCTCTTCCCAGAATGGCCCCTCACCGAGCGAGCAATTCAGCTCGATGTACGGCTGTGCGTACGTCAGTGTCTGGGTTTGAGTTTTGCCAAACAATTCTAGGTGGAGTTCCTTCTTTTCTCGACCAACAGCTTACTCGATGACCTCAGCGGGGTACAACGAAGCTACCCCTCCACGCTCCACTCTGAAGTGGGAAAAGGCAGTTGGGGACGTACCTTTGTGATCTCGTACACCTTGACTTCAGGCATTGTGTGTGATTGGACTGCGCAGGGTGATGTGATGGAGGAGTGGAGTGTGTGTGGTTGCGGGCGTTGGGGAGTATGTGTACCTGCAGCTCTCGCCTTCAGGTGCTCGAACCAGTTCCACCTTTTTGCTGATGGCGCATGTTTACCAGCTTCCGTATGACGTCCCGATGAGCCGCCGTTGAATGCCCAGCATCACAGCCTTGACAAGGTGTACAGAGGTTGCCTCTGTGCATTTTACTTCAAGGGCGGCATTTTCGGGACGCAAGGCTGCCCGATTGAGCGTTCAAGTGGGATTGCAATCTAGTTGCCGCGCAGGACGTGCATGTGCAAGCATTCATGTCTCCTCACGGCGCAGTGGCTCTGGGACAGTGTCGTCTTTGAAGCACTACGAGTTGTCTACGATTTGTTTTGCGGATCAATTTACCTGTGGATAAGACAACTGGCAGAAGCTGTCGGTTGGGCGGTCCGAGCCAGCCGCGCTCGGTACGTCGAATCAAGCAAGTGGTATTCTTCCGTTTCGTGAAGGGTATGTTAGGGGATATGCGGTTTAGTGTTGAGCATGTTGATCTGCACGATGATTTACAAGATGAAACATGGGTATCTTTCAGTATTCATACATGAGCCTACGCGGTGGCTTCCTTTAGCTTTCGTGCCTCGTCCTCCTCCGGCGTCCGAGTGGTGAGCTGAAGCGCGTGGATGCCGCCTTCTTGCGCCAGCTCGTCCTTCATGAGGGAGTTGACCATGCGGTGACGTGCCAGCTGGGGCTTGCCCTTGAAGGCTGTGGATGTGATGACTAGACTGGGGGTGGTTAGCTGCAAGGCTCCTATCAGATGGGCGTGCTAAGATGGATCGATCGCATACCGGAAGTGTGTCTGGGAGATGCTGTCAGCGTGAGGCGTGCATGGAAGGTGGAGCGGACCTACCTCTCTGCTCGTGACGCCCTGCATGGCTTTGTGGTGTGCGTGTCGGTGGGAATCGTTGTGGATTTCAAGCGCAGCGGGCTTCAGTGCGTCCCCAATCTGCTCGCCAGTCAGCGCTGATATACACGGAATGCTGGGGACTCGGGAGTAGCCGGTGCGCGTCCGAGGTGGTGACTTCCCTTGGCCCGCAGCGCATCTTCCATCGGAGTCATGGACTGGGCCATGGCTGACACGAACCGAGTGCCGGCCGGGAACGACCGTGGAAGGAACATCAACGGTGTCTCTGCGATCAGATGCGGCCCTCGTGCACAGCCAATGAGAGCGGCGGAGCTGGCGATGCAGGCTTGGTGTTGACACTGTTGAGTCGCAGGACGCGCCGGGAGCCAGATCTGAGGGCCGATGCTGCGCCAAGCACGCTGGCCGGCCCCGCGCACCGCCACACACCTGCCGGCCTGCGAGGCGTTGCACCTGGAGCTCGAGTGCGCTGATCCTGGGCGCTGCCGTGGCCATGTGGGCGCGCAATCTCCTCTCTCGCAGCTCGACACGCTCCCCTCGAGGGCCGCCCGTCTGCCCGCGTGCCTCCGCGCGCTCCCTCAGAATGGCGTCGACGCTCCCCCGCCTGCCCGTGTTCGAGGCCATCAAGCAGCACGATGCCCAGAGCACCGCCGTCGTCCACTCGCTGTCGGGCCGCCGCTTCACCTACCGCGAGCTGCTCAACGACGTCGCCGCCGCCAAGGACCAGCTGCAGCGCAACACGGGCGGCAAGAGCGCAGAGGGCGCGCGCATCTCGTTCCTCGTCGAGAACGGCTACGACTACGTGGGTGCGCACCCCCCCCCCCCCGGCCCCCGCTGTGCTGTGCTGCCCTCGACACGGCCGCTGACCGCTCCCCAGTGACGCTGCTGTCCATCCTCGCTGCCCACGCCATCGCCGTGCCGCTGTCGCCCACGTTCCCCGCCCACGAGCTGCGCTACATCGTCGACCAGAGCGAGTCCCTCGTGCTGCTCTCGTCGGCCAAGTTCCAGGACAAGGCCGACGAGATCCTGAAGCAGGACATGGCCACGAGCCCCATCAGCTGGAAGCGCGAGAAGATCATGACGGGCCGGACCGACGACTACGTCACCCTCCACGAGCCCACGAGCACAGAGGGCGGCATGATGCTCTACACCTCCGGCACCACAAGCCGCCCCAAAGGTGTCCTGCTGCCCCAAGACGTCCTGACGGCCCAGTCCAGGTCGCTGCTGGAGGCCTGGAACTACACGGCCAACGATGTGCTGCTGCACGTGCTTCCGCTGCACCACATCCACGGCACCGTCAACGCGCTGCTGACCCCGCTCTTTGCCGGTAGCGTCATCGAGTTCCAGTTTCCCTTCAACGCGCAAGCTGCCTGGGAACGCCTCGCTGCGCCCTTCCTGCCCAACCCAGACCCCGCAAAGAAGCCCATTACCTTGCTCACAGTCGTGCCCACCATCTACACACGCTTCCTCTCCTCACACTGCGGCTTGACCCCAGAGCTCCAGGCTGCGACCAAGACCGCCCTACACCCCTCGAACCTACGGCTGAACATCTCAGGCTCCGCTGCCCTCCCAACCCCTGTAAAGTCCGCCTGGTCAGAGCTGAGCGGAGGCAACGTCCTGCTCGAGCGCTACGGCATGACAGAGGTCGGAATGGCACTTTCTTGTGGTCTCGACTTTGCCGATCGAGTGGACGGGTCCGTAGGCTGGCCACTGCCCTCGGTCCAGGCGCGTCTCGCCGACACGGAAACAGGAGAGATCATCAGGGAAGGCGAGGAGATGGACACAGCCACAGGCCGCGAGCGACACGGCGAGATCCAGCTTCGCGGCCCCACCATCTTCCGTGAATACTGGAAGAACCCGGAAGCCACGACGAAAGAATTCACACACGACGCGGACGGCCAGGGCAAGTGGTTCAAGACCGGCGATGTGGCCATCCGAAAGACGGTAGAAGGCGCAGGCAAGAGCGAGCAAGAGTGGGCCAAAGGACCTCTCTACTTCATCCAAGGCCGCAAATCGGCCGACATTATCAAAACTGGCGGCGAGAAGGTCTCTGCGCTGGAAATCGAGCGCGAGATGCTCTCTCTGCCCTACATCTCCGAGGTTGCCGTCGTCGGCCTCCCATCCGAAGCATGGGGCCAGAAAGTCGCCGCCGTCGTCGTGCTATCTGAGCAGGGCAAGACGGCGGGCAGAGGAGGCAAGGCATGGTCAGCGCTGGACATGAGGAGGGCACTAAAGGACATGCTCGCCAACTACAAAATACCCCAGGAGATGAAGGTCGTAGAGACCATCCCAAGGAACGCAATGGGCAAAATCAACAAGAAGCAACTCGTCATCCAGATCTGGGGCGAGCCGCTGCAGGGCGGCAAGGAAACCGGCGCCGTGCAGGTGCCGAATGGAAGTGTATAGCATTGTATTGTGTTCAATGTAAATACGTGTATACCAACCATATCACCACCAAACTCTCTTCTCCAGCCATCTCCACTGTTGGACAAGATACCCGCGCTTCATCCTGAGCTAAGCTGAGCTGAACTGAACTAGATCCCACCCTGCAACCAAGCCCATCAACGCACAACCCCGATCCTTACCCCCCCACCACCAACCTCACCGCAATCACACGCACCCAAAGCGAACACGCACGCCTGACGTGCGCCACGCCGCTGCGTCCTGGTCAAGCCTTCGCCCAGGCCGTGGCTGCGCGGGCCCGCAGCTAGCGTCTTGGGGCACGTCAGCGCATCTGGCTGGACCGCTGGGACCTGTGGTTTCGACGCGGAGGATGGTGACGTATGTGGAGCTGGAGCTGGAGCTGTTGATGGGGATAGGGGTGGGGGACGTCACTTTGGGTTGTAGTTGCTATGTGAGGGTAACTTTTTTTTTTTTTTTTTTTTTTTTTTTTTGAATGGAACTGTGGGCGGTTGTGTGTAACGATCTTTTGTACCGGATGGGTATGAACAGCAGCAGTGCTGGTCTGGCACACGACACGTGCTTGGTGTTGTGGAAGGTGTCTTGCGTTGCAAGAGGAAGCAGTCTGAGCTGCTGCACTTTTGAGCTGCGGACGGTTCGAGCTGCGGACGGTTTGTGCTAGAGCTCTTTGGTGTGGTTATCGCTGCTCGTCTGATTCAGGGGAACTGGCTCGACCCGGTCAAGCACGACAGCGATGCAGACTGCAACGAGGCTGTGGCCGTCGCTGACAGTGCTGATGCCGTGGCTGCTTCTTCGCGACATCCTCTTACCAGGTCAAAGACTTGAGGCGGCCGACACAAAGAAAGAACTAGACTTGGGCTGCCTGAGAGAGCTTTCACTATCCGACGTTCGTTGTTTTTAATACCCCAAGAGAGCACTCTACTCTGCGTACACGTCCGTTTAGAATAATCGTAACACATCTACAAACCCTCAAGGTGCTATTTATTTACTGAGCGGTGAAGGTTTGGCATACAACACATGATTAAACGTGACAGTGACAGATGTGAAGTGTGAGTGTGAAGTTGTAGTAGATAGTATTAAATAGCGTGCGTATTGGCTCATAACGAACATTCCATCAGTTCCATTATGGTTGTTGATCTTTCTCCGGGGTATCCAAATTAATCAACATCGTTCAGTCGTAGTCGAACATTCATCCATCCTATTAGCAACCTGCCTCCCGAATCAATCGATAGAGGTGTAAAGTGCGGGCCACATCTCATTTATGCGGAGCGGTGGGCCGAGTTGTCGACCTTGTCGCGGCGCTCACGGCCCTTGTCGGACCAGGGGAAGTGGGCGACGGGAATGACGAAGAAGCTGGGGGGAGTTAGCAACAACGTTCTGTGTATGGAATTGTGGCAGACTAACCTGTTGGAACTGTCGGCAATACCGGCAAGTGCGTTGTACCAAGCAAGGAACGCAGCCATAAGGCCAAAGGCGCCACCGGCGATAATGCACTGCTCCTGGGGGTGGGCACCATCGTTGTTGAGGTAGCCGATGCCGAGCATCAAAAATGCCAAATCAAGAGTGAAAAAGAGGCTGAAGAACGCTACTGTCGAGCGAAGGGTGCAAATCAACAACAAAAAGGTGAAAATAAACCATCCCATAAGGTACAGGCCGAAGGAGTTGAGAAAGGTAGCTTCACTGATCTTTGCCAGACCGGTCTCGATGGCGAAACCGCCAGGGGTGAGGATGATGGCAAACGACAACCAGAAACCTCCGTACGACGAGAGAGCGGTAGCACCAAAGGTGTTGCCGACAGCCATTTCCCTGGGAGTGTGTTAGAGCGGTCAAAGATACAGGAGCATGTGATAGAGCAGTCAAAAATACGGAAAGATGGAACCTAATACGTACCACATACCAGCAAGCAGCTGGACGAGACCACCATACCCGTAGGCAAGAGCAACAACAAGACTAGGCGAGCCGATGCTCTTTGTGTTGACATTGATCAACGACAAGACAAAGGTGGTGAGAGCAAAAGCCGAGAGACCGAGGGGAGCAGGGTTGGCGAACTTGCGGTTCGGCGGGCGGTAGAGACCAGGCTGGAATTCACCACCAAAGGCAGCGAGACGCATCTCTGGATCATTGGTAGCGACGTGGGCGAGAGGGTTGCCGCCATAGTCGTAAGGGGCCCTCTGCATGGGAAGGGCACCGTTCCCGTTGTGGGCGTAATCGACACCGCTGGTCTCCTTGTCGACGCTGGGGCCGCGCTGGAAGAAATCAGCTTCAGGATCACGGGGGCAGGAGGTCGAGGTAACTTACAGCGACGTTGTTGTGTTCGTGTGCGGTTGCCATTGTGACTAATCTATGTTATTCCCGCTGATTGGGTCTGGGGCGAAGAGTGGTCAGAGGAGTCTGGGGAATTGAATGAGTCTGGGGAAGGGGCACTCATATATTTGCAAACAGACCATGCAGGGAGCTTTGGTAAACGACGTATGCCATGGGCCGTCAAATCCGTCTTGACTCTAGACCAATGCTAAGGGGAGGTGATTAGTCGAATCTGGTGCTAAAGCGGCCCACTCAAATCATTTCCCCATACACTTGTCTCCGCATGGGCCCACCGACAGCCATGGATTAAACCAACGAGCCACAGAGAGGGACAGGGTAGCAGATCGCCGCGCATACAGAGAGGCTTGCCGAGGTCGGGTGAGCGCCAGCTGTTGGAAATCCAAAAGGAACGCCAATAGTCGATCGCTCTCTAAGTCCGAAACTCGACATCAGGTGAACAGCAGGCTGCTATGACGCGACGAGATGGGAAGACCACTGCGTCCATTTCCCGAGGTGGGCTTTGTCCAGACGCGAGGCAGTCAGCTTTACATCATCGTGACTCGCGGAAACTTGACCTCCGAACCTCCATGGAAGCCATGGAGCGATGCATCGAGTGCGCAGGAATAGCAGCATCTGCAATTTCCCACATGTCTGCAGCGCGCTTTTCACTGGTCTGGTTATTGCTGCAAGAACGGTCGCACAAACCCATGCTGCAATCGCAACATTGTCTCGCCGGGGCTAGTGCAGAATCCTTGCGAAATTGTTCGGTGGAGCAGAGTGCGAGGTGGACCTTGATCCTCCAGATGAGCATCGTGAAAATTTGCCTCCAAGCTGCGAACCCACCGGGATGCTGGATACGGCGGCCTTGTGCTTGGAGATCTATCTCGGCAGATGCTCTCTCCAGCACAGCGTGCAGCCTAACGACTTGTTCGCGTGCAAGCTGTCTGCCGGAAATATCGGGGATACTCGCCGCCAAGATGATGACCGTCCCTCGAACGAATGGATTGATGACGGCATGCATGGCGAACGTGTCCACAAGACAGGGCGTGGACGACTAAGCTTTGTGCAAGACTCTCGGCATCAGCCACGGGCGTCGAACCGAAAGTATGGCATGACATCAACTGCTCGATTGTCGCAGTGTTTGCGCCGTCGCAGCAGCGTCGCGACGAACTCGAATTGGATTGCAAATCTTCAGTGCTGCACTGCATTTAGCGTCAAATCTCAGGGCTAGTGGAACAAAAATGGGTACAGGATGTACTGCTTCCGTGGGTATCCCGGGGCTGCTGGGGGTTCTACAAGCTCCACCTGAAGGGTCTCGGAGTCTCACCACCCACGCGGTCGAACACCGCTGTTCCTTGCTCGGGCCAGCGGGAGCAGCTGTCAGGGCTTTTCAATTCTGCCGTACCGTCGCCGTATTGTGTCCCCCTCGTGCGCGGCCATGTCAAGTTGGCAAGACGCCGCTGACTGTTGGCTGTTGATTTGCACAGCAGAAATACCTCACTAACCGTCTCCTTGCTTTTGATCACGTTGTCGCGGCTTGGTGGTCAGACAAAAGGTTAGAGGACGTAGCTTCGAGGGTGCCCTTGTTGAGCGCAACCGTGTGACCTAGGTCGTGCTATTCTTGTATCGGTCAAATGACTGTGCGCCTTTACCCAAGACTGTCAAGCCGTATCGATATTACAGCGGCATTGCTTGGGTAACTCTGTCCAGACGGAGACGCTGTTGCGCCCTCCTGCAAGCAGCACCTTTGTGGATAGTACGCATCTCGCCCAAATTCGGCCATGCTTCGACCAAAGCTCCATCAACCCGACCCTGAAGCCTGTTGCGTTGGGTGCCTCCGCGAGACTGTGGGGACAGAGGAGCGGGGGCTCCACATCGACCCTGCGTGAGACCGTTTCCACGGCTCTGGAGATCAAGTCCAGGACAAGGTCTGCAGGACCACAAGGCTTGAAGGCGGTGGTTCTCCGTTTGGTTCTGTGAAGATGACAATTTGACTGCATTCGAACCCGTTCATTACTACAGTGTTAGCACAGAGCTAGGTGGCATGGACCACAAGAGCGAACTCATCGGAAGACTGCAGCAAGTCTGAGCTAGACTAGGTACAACAACGTAGTGCGGCTCTCAAGCGCTCCGTATGTCCTTCCGAGGTCTGACATACAGCTTGGCTGTACGAAGGAGTCTCCAAAGTAAGCTGTCGCCAGATGGGTGCGGCTGGACCTCTGCACTCTCATTCGTGCCGTATCGTCTGTCAACAGTCAGCTCCAACCCAAGCTGGAGCACCCCTCATCACTTTGCAGCTCTGAGCCTGTTACCTACTTCCAATACCCACAATACTTCCATGGTGTTTTGTCCATGGGTCCCAAGATTCACGTGTTGGTGTCGACCCAATCAGGATGTGGGGTAGCTTGCTGCGCCTCATAGCTGGCAGCTGGCAACAACAACCAAGAGCTCCAGCACAGCCAATTTCAGGCCACCCTCTGCTTTGGCAAAAGCCGTCGTTGCTGCCTGTTGACCGCACTTGTTTGTATACGCACTTACTGCAGCTTCTCGACCCCATTTCTTGCTCAGAGCACGTTCGCACGTCAGCACATCTTTGCATCGCCCAATACCAGCAGTCAGCATGACGGGCCATAGCTTCGCCGCCGAATCGGACCTTGCGAGCCGCCAGTACTTCGAACACTCGTCTGCGAAGCGCGTTGACACCGATGTTGTGCTCGTTGAAGCTCTGCGCACTCAGTACCCCCAGCTCGAGCTCGTCGTGTCGCCCTTCGGCCGCCTGAACCTCCTCGCCTATGCCTCTGCTGGTTTCGCGACCGTCACGCCTCTCGAGGATAGCGTCAAAGACCCAGTGTACAGTGTGAGCTTGAAATGGCGCCAATACATACCTGCCGGAAGGAGGCTCGATAGCGGCTCTGGCTTCATGGCTGAGAGCCTCACCTTTGGCAAGTTCATGTATAAATGGAAAGATCAGGAGGTCATTCTGTACATCGCTGAGGGTAGGGATGGCGCGGGCTACTATCCGATCACCAAGAACCACTACATCCTCACGAGCAACGCGCACAAGGTCGATGAGCTGATCAGAGACGCTACAAAATGGGCCGTGGAGCTTCACAATGAGGTCTGGGTATATGACCAAGGTTGGTGGCAGAAGAGTGCTCAGCTGTACGACTCGGTACAGAAATCCACTTGGGACGACGTGATTCTCGACGAAGACATGAAGAAGGCTCTTGTTACTGACGTGGAGAGCTTCTTCGACAGTCGCGAGACATACCAGAAGCTGAAGGTCCCATGGAAGCGTGGCATCATCTACTACGGCCCACCCGGAAACGGCAAGACCATCAGTATCAAAGCCATGATGCATAGCCTCTACCAGCGCGGGGCAGATGGGGATTCCAGGTTGTCTGTGCCAACACTGTATGTGCGCACACTTTCGTCCTTCATGGGTCCGGAATACTCGATTGCCCAGATCTTCGGCAAAGCGCGTCAGGAAGCACCATGCTACCTCGTCTTTGAAGATCTCGATTCTATCGTCAGCGACAATGTGCGGTCCTACTTCCTCAACGAAGTCGACGGCCTCAAGTCTAACGATGGCATCCTCATGGTTGGCTCAACGAACCACCTCGACAGACTGGACCCCGGCATCTCCAAGCGGCCCAGCCGTTTCGATCGCAAGTACTACTTCCCAAACCCTGATTACGCCCAGCGAGTTCAGTATTCCCATTTCTGGCAAGAGAAGCTTGCAGATAACAAGAACCTCGACTTTCCTGACAAGCTGTGCGATAAAATTGCAGAGATCACTGATAAGTTCTCTTTTGCGTACATGCAGGAAGCTTTCATCGCTTCTCTGCTTGCCATCGCCGCACGTGGTGGCCACGATAAGACCAAGGCCGAGATGGAGGCGCTTCGCTGGGCAGGCCCACAAGACCCATTGCGCCCCATTGACTCCCATTTCCGCGTAGTCGGCGGCGGCAGCGAAGACCCCGATGTCAAGCACTTGGAACTTTGGATTGAGATTCAGAAGCAGGTCAAGATCCTGAGGGACGAGATGGATGAGAAGAAGCTGTCTGAGCGTATGGAGACGCTGCTGCAGCGACCAGCCAAAGAAGGTACCAGCGAGAACCCCATGAGACGTCGTGATGAGCTTGATGCTATGCTGCATGAGAGGCGTGATGACCCAATGAGCATGTTGGGTGGCGCTATCAAGAGGTTCATCTAAGGCCTGGAGTTGCTGCTATGTGTTGGCTTACGCTTTCCAATGGTCAGGTATCTCATCTTACATGTGAGGAATTGAATCACGAAACGAAACTATCCCAACATTCGACTTGAACAATCGACATATGCATTGAAGTACATTGCGTTTGAGTAGATCACATTGACTAGCTCCTCTCTCTGCATAATATCCAAAACGCCTCGCTAATCACCAATGCCGGGATATCTTATGCTCCAAATAGCTTACGACAGCAACACCCAGAACTTAGTCTGGTTCTTCCTTCACAAACGCCATTTTCAATATCCACGCGTAGCGCACTGCAAGCAATGCCTCGCCTCTGAGACCACAGCGCAAGTTCCGCAGACATTCCTGCCACACTCACAGCATGCGAATTGGCTCGCACCTTCTGCACTATCCATCTCCATATCAACATCCATGACCCCCACATCAACCGCAAGGCGTGCATCACAGTCCTCACACCGCGGCCCTTCGTGCTCACGCTGCTGCGGTGCGGTGTGGTACGAGAAGATGGGTGTTTGGACCGGCGCGGCAGAGATGTTCCAGAAGGAGTGCAGTGTGGATTTCTGCGGTTTCGAGACTACAATGGCAGGCTGTGTGGCAGGCAGAGGGCCGGGAGGAGCTGGGGAGGCGTGAGGGTGTTGCCGTTGCGCGAGGAAGAGCTTGTGGACTGTGTTTTCTGGTGGAATGTCAGTACAGATATCCAGGCGCAAAAGTGTTTCGAGGAGGGGTAGGGGCTGAGAGGGAAGGCAAAGGGAGGTATGTACCGTGGACAGCGCGCTCGTCAGGTCGGTTGTCACGGACTCGTTTGCGCGTTCGGTTTCCCCAATCGCTGCTTTTTACTCGGTGCGCGCGGGAGAAATCCCAACCATGGATTCGTGGTAGTATTTCGGTGTCCATTTCCATCGTGCCGTCGAATTGGGGGTAGGGTGTGGGTGACTGAGCGTCTGGTGTTGAGACGAAGCCGGCGCTGGAGATTGATGTAGGAGAAGCATCGTCGGTGTGTTTGCGTTTGATGCCCATACTTTTGATCTCAATGGAAGTGACCAGTCTGAAGTAGTTGTAAGATGCAGTAGGTGGCAGCCGATGGGTATTGAAGGAGCAGATTGTGGTGTAGTAGGCTGAGATGAATGACGATGTTCGATGGCTGGCCGAACACGCGACAGACTACCGCGGCGGAGCGACGCGTTCGCGTTGTGGGGTGGATGACGACCAGCAACCAACACTTTAGTCTTCAACACTTTCGTCTTGGTCTCGGTCGTCATGCACGAATGCTATTGTGAAGGAACGATTATCAAGGCAGTAGTCACGGCCACATCTATCGAGGCCAAACACAAGGTACGGTTGCCTTATCAGAGAGACGTTCATTGAGCCATACGCGGGTGCCAAATGTCGAAAACGTCTTCAACTGCAAATTCTACAGCCATCGATGAGCTCCTGTCGTATGAGATACTGCACAAGCACAACAGTGCGAGCAGTTAAAACGATGACGAAATAACAACCTGAAGCTCCCGCCCCACACCAGCTTCCATTACCCCACTCGTTGCAACACCACTCTCCAAACCAATACAACTTGCCTTCAAGCTTGTTTCGACCTCTAGAACTGTCACTACGTAGAATCCTCACCAAGATGGTCACTCGTAGAGCTACTCACGCTGGCTCGTGGTACACTGACAAAGGGCCACTCCTCTCACAGCAGCTTGACGGCTGGCTAGCAGACGTTCCAAGCTCTATAGCACCTGTTGGTACAGCCTCCTCGAAAGAAGGCGATGTCTCTGTGCCGACACCGAATGCTCGAGCTATCATCGGACCGTAGGATCCATAGCAAATCTGGATTATATCGCAAGGCTCATGGATATGCAGGCATGCTGGATACTCTTACTCCGGTCCTGCCGCTGCATGGGCCTACAAGACTGCTGACTGGGCGAATGCGTAAGCGACTGGAGATTCCTGCAGCTCTCATACTGACTCTGTTAGCAAACGCGTGTTCCTTCTTTTCCCTTCCCACCATTACTACCTCTCTGGCGCCGCTACCACCGGCTGCAACAAGTATGCTACGCCAATCGGTGATCTCACCATAGACACTCCGCTTGTCAAGCAGATACAGAAGGAATGGGGTCTTGAAATCATGGAACGCGGTGTTGACGAAGATGAGCACAGCTCAGAGATGCACCTCCCTTACATCTACAAGATGCTGTCGCTGTAGGCTGGTCCTTGCAATCCACTCATCCTATGCTGATGTGCCCTCGCAGCAAAAACACAAACTTTCAATCAGACCCAAGCTCCGTACCGCTCGTCCCCATCATGGTCGGCAACACAGATGCCCGTGCTGAAGCGAACTACGGTTCGCTCCTTGCACCCTACCTCTCTGACCCTAGCAACGTCTTCGTTATATCCTCCGACTTCTGCCACTGGGGCTCCCGCTTCCGGTACACCTACTATCAGCCGCCTAACAGCTCATCTGGGACGAACCTCAAGTCGAACTCACGCGTCGCAAGCGACTATCCGATCCACGAGAGTATTGCGGCAGTAGACAAGGAGAGCATGGATGCAGTGGAGGCTGGATCACACAGGGAGTTCTTGCAGCAGTTGAAGGATACTGGGAACACTGTATGTGGCAGGCATCCTATTGGCGTGTTTTTGGCTGCAGTTGAGAAAGCTGAGGGACTGGGCGAAGGAAAGGGAAGGTTCAAGTTTGTGAGGTATGAGAGAAGCAGCTTGGTGGAAGACCTTGGTGATAGCAGCGTGTCGTACGCGAGCGCCTTCGCTGTCTTGTGATCGCACAAATGGACGACAGAAGTAGTGTTTACACAGGGTGCTCGGTGCTTGAACAGCTTTGGGCTGCATTTCCTGTTATGGGTAGGAACCGGAGGCGTGTTGATATGCTATACTTTCAGAATTTCTGATTTCTGAGCAATGCAATAGCAGTCATTCTGGACAACCGACGTAGTTCACAAACACAGCGGGTTGACGGCTGCTTCATGACGTTGCTCAAACAAGTCGCGTCTACAAAGAAATACTCCTGGTGTCCTACAATTTCCAGAGGCGTGCAAGGTGACAGCAAAAATAAGCCCACAAGTCCCCATCTATGGACGTTGACATGATGGAATGTAAAAAATGTCCTGCGCGCAAAAAAGGAAGGTCGTACCCGGACTCGAACCGGGGTTTCCAGAATTTTTAAAGACAAGTCAAAATCTGAAGTGATAACCTCTACCTGTGAAGGAGTTAGCGCAAGCTAATGAAGAAGCGGATCAGTGGAAACTTACACCATACAACCGTGTTTTGAGATGGAAATGCGATGGAAAACTGTATTAATATTCTTGGATTTTGATGTTGGGGGGACTCGGTTTATTGTGCGCCAATACGTCGACCTAACTTACATTTTCGAGCTGCAGGTGGCAAGTGGATATTGGCGAGGCGAAAGTAGAGACTAGCGGAAATCGATGACACATCGATCGTCGGCCACACTGAGGGGGCGCTGTGAGCGACGCACCCAAATTGTGTGGGCAGCCACCGGCCAAGTTTGAATGCTGTAGAAGACGAGCTTTTGAACATGGCTATGCGCATCGCAACACTCGTTAGATAATACTCAGTCTATACTCAATGTCTGCACATATGAAGGAGTTGTGGCCTTCAAGACGATGGCTGCACAACAAAAAAGGATCGCCTATCGTTGAACGAAGGGCTCGTTGCAGAACGCTCAAACTGCTCAGAACAGGGAGCGCAGAGTTGTAAGCTTGGCCAACCCCCATTTGTAGACTACGTATGGGACATGATGCTGGTCTGTACATGCTCTTGAGAGCCTTAAGGCCTCCACTGGAGAACTCTGCTGCACCATATTCGAGAATTTTGTATTGTTTTTGTTGTTGTTCGGTTCAGCGAGAGGAGACCATGGGTGGCCAGGCGCATTTTCGCAAGCTCAACGCTTCGTGTCCAATCGCAGAGACCACACCCTCGATACACACGCATACATTCCACAACCTGCTGCGGCCCCTCACTGGTAGGTTCAAGAGAGCACCTCTCTCCGTCGGATTACCGGGAAAAGGGAGAAGACGGTTGCAAGATTAGTTGATGCGTTTTACACTTCGTAATATGGCCGGGGAGGCGGGCTCATCCCGGGACACCGTCGCATTGAAATCGCCCAATAGGGACCTGCTCGCTCAGCAATCGTAGTAGATGCAAGTACACTGTCTTTCTTGGATTCAATGCTGAGAATGAGCAAGCGGCCACAAAAGGTGATGAACGTCAGTCTACACGACCGAAGACGAACTGGCGACCAAGTTTAATATCTCTCTCCGTCATCTCATTCTCCAGTCTGTGGGTGAGATAATTGTGACAAGTTGTTCATGGCTTCAAAATCCGCAAAGCAAGGATTAAGCCTAGTCTAAGTTGAGGCTTTGGTTGCAGATTGTTCACAATATAATTTTAATTTAGCAGAGTTTTCCATCAAGCGAGCGTAGTCTAGGTAAGAACAAACATCACCCAGTTTGCGGCTCGGCAGCAATCTAACAATGATTTCAGTGGTTATGATGTCTGCTTTACATGTCAGATGTGAAGCGCAGAAGGTCGGGAGTTCGATCCTCCCCGCTCGTAGCATCAATTTTTTGCCGATGCTGTCCATCTTGACCACACTTGATTGTGTTTTGTGGACACATGTTTTTTTTGCGATCAAGCTTCAATATAGAGGACAGTCTGTGCGCTGCACCAACAGCCCTACAATGTGCAGGTTGCTTGTTCAGAACACTCAATATGTACGCCGTGTCAAGGTCATTGATGTGCTTGTTTGTCTAAGACTTTCAAGTGCTGCTCAACTTCAGTTGGTAACCGGCTTGTCAGCTTACATACAGACAGAAGACGAACAATTGTTCTGAATACATCAAGGAGCTATCTGAGTCTCGTCGAAGATCTCCTCGCTCCAAATATTCGCAAGACTTGGTGATGTTGACTATACATAGCTCCTGTACTGCCGTCATGCACCGCCCCAATGCACCCATGACATCTTACCCCAGATAAGCCTCAGGCATCTCACTCCGCCCACCTCTCCTCCATCATCATACATTCATCATGTTCGCACAAACTCCCCTACGAACTCGCGCAGCCGCCAGGACTGTCGCCGCTCAAGCCACACGCACCTACACCTCGCGCGCCGCAGAGATGCCCGCCCGAAGCGCGCCCATCCGCACGCTGCTGCGCACCTCGACTTTGCGTGCATCCACGACAGCCGTCCAGCGCACTTCTCCCTACCTCACATCCCAGCTGCACACACAAACCCAATCGCAACTGCGCTCGCGCTCGCGCTCGCCCTCACCAGCACCCCGTTACGAAATCCGTAACCACTCCATCCTCGCCGCACCAAACCAATGGACACGCTTCTCCACACCAACATCCCTCTCTTCAGTCCGCACATTCACCTCATCCCCCAAGATCTCCTGGCCTGCTGAACCCTCCCCCACCAATGTCTCCCCGGAACAGCATACCGTCATCGAAGACCACATCGAGACGTTAACCGACATGTTCGGCACGGCAAAGGACGAGTTTGAGATCGCGTCCGAGGAGACGGACAAGAACACCACGTACGCACCAGACGATCGGGAGGCGGCGCGGGAGGAGCTGGACAAGCTGCTCGAGTACTACGGGAGGGTCGTCAGTGAAGCTGACGAGGTTGTGGGGAGCGAGGTCAAGAGGAGGGTCGGGCATAGGATTAGGGAGCTGGAGGCCGGAGTCAAGGCACTGGAGGAGAGAGCCTTGGAACACGATTAGGCGTTGGTTTTTGCTTCGTTCTCACTCTACACGGTCGCGTAGCGCCTTGATGGATGAGGGTCCATGAGCCCAATAGTCTATCATAATTACTCGGCGTTCGGGGTGCAGCAGCATTAGGTACAACACCTGGGCACATCATGTCGATGGGAAACGCGAGTCAGGTGCACACGTGTACAGATAGTACTGTAAACATTCTTCTATGTTCAGATGTAAATGCTCGAATAACTTACTTTATTGGCCGGTCAAGGAACACTGTGTGCCTGACACTGTGATGCACGATGCTCAAATGTCAATACCCGCTATTACCTTCAACCAGTGGTGATTCAACACAACCCAATACAACCCCAGACTCCCGCTATGCTTCCTTCGCACACACTTCACTGCTGTCGCGGCTTCGGCATGCTCGTATGCTTCACACTCCAGCCCTGCATGGTCCTTCTTGCGCCCAGGGTTCTACGCTGAGCTTGCTGGTTCTGCACCACGCTCATCGATGTCGTGTGGAAGGTCGAAGCTGGCCTGAACCCACCCGTAGACATAGTTCCAGCCTTTACCGACTTGTCAATCTCTTGTACATCACTATCGTCGTCCGAGAGAGTGATTATCTCTTTGCTGTCTGGCTTGGAGGGCGAGCTTGAGCAGAGTGCATGTCGTGCACTCTCTGCATCAGACTCTTCATCTGCTCTTCTGGGCTTGCCGACCATTGGCCGGTTGTGCAGCGTTCGTTTGGGTACCGACAGCGGCTGGAATGGCCGTGACCGTGAAGCTGGTTGCTGAGCGTTGGAGACGTCATTGAGCGGTGCGAGGCCTGACAGTGATGATTGCGATCGCTTGAGCGAACGCTCTTCAAAAAGTGGTGCTGGCTCCGGTGTTTCAGAGACTGTCCTACCTGCACCCTTGAAAAAGCTTGTAATAGCACCCTGGCCTGCTGCTCGAGGTTTAGGTCTTCTGCCTTGTGTCGGATTCTCGCCCAGTCTTCTGACCTCGTTATAGGTCGGCTTGCTGTTTCCATCATCCTGGTCAAGTCGTTGTAGTTCTTGCTGTACGTTTTGTAGGTCCTTGGCGCTTAGGAAGCCGTTGGTAGACTGAAAGCTCGTCGTCGCTATGAGGTTGTGGTCCTGAACACCGACACGTGCGCCTAGAACGCGTGTTGAACGTAATTTGTCAAGAGCCTCAACTTTTCTTCGTTTGTTGTTGGCATCTTGCCTGTCATGGTTCCACCCTATGTATTCTGTGCCGTATGATGCTGGTACGCCATCTATCTCATTTCTTGTTGCAGGGTATTTGTCGTCTTCTAGGCGCTCCAGTAGTGTACGAGCAACAGCAAGCTGAGGGGACTCAGGACAGCGTCTGCCAAGGATGCGTGCGATGTCAGGTATAGTGCTTCGTTTGAATGCAAGATCTGGGCCACGCGGACTAAAGAACTTCTCGAGACTACTATCATCCACGAATCTCGACAGCTTGGTTTCTTCCTGGCCAGACGATCGCATTGGGCAACTGAGATACAATAGCGCCTTTGCACGCGTCATGCCAACGTATAGCAACCTTCGCTCCTCATCGTGATCGTCCGCTCTGGAATGCGGGAGGGATCCATTGTAGACTGCAGGTATGAAGACGATGGGCCATTCGAGGCCTTTAGCTGCGTGGATTGTCGAAATTGTGACCTGACATACTTCCTCGCCGTTCTCCCTCTCTACCTCGGTCGCAAGCGCAACGTTGACTAGGAACTTGGAGAGAACATCAGCCGGGCTGTCTGGACGCTGGGCGATGCCTTCCACTTCAGGCAAGGCGTCATCGACGCCTGTTTCACCGTTTGTGATTGCAGTCGCCATTTGTGTTGCTTGTGCGATTAGTTCGTCAACGTTGGCCAGTCGGTCTTTCCAGTTTTCCTTGTACGTCTGTTTTAGATACGCCTCGAACGCCGTTTGATTGAAGACATGCGTGATAAGATCGAGAAGGCTCCACGGCTCGCCTTGAGAAGGCTCAAGCTTCTCGCGCGCTGTGTAGATGAGCCTGAAAAACAGTGTAATACCCTGTTTCGCTGGTGCTGATAATTGGGTAACGGGGTTCTTTCTGCTCTGTGCAATATCCTGTACCAGAGCCCATAAAGGCACCTTTCGAACTTCTGCTTCTTCCAGCAGAGCTTTGATTGTTCGGTCTCCTATCTTGCGGGAGGGCATGTTGATGACATTAACAATCGCATCATTGTTGTCGGGGTTGTTAATGACTCGCAGATAACTTAGAATTATCTTGATCTCGGCTCTGTCGAAGAAGCGCTTGCCTCCCACCATCTTGTAAGGGATGCCAGCTCGTCCGAGTTCGCGCTCGATCGACAGAGAGAGCGCTGCCGAGCGGAGTAGAATTGCGTAGTCGTTGTAAGTAAGCAATCCAGCGCTGAGAATTTGCGTTCGCTTGATCTCGTCAACGACCCACTGCGCTTCAACGTTCGCAGTAGCAAGATGGCGAAGCGTCGGCTGTTCGCCAACACAGTGAGTGGCAATAAGTGCCTTCTCTGGTCGGCTGTCATCCTGCTCGATGACAGCGAGCGCAGCGCTGAGAATCGAACCAGCAGACCGGTAGTTATTTTCGAGATTAATGACAATAGCTTCAGGGTAGTCTACGCGCATTCGAAGCAGATTCTTGATCTCGGCAGCACGGAAGCTATAGATGCTCTGATCCGGGTCTCCTACAATGGTGATCCGTTGCATCTTCTGTGCCAGAAGCTTCATCAGCTCGTACTGAATGTTATTTGTGTCTTGGTATTCGTCGATGAGCACGGCTTGAATGGTAGAAACACATGATGGATGTTGTCGTAGTAAGTCTACACAGCGGATGAGAAGATCATCGTAATCCAGTAGATTCGAAGCTTTGAGGTGTTCCTGATAGGAAGAGTATATTTGGGAGAATTCGCTATCCTCAGCCTTCTTCTTGGTCGCAGCGAAGTCCTCAGCCGAGACGCCCTTCGCTTTCAAGCTTGAAATCCTGGACCGAGCGTGCCCTGGTTCGACCATGTACTGGTAGCGATTCACGATGCGCTTGATGATCGCCTTGCTGTCATCAGTGTCTGTAATACCGAAGTTCTTGTCGATGCCAATTTCCTGGCCGTACCGAGACAGGAATCGACGCGCAACTGAATGGAAAGTGCCCAGAATGAGTTTTGCTTCAAGTTTTTCGCCAACAAAACCCTTGATTCTCTCCTTCATCTCCCGAGCCGCCTTGATTGTGAAGGTGCAGACAATGATGTTCCATGGCTGTAAACGTTCGTGGATAACATGATACGCGACGCGCGCCGTCAGCGTCTTCGTTTTGCCCGATCCAGGTGGCGCCAGCACTTGGAGCACACCAGCAGGGCTCGTGACTGCATCTTTTTGCGCTTCGTTCAGGCCCTCCAAAAGGGCATCCATCGCTGTGAAGGGGACGAGGGGTGTCACATGGCCATGTTGGGGGTATGAAGAAGCGTGAAAAGAGTGGCGCGACCGGCACAAGGCGCTAGAGCGCGCCGGCACGTGACAGTGACATAAGCTGAACACCGGAAGCATCACGACCAGAGTTGTCAACAAACAAATTTGATCGCCTGTTTGATACCATTTTGGGCGTGCACGTTGCATACCGCTATCCGTGGAGCTGTGCAAGTCCCAGCCCTTGGTCTGTTCACGAATCAAAACGTCGATCAATTTTGTTTGTTGACAACTCTGATCACGACATACTCGACTATGTATTTCTCTCTATTTGCTCCTGCTTGAATAATGTACTGTACCAACAGGAGTACCAATTGCTGCAACTGAATCAAGACTGGTCAATCCAACGATACAGATGCTTCGACCGGACGAGCAGAATTGTTACAGGGTAAGAAATTCAGGCTCCAGTGTTGCAGCCGGAGTAGTGCTGTGTAGCTTTTACCTATTTCTGCTCAACTTGAGACTGACTCTCTGAGCTGACGATTGCATCTTTGAAGCGTAAACACATGTAGAGTTGATTTGTTGTCAAAGTCCAAAAAGCGAATTTGTAGCTTGTGCTCGGAACATTCATGCGCAGAATTCATGCTAATCAGCTCTCTCATTATGGACAGGGAAAACAACTCTTTTTTTCGCGAACTACAATAGATCACTGGCCGGAAACTAGCCACACATACGAGCAGCTGAACTACATTCGGTGGATTCAGCCATCAAACAACCGAACTATGTATGAGAATGGAATAACCTAAAGCAGGGTTAATGAATGCTCAGCTTCTCTCTACTATACGAGAATATACATCATAGCTTCGAAGACAGGATGACGTGACAAATTCTGCGGGGAAGGTGCGTTGTGTTATGGCGAAAGTGTGGGGTACCATCAACACTCGGTTCCAAATTCCCCGATATTCTGGCCTCGCTCCCGTAAACATCGTCGACACTGCTGCTCATATATTTGATGGCATTTTCTTCGGGTCTATGCATAGGCTGTAACCACATATGATTTGGTACTTCTATAACGCTGATTTTTGCAGTCACTCACACATGTCGCCCTCACCACTGCCCCAGGCCGTGCGTCACTGTTGGAAGGAGAACAGCGGAGCCGAAATAAGGCCTTACTTGGACACGGGCTTGGTGTTCCTGAATCCTGTAGTGCGGAGGATCGCCAAATAGGCTAATCTGCAACGTTGCAGGTCCTCTAGGTACTGCCATGGTGCAAATAGTGAGTAACGATGTCACGTTAGCACATCCAAGGATCCGGGTAAGCAGGGCTTTCCGATCAGTATAAGTAGCCTCGGAAAGAATTGAAGCGGCTTGTAATGCAGACCTAACGGGAAATTTTGATATGTCTTCTGGCGTCCGAATCTACCTATGGCTGGCTTTATGCCTCCAGCATCTGGCCGGGGCACATGCGATACAGTCTCGGCAGTACCACACACAGCCATCTGGTCGCCAACGTATCAGCATTAACAGTGACTGGCGATTCTGGCGATCAGAAACCAACCCCGATAATCTCATCTACGACAACCGAACAGACACACCTCAGCAAGGAGTTACCTACCTCAGACCCTATATTCTTCCTTCGGCCAACGAGTTTATCGCCGACGCATCGAAACATCATGTAGCTCCTTCGGGCAATCCTGGTGGCAATGTTTCGTACGTCAAGAACGCATTCGACGACAGTGCTTGGGAAAGCATTACTTTGCCTCATGACTGGGCGATTCAAGGCCCTTTCTATGAAGGCGACAATGTACCGGTAACTGGCGGTATGGGAAGATTACCGATCCAAGGAGTTGCTTGGTACAGGAGGAAAATCACCCTAGCCGCCGAGGACAAGAACAAAGTGGTGTACCTTGACATCGATGGCGCTATGTCGTATGCAATGGTTTGGCTCAACGGCAATCTTATTGGTGGTTGGCCGTACGGTTACAATTCATTCCGTCTTGAGCTCACACCATACTTGAGGCCTGGTGATGATAACCAGCTGGCTATTCGCTTGGTAGGTCACAACCACGAACTACAGTGAGTGACTCCACTGACGCAAGCAGGACAACCCGATAGACTCAGCAAGATGGTATCCTGGAGCTGGCCTATATCGCAACGTATGGTTAACCAAAGTTGAGAAAACACATGTTGCTCATTGGGGCACATATATTACGACCAGAGATTTATCGTCAAAGTCTGCAACCGTGGATTTGGTAGTGCAGGTCAAAGGTACTGCTGGTCAAAAAGTTGAAATCGTCACGGAAGTCCATACAGAAAAAGGGAAGAAGGTGGCTGACTTCCCTCGCACTACGATTGACTTGACTGGTAGCACCAGTGGGGTTACCAATGTTTCGGTTTCAGTCAAAAACCCTCAGCTTTGGGGCCCGCCGCCTACACAGCAACCTCATCTCTACGTTGCTACCACACGTATATTCAACAACGGCAGTAAGACACCCATCGACACATACGAGACGTCTTTTGGTATTCGTGCCATTACATACAGTGGCGATGGTCTCTTCGTCAACGACGAGCATATCCGCATCCAGGGTGTAAACCAGCATGGAGACCTCGGTGCTTTGGGTGTGGCTTTCAACGTACGTGCTGCCGAACGCCAGCTGGAACATCTGCATGAGCTTGGCGTGAATGCAATCCGAATGTCTCACAACCCACCTGCACCTGAACTATTGCACCTGACGGATCGCATGGGGTTTCTGGTGATGGATGAGGTTTTCGACTCATGGGAACGTAAGAAGACGGACAATGACTTTCATCTGATTTTCCCCGACTGGCACGAGCCTGATCTTCGCTCCATGATCAGACGAGATCGTAATCATCCTTCGATTTATGCTTGGAGTATTGGCAACGAAGTGGGTGAACAGACGTGTTGTGGGGAAAGAGGCACCGAGATCGGACATGAACTGAATGCGATTGTGATCGAAGAGGATCCCACGAGGCCATCCACAGCATCGATGAATGTGGCGAAACCGAACCAGACCTTCCCTGAAGCCCTTGGTATTCTTAGCCTGAACTATCAGGGCGAAGGCATCAGTGACACTCCTCAATACTCGCAGACAAACGGAACCCGCACTCCGCCTCAATACCAGCCTTTCCACAACAAGTTCCCACAGAAGCTACTTGCAAGCAGCGAGTCTGCGGCCGCTCTTAGCTCGCGCGGAACGTACCTCTTTCCCGTTACGGATTTGATTACCGCACCTGTGAATGATACATCAGGCGGTAACTCAACTAGCTTGCAAGTTAGCTCCTACGAGCTGCACACGGCTAATTTTGGCTCTTCTGTCGACAAAGTATTCGCAGCACAGGACTTGCATCCTTTCGTTGCTGGTGAATTCGTCTGGGCTGGTTGGGACTATCTTGGAGAACCTGAGCCCTACTACGATGCTAGAAGTTCTTATTACGGAATCATCGATCTTGCAGGTTTCCCGAAAGATCGATACTACTTGTACCAGTCAAGATGGCGATCGAATCTCAAGATGGCGCATATATTACCACATTGGAACTGGCTAGATCGCGTTGGCGAAGTTACGCCTGTACATGTGTTCACGTCTGGCGACGAGGCAGAATTGTTCTTGAACGGCAAGTCCTTGGGTAAGAAGAAGAAGAGCCAGTTTGAATACCGTCTCCGTTGGGACGATGTAATCTATGAGCCTGGCGAGGTTCATGTCGTCGCCTACCGCAACGGCACCGAGTGGGCTAGTGACACCGTGCGAACAACTGGAGCTGTCGCAGGACTTCGACTGAAGGCAGATCGAGTTGAGATTGCCGCTGATGGGGAAGACTTGTCGTTTGTCACTCTGGAGGTTATCGATGAAAACGGAGATGTTGTACACAACGCGGACAGCGCCATCACATTCTCAGTATCTGGACCTGGTGAAATTGTGGCTACCGATAACGGCAACCCTGCAGACCTCACACCGTTCCCTTCTCTAGAGAGGAAAGCATTCAGTGGTCTGGCCTTGGCTATCGTAAAGGCAAAGAAAGGTGAGTCTGGGACTATTACTGTGACGGCCAGTGGAAACGGCCTGTCAGCAGGGAGTGTCAATGTCAAGGCGACATAGAGCTTCGTCAGTAGCATAATCGATTGACTAAGAAGTTGTACACATGGGGTTGACTTACCTTGTCAGCACTTTACCTGTCACTTTCAAACTCATAAAATCATACCAGAGCAGCGCTCGGCAACTGCGCCGAATGATGCGGCCTTCTCAACGAGGCTGCTCTCGGTCAAAGGCCGACGGCGTTGACATATGCCAGGCGCAACTACCCCGCCATCCACTTCCGAGATAGCGCGGGACATTTAGACGAATAACAGCACGCATCGTGGGCAGAGAGAGCCACTTTTGCCGGCAAAGCTCTGGCTTCGTTTTTGGATCATCATCGGTCCGGAAGTTGTGGGGAGGGGAGTAGTATGGGTGAAGCTCGTATTGGCGTTGTACTTGCAACGTCGAGTCCTAACCCTCATTCAACTTGCAAACTATACATAATCGCTATCAACTTCGAGACAAAGAGAGAAAGGATACAGTGCGAGCTGTTGCACCAACAGACGGCAATAAACCCAGGCTCTGGTCATTCTCCTCCAGCAACAACGTCGCAACCAACAGACAACTAGCAACTCCATCGACAATGTCTAAACCAGAGATCGGATTCTGCGGCCTTGGAGCCATGGGCCTAGGAATGGCCAGCAACCTCGTCAAGCAAGGCTACTCAGTAACCGGCTTCGACCTATACCCTCCCTCTCTTGAAAAGTTCCAGAAAGCAGGCGGCACCCCCTCAACATCACTCTCCGAGTCGGCAAAAGACAAGCCGTTCTACATCGTCATGGTTGCTTCAGCAATGCAAGCCCAACCCGCCCTGTTTTCAGACGATGGCATCGTGAAGGCACTACCGAAGGGCGCAACGCTGCTCTTAACTTCTACCGTGCCAAGTAGCTATGCGCAAAGCGTAGAGAAGGAACTGAAGGATATCGGCAGAGATGATATCTACTTCATCGACGCACCGGTTTCCGGGGGTGCAGGCCGGGCAGCGGACGGTACACTGTCGATTATGGCGGGTGCATCAGACGCCGCCCTTGAGAAGGGCAAGTGGCTTCTTGCAGAGATGAGTGCACCTTCCAAACTGTTCATTGTGGAAGGTGGAATCGGTCAGGGAAGCAACATGAAGATGGTGCATCAGGTGCTCGCGGCAATTCAGATTTTGGCTGTGAGCGAGGCGTATGGATTTGCTGCGCGACTAGGCTTGAAAGGAAAGGAATTGAGGGAAGCAGTTGTGGAGAGTGACGCATGGAGTTGGATGTTTGAGAATAGGAGTCAAAGGACTCTGACTGAGGACTACTTTCCTGGCGCCAGCGCCGTTACTATCATCTTGAAAGATACTGTAAGCTCTCAGTTGCTTTGTGCTTTTCATCAGCAGTACTGACAGCCTACTCAGAGCATCATCACACTCATGGCGCGTCAACTCGGATTTCCTACCCCCCTTTGCTCTGTGGCGGAACAGGTCTATTTTGCAGCAGTCGACCGGGGCTGGGGTGCCAACGACGACGCCGGCATCGTGCGTCTCTGGACCTCTGAGCCAGTCTCAAGCATTCAAAGCTCTCTCTCGGCTGAGGAGAAGCAGCAAAAACTGACACTAGTCAAAGACCTACTGAAGGGCATCCACCTCGTTGCTGCAGCCGAGGCCCTGTCTCTGGCAAAGCACGTCGGCATCCCTCTGCCTCAGATCTACGAGCTAGCAAAGGATGCTGCAGGCGGCAGCAAGCAGTTTGAAGACTTTGGACCAAAACTGTTGCCCCTTCTTGACGGCCAGTCAGATGGTAACGGCAAGGTTCTCGATGCCTACATCGAAAAGCTTCACAAGGCGTTAGATGAAGCTCAAGCTATCAAGTGCCCGTTGTACTTGGGCAATGGTGCATTGGGGTTGATGCTGCAGACAGGCAAGAGCCGAGATCTCGCGTCGCTGCTGAAGTTCTATAGCGTGTAGAGGAACTAGAAACCAGAATAAACAGCTTGGAAACAAGTTTTTCTCTTGCTGAATGTATCTTTCGTACCGGAAGGCTCGTGGTCCTGGACGCTCTCTTCTGTAGCATAGGAGGCCGACTACAACCTCCTGGTGACAACCCACTGGGTATCGCCACCGGAGGTTCTCGGGGCCTTCAAGAACACTTTTGATCGTCCTTAGAATTCGATGTATTCTTGCAACACCTGATGAGGCCGCAGATAGTCTGTAAGCTTACCTTGAAAGGCTTATGCTGTGAGAGACATTGTCAGCTTCGGTGCAAAACATCAGCCCCTGCTAATCTGTCATGGTTACGTGGCCTAACCGTTGATAGCAGGGATCAACATGTCAGCTTTGCATACTCGTACCATTCTCTTGCTTCACATTCTACAACCCGCTTTTAGAATGCAGTTGCTCGCTACGAAGACGGCACATCACAGAATGGGGCAACCATACCCTTCTTCTGGCGTCGGAGGTGTAAGGCCGTGTACACATGCATACGATGTGGTCCAAAACGATGTTGTACGTTAGTTTCACTTTCGGCAAGCATACAGGCACCCGAATGATACTCTAGACCTCGCTTTCGAGGCCTTGGCTTGAGTTATAGAGATGCTGTCGCTTCACATGCCTAAATCGGGCCCGCAGAGCCCTTATCCGGGTAAAGGGACGGAGACACGAGTTTGCTTACACTCACAGAAACGATGGTGATGCCGAAGTAGGCCGACTGCCTGCAATAGTGGCTAATTGGAGGTGCCTCATACCGGTAGTGATAGGTCACACAGGCCGTGTCGATTTTGTGCGATGAACTGCCGGTCTTTCGATGCATGTACCGGGGTGCATTGTCTGGTGGCAACACGTCATTGCGCACATTACCGAACACAACGCCTTGCAGCAAGACCCTGAGGAATCTGACTCCACATAGTCGTTGCGAATGCAAGGCAGCGGCTTACGCGCGGGTGGCGCCTGAAGGATGTAGCGAGTCGTTGATACACAGGGCGCCTCGAGATGAGCCGTGATATTCCTTTTTAGAGGTGATTGCCTATGCCCTCGCACTCGCCATACGTGTATTCGCAATCTGTTGGTACGGCTATCGCGTTGAAGGATTGCGGGTAGATGATCAAACAAAGGTGTGGTAAGATAAGATGATGATGTGGGGAAGTAATTACGACACGCAAGGTGACCGGAGCCGCCGGCTATAGTATGTAGAAACAGATTGCGAACGGCATCCTGAAATTTTTTTTTTTTTTTGGATGTGGAAGAGCAAGGCGAACGGTGATCGGCAGCGGGCGTTTAAGAAAAAAGTTGGTGGTGCGCCACATTGCTGCCATGATACGAGACGAATGGTGATCGACAGGAGACATATCAAGCTGGTCAGCGAGGTGAGATAGTATCGTTCTTCACTGTTGGATGCGGCGAAATACCAATACAGCCGACTTGTTGCAAGCTGGCTATTCCAGTCGACATGCAAGTGGCAATTGAATCCTCATTCGGCAATCTGCTGTCAAGCGGTATCCGAGAATCTGGTACATTTGGCGGCAGAAACGATCGACATATCGCAACGTCGTCCGTGTCAGCGACTGACATTTCCGTGTCGCGCAGATCCATGACCCACTTCGAGGCACAGCATGCAACAAAGTGTTTGATCATCTGTTGGCAACGTTTTCCTGCTGATGTACAAAGTCTGGTGGAGTGACGTTCACAGCTGTGAAGCGCTACCCCTCTCTGTGTAACCGCCCACTGCGAACTTGATTTGCGGAAGTGCAGAATGCCATGCGGATCTGCTGACAGGGGTAGAACGGTGGCCTCGCAGGATTTCGCAGGACGTCGCAGGACGTTGCAGGACGGGGATATGCGCATGTGATTGAGCCTGATCGATGATTGCTGGTTCTTACGCACGTCACCGCAACATCCATAGTGGTGCGAGCAGCGCAACATGCCATATCGCCGTGAAAGGCCTATCTCTCTTCAGGGTATTCAAGTTCTGACATGGGCAGTGCGCCGAAGTCCTTTTGCAGCGACAAGGACTTCCGTACGACAAGTAAGCCGGTGGCTGAAGAACACCCTTACGGTATCCGGCGAAAGTAGAGTCCCATGGCCAGTGCAATGTGGAGGGAAAGCAGAGGCTTGGCAAGTCCGACTCCCGAGGTTTTCTTGGCTTTCCACCAATTAGCGGACATCTTTTCCCTTTGTTATCTGCATAAGCGTCCGTGCGCGTTCGTTATAAACATCAGTAGGCGTTTCTGCACAAGACCCACCGCACTGTCCATGGGACTCTACTTTCGCCGGATACCATAGTACACGTGTAGAGTAGGTCGCATTTGATTAGCACAGCCTCGCCTATACACCAGCCATCGAATCAGGTGTTGCGGGTGACCATATGGAAAGCACGCACACATGAATCGACAAGACATCGATTCTGTACTTCGACACGCGCTAGAGTGATGTTAGGTTCTCCTGTCAACCAGTCCGGCAATGGCCTCTGAACCTTATCGCATGTTGCAGTGCCGCGGAGGGGTAAATTTCCGACGTTGGCTCGTCTTGCCAACTCAATGTTGAACTTAATCGGAGGCAGCTGTCAGCAGTAATCGATGCGCAACCGTGGAGAAGATGCAGAGCCGTAACGTTGACAGCAAGCGCCAAACGCGCTCGTAAAGTGTGGCGACAATAATTATTGAGATATGGGTTTGATAGACCGCGTGCTAGCTAGATCCTCCTCGACTGCGCCTCCAATGAGCGATGAATATTGTATCGCCTAGCAACGCAGGTCAACAGCATGCGAGAGTGGATCATTTGGGCCGGTCAATTTTGAGCTGCTGAGTTGGTGCATTGTGCTACTGTGGAGTGCACTGTGCAGTGACAGCTGCGCGTTGGTGATCCCTGCAATATATCCAACATAAGCAGCGATGGCCTCTGACGCATTCAAAGTACTAGAAAATGTCGATGAATCTAGCTTTGTCTTGTAACCTGGGACTGTGAACCTGGATATGAGGCCACAATCGTTGCTGCAGCTGCAGACTGCGGACGGGCGTAGTGGGGCGAGAACTGGAAAGGCAGTCACGCGGAGCATTGGCCCCCTGTAAAGGGACAACGCGGAATCGAACGGTGAGGCTATTGGTAGGGATCTCGATACACTATCGTGTTTGGTTCCTGATAGAGCCGTAAGCAGAACGTCACACAGCAGCCTTGCGAACGGTTCGTAGAGCACGGCACCAGGCACGGTATTGCGCCAGGCCAATGCCATTAGGGCTGACTACACCACCATGAGAGCCACGTTCTCTTGAAATGGCAGCGAAGAGGGTGTGGCCATGCGGCAAGAACGTGGCCTCGGCTCAGGGCCGGGTAAAGCTGCAAGCGTAGTAATCACCTCATACGCTTGTTGAGACCCATCGTCGTAAGCGCACTCGTGTTCGTGAAGTGGCTATGCCATGGATTGTGGGCGCGTTTCACATTGAGCCCAATTGGAGCAAGAGGTATTGAGTATGAAGTGATCTTTGATCAAGTGATTAATGCTGTAAGACAAATTGGGTATAGGTATCCTCCTGGCATTGAAGCCACCAAAAACATTAACTCCCAAGTGATCCGTCTAAAACGATGCAATAGCGCACAATCATGTGGCTCCCAAAAGCGCCAACTGATGCAGTGCTGAAAAATCAAGGAAGGTAGTGCTCGGTATTAAAAGGGTTGTGGTGTGCCTCTAAGCGAAAGCAGCCGTTTAAATGGAAAAGAATAGAACGCTGAGTTCCTTTCACACGAGCCAGCGTGTGTGGAAAGCATGAGGTCATGACCTGACGTTGAGACGTTGAGTCATAGAGGATAAGATGCGCCGAGTGATGCAGGGAGGTGGGCGTAGTCGTAGGTATGCCGCGTGTCAGCAAAGCAAGTGGGCTTGCGGGACACGAGGCTCGTTTGCAAGGCAGTAAGGTTGACACCCGGTCAGTACGCTAGAAGGCGCGTGGCGTGCTGATGGTCGACCGGGGTGGTGGTGCACGAGGTGTGTCGAATATCGGATCGCGTTGGCCCCATACGATGGCTTTGCATGACGGCGGCGCACAGTTAAATGGTAGTGCACGTTTCGGGTCGAGTGGGTCGCAGTTTGGCGTGACGTATGATGATGGTCGGACAAGGGATGGGAACGTGTCCATGTTGGGTTGGGCCAAAGCCAATCGCGGTTTGTCAGGACCAACGTGCAAAGGTAAACCGGCTGTGAGTTTATTTGGAAGGAACCGGAGGCAGAGGGCGTGTTGGTGGGGGGCCAGGGCAAGGAGGCAGGTTGTTGTTTGCCATGTTGGACTCGTCGTAGATGGTAGCGGCCATTGTATGATGTTGAAGCCGAAGGTTGGTAGTGGTTGATTTGATGGCTTGTTGGTTGTAGAGGTTGAGGTGAGTGTTTGTCGAAGTGCTAGTCGGGTAGGCTGGACAGTGACTGGTAGTTGTGTAGTGGTAGTGTAGGACTACTGTAGATATGTATCTAGAGTGGTGTCCGGCTGAGTGGTTGTTGTATGAAACGAAGGCTACTGACAGTGGGGGTCAATGGTATTTATGTGCGTGCTCAGATTGCTACAGCCCTAAAGTGCCGGTCAGCTACGTACTTTTGACGATGCGTGTAATAATTCCAGGCAGCGCATGGCACGGCCCAAGCGGTGAAGCAGGCGTTGGGCTGATGGGCCAGGAAAGGGGTGGCTCCTGGCTTGTGCATGAGCTAAAGCATGCCGAAACATCGCTCACCCCGGTCAACTAATGGGCACGGGCGCGAAGAAACACGAAGACGTGCTACGCTGCTTGTCGTTTCAGCGCCCTCGTGACTGCTCTGAAGATCGCGTTGATCCAATCCCGTCGCAGCACTGTCGCCGTCGCGGCATGCCCCTACTCTTTGCAAGGTTGGCGATGACTCTTGAGCACAGTGTGTATGTAAGCCTGACGAGTCTGACATCACTTCACGGCTTACAGCTTATTCTTAGTAAGTTTGTTAGTGCGAACGGTCGAGATGATTGAAACGTAGCCCTCCTTTTCCAAGCAGACGGTTGCTAGGGCCGCCTACGAGCGCCGAAACGCCGCTTCACACCATGGGTGAAAGAGGGTTCTGCTTGCGAGGCATTCAGGAACAGGCAAGGCTAGCATCAGTCTCGTGTCAGGGTCAAATTTCTGACACAGCGACAGCCACGGACCACACACAGACTTGGCGAATTTTGCAACGTTGCTCATGCCCAGCACCCACAGTCTCCATCGCAGCTGGACGATCTAGCGCGCACTGCGGCCTTCTCCCGTGCTTCTGCTATGCTTCTATCTAATTTCCAGTCCCCCCTGGAAATTTTCTCGCTCCACCCGCGATACTGCTCGTGCCCGTCGGCGGTAAGTTTTGCGTGGGTCATTTGCCCCAGCAAGCTGTTTGCCCCAGGCGAGTAGGCTGAAGATACACAAGGGAGCCGTCAAAGGGTCCTGTCATGCTTATTTTTGTCCTGGTGCATGCCTTGTTTGCACGACTCGTATAATCCTGGATCAAGTGCAAAAGCAGGACAATGGCGTCCTGGCCCTGTTTTATTTTATTTGCAGCCCTCCGGCGCCCACGAGTGGCTGCCCTCTAACCACCTAACCACGGCGCTTTCCTGAGCTAATCCGGCAGCTCCGAAAGGGGAGAGTTGCGGGTATGCAGCCATCGAGGCGTTGCGATCGGGCTGCCAACGACGTCTGCCGGAGGGCTGTGCCGCAAGCTGCATCCGGTGCAGTGAGGGAGAGTTCCACGTGGACCAACAGGGATCTTGGTGAAGCATCTTGAATGAGCGTTCGTTTGGTGTGCAATCCATTGCTTTTCATTCGCAATCTGTCTTCCCCTACCCCTGCTGCTTGCCAAATGAGCCGCAAACATTCTGCTGCTTGCTTCATCCATGCATCGGACGTCTCGGTAGAATACAATTTTCTTCCATCGCCGCAAGAACCTGAGACCCTTTGCCAGCTGTTCCTGTTTGAGAGCGATCTACAGGGGCACGGCTAGCCCTACCCTTCGACGCTCCGCATGGAATATTATCTGCCACACTATCGCCACCGCAGTCGGTCTCAAATTTGCCACAAATCTCATGTTTCAAAGCTGTGGAGAAGACGTTGGCTGTTGTTACAGATTATGATGAGATTGGGTGCAACTTGTACCAGATCTCGACCCGACAGTGCGAATCAGAGGGGTGACGTGAAGCTGACGGCGTCCTGGACATCGGAGAAGCTCTGCAGCTCCTCGCCATGTCGCCGTCATACCGCTCGCGGGCTGCCCTCTAGTCAAGCCCTAGGAGATAGCGCATCGATGGCGCACGGTGCCACCTTTGATTTTTTGGTAGCTTGTCGGCGACCTTGAAAAGCAAGCATGAGAACGAGCACTGCAGGAGAGTCAGTGACTGAAGTTTGCCTTATGATTGTGACATGATGCATGCAAATGCGAGCATTGTGCGTCACTCAGCAAACGCAAACTGCAATGCTTCTTTTCGCTGCGGACGCGTCGCGTGAAAAGCCGTCATCAACCTTGAAGTTTGGTGCCAAATTCGATCACGATCAGGTAGATTCGCAAGTTCCACGCTGCTGCAGGTACGCGAACGCAGATCCGAGCTACCACGCGGCCTTTCTTGTGTGGCTTACAAGCGAAAGGAGTGGTGCGCCACGATACTGCTGACTGCGGCGATCCCGGGACGCCGTCAATATTGCTTACTTGCTTTTGAACGGACTGATCGAAGAAGAAGATTTAGGCTTCACACGTACACACACACACACACCAATGCGTAACTGGCAGTTAGGGACGTATCACACCGAAGTGTATGTCTGGAGGGCTGGCGTCCCATGTTTGCTGCCATAAGAGAACTCCAGGGACGCTGCACAGCTGTGTGAAGTATTGTGACTACGGTGTCGATGATCTGCAGCTGTCACAGCTGTCGATAGCTTGTTGACTATCGATCCTCGTGACATCGCCGACTGTGTATACGCTCCCGTATCACCGATAGCGAGGATCTCCGTGTACCATCATCGTGCATTGCAACTAATGCTCAACACACATAGTAGGTAACAATGGTCGGCACACCACAATCTGAAGCTTGGCTCTGAAGAACAACCATACGCTGAGATCTGGCGTCTTATACGAGAGCCGAAACGACTGCATGCAGCAAACCATAGCCTTTGCGGCACGACCAGACCTTCAGCCGGATGTTGGAATGTGACCTCATAGCCACGAGACAATGTATTGCTCCCAGGCACTATTGCGCCAAGCGGCTGTTGAGTCTCATCAGCCGTTGTCTTCGTCATCGTCCACCTGCCCAGCAGCTTGTGTCGACACCCAGCTCTCTAGCATCTGTTGACTGGACACCAGTGCACCAGCACCCTTCCTTGCACCGCGGCGCTTGACCACAAGACAGAGTATGCGACCGTATATGCTGAAGCCTTCGTACGAGGTTTTTAACCCTAGCTTCTTCTTGTCATCTTGCGACTCCTCTTCAGCTTCATTCTCATAGATGTCTGCTGGTGCTGCGCTTGTCTTGCCCCGCTTGCTGGCCGTTTCTGGAACGAACAAACCCATGTCCTCACCATCGCTGACATCGCTCGCACCATGATTTCCTATTTCGCTCCTGCTACGCTTAGTGCGTGTTGACCGTCTGGCAGATGTGTCCGCCTCGGGAATGTCTGCAAGATTGACCACAACTTCGTCCTCTTCTCCAATGACGATTGGGTCTGTAGTGTCCTCATTGATGACCATCGGTTGATCACTTGTGCCCGTTGTGAGCCAGTTGGTGAGCTTCCCGGAATTACTTTGTATGCGTGGTTTGTCCTTGAACATCTTCTGTTTTGTCATTACCGAATGGCGGGAGGACAGTTCCGTCAGAAAGATCGAAACCTCGAAGTCATCTGCTCCAGTATTAGCTACCGGGCTAATACAAATGTTTGCAATCGTCCATTGTATCTAAGATAATTTGGAGCCATAAGCGCTAGCAGGCCAGACCTACCTTCTACCACAACATCTTTGACACCCTTCTTCTTCGCTTTCGCCCCACTGCGGCCCTTACCTCGCTCATTTTCTTCTCGAAGCTTGGGCAGAACCAGGGGACGGATCGCCTGGATAACGCGTGGAAGCGCTGGATTGTCGCGTTTCAACAACCAGGCCTCAGCATCTGCTGGACGATCCAGATAGATTCGTACTTCAAGAACAGAGTACTTTGTGATGCGCAGATAGCGTCTGAGCGGCGCCATGTTTCAAAAACTTCCCTGGCTACCTGTTTGACGTTTGACGGCTGTCTTTGTGTGGAGTATAGCACTTTGAGTGGGATTGAGTACTCACGTGCTAGCGTCATGCCAAGACTCGTCCCTGCCCGTTTGCGATTGACGAAGTTCGTCATTGCATTGAAACAACATTATCGCAAAGCCGCGAATTTTACGTTGCGTGAAGAGGATGGTGCTAGAGCTTCATATTTGGGGTCCTGCCTTTGGGCTACCTTCAATTGATCCAGAGTGCATAGCGACTGTAACTTATTGCCAGCGGGTCGTTCCAGAAGGACAGTGGAGTATCGTTGCAAGCTACGACAAGTCGGTCGGTCTGACAGGTACGTTGTGACAGTGAGCTGCTTAGGATATCCTGTAGCTTACAAAATGCTAGAGAGCTTGCCGATACTCTTCGATGGCGGAATCGCAACGGCGACAGGGTTTGAGGACATCGTCTCTTATCTGCGAAATCATCCTGCAGTCAGTGAAGATCTGGATGCAGACCTAAACGACCGGCAGCAGAACGACCGAACTGCATATATTACTTTCTTGCGATTGACAGCCACTCCCCTCATCGACCTCTCGCTCTTCGTCTCCGCGGAAAATTACAATACCACTACCTCTGCTGCATACACAGCCATACTACCATGGTACGCCAACTACACCGTTCCGCCCAAACGTAGAGAACTCGCAAGAACGCGGACGGCTCATATGGGCCTGGATAGTCTAGATGTGGACTCAAGAGCTGAGGAAACCATGGCACCCGGCCGAGGCACCGCATCGGCAGAGTTTGAGGCTGCGAAGCGGGCAGCTGGGCTCCCGACTGACAGTCAGCCAAGCATGATGAGCATGGGACGCGGCAAGGGAATTGGAGGTTTCCTAGGCACTCCAAAGTATGCTGCGCGATTTAGGCTCGATGCTGCGTCGAACGAGCTGTTGGAGCCATTGTCAGATCTCCTTGGACGAAACGATTATCTGCTTGGTACAGCACAGCCTTCCAGCCTCGACTGTCTTGCCTTTGGCTACCTGGCAGTGATGTTGTACCCGACCGTGCCACAAGCTTGGCTGAAGGAGGCAGTATCGATAAAATTCCCAAGGCTTGCCACGTACATTCACGCGCTGCGCAAAGATATCCTCACCAACGAAGACGTGAGCGCGGCTCAAATATGGGCCATTGGCACCGGCTCAACGACTTCAGTGACAGAGGAGTCGCAAAGATTACTTTTGCCATGGACGGCCAGGTCGCAGAGCTTCACATCACACACACTCACTGGCGTCCGAGAGGTCATTGGGAGCATTCCAGTCGTATCCTCACTTCTGAAACGTGAGACTATTTGGCCTGCAGAACCATTACTACCCTCGAGTCGCACACTGTCCGCTTTGCCGTCGCCATTATTTGTCAACACTTTGCTCGGCTTCACGGCCGCAGTAGCTGTAGGGTTTGCGTCTTTTGCCATTCAGCACCGCCGGTCGCCCCGGGAGGGGGATCTTATATTCTGGGCACTGCGCCCAACTGTTGGACTCGGAGAAGCCGGTAACATTCTTAGCGTCCTGGGCCAACTACCCAGTGGAGGATTTTCTCAATTCTGATTTACACTTTTATTTGCATTGCGACGGCGCGGACAACACTCAGATACCCAACTTGTACAGTATGTAGGCAGTTGCATCCCCCTCAGGCAACCATATAGCCATCAAAGCAAAGCAGCATTTACTGGTTGAGACGTGTCACAATACTTGAGTGAGACGTAACAAACAAGCGGCGTACCAATGCTCAAGAAGACGTCACAGGGACCAAACACCAGTCGCGGGTTACGGCTAGTCCGTCCAGGTATGCAAATACGCAGACACGCGGCCTGCGAACTCGAACACACTGCAAGTCAGGCCTACAACACGGGTGTTATCAAGTAAAGTAAACAAGGGCGACCACTCTGTCCAACGAGTCATCATGCGCCCAGCAATGATCGTAGACTGGGTTGCCTGTGCGACAAGATGATGTACCGGCTAGAACCGTCTCCACGGCGATCTTGCCAGGATGTGAAGGACGAGTCGTGGGGCTGTCCTGCCGATACGTCATCGACCCAGGCGCTAGCGACCGCAAAACACTCAAAACCGGCGATGCCCTCAGATCGCTCGCCTTCCCTATCACGAGAAATCCCACCGCTCACACTGTCTTGTAATTCTATAGGTCTTACGAACCTCACATCGCAAACTTCAACCACTTTGATCCATTCCGCCACATCCGCTCAACATGCATCGCACATACAGTATGCGCCAGTCTCGCGCGCCCACGGTGAGCACAATATCTTGCGACATCCCTCTGAGCGCAACGCTGACTTTTGTATAGGCGTCGCAGATCCAGAACCCCCCTCCTCCATCTTCTTCGACGAAGAGCGGCCGCTTCTTTGGCAAGGCCAACATTGGTATGTCCAAAGAAGAAGAACCGAAAGACCAAAGACACTGACTGTCGATCCTCCAGGCCACACTTTCCGCCACAAGTCTGCTGGCGCATTCGGACCCGATCTTTCGAAGAAGCTCTCACAGTTGGTGAAGATGGAGAAGAACGTCATGCGCAGCATGGAGCTCGTGTCTAGGGAGCGCATGGAGGTCGCTGTAAGCTCGTGCCATTTCGGACTTATCTCCGAACTACACGCTAAATGATACTGTAGCAACAACTTTCCATCTGGGGAGAGGCATGTGACGACGATGTCTCCGACGTTACAGACAAGCTTGGTGTCTTGATCTACGAGATCGGTGAGCTCGAGGACCAGTATGTCGATCGTTACGACCAGTACCGCGTCACGATCAAGAGCATCCGTAACATCGAGGCTTCTGTCCAGCCCAGCCGTGATCGTGAGTTTGACGCACCTTTCCAGCCTTCCAAGCTAACAATGCCAAGGCAAGCAGAAGATCACCGACCAGATTGCGCAGTTGAAGTACAAGGAGCCCAACTCTCCCAAGATCGTTGTCCTCGAGCAGGAGCTTGTGCGTGCTGAGGCCGAGTCTCTCGTTGCTGAGGCCCAGTTGTCCAACATCACACGTGAGAAGCTCAAGGCTGCTTTTACCTACCAGTTTGATGCCATGCGCGAGCACTGCGAGAAGCTCGCCATTATCGCCGGCTATGGAAAGCACCTCCTCGAGCTCATTGATGACACTCCTGTCACTCCTGGTGAGACTCGTCAGGCTTACGATGGATACGAGACCTCGAAGGCGTAAGTTCATACTTTCGTACACAAATTGCACACATGCACTGACTCTTCCACAGCATTATCCAGGACTGCGAAGACTCTCTCACCAACTGGGTGGAGCAGAACGCCTCTGTTTCCTCCAAGCTTTCCACCCGCTCTCGCACTCTCTCCCAGCGCCGCCGCAACCGCAGCCAGCACACTGGCGAGCCCGTTGACCTGTCCGGCCAGGATCAGCCACTTGACAGCCGCGAATCTGGCTTGTGGATTCCTGCGTCCGAGCACCGAGGTAACGGCTACGACGATGAGGAGGTCGACGAGGCTGCTTCCACCATCGCTAGCGAACACCGTGGCCGTGAGGAGGAGAGGATTGTCGCATAAACAGTGTGCTGACAATCTGCCTAGTAGCGTTCCGCTCTTCGTCTTCTAATAGTGCGTCTACGTCTTCACGACTACAGACGATGTATACCCCTGACGGAGCGGCCAATAATTCTGCGGATATTTATCCAGGCTGTTGGAGCAACAAGGGCTTGGCTATTTGAAATTTGTTGGATCTTTTGATGATTTTACGTGTGGCGACTAGGTACGAAGTCGATGTAATTGTGTAATAAGAATAATAGCTCCATCTCCCGTTATACTTGAGGCTTTCCCCGTCGAAAGGACGTGTACTGCTAACGTCTTATTCAAACCTTGTCAAGGACCACGACATCTAGCGCTTCAATCACTTAAACGATATTGTAGAACATAGCAGTGCCATCATACAATTCTACAGGGAAACCAACAGCAAAATGTCCGTCTAACGAATAACGCCATTTCGACAAAATGCGACTTCCTCTTTTTGCGTCCGACCGACCAGTATAAGGCGGCCCTTATTCAGCCCGACAAAAACACAATGAAAGAAAGCACGGTGATGCAACAGCCACATGATTCTACCGCGTCACGATATGATAGCGAAGTTCTGACAGCAGCACTCTATATAAATCTAGTGTATCTACAGAACCCACTGGCTTAATGGGAAGTAGTCGCAAGCTTCTCGCAGTAGAATGTCACAAGGCGTACAGACTAAGGTGGTTGAATGCGTAAGAGGGCAGTGAGCAGTTCCGTTTGCTCGATTGGCTCCTGTAGTAGTTATGATCTCTTGAAATCGTCAGCCTGAAAGAGACCTGGATACGGTGCGTAAGAGCGAGAACAAGAACAACCCTTTTTCCCCCTTCGACTTTTCCCTAGTTGAGTCTCTCTTTCTCACACTATCTCAATTATCTTCGTGTCTTCATAACCAAAGTCGCAGGGATCTGTGTTCCGTGTACCCTTTCCAGCTTTTCGATGCGTATGTCCTGACCTAAATGCTGCCCAGAGGGAGCACTCACCAACGATTCGGTATTGCTGTGGGCCGACTTCTCGCAGGATGAGCGGCGTTTGTACCCCATCGATGGCGAATACGGCATCTTTTGGAGCGAACACACTCCGCGCAAAGCCAATACTTTGATGTGTGAGGATCAGTCCACCGGGGTTGAAATGCTCTTCCTGGTCTGCCCAAGGACTAGTCTTCTACGCATACTGTGAAAGTATCTGGAATGCTGCTTCAGTGTCACTCATGCGTGCCTTGCCATCGACGCGCTCGACAGCAAGTTCCTTTGGAATTTCTGACGGTTTAATGTCGACCGCCAAGAATGAAAGAGCTGTGAGTAGTCGTAGTACTCTCGGTTTTGTCCAGATTGGTGTGCAGCGATGTCCTCGATGCATATCATGACTCTCTAAGCTCTAGAGTATATCTGACTCATCAGTCCGACCTGATGTTTGCGTTCGTCTGTTTTTTTTTGGTTCATACAGATCGCATCTAACCAAACGCGTCGTGGAAGTCCGCGTTTTCGGAGCTGACAGAGAGATACATGGCAATTGGCAGTGACCTTGATTGATGATCCGTCCGCTGTCCGTACTGTCTTTGAAAGGCTGATGTCTCCATCCTCGTTTGCCCACGTGTAAGAAATAGCCTTGAACTCAGGATCATCCTCGAGATTGGGCTCCAAAGGTTCGCCGGGAAGTAGATTGACAAGTCGTATCTCTTGCCCCAAAACATGGTTGAGCGCTCAGTACTAATAGTCCGATCCAGAAAATCTGTTACACTGAGGTGACGGGGCAGGCTCGAAGACAGCCTCGCCGCATGCTAGGCAGCAACGAACGCCATCGAACTTTCGCACGTCTGGATGGTGACAAGACATGTCGGATGTCTGGCGTATGAGCTTCTATTTGAGGAAGCAAATCGATCTGACAAATCGTCTGTTGAGTGAGACAATGTTGGGCTGTACTCCAGAGAGGCTGAGTTCAGGGAATGGGGCACCTGCATGTGATCAGTGGCTTGGTTCAAGCGATACGTATCTGTAACTGGCAGCACAAATCTACACATTGAGTGAGCCTTTCTCTATATCGGTGAAGCTCCCGCGTTTGTAACTTGATGTATAACATTACTTTGCGTACGTTTACCAAATATCTACAATCTCCGTTTGCATTGGCCATGGAGCTGCGTCAGCACCACAATGCTTGCAGCGAAACGGTTGAGAGGCTTTGTACAGATAGCACTCGCCGATCAAGATGTAATGATCATCGACTTGGCGTAAAATAAAAGGAACGTCTGCGCCATGTAGAACCCAGATAGAATCGCCTTGGGTACAAGCTGCGCGTGTAAAGCCCACAGAGTGTTCAGTCTCAAACGCCGTTTTACCAGCACCGAGAGTATTGGCAATTTGTAAGAAAGACCTGCGTTCTTCCTCTGTAGCTCTTTCGTTTCCGTAGTCGTGTGAAAACACGTCAATTTTGGCGTTGATACAGGTCTGACAATGACGGACCGCGGCAAAAGCTGACCAGTTACGTCGTGGGAAAACGAACTCTCGTGCTGACGATATTTTCGACAAACGTCCTCTCGATATTCTGTCGAGGCGATGTGCACGCAGCTTCAGCTCCGATGCGCATGTCGTTACTGGTATGTCATCGGTACGTCGGCTTTCATAAGACTTGCGTATGGCGTATTGAAAGTCTCGACACAACAGAGACGTGACGTGATGCGTAAGGTAATCCTCATCTGCTAACGGAGACAATGCTTCCTTTACGCACATCTGTCTGATCTGCTTCCGGCAGCCAATCGTCGAGAGGTTACAAGTTTTCCCTTCCGAGAACTGAGAGCAGTGTTTCAATAGACGATCAAGCAATATCCTTCCACTTGGATGGTTGTAGAGCCAGGTACTGGGAGAAGCAGCGGCCATATGCCAGGTACCAGCAAAGCATCGCTTGTTGACAGTGGAAAACTGAGGAGGAAGCGGTTCATACACATCTTTGAAGTCCCATCGAGGCACCCAGCTTGGTGATCCTGTGAGACTTGACACTTCGATATTTTGGCAATGCTGTAAGATATCAAACCGCTCCATTTTGGTAATGAAGTGTACAGCCAACTTCGTGAAGACCTCCAAGGTAGTAAGAGTGTAATCCGCGGGGAACTGACTCGAGAAATTTAGGTTTGTAAGGCCCAGCAAGGCATACACTTTGTCACGAGGATCTGTGGCGGAGCAATTCCGACTCTTGCACAACACTGCTAACACATCCTCCTCTTCAGGGCGGCTTGCAGGAGCCCAGCGAAGAGCGCTTGGTGGATTCAGACCGAAAGCAGAACACAGCTTTAGTACCCTTGAAATGGACGTGCCAGACCAACGAATTTCCGAAGTACCAATGATCAGTGTCACCAGCCGCGCCAGTCCAATTTCCTGCAAGATCCACACCCTGTCGAAGTAAGGCAATTCGATGAATGTCCTCAGATATGCTTCAGTAATGGCTAAATTTGCGTCGGTCACTGATTCATTCTGCATATTGCCAACTACTCTTTGAAAGCCCTGGGTCGTTGACAGATCTTCAACACCAAGGTAAGCTGCCACCTGAGATGCGTTCGCGTAGATCTTAGACATGATATTGACCTGATGACTTTTGTCCAATGCGTCATTCTGATCGATGCAAATAGCATCCACCCAAAGTCGTCTGTTGCGGCCGGACCGCCTGAGACGTCGCAAGGCTGCCTCGCAATTCTTGGTTATGGGTATGATCTTTCCGCTGCAGCTGATCTTTTGTGAAAGGGCTAGATCACCTTCTGAGTCTGCCCAGGTATATGAAATTGCCTCATAGACTGGATTGTCCGCTAGATTGACATGGACGATCTTACAACTAAGATCGTCCAGAAAACCGCCTGCGAAGAGGACGACAAGTCGGATCTCCTGACCAAGACTGTATCTGAGCGGCTTGTATCGGTACTGTGGGGATTCTGAGTCATTCGATTTATCTTCTGGCTCTGGGGTCGTCTCAAGCAGTGCTTCTCCGCACGAAAGGCAACAACCAATCTCGCCAAATTGCTGTATGTCCGGATGTCGACAGCCTGCCATTGAAGCTAACTTGGAGAAGGATGTGCCGCAAGAGTTGTTGCAAGAACAAAAACATGAAATAGCTGCTTTATTGCAACCGGAGCTGAGTGAAAGCAATAAAGCATGGTGAGTGAGACCAGGCCAGATTGTCTCTGCGTGGTGGGGGCTGAGCCGTGTGGGGTTGACTGAAGCTACTTCGAGATTCAGATAGTATGACAGACGTCCTAGAACGATGGAGATATTCAAAGAAGGTTGTTGGTGACGAAGTAAACGCAACGTCTACTTCAGAGTTGTATTCGCGAATCGTTGACCATAATTGACTCCACTTACAATGGAGTGGAAGTGGAAATTGTGGCCGGAGATAAGCGGCATATCCGAGGTGGGAGCTACCGATAGCCTATCGATTAAGCTATCAAAGCTCCCGCCGTCCACTCGATGGCGTCTCCGAGACGCTCCTCGCAACATCGCAATTCGCGGAATATGGAAGACACGGAATGAGTTCCTCGCATGCACCGACCAGCCCGCCGAGTGAAGGAGACGACGTAAGGACCGTTGCCTACGATCCCAACGATCCGTTTTGGCGCGAAACCGAAGCCGAGGACGATGATGACGACATGGAGTTCGTTCCCGCCTCTCAAGGCAGTGACGAAGAGGGCGACGACGATGTAGAAATTAGTTTCCACGGTACAAAAGACGCAGTCGTAGAAGGAAATTCATTTCTGGAATCTAACTGTTCACAGATGCTGCGGAACATCTCAGTAACCTGAGCGGGGTTGAACTCGCCTTCGAATACACCGACGAGAACGACGACGAGGAGGAGGAGGAGGAGGAGGAGGAGGAAGACAACGACGACGAAGACGATGATGAGGAAGACGATGAAGAAGATGGAGAAGACGAGGAGGGAGAAGGAGCAGAGGCCAGCCGACCAGTGTACATTACCCGCGATCAAATCATGCAGCTACTCGGCCACGCAGGCCTAGGCCGGATATCTGCCTCCGACTTCATAACAAGATCGATCCAGCGACGTTTGCGAACGGACGACAATGAAGAAGACGAAGACGACAGCGACCCAGGCACAGGCTATGACGCAGTTGGACCGAGGAGTAGCAGAAGACAGCGTCGTGCACGAGGCGAGGCGCTCTACGAAAAGGTGCCGAGTGAACAGGGCCAGGAACTGATGAACGGCGGCACATTTGGATCGAATACACGTCAAGAAGATACTGTCAAGAGGAAGAAGAGGTTAGCCTACAACATCATGCGGAGGGAGTTAGGTCGCGGAGGTGAGGGTCGACAGAAGAACGCCACCCGGTTGATGAAGCAAGACATGATTCCGGAGTCTGTCGCCGACACCATCATACACTACAACGCCCGGTGTTACTCTGGACAGTTCTCGGACGATGGCAACTTCTTCTTCTCATGCGCGCAAGACTTCCGAGTCCGGATGTACGACACATCGAACCCATACGACTGGAAGTACTACAAAGTGAGTGGCAACTCGCAATCTGTCTACCATCAATGCTGACCACCCCCAGTCTGTCGTGTACCCATACGGACAGTGGACAATCACCGATGCTTCACTCAGCCCTGACAACCGCTTCCTTGCTTACAGCTCTATTCGCAGCATAGTTTGTCTCGCACCGACTGACCCCGAGGACGACTCAGAGCCAAACCTCCTCGACTTTGCCAACCTTGGTGGAAGTAATCCTCGAGGGTTCCACACATACTTCGGCATCTGGTCAATCCGCTTCTCCGGCGATGGCCGCGAAATTGTAGCCGGCACAGGCGACAACAGCGTCTACGTATATGATATCGAACGTCGCCAATCCGTCCTGCGCATCCCCGGTCACCAGGACGACGTCAACGCCGTCTGCTTCGGTGACTCTCAGTCGCCCCACATCCTTTACTCTGGCTCCGACGACACTACTCTCAAAGTGTGGGACCGCCGCTCTATGGGCGACGGCCGCGAAGCCGGCGTCTTTCTTGGGCACACCGAGGGCCTAACATATGTCGACAGCAAGGGCGATGGTCGCTACGTGCTCAGTAACGGCAAAGACCAGACGGCCAAGCTGTGGGATCTGCGTAAAATGATGAGTAAGGAAAAAGCGGACAGGATCGACCCCAATCACTACACCACGCGCTTTGAATACCGCTCCAACGCATACGACCCTGCGGATTTCAGGCCGCATCCGCACGATTGTTCGCTGGTAACCTTCCGCGGACACAAGGTCCTCAAGACACTGATTCGCTGCCACTTTAGCCCTCCAGGCAGCACAGATAGCAGGTATGTGTACAGTGGCAGTTACGACGGGAGCGTGTACATTTGGAACCTAGACGCCACGTTGGCTGGCAAAGTGAACGTGCTCAAGGCGACGAAGAACAGTAGGCCGAGAGATCCGGAGTTGCTAGCTGAGACGTACGACTACTGGGGAAGGAATGGCGGGAACTGGATGACGTGTGTGAGGGATGCGAGTTGGCATCCTAATGCGCCGTTGATTGCTGGTATGTTTCTTCTGCTTTTCATTGTCCTCTCCTTGCAGAACGACCATCAGCTAACTCAGAATAGCAACCTCCTGGAACGGATGGGGCACTTCGCAAGGCACATGCACAGTGCATAGTTGGAATGACGGGCTGGAAGACGATGAAGCAGAGCCGCAAGTTGGGAGGAGAGTCAATGCGCAATTGCAGCACGATGAGAGATTGTACAGGAGTGTGGAGGGGAGATCGAGGAGACAGCCAATGTGGTACGACGAGTGGGAGGACGATGACTGAGTTAAAGTAGGGTTTCTACGGCCTCACGCGATCCTTTCATGGCCTTCTTTTCATCTATAAATATGCGCGACTGCAAGCATCTGGTACATAGGTTGGACTCAAGGCGAGATGCATGTTTTGGTGCTGATCAATCGATAGCTCGTGCAACAGGTATTGCACCGCTGTTGTGACGTACGATTTCTGGTCTGCAGCGTCCTGACGTCGTCGAATGAAAGAGCGGTATGTCACGTAAGCCGTTGCTCAAGATGGGTGTAGAGTATGGCGTAGCGCGAAGTAGCATTCGCGCAGGTATCGAATTGGTATATCAAACTCCCGCTGACCCAGTGTCCGTATTGTACAGCTTTTGGTCCGCCATGGCGGTGCATGTCCTGGACGCTCGCACTACAGTTGTCGAGCCATCCTCTCGCCGCAGCAACCTTGATTCCCCCAAGCGGTCGCCATCCAACGTCGTCGCAGTAAAAGTGGTGTAAATAGATGAATTGCCCCTTAACGTGGGGTCTGCATGCGAAATCGATATCGGTGCGATTGAGCGTTTACGAGCCACCGACGAGGATGTTGTTGACAGGGATGTGGACGAGCTTGACGATGTAGCCAATGACACCTGGCGCATTTTAGTGGTCGTCCCAGTGTCTTTCATACAACCATCACGTACCCATGATCAAGAAGCCAATGCCGACAGCTTGCGAGATGCGGATGAATTCCCTCTTGTCAGGCTCTGGGCAGAGTTAGTCTGGAACATGACGAGTAGCTGACTGTGGTCGTACTGGTGCAGCGGTTCATGAAGAGAGTACCCTCCTTGAGGAACTCAGCGGGCATACTACGCACATGTTAGCTTCAGCGCATGTCATGTGTTCGTGCGGCGTCGCATACTCAGCAAATTCCTTGACGTTCTCCATGGCGACTGGTGTGTATTGGTAGTGAGGAGTGTGAGTGAGGAAAAAGGGTCGTGTCAATGGGAAGTCGTGGTGCGTGAGCTCGAAAGTTGGAGCACGAAGGCCAGGTGTCTTGCGGAGTACAACTAGCGCGCCAAGGGGAGGCCAGAACCGAACCCCATGCTTCGCCGGCCCCCTGCCCTGTGACTTCACTCACACGCGCCGACCGCTTCCCTCGAACCCACATCTATCGTTGAGGTCTGTGTCGACTCCGTCACGCACGCTAATTGCAGTTTTACCAATAAGCATCCGTACACGCGCTTCAACTCGGCGTTGACCAAACGCCTTGAGACTGCGGAACAGTGTGCTTGGCTTACGCAGAGCTACATTACGCTTGTCTATCACATCTCATTGCTGGTTACGCGCATTTTCGCGATTCGCTGGGGGATCTGTATCACCGCAAACAACTGGGGTTAGCGATCAAGGCACGGGTACGAGCAAGAGCAATTGCAGGAGGCAGGCTGAGCTACACGTCACATCATCTTTCACACCATTCTTGTACCTTTCACACTCCGCATCTGCCAGAGGCGATCGGACAGTCACAATCTTGCATTTGAGCACTCGTTTCGGCTATTGTCATCCGTCTGCACAGCGGTACTGTACGTATTCTTCGCTCTGCGCTACTTCTTCTCTTCTCTTCCCGTCGCAACACGCTGGCCTGCGATCGCAATGCATTTATTTTCCTCCGCTTTGGCATATCGCTCGCTGATTCGAAGATCGCATACAGAACTGCATGTACTTTGGCCATTGACCCTGGCAGCTCCAGTACCTACAAGCCAATTAAAGAAACAATCCTGGAAACCACACCTTTCACTTACTGCAGATCTTACTTGACCCACTACAGCAAACATGGCTGACGACGACAACTTCGACATCGACATCTACGGCGACGACTCGTACCAAGAGTCGAGCGCGCAAGACACAGCACTCCCCGATGCCAGCGCGACGAACACAGACGCAAACAGTGGCGAAAACACAGCACCTTCAGAGGCCAAGGCGGGGGACAATAATGCAGCAAGCAAGCAAGAGGCTACGGACACCGCGGCAAACGATGGCGCACAGCAAGACAGCACAGTGCAGCAGATCTCAAGTACTGGTGGCTCCGGTCACGATGTCCATAGGCAGGCACCACAGCAACAAGGCACCAAGCGCAAACAAGGGGAAGATGATGACCGCCCGACCGACCCAGGCGCGACAGCAGCGTTGATGATCAACGATCTGAACTGGTGGATCAGCGAGGAGGACATTCGCGGATGGGCAAACCAGAGTGGATGCGAGGACGAGCTGAATGAGGTCACTTTCAACGAGCACAAGGTCAATGGCAAGAGCAAAGGGTAAGCAAGGCGCAATACTCCATGTTGCCAGTGGTGACTGACCTTGCAATCAGCCAAGTATACGTACAACTGCAGTCACCACAGGCTGCGACGGCCCTGAAACACCAAGTCGATCAGCTCTTCAAAGATCAAGCGCATACGAAGAAACCCACGGCTATCTTCAACCCTCCGCATCACAACCCTTTCAAGACCCTTCCCAAAGATGTCCCTGCGCGCGACAAGAACCGTAATGACCAGCAACCTGGAGGCTTCAACAACCGTGGTGGTGGCAACTTCAACCGTTTCAATAACAACAGAGGCAACTTCAACAACAGGGGCGGCAGCATGGGCTACCAGAACCGTAATTTCTCTTCGCCAGCCAGTGGCAACATGGGTGGCCAAATGGGAGGCTACGGCGGCCAAGGTGGCATGCAAAACTTTGGTGGCAACCCTATGATGGGTGGTGGAAACAACTTTGGAGGCGGCTTCAACCGCGGCGGCAACATGATGGGCGGCGCCATGCGTGGAGGCATGAACAACCGTGGAGGCCGGGGCGGAATGGGTATGAACAACATGGGTGGGGGCGGTATGCAGATGCCGATGGGCGGCAACATGATGATGGGAGGGGGTATGATGGGTGGTGGCATGAACATGTCAATGATGAATGGAATGGGTATGTTCAAACGTCACTGCGTCAAACGTACGGCTTGCTGACAATGTTTGTATAGGAGGTGCAGGTTTCGGCGGCCAACCACAGTTCAACCCAGGATTCTTCCCGAATCAGCAACAGCAACAACAAGGAGGCAATGACCATTTCAACCCTCACGGGGCTAAGCGGCCTCGACCTGAGTAGAAGCTGAGGGCGTTGCTTATTGAAGCTTCCTTACCACCAGCCATGGCGCCTATCACCCCAGTACTCGCCAGAAAGGAATCATATGCGAAAGAGGAAGTGAGACAGAATCACCGTTGCTGTATCACGCTGCTGGTGGCTCCTCGATATTGACCTCTTCTATTTCGAAAATTTGCCAACGCTAGGCTTGACGAATCCTTTCTTCCAGCATATCATGGGTGAAATGCGAAAAACGACGACATTGGAACAAGTGCAGAGACTACCCGGTCTTGCCAGATTTATGCACTACTCGAAACTCGCTCTCCGGACTGGAACATCAATACGTAGGGCTTGGCGTTGCGATTCGTTTGGTTATCATCCTTCTCATCTGACGGCGTTTAAGAGGATTTTGTCAACATTGTTAAATTTGATTCTTCTACGTTTATGTCTTCATCGTTTTCATCACGGACTCTTGAGTCCTCTGTACATTACTGCGTCCGTTCTGATCTCCAGGCCGCGAGCGATGCGCAACCACACAAACACCTAGTATGTGTGACTCGATACTTCTTGTAATTAACACACGGATACAAACTACACAAGAGGATTGCACAGTGCTTGTATTGTCCAGCACGGTAGCCTTCACGTCCAAAATCACAATCACCAAGATTTGATCGACGTAATATTCGGCGAGCAACGATCAAGAGAATGATTGTATGTACAAATACCCTCCATCTCGACTCCTCCTTAGCCTAGCCTAGCACCCTCTTCTACACAGTAATGGTGTACTCGGCGACATTCCCAGCCTCCCTAGGGTAGAACTCAATCGTAAACTTGGTCGTCTGTCCCGCAGCCCGAACCGCATCCAAGACACTTGCCTTGAGAATAACATTATTGCCGTCCCAGTCCCATGTGCCGTACGTCATACGGCCCTGCTGCAGGGGGCCCAGCACTGTCGTCCAGTTATCGAGCAGATACGTGCCGTCGGCGCGCACCGCCTTGATTGTCGCCGGCCGGTTCTGGCCTGCCCAGGTGATCGGGATCGGTAGGTCTGCGCTCGTGGCGGGCAGCGTGGAGCTGGTGCTGCCTAGCACGGGGGTGGCGTATTTCAGCATGTTTACGGCGAGGTTGGCGCCGCGGTTGAACTCTAGTGTGAGGTTTGCGAGGGAGCCTGTGGGGCTTGTGGGTGTGAAGACAGTGGAGAGGAAAGCACTTTTGAAGGTTATGCTTGAGTCGGCGACGGTGTAGTGTTGGCCTTTGGTCAGTATCTTCTTTGTGGCCGCCACGGAGATCTTCTGGAGCTGGTTGCCGTTGAAGAGGAAGGGGAGGGTCTGGTCGGTCACAGTCGTGTTCTTCTTCTGGTAAATGTAGGCTGAGCTCTTCTGCGACGTCGCGGCGCTGTCAGTGGTGCTATCTGGCAGAGCATTCGGGATTCCTTTTACGGCGTTGAGGTAGATGTCCAGGCCAACTTGGTCGCGCCATGTGTGGGTTGCGCGATTCAAAAAGTAAGCACCGTTGTCCCATAGCACGGTCTGGGTGTCGTATTTGGCGGCAATGCGTGCGAAGAAGTCGAAGTAGCGCCAGCGGGCTGCGGTTTCGGTTTCGACGGGGGAGGCAGCCCATTCTCCAATGATGATGGGGACACCGCTGAAGTTGCCGCGGACACGCTCGATGTCTGCTTCGAGGGTTGCCTTGTCTGCATCAGAGCCCCAGGTCGTCTTGCCCCATGCCGCAAAGACGAAATCGTAGGGTGAGTAGTAGTGGTACTGAATGCCCCAGGGGTTCTTGTACTTCGCATCCGGTTTCTCAAACCACAGACTTGTCTGCTCGCCATCTTCGCGGCTACCCACAAGGTTGACTACTCGTTTCGGGTTGAAGCCACCAGCTTGGTTGATAGCCTGAAGCATGATGTTGTTCAATCTGTTTACCTCCTTTCCGTGTGCTTCTGTAGTTCCAGGGATTTCGTTGATTGTCTCAAATGCCTGGAAGCTTGTTAGTCGTTTATGTTTATGGATGGGAAAAGGGTTGTGAACACGTACTACTTTCTCTCCTTTGCATGCCAGCTTCTGTCCAATCTGTACCCATGTCTTGTAGAGTCTCTCCTCAATAACAGTGGTGTTAGCGTCCGCTTTCGTGTAATCTGCCCAGGTCCAGCTGTCATGGTGGACGTTGGTGATTACGTAGAGGCCTCTAGAAGTAATCATATCAATTACGTCTGCAACACGCTGCAGCCATACTGGGTCAAGTGTCCAGTCTGGAGCCTGTGTCTTGTAGTGGTATGCATAGGTGACGGGAAGACGGATGCCTTTGAAGCCTGCGTTCTTGGCATCGTCGAACGTTGAAGCCACAACTGGTGGGTTGTTCCATGAGCCTTCCTGTACGTTTTGTTACTAATTGTACCAGATGGACACCGGAAGCCAAGTCTTACAGTTTCGACAGCGTCAAGCGTGTTACCCAAGTTCCATCCAGGGTTCATGCCCGCAAAGAAGGCGTTTGCTGTTATTGTGTTGAATTTCGCGGTAGATGGGCATGTCACTGCGGTTACATTCCCAGACGGTAACGCTGCATTCTCATTAGTTTTCACTGCGCGTCGTTCAGTTCGTTGACCTACCCTGTGCTCCAACCTGGAGCAAGGCTGCTGCGAGTACTAAGCCTGATGTGTAGCGAGCCATTGTTGCTGTTTCAATGTTTCGGTGGCGTAAGGAAACGAAACTCAACGGGCTTCAGGAGCATATATACGTCTGATGGCGCGACAGTCATACGTGTTGTTTGCATGCCGTTTCGTCTCGGCCAATTATTGATTCAGGAACATCACAACCGAAGTTCTACGCCTGCACACCCCTTAATAGAACCAAATAGATGAACTGGTATTCGCATGCGCGCCAACGCCACGCGCTTCACCTTTTGTGCCACCATCGATATTGCACAAGTCTGGAAGGTGCAGAGTGCGGGGTACTTGGGGGCATGTATGAGGCACTTTTCCTTTCGTTGATGCTGGCAATTGGAGGACTGTCGGGTATATTGGGTGGTCGTCTGATCGCCATGGTACCCCAGTCGGTTATGCTTTGTATGCAGGTCCGGCCGCCGGCCCTTCAACCATATTACCCAGGGGCAACTCCTGGTTTTTCCACCAAGTACGCAAATAACAGTGATGTCACCGTTGTCGCTCTGCTCATGTTCCTGCAGTTTTGGCATCTGGCTCGGTTGCAACAGAGGCTTGTATAAGGACACACCAAGGGATCGCGGTACTTGTGTCTGCATGGAGCATCGTACTGTCTCCGTTCCCTTCTGGGCTAGCCGTCTTTTCGAAACCCGATGGTTAGTTGGGCGGCATCACTCCGTATGATTAGTAGTGGACATGCCACAATGCACGCGCTGCGTACACGTGCTAATCATGATGTTCTCGATTCCCGTTGGGAGACGATTCCATTGCAAGCTCCTAACCCGCATCATTGCAGCATTGCAATATCAAACAAAACCTTCTCTGAAACATCGTCAAGTCATTTCAAGGAGCAGGTCCGGCCGCCGACGGTCTCGGGATCAGCGAGGTGTTGTATGGACCGATGCATCGAAGCGATCATTTATTGGCAAGGCGTAGCCACTGGACATGCCACTCGAGACCTGAAGCATGCTCTAGTATTACTATCGCAAAGCCAGTAGCTACACGTCCATGATAGTACAACCAAGAATAATCGTGACTTGAGAGAACGTTGATGTTCTGGGGTTGAGACGGTTTGCAGACAGCGCGCTAGGCCCAGCACGGCGTTAGTGCAGCGCCGGTAAGCGAGGCACACTCTTCGAAATATGTGCCGGTCGACTTGCGACAAACTTCCAACCTCTACTAACGTAACAGCGTCACGAGGTATGTTGCCACCCGCTCTGCAGACACTGCGCACACGTATACTGACGATTGCTGTGATAGTCCCCATTCAAAATGAGTACGCCGCGCCCGCATCGCACCACCGAGCCCGAACATCGAGACTGACTGCGATACAGCTAAGGGTACCTCCAGTTTCGGAAAGCGTCACAACAAGACGCACACGCTGTGCAGGCGTTGCGGTATGTCTTACCCGTAGTACCTTGACTGAGATACAGTGGAAGGGTTCTGCAAAAGAGCAATGATGGACAGAGAACTCAGCTAATGAGAATGCAGGTCGTCGCTCCCTCCACATCCAGAAGCACACCTGCTCCTCGTGCGGCTACCCTGCTGCCAAGACCAGGAAGTGTACGTGATCCTGGCGCTGTTTGAACAGCAAACGAAATTTCCGAGGACTCGCAACTAACGCAGCGCAGTCAACTGGGGCGAGAAGGCCAAGCGCAGGAAGACCACCGGTTCCGGCCGCATGCGCTACCTCAAGACCGTCAACCGCAAGTTCTCCAACGGTTTCCGCACTGGCACCGCTCCCGGCGCCAAGGGCCCTTCCTCCTCGTAAACTGCTCGCAGAATGATGGGGCGTTCGAGGGTGTGACGGCGTGATGATGTCCAAGCGGATAGGCGCACGATAAAGTAGGGGTTCAGTAAACGGTATTGCACGGTATGGGGCGTTCTGTCATCCCTCCCGACTGCCTGACACCCACATGAAATGAATGAGGGTTAAGCCAGGCATAAACGGAAAATTTCATCATGTTCAGTCACGAATGAAAGCATCAATCAAGCAGCCGCTGTGCCACGGTGCCTCAAGAACTCTACTCTCGAACCAACAAGAATCTGGCAGGCCGTGTCGTGTCTACACCGACTTTGTTCAATGCTCACACTAACGACAGCTTTTTCGACCCTTCAGGAACGCGAACGAAGAAGGACTGTATACCGAGCACGCGTTTCCCACACGCCAGTCTACTCGAACCGAAGCCGCCGATTGAATCGTGTCGTGCTGTTGCTCGTATACACATCGCCCAGATATATCGATAAGGACAGCCTTTTATAGTGAGAGGACAGCAACTTTGCTCACAGGATATCTGCGCACAAAATTCCTAGAACTGGTATCCTGTTCACAAGGGAATATCGCCGATCAACTATTCAGTCATTACCCACATCGATTCCTTCCAACTCTTTCACACATGCCTCCTCCTTGCCCACTCTGTCAAAAACTCCCTCCCCTCCAACCTCCATGTGTCTTCTTCGATAAAACTACCGTTCTGCCCCCTTCCGCTCGCCTGAACAACCAAATTGCTTCCTTTCTTACTCTCACTATACTTGGGCCACCTAGGCAACCCCCGTCCATTCGGATCGCCTCCTGCAATGAAGTTGATCCACTGCGCGCTCATTGTGTCACTCAGGGCCTCGTACTCCGGCCACGGACCGTAGAACGCTGGATTCGCAAATACGAACTGCGTCTCGCTGAAGTGCTGCACGCCCTTGTACGCCGGCGCCAATCCACCCTCGGACGCGTTAGACGCAGAGGATGACTGCCACGGCCGTGTGTTGAAGCGGTAGATGTACGTCGGACTGTACTTTGAGTAGTGTCGTGCGTCGTCGAGTCGAGGAGCATGATAAAAGACATCACCCATGATGGCGGCTATGCGTTTATACTGTACACCTTGCTCTGCGAATCTTTCTTCCCCGGTATTCAGTGGTATACCTTGAGCTGGATCCTCGGGGTAGAGTTCAAGGAGCTTTGTGACGACGGCGTCGGGGAAGCCAAAGCCTGTGCTCCCTTTCACGAAGTCGTACAGCTGCTGCGTCGTGTTTATCACGCCGCCAGCAGGCGCGTTGTCTGTTCCTTCATCTGTGTTGGAACCGTAGAGATGCGGGACGTGCGCGAAGCGGCCGGCGTGTAGAAGCTCGGTGGGAAAATTGGGGATGATGTCGCCGTCAACCGTAGGGTACCAGCCTGGTCCTTGGACGGGTTTCGCCATCAGAGGAAGCAGAGTGTGATAGGGGACTGTGCGTAGGCAGGCCAGTGTGTCTGGGAGAGTTGTGCAGTTTGTCTTGTCGACGATGTTGTCGTATATTGGTTGGTACCAGTCCGAGCCGTTGTACCATGCTGTCGCTACAGATCCGGATTCTTGGATGCTGCGATGGAAGAGCCCGTCTGTTCGTCCGCCATAACTCACCAGTAACTGGCCAACAGCGAAGGAGCCTGCTGACTCTCCCCAGATGGTAACGCTGTCCTTGTCGCCGCCAAAAGCACCAATGTTCTCAGAAATCCAGGCAAGGCCTTTGCGCATGTCTCGTAGGGCCAGGTTCGTATTGCCTGTCCCTTGAATCTCGCGCGAGTACATCATGCCCCAACCCCCTTTCCGGTAATTGATGCTAGTAGCAATTATGGGGTTGCCAATCTCCACGCTTCGTTGGACGAGGTATGTGAGGTTGTAGTTTGGTAGTGCACTGGTACCCACTTGGTACGAACCACCGTGAATCCAGACAGCAACTGGTAGTTTTGCAGATTCGTTTGCCGAAAGACCAGCTGGACGCACAATATTAATACTGAGACAGTCCTCGCTCATGCCAAACTCCGCATCTCTTTCAGTTTGGGGGTCAGGACAAGCATGTCCGTACTGTTTGGCCAGACGCGTGCCGTTCCATGTCGTATTTAACGACTGTGGGACAAGGAAACGGTTTTCGCTCCCTGTGTCCTGCGCGTATGGAACGCCGAGAAAGACGTCCTGATTGAAACCCGGTAGGTACAGGCCTTCGTAGGTTCCATTGAGTACCTTCACGGTCGGCTGAATAGCCGAGGCAGTCGTTGTGAGCAGACATGACAACGCGCTCCACTTCCAAGCTCTTTCGACGACCCCCATGACGAAGGTTTGGCCACTACTGGAGAATTCTGGCGACAAGATGGTGATATTGGGCCATTGAGCGGTCATCGAACACCTTTGTACATGCTCAGCTTGGCAGTGACATGCATGTGTTTTCACGTTTAGCAGGCTGAACGCTCCCGCACGATAGGAAGCTGGGTTGTCCGCGGTCATACTACGGGACTTCCATTCGTTTCCTTGTCGATCCCGGAAACTGGCGAATGAGTGCAGCGAGCGAGTCACAGATCAGGAAGGTGGTTGACTGGAATGCACGGGAAGCGACATCGGCTGCAACCTGCAAAATAGTCCTGCGGCAATACCAAAACGCCATCAGCTTATCATGGGAAGACGCGGGAGCGAGGCTATATATTCGACACGGTCTGCTAGCAGCTTTCGCAGTCGAGAGTACAGAAGCCTAATCTACGTGAACTGTAGCAAATGTTTGCAAAGATTGGTGTACAGTGTTGCAGCAATATTGCTGATGTTCAGGTCATGCGAGAAACAATGCGACTGAAGTCGTAACATTTGACTAGCTAGGCGTAGCAATGATGAACAACTTGCAAGGTCAAAAGGGTATCTTGGATAGCACTGCTCCACTCGCTCGTAGATCAGAACAACTTTGACAGGAACCTCTTCTTCTTCTGCTCTCAATTAGTCCATGGCTACATGTGGGAAGCGAGATGGTACTTACCTCTGTAGACGTGGGTCTCGCCAGCACAGGTGCCGGTTTTGCGAACGTCGTGCTACCCGGCAATTCTACTGGCATCTCTACGGCTCCCCCCAGTGGTGGCGGGTAGTTGTAAGGGTTGTTTGGCACAGCACCCGGCAGTGCTGAATACAGGTAGCCCGTTGATGGTGTATTCGGAGTCAATGGCGGAGATATGGGAAGAACATGAGCTGTAGCAAGTGGCGCCTCCGTAAAATAGTTATTACAGTAGTACGCAGCTTGCTTTTGCGGTTGCGGAGGGTGATATAGCTGAGCTTGTGGGTATGGTATAGCATTCGGTGAAAAAAACTGCTGCTGCGGCTTTTGCTGACGCTCAACTTGCCATGCATCGAAGACCTCTGTCATGAGCTTCATCCACTCTGCTGGAGCTCCAGTAAAGTCATATTTGATGGACTGGTCTCGGAATGCGACGAAGTAGTGGTGTTTGTTATACGGCGAGATCGCAACGTACTGGAGATATTATCAGCTTTACAACTGCGACCGAGAATACTGTTACTGACCGAAACAGAGGCAGGTGCAGCCTCGGTCAAGGCCTTATCCAAGGCCTTGTAGTAGCCGTAAAAATTCCACGAGCGGTGGCCATCAGGCCACAAGACGAACCACGCGCCGTGCGCACCTAACGAGACACAGGATGGGGTCTCGAACGATTTTCGTACTTGGTCTTCGAGCTCCGAGGGTATTCCTGCCCATATTGAACCATGCCCTAGGGCACTTGCAAAATAGCTGAGTTTAAGGCCAAAGGTAACGAAGCATGTCCTGGATGCGTCGGGCAACGTCTTTGTCCACCGTGACAAGTCTGGGTAGGTCTGCTCGAAGTAGGTCTGCGAGTAGACTGTCACCGATTAGTGCTGCTCGCAAGCAATCAAAACATACCCGGATAGCAATCTAAGCTATACGTTTCATATAGATACCCGCGCACCTGGAACCGAGCAAGGCCAAGGACTGACTTACAGAGCTTGTCTTCTCCGCTCAACACCTTACATCCAACATACCACAGCGGCTCAGGTGAATTGACCTGAGGCGCAAGAGCAACACAATATGGCTGTGTGATTCTCCATGCCGGAGCCATAGACGAGTTGAACAACTGTCGGAGGGTCCCTGGGATGCGATCGCTAACGCCTAATCAGCCTCGTTCACCAGCGAAGTTCGAATTGCTTACAATTTCCATGCTTTGGTGCAGTCGAAGAAGAAGCTGCCGTTAGGGCCGAAGACGAATGTTATTTCAGGCATCGCATAGCCCCTCAAGCGTCGGTTAAACGCAATGAAGAAGACGAAACCGAAGGTTGCACCTGTCCGTCAGCGTGGGGAGACTCATCAGGCCGAGTTGCGAGCGCAGCATGCACGGCGCTACTGTTTGTGGCGTTCATGGCGGCCGAGGGGTGTGCGCACCCAAACCTTGCCAATCGATGCCAGCGTGGGCCGTCAAAAGCGGCCTACGCGTGATGTGTTCGTGTCAGCGCTCGGCGTGTGAGTGGAGCGGGAAGACAAAGATGCAGGGTGTGGCGAAGAGCAGGAGCAAGCGAGAGGAGCCTGGAAGGCTTCGCCGAATGGAGGCTCTCCTACCAACCTACTTCAACATTGAAAGAACGCTGCCGAGTACGAGAGAAATCCAACACAAGGACCGCATTCTCGAAAATCGAGAAGCAAATTGGGAGCTTCACAGGGCGCCGGAGGATGTCGATACCACATCACTGGGAACGATACGCCAACGAGGCTTTCCGAGGGCGTTAAATACGTCCGTAGCAACGACGTCAACGGATCCATGTTCAGTCTGCATTTCATCATGGAACTCGAGTATCTCCCACCCAAACCTCTCAACTTAGCAAACACAACGACTGTGATCAGGTCAGAACTCAAAGACCGCGGCATGGTTCCGCTCCCAGATTTTACACCTTAGTCAGATATGCTTCCAAGACACCGCTTGTACTAACCATCAAAGTTGAGTGAAACAAATGGATCTATATTTCACAATATTTGAAGTCATCTGCAACACACCCCATCTGCGCCATGTCTCTACTCCAACGTGCCGTTCTCAGCCTCATCCGCGAGTCCAAGAACAAGCAAGCCCGCCACATTGAGCAGCATCTCTCTCACCTCGAAACCTGGGAACAGCTCCAGCTCTTGAAGCAGCTACTATGCATCCGACCGCCACAGCCGCCTCTGCCAGCAGAGCTACTAGCAGATGTTGACAGCATTCTGACGCGTAATCGCAACCAGCGAGTGTTCACCCGGGCTTCTTCAATACCAGCCAAAGCGATCTTGGAGCGGCCAGGGAGGCCAACAATCCAGATTCGACTCTGGCAAGGAGACATCACAGCACTAGCCGGCGATGTCACAGCCATCACCAACGCCGCCAACGCTCAGCTGCTCGGCTGCTTCCAGCCAACCCACAAATGCATAGACAACGTTATACACTCGCTCGCAGGCCCGCGGCTACGGCAGGAGTGCTTTGAAGCAGTGGAGGCGAGAGGCAGCGATCTTCCCGTAGGCGAAGCGGTCGTCACAAAGGGATGCTGCCTGCCTTCTTCACACATCATACACACCGTAGGCCCGCAGCTTCAGAGAGGCGCCACACCCTCGCACGAGGAGGCTCAGCAGCTCCGCCAGTGTTATGTCTCTGTGCTTGAGCAAGCGGAGAGCCTCCCGGCTAACACAGATGGGTCGAAGCGAGTTGCGCTGTGCGGCGTGTCAACCGGCCTGTTTGCTTTCCCGACAAGCGTTGCGGCGGAGATCGCGGTTGACACTGTCACGGCTTGGGTTGCACATAACGAAGACACAGCACTCACAGACGTTGTTTTCGTCACGTTCGCCGACGGCGACCACGACATCTACAACCGCCTTCTGTCCAACGTGGGGAAGCCGTGGGCGTCGCCGAGCGCCCATCCGCCTCGGAAGAGCCCAGCGCAAGTCCAAGGCCGCACGCTGGCAACGGCGCGAAGTTGGCTGCACGCAGCGGACAAAATCGTCGTCTCAGCAGGCGCCGGTTTCTCCGCCGCCGACGGCCTCGACTACACCTCGAAAGCGCTGTTCGCCGCGCACTTCCCCTCCTTCCTCGCCGTGGGCCTCGATACACTGTACAGCGCCATCGGCTTTGAGTTCCCCTCGGAAGAAGAAAAATGGTCATACTACTTTACTAACATGCGCATGGTCTGCTCTTGGGCCTCGTGAGACCTGTACCAGTGCGTGGTCCCCTGGCTGAAAGCGTCGGGGAAAGACGTGCATATCCGCACGAGCAATGCAGACGGACTGTTCCTTGCCAACGGGTGGGATGAGGCGAGGCTGTCGACGCCGCAGGGCAGGTACTCTGTATTGCAGTGTTTGGCCCGCTGTCGTCCGGAGTCGACGTTCGACGCGGCGCCGTTTCTGCACGCTGCGTTGCCTGCTCTGGATCCGAGGACGCAGCGGTTGACGGATGCTACAAAGGTCCCGAGATGCAGCTACTGCGGCGGCGAGATGATGCCGTGTGTCAGAGGTGGAGATTGGTTCAATGACACGCCGTTCCAGGACGGCGAGGCGCGGTGGCGCAGCTTTCGACACCACGTACTCGGGGCCGCGAAAGAGACTGTCCTACTGGAGCTGGGCGTTGGTATGAACACGCCTGGCGTTCTGCGGTGGCCGAACGAAGACCTCGTTCGGAAGGGTGGCGGCAGGGTCAAACTGGTGCGCGTTGGCCTGGGGCCGGCAGCTGCGGTGCCCGTGGATTTGGACGAGCAGGGTCTTGCCATCAGCGTCGAAGGTGATATCAAGCTGGCCGTGCCTTGCATGCTAGATGCTACGCAGAGCCATCGATAACCCAAATAGACCAGTCGTCTTGTGGAATACGCATTTCCTGATACTGGTCAGTGGTAGAGTATCACATTCGTGTCTGGACGCATTCCACGTACCGAGATCTCTGTCTTGTGATTTCGAGATGGGCCTGAAGAATACAGAACGTTGGAACGACAGGTTTGGAAAAGAGGTTCTACCCTACCAGAGGTTGAGCTAATCTCAAACGACTTTTCTCGCACATCATCCTCGAACATGTACAGTACCCAATGTACATACCAGATGCACCTCTAGCAGCCATACGCATCTAACGACAAGACCTTTATACCGTGAAGTCCACTTTTAGACACCCACACAAAGATTCCAAGCGTCAACACGAGAATCTGAAATGTTCCAGCCAAACAGACACGCTGATTCTCGACACACATAGACTCGACACTCACGTGCACCTCACCGCCGCCCACTTCACCTCTCCAAGCGCTTCTCGTTGATACCCCACGCGCAAACCGCACTGCCAGAGACGAGCACAAGGCTCACGCCCAAAGCCGACCGGGTAGCCTTGCCATAGCACTCGCGCACAATCGCCTGCAGATGGGGCTCCAGGCTCCTGTAGTAGGCGAGGCCGGCGCGCACGCGCTCAGCGATTTTCTCCGCGTCCTTGTCGCCGCGGAGCGCAGCGGCGAGGCTTGCGCGCAGCGTCTGGTTGAAGGCGGTTGCGCACATGGAGACGCCGAAGACGGAGCCGAGGGAGCGGAAGAGGTAGCTGCATGCTGTTGCGACGGCTTGGTCGGCGTGCGACGCGTTCGCGACTGCCGTCTGTTAGATTTTCGATGTGATGTTGACACAAGTGCGACTTACTGAGCCCGATGAGCGTCGTGGTTACTCCGATGCCGTTTGAAAATCCGCTGACACATGTCCCCACGACCATGACGGGTAGACTGCGCATGACCGCGCCGGCGAAAAGGAGGACGACCGAGACGCCAAGCGTCAGGTGCGAGTAGGCAATGACCGTGATCCAGTAGTACTTTGCAGTACGCTTCATGTAGATACCGGCAAACAGCGAACCACTGACGCCACAGATGATGGACGGCACAAGCAGGAGTCCGGCTCGGGATGCGCTGTAGCCGCCTGTGACTTGCCAGTATAGTGGTATGAAGAAGATAGCTGCCATCCAGCCAGCGAACGAGAAGAAATTGCAAAGGTAGCATGCTATCAGCGATTTGTCGAGAATGATATGTCCGGGCGCGATGGGATGCTTTGCAACGTATTTCTCGACAAGCACGAAAACCACAAACAGCGGGGTGGTGCAAAGTCCTGCGATGGTGATGGGACGGCTCCAGCCAACGTTTGATCCGCGGTCAAGGCCAACGAGCAGACCGAAGACGGCAACGATGAGGATGAAGGCGCCAAGGAAGTCGATTCTGGCAAGCTTCTCCCTCCAGTGAGACTCCTCCTGCCTGGGTAGCTGGAGAACAGCTGCGACGGCGACGAACGCGGCAAGACAAAGCGGCCCCTGGGCAATGAACGACCACCTCCAGCCTATGCTCTCGGCGAGCAGGCCGCCGATGGGAGCACCGGTGGAAGCACCGACTGCATACACCAGGTTGATGTAACCCTGCCATGTCCCTCTGTCGCGCAGAGAAACAACATCAGACAGCAAGATGGAGGTACAGACCGACATGCCGCCACCGCCAATACCCGCAAACGCTCTTGCTGCAATCAATTCGCCAATGGTTCGAGCAAAGCCACAGGCCACGGAGCCAACACCGAAGATCAGATACGCCACCAGGAGACATTCTTTGCGGCCGAAGATGTCGCTGAGCTTGCCGTAGACGGGTTGAAATGCGGTGAGAGTGAGGAAGTACCCGGTTGCTATCCACGACGTGGAGGAGAGTGCTTTCAGGTCTGTTCCAATGATGCCGTAGGTTGAGACGATGAGGGTCTGGTCTGCTGAAGAAAGGAAGACCTGCAGTGTTTAGTCCTTGTTCGGAGGATAGGGTAGCGCAGACTGCTCACGCCAATTGCAATGGCGGGGAAGATGTACTTCATCCGCTTCCTGACTTCCGGCAGGCCCTGGTGCTTGAAGCTATCGCCGTTGCTGGGCTGACGCTCCAGATCGGTCTCGGTCTCGTTGTCCTCCGCGTCCGTCTCGTCGTAAGGCGCAGGCCCAGCGGGTGCGATGCTGTTGTCGGGATCGACGGGCAGACCATCCTGATCTCGTTCACCAAGCAGTGGGGAGGTCTCCGTTGGCTCCGGCCGCGTGCTGTCTAGTACCATGGCGAATATTCTTGCAGAGGAGTGCAAGCAACGGAAGAAGAAAACAAGCAACCGCCGTCGCTAGGTTATGCTGCAGGCTGCAATGACTCAACAACGGACAGGAAATCTACCATGCATTGACTGCGATAGGCAGGTGGACTCAAATGCTACCAGCCAATCCCGAGTGTTTTAGCGCAGGTTGTGCGAGGAGCTGCAGCTTACACAATTCTCTGCACCTCTAGCACTACCCTGGATACCGACATCGCTATGACGATCCACAGGAGTGATCGTTCAAAGCATCCAATGTCTGACGTGCTTTTTAGTACCGCTAACGTCATCTCCGCATCTGGCCCACCCTATGGCGGCCTGCCCCAAACACGTGAAGTCGCGAAGCCGTGTACCACAAACCATGAACAGAACCAGCACGAGTAAGATCTAATATGCATATCTCTACTGGTATGAAAACAAAGTAGACAACGTAGAAAAGAAAGTAAAAGAAAGAAGTAAAACATACAAAACGTTTCACAACAGAGAGCTTATATAAAGCAAACAGAGTTAAGAGAAGCTAAATAAGCTAAGCGCATAGAAAGTGTAGTAGGTAAAGTAAGAGACAATATTTCAAGTGTAAAAGTTAGTACTTGTATTAGGATTCTAAAGTAACTGTATATCAAGGTAGAGACTTTAGCCAAGTAGAGTGGAAGTGGGGTAACTTCTAATACGTGTATTTTCACTAGTGTAAAAGACAAGTAGACAAGTCTAGAGAAGAAAGAAAAGAGAGTGATAAAGATGTGTAAGGGGTTTTATAATAGAGAGGTTGTGTAAAGCACAGAGAGTTTAGAGAGGCTAGATAGGTCGAGCGCGTGGAAAGCGCAGCAGGTGAAGCAAGAGGCGACGGTGGGGGTCTAGGGGCCGGTACTTGCGTGGGGTTGTGGGGTTGTAGTTGGCATTGCCGTGTATGGACACGTCAGGGACCGCGTGTCTTGATTTGTGCAGCTAGCGAACTGCGGATATTCAAGCACAACACGCGACAGTAACGAAAGACGGCTCTCCCTTTTTGTCGTGTGAGCATGTGAAGATGGTATGTATTCGAGGTAGATGCCAAACGAAGGAAAGGGGTATATGTAGCCAGCCGTGAAGATGCTCGAAACAAGGTGAAAAACGCCGACCTGAGCCAACCTGAAGAACGGCCGCAGCAAATGCCGTGAGATGAGCATGAACCAAACCGAAGCCAATTCCAATCATAACCAGTAGCTTACTTCCTCTTCTCAGCCTCACCGTCAGAGGGCTTGACGGCAGTGCTGCCCTCGAGGGGTGGAATGTCTCCGAGCTGCTTCTCCTGACCGCCCTCGAGTGGGGTGAAGGGCGTGTAGCCGCCTTCTGGAGATGCCTGCCACTTTGCGATGTCGGCCTTGAGCGCGTCCAGTTCCTTCTTGAACTGATTGCCGAAGACATCGATGTAGAAGGTGGCGCCGTTGTAGACACTCCAGATGAAGACGACGGTGAGGAAAATGCCGCTAGCCCAGCGGTACCAGAACCAGAGGGGGGCTGGCAGCATGGTGAGGACGGCGTAGGAGTACTGGATGCCCATAAAGGCCGGCTCTTGCAGGAAGTCTGGCAGAGAAAGGACAAACTTGCCGATCCAGGTCTTTGCGTAGGACTTGCGCAGCCAGGTGAAGCTGGTAGGACGCCCAGCTGCAATCTTGTCGCGGCGGCGCACGGTGATGAGGAAGTGGTAGGTGAGCTGCCAGAAGGCGTAGGGAAGGGTAGCCCACATCATCATCTGCGGCAGGCTGTAGTGATGGGGAGAGGAGGGGTCTGAGTAGCGGATGTTGTAGATGGCGGGGTAGTGGTCCTTCTGGTACTCGGGGCTCAGTAGGTGCACGATGCAGTGCAGCGTGACGCAGGGCATGATGTGGATGAAGAGACTGGGCACGTCAGGATCAAGAAGGGGATGATGCTGCCATGTACGTACCTGACGACCTTGTCCATGGAGTGGAAGACGAGGGAGTTTCGCCACATGATGATGGCAATGGCGTTGTTGCCCATGATCAGGCAGTAGGTGGCGATGAAGAGGCGTTTTGAGTGGGGGAAGACCCAGATGCTGAGGACGGCGAGGATGTTGACAAAGTAGCAGAGGTCAGCGAGGAAGTAGTGGTAGCCCTTCTTGTGGTAGGTGTAGTAGCGGATAGGCATGAACCATAGCAGCTGTGCGGTGTACCAGTGGGGGAAGTAGTTGGGGTGCAGGCCGACCAGGTAGCCGGAGACGAAGATGTTCATGACGGCGGCGATGAACGAGGCCTTTTCTCGGGCGGTGACGGTCAGGGACTCGTTGAAGCGCGCGTTGAGGCGATCGACCGACTTGCGCATCCGTCTTCTGTAGCGATCGAGCTGCTCGCCCTCGGTGGGCACGCGGCGTCGCCATTCATCGACGACGCGGTCCCGTGTGATGCCGCGGTTCTTGGCTTGGTTCTTCAGCCTCTCCGTCTGGCTTGATATCGACTGCTGCAGCTTGTCGAAGCGCTGTGTGAGGGCCAGGTTCTCGACGAAATCGAACATGGTCAGTCGCTCGACGGGGGGGAAGAAGGACGTGTCGTCTTCGGAGTCATCGTGGTAGGAGCTGTTGGAGAAGGAGTTGGAGCGCGAGAGGCCCGGGGTGGAGGCCGGCGGTGGGCGCGAGCGCGAGGGATCACGTAGCCGCGCCGAGCCAGCATGGGTTGAGTGGGCTGGGGCAGGATCGGCGGAGAGGGCAGAGATGGACTGGGGAACGGCGCTGGACTGGGGGACTGGGCTGGACTGGGGGACTGGGCTGGACTGGGGGACTGGGCTGGACTGGGGGACTGGGCTGGACTGGGGGACTGGGCTGGACTGGGGGACTGGGCTGGACTGGGGGACTGGGCTGGACTGGGGGACTGGGCTGGACTGGGGGACTGGGCTGGACTGGGGGACTGGGCTGGACTGGGGGACTGGGCTGGACTGGGGGACTGGGCTGGACTGGGGGACTGGGCTGGACTGGGGGACTGGGCTGGACTGGGGAACGGCGCTGGACTGGGGGACTGGGCTGGACTGGGGAACGGCGCTGGACTGGGGGTCCTGGGTCGACATGGCGGGCACGTCTTCGGGGACGATTTCGAGGCTCGAGGGCGTGCGGCGGTGCGAGGACCTTTGCAGATGACGTGGGGGCGAGCCTGCAGCCATGGCGTGTTAGCTGTTTTCTGTTTTCTGTGGTCTGTGTCTGTGGTGTGTGGTGTGTGGTGTGTAGTCTGTAGTCTGTTTTCTGTTTTCTGTCGTCTGTTTTCCGTCGTCTGTGTCTGTGTCTGTGGTGTCGTGGCCGGAGCTGGGCCATGTCCACGGCTCGGCGGAGACAGCAACGGTTTCATGGGGAAAGAGCGTACGGTGTTGATGGCCAGGCTATCGAGGCAGAGACGCAGCGCCTGCTCGCATGACAGGGCGGTGCGGGGCTGGCGTGGACGCTGGCGTGGACGCTGGTGCTCGACGTGTGCGCGAGCGGTCGAGGACGAGTGTCGTGGGAGAATGCGCGCTGGTGATTGGCACCCAGGTCCAAGCGACAGCGCGACACTGCGACGAGGGCGGCGGCGGCTGGTCACGGGGACAGCAGCAGGTGTGAGTCGGGTGCAGTGCGGCCAGCAGCTGATGGCGACGGCAAAGACGCCTCGAGGCTCAGAGCACCGACGGGGGAAGTGGACGGCCAGCACACGCACGACGAGATGCGAGATGCCCCGTCAACGGTCACGGTGGACTCGGGTGGAGCTCTCGGCCAGGCGCTAGCTACGGCGGGCGCATCATCACCGCCCTCTCGACGCGTCTTTGAGCCTTGGTTGTCGCGCGAACTCGGACGCAGCCCAACGACGCGGCTCCACGACGCGGCAGGCACCCCCGCCACGCTTTCGTTGCCCACGCCACGCACTCGACCTGCACCGCGCCCCGGCTGTCGACACAGCTGACGCCCAACGCCCACCGCCCACCGCCCACCGCCGCCATGGGGAAGCTGGTGCGCCTGGAGGTGTACAGTACGTCCCCCACCGCGCCGCCAACCGCCTGCGCACGCTGACCCTGACCCGCGCAGACTTCAAGTCCTACCGCGGCCGCCACACCCTCCTCTTCGCCGACTCGTACTTCACCTCCATCATCGGCCCCAATGGCTCCGGCAAGTCGAACAGCATGGACGCCATCTCCTTCGTCCTCGGCGTCCGCTCGTCCCAGCTGCGGTCGGACAAGCTGCAGGACATGGTCTACCGCGGCAGGATCATCCGCGACGCCAACATCAACGCCGACGGCACCGCGACCGACGGCCATGCCAACCCCGAGTCCCACGCCGACACCCACTCCGGCACACAGGCCGAGAACCCGCAGAACGCCTGGGTCAAGGCCGTCTACGAGGACGACGCCGACCAAGAGCACGAGTGGCAGCGCACCATCACACCCTCCGGCGCAAGCGAGTACCGCATCAACCGCCGCCAGGTCACCGCCAAGGAGTACAACGACGCCCTCGAGGAGCACAGCATCCTGGTCAAGGCCAGGAACTTCCTCGTCTTCCAGGGCGACGTCGAGAAGATCGCCACCATGGCCCCGGACAAGCTCACCGAGCAGGTCGAGCGCATCTCTGGATCCCTCGAGCAAAAGCCCGACTACGACAGGCTCAAGGCCGACTCCGAGGCCGCCGCCGAGGACAACGCAAAGCACCTCCACGAGCGTCGCGCCATCAACGGCGAGCTCAAGACCTACCAGGAGCAAAAGGCCGAAGCAGACGAGTACGAGCGCAAGCTGGCCGAGCGCGACGAGGCCGTCGTCACCAAGACGCTGTGGAAGCTGTTCCTCTACCAGCAGACCATGGAGAAGGCGCGCGACAAGATTGCCTCCCACCAGGAGGAACTGAAGGAGCACAAGCGCAGCGTCGAAAAGTACCACACCAAGCACGAGCAGGAAAGACAGGCCGAGGCCAAGGTCAAGCGCGACGTGAGCAAGACGGATCGCAGCATCAAGGACAAGGAGAAGCAGATCGAGGACACCACCAACGAGCTCGCTCCAGTCGACGAGACCATCCGCCTGCTCAACCACCAGCGCCAGAAGAACGACTCGGTGCTTGCCGACCTCAGGAAGAAGCGAGACACCGAAGCACAGCAGGTGCAAAAGGTCAAAAAGGACTTGGATCTGGTGCAGAAAGCCGAGAAGAAGTGGGAGGACGACTTCAGGGCGGCCTCCCAGCGACAGGGCCGCGAGCTTTCCCAGCAGGACCTCCAAGAGTACAATCAGCTCCGCGGCGACGTTGTGAAGCGCACCCACGCCGACCAGATGCAGATCGACCGGCTGAAGCGAGAGGTCGACACGGATCGTGATCACGTTAGGAACCTGCAGCAAAGCGTCGACACGCACGAGAAGGCGGCAGCGCGCCTGAGTGCTGACATTGGCCGCCTCGAAGAGCGACACAAGGAGCAAAAGTCCCAGATCAAGGAACTCGAGTCGGCCAGGAACGCTAAGCAGAAAGAGCTGGACAAGCTCCGCGCTGATCGTCGACAGCTGGAGCTGAACTACCAAGAGAAGAACCAGATGCTGCAGGAATCCGCCACGCAGCTCAGCATCGTCGAGGGAAGCCGGCGCGAATCGCGAAAGCAGCAAGAAGCCCGCAAGGCCATCGAGCGACTGCGCGTTCGCCTCGGTCCTGACAAGGTGCACGGCCGGTACCGCGACCTCATCACCCCCAAGCAAGCCAAGTACCGCAAGGCGATGGGCCGAGTGCTGGGTCCTCAGATGGAGACCGTCATCGTCGACACCGAAGCCACTGCCAAGGAGTGCATTGCTTACCTCAAGCAGGAGCGCATCGGCATCATGTCCTTTGACCCACTCGACTCCATCCAGATCAAGGCCGTCGACTCGCAACTCAAGGGCATGCACAAAGGCATGCGCCTGGCCATCGACTGCATCAACTACGAACCGAAGCATGAGCGCGCCATGACCGCAGCGTGCGGTAACACGATGATCTGTGACACCGAAAAGATCGCCAAAGAGCTCAGGTATGAGCGTCGTGTGCAGGCCAAGGCGGTAACACTGGACGGTCGTGTCATCAGCAAGGGTGGAACCCAGACGGGTGGCGAGCTGGATCGTGACGACGACGGCGGCGAGCAGGCGTGGGACGAGAAGTCGTACCAGACACTCCGCGACCGTGTCGATTCGATACAGAAGGAGCTTGCCAACCTCCCTAAACTCGAGGGTTCGCGACAACAAGAGCAGACGATCGAGGCTGAGCTGCTAGACCTGACCGATCAAGTCAGACGCGCACAGGACGAAACCAAGGCCCTGTCACGCAACATCGATAGCCTGAAGAAAGAACTGGCCCACCACAAGAGCGAACTGAGAGGCGTACGACCGAACCTAGATCAGCAGACGCAGCGACTGCGAAACAGAGAGGACGAGCTCAGAGGCTTCCAAGACTCGGTCAACCAAGTCACCGACGGTGTGTTTGCCACCTTCTGCCAAAGACTCGGCTACGCGTCCATTCGAGACTACGAGGACCAGCAGGGCACAGTCCAGCAGGAGGCTGCCGAGAAGCGTCTCGAGTTCACCAGACAGCGCAGCAAGCTCTCGTTCCTGCTCAAGCAGCTCGAGTCTTCGCTCCAGGGCATCGAGGACCGTCTTCAAGTGGCCGAGAGCAAGATTGGGCGAATCGATGCTCAGCTTGCAGAGCACCAGGCGAAGCAAGAGGAGCTGCAGAACTCGAGAGATGTTCTCGAGGCCGAGCTAGAGGAGCTGCAAGAGAAGCGCCAAGCTTTGGAGGAGAAGCTGACCGCACGAGCTGTTGCTGTCAAGGAAGCACGCCGTGCCCTCGATCAGCGCAACGAAAAGGTCAAGAAGGTACTGAGGGAGGTTGACGTGGAAGAAGCCAAGATCAAGACGAGCGCAACGAGCCGATACAACACGCTCAAAGAGTGCAGGGTGAACGAGATCCACATCCCGCTTACACCCGACTCCAACCCCCTCACCTCGTTGCCCATGACGGATCTGCCTCGCCCTGATGCGGACGCCATGGATGTTGACGAGGACCCTGACAACACACAGATCCAGCAACCAGAGGTGGACGACTACGGTATCGACGTCGACTTCGAAGAGCTCGAGGAAGAGCTCAAGACTGAGCTTCTCGAGATACTCGAAAACGTAGGCCACCCCTCCCTCTCTTCCAACCCAACTAACACCCAGCAGGAGGACTCGCAAGACGACAAGGTCCAGTCCGCCGTCCTCTCCGCCCTGCGTGAAGCCGAAGCCCGTCTCACCGACACAATCACCCGCCTGGAGACGGACATTTCAAAAGCAACACCCAACATGCGCGCCGGCGAGCGTCTAGCAGCCACCGAAGCGCGCCTCGCGGCCGTCGACGCCGACTTTGCCAGCACGCGCAAGCGAGCAGCCACAGCCAAGAAGGCGTTTGAAGACGTAAAGCAGCGGCGCCACGACCTCTTCATGAAAGCCTTCAACCACATCTCCGAGAACATTGGCGGCACCTACAAGGACCTGACCAAATCCCCCCAGTTCCCTCTCGGCGGGCAAGCGTACCTCGACATGGAAGACAGCACGGAGCCGTACCTAGCGGGGCTAAAATACCACGCCATGCCCCCGCTCAAGCGCTTCCGCGACATGGAGCACCTCTCCGGCGGCGAGAAGACGATCGCTGCCCTCGCCCTGCTCTTCGCCATCCACAGCTACCAACCGAGTCCCTTCTTCGTGCTCGATGAAGTCGACGCCGCCCTCGACAACGTCAACGTCAGCCGCGTCGCAAAGTACGTCCGCGAGCACGCCAGCCCGGGCATGCAGTTCATCGTCATCAGCCTGAAAGCCGGCTTCTTCCAGGAGAGCGAGACGCTCGTGGGCGTCATGCGCGATCAGAGCAAGATGACGAGCCAGTACCTCAGTTTAGACGTACGTCTTCCTCCCGATTCGGAGATGCCAAGCTAACAATGCGTAGTTGAGGAAATACCCGGCGTGAGCGAGGACAAGCCTCGATTGAGATTGCGTGTAGGCAAAATGAAATGAAATGCGATGCGATGCGATGCGATGCGATGCGATGCGAGGAAGAGGATGGATGTACTTCCATACACCCCAATGCACCCCATTGCCTCCCCTGCATTCTACCCGTGCTGCACTAGCCCGTCCGTGTTCTTCCTTCCCCTTTGTACCCAACTACGCATATCTTATCCGTTTGTTGCTATCTCTCATCTCTCATCTCTCATCTCTCATCTCTCATCTCTCATCTCTCTGTCTGCGTACAAGTACAAGTACAAGTATAAGTACATGTACAAGTACAAGTACATGTACATGTACACACAGACACAAACCTAACCCCTAACCCCTAACCCCTAATCCCTACCTCTAAATCAGAATTGTAATCAGAATAAGAATAAGAATCAGAATCAGAATTGTGATCAGAATTGTGATTAGAATTGTACCCCTACACCCACACAGCCAAAAAAATAACAAAAAGAACAAGAAAAGAATAAGAAAAAAACAAGAAAAAAAAAGGAGGGGGGGAAAGAGGGGAGAGGTAGGAGGTAGAGAAAAGGTAGCAAGTACCAGGAAAGGCAAAAGAAGAAGAAGAAGCTTAAGAAGAAGAAGAAGCTTAAGAAGAAGAAGAAGAAGAAGAAGAAGAAGAAGAAGAAGAAGAAGAAGAAGAAGAAGAAGAAGAAGAAGAAGAAGCTTAAGAAGAAGCTTAAGAAGAAGAAGAAGAAGAAAAACCTAACCTTTAACCCCTAATCCCTACCTCTACCTCTGAATCAGAATCAGAATAAGAATAAGAATTAGAATTATTATTGAAATAGTAATTATACCCCCACACCCACACAGCCAAAATAATAATAAAAAGAACAAGAAAAGAACAAAAAAAAGAACAAGAAAAAAACAAGAAAAAAAAGGAGGGGGGGAAAGAGGGGAGAGGTAGGAGGTAGAGAAAAGGTAGCAAGTACCAGGAAAGGCAAAAGAAGAAGAAGAAGCTTAAGAAGAAGAAGAAGAAGAAGAAGAAGAAGAAGAAGAAGAAGAAGAAGAAGAAGAAGAAGAAGAAGAAGAAGAAGAAGAAGAAGAAGAAGAAGAAGAAGAAGAAAAACCTAACCTTTAACCCCTAATCCCTACCTCTACCTCTAAATCAGAATCAGAATAAGAATAAGAATTAGAATTATTATTGAAATAGTAATTATACCCCACACCCACACAGCCAAAATAATAATAAAAAGAACAAGAAAAGAACAAAAAAAAGAACAAGAAAAAAACAAGAAAAAAAAAAGGAGGGGGGAAAGAGGGGAGAGGTAGGAGGTAGAGAAAAGGTAGCAAGTACCAGGAAAGGCAAAAGAAGAAGAAGAAGCTTAAGAAGAAGAAGAAGAAGAAGAAGAAGAAGAAGAAGAAGAAGAAGAAGAAGAAGAAGAAGAAGAAGAAGAAGAAGAAGAAGAAGAAGAAGAAGAAGAAGAAGAAAAACCTAACCTTTAACCCCTAATCCCTACCTCTACCTCTAAATCAGAATCAGAATTAGAATAAGAATAAGAATAAGAATTAAAATTGTTATTAAAATTGTAATTATACCCCTACACCTACACAGCTAAAAAATAACAAAAAGAATAAGAAAAGAACAAGAAAAGAATAAGAAAAGAACTAGAAAAGAATAAGAAAAAAAAAGGAGGGGGGAAAGAGGGGAGAGGTAGGAGGTGGAGAAAAGGTAGTAAGTACCAGGAAAGGAGAGGAAAGGAAAGGCGAAGAAAGGAAGAAGAAGAAGAAAAACCTAACCTCTAACCCCTAATCCCTACCTCTACCTCTACCTCTAAATCAGAATAAGAATAAGAATTATAATTAGAATTGTTATTAAAATTGTAATTATACCCCTACACCCACACAGCTAAAAAAATAATAAAAAAAATAAAAAAAGAATAAAAAAAAGAATAAGAAAAAAATAAGAAAAAAAAAAGGAGGGGGGGAAAGAGGGGAGAAGTAGGAGGTAGAGAAAAGGTAGTAAGTACCAGGAAAGGAGAGGAAAGGAAAGGCGAAGAAAGAAGAAGAAGAAGAAGAAGAAGAAGCTTAAGAAGAAGAAGAAGAAGAAGAAGAAAGCTTACGAGTAGTACATTGATCTAATACATTGATCTAGCAGTACTCTCCTCTACGCGCAATGCCTCCTCAGACAGGAAGCTTGTAGCTAGAAGATAGCACTTGTTGATTATCGAGACTGTTCGGGGGTGGTCTGGACTTGGCTGGTGGTGGGCTTGGGGTGACGAGTAGGGGTTGGGTTGGTGGATTGGTGGGGTGGGGGATGTGGATGTGGATGTGGATGTGGATGTGGATGTGGATGTGGATGTGGATGTGGATGTGGATGTGGATGTGGATGACAACGTGAAGACAAATGTGGATGTGAATGTGAAAGTAAATGTGTGACAGATATAGTACAGAGAAACGTATCGTGTCGTGACGAACAAGGCACTCCTCTCCGTGCACTTCGCTGCTCAAGGTTGAAGCGGAACGGCGTCTTCTCGCCTCACAGCCTCGTCTCACCTCACCACCTGTCGGCGCTGATATTCCGCCTCCTCGTCTTCCAGCTCGCCGGCCTCGTAGTACAGCTCGTCGTCGTCGATATCCGCATACCCAAACACACTGCGGTACAGGCGCTCGCCCAGCCCCTTTTTCTGCGCCATGGCCAGCACCATGACGATGGGAAGGTGCCACACACTGGCCCAGAACAGGCCTCTCGCTGTGCCCTTGTGGCCGTCGGCTCTGTAGAACTGCCAGGCCTTCCAGGCCATCCAGCCATTCACGGCCGACGAGGTGGCGATGTAGGATGGGTCTGTGATGCCGCAGTAGGACAGCGCGATGCAGACGGGGAACATGAGGAGTGCGTAGCGGAGCGCGACGCGGCCGTTCTGGCGCGGGTTGACCCAGGCTAGCATGCGGTAGCCGGCGGCGCGGTACTCGTCGCGAATGGACCAGCTGAGCGAGTTGAAGTGCGGGAACTGCCAGGCGAAGAGCAGCGCGGCGCACAGCCAGCCGCCTGCGCTCCCTTGGCCGAACAGGAGCTCCTCCCAGGTCCCATCGTGCGCGTACTGGCTTGCGGCGGCGGTCCAGCCCATCAGCGGAGGCAGGCCGCCGACGACGGCGCCGACCCAGGTGTTGAGTACCGAGACGCGCTTCAGCGGGGTGTAAATGCCGGCATAGAGGACAATGTTGCCGAGGCCCAGCAGCGCCGTGGTGGGGTTGACGCCGTAGTAGAGCGCGCCGGTGCCCACGATGCCGCAGGCGACGGCGAAGACGACGGCGCCGCGTGGCGAGATGAGCTTGCGCACCAGCGGGCGGTTACGTGTGCGGCTCATCTGGGCGTCGAACTTGGGCTCCATGAGCATGTTGAAGGCATTGGCCGACGCGCTGCACAGGGCAGTGCCTGTGGTCAGGAACAGGAGCGTGAGCGCGGACAGCGAGGGCGTGGCGGTCGCGGCCGTGGACAGCAGCTGCGGGACGGGGTAGAGGCTGTAGGTGGCGGTGGCGGTGAGGACGACGAGGAAGGAGAGGCGTGGTTTCGAGAGCGAGAGGTAGGTGAAGAAGAGGCGTTTGAGCGACGTTTGGGTCGTGGCCAGGTCGGCGAGGCGCGCCGAGGCGTCGAGGGGGATGGGGTAGGCTTCGCTGCCTTTGCTGCCTTCTCTGCCTTCTCTGCCGTCTCTGCCGTCTCTGCCGTCTCTGCCGTCTCTGCCGTCTCTGCCGTCTCTGCCGTCTCTGCCGTCTCTGCCGTCTCTGCCGTCTCTGCCGTCTCTGCCGTCTCTGCCTTCTCTGGTGGGAGACTGTGCAGCGACTTCCTTGGCGCGCTTCCGCCGCCGGTGCGGGAGGACGTCTTCTGTGGAGGTTGCGGTGGTGGCATCTTGCGGCGACAGCGATGGTGGTTCCCCAGGCTTGCCCGCGGCAATGGAGCTCTGCAGTTCTCTTTTTGGCTGCCAGAACGAGTCCTTCAGGAGCGAGTTCTTGCCGAAGAAGTCGTTGCTGAACGAGTTCCGGCTCTTGCCCACGGCCACGGCGCCGGCTCTATGGGATGGCCTGGTCGAGAAGGCCTGGCGCGAGGGCGTCGGTGATCGCGCCAGCAGCTTTCGCCAGCACTGCAGGCATATCGTGTTCGCATCGCGGCCAGCAGTCCATCGTGGCAGCCCCGGTCGAAGGCTCATGACGGCATACGGCGAAGTAGCTGCGCGTAGAGGTCATGCCATACTTTTCCACGCACATGATCAGCGCCAAGCCGACGCCGACGCCGGACCGCCGAGGGCCGACTCGAGACACGCGCGTGGTCCAGTGGAGAAGTCATGATTATGCACTCATTCACCCAATCGACAGCAATATAGCCAGACTTTGCTTCGACGTGAACAGCGTTGGCTGCCACATAAACAGGACGAGCTTGACGTGAAAAGAATATGCTGTAATTCTAGCAGACCGCGTGGGCTATTATACATCTAAGCAGGCTGGGAAAGCGGCCTTCTCTGGCCTCCCTGTGCCTGAGATCAATGCAGACGAGCCGCCCCGGCTCCAACAAGAATGCTGCACCCAACGCTCCCTCTCTGCTTATCATCACAAAACCTACTCGCTGTCGTTAGGGTTCGTGTCCGACTCGTACTCAAAATCCCCAGGCAGCGACGCCTCTTCATCGCCCTCGTCTACCAGGTTGTCCGTTGTGGGGCCAGACGACTCTGCCTCCGCAGCACCCTCGGCTGCCTGTTCACCAGACGACCCCGATGCTCCCGGCGCTGGTGCTGGCGCCGCCTTCTTGACCTTGAGCTCGAGCAGCGTCTTGGGCTCCGAAGGCTTGGTGTCTGTGAGAAGAATCACACCAAGGGTTGGCTGTGTATGAGTTAGCAGTGACCATTTACGCAGGACGTGACGACTACCAACCTTCTTGACTGGGATGAAGCGATCCCCAGGGAATGTAATGTGCTTCACCTGGGCTGGCAGAACACGCGACATGTTCTCCAGCTCGTAGCCAACCTTCTCCTTCTCCGCCTTCTTCTTAGGCGATTCCGTTGAGGCGCCTTCGGCCTTCTCATCCTCCTTCTTCTCGTCGTCCTTCTTCTCATCATCGACATCCATCTTGTCGTCGTCCGCAGGCTTGGGTGTGGTGGGTGTCTGGTCAACATCCATGCTCTCACGTCGGCGCTGGCGCTCCTTCACCATCCGTCGGCGCTTGTCCTGAGCTGTTGTCGACAGAACCGCAGTCTTGATCTTCTCAGGTGCCTCCTCGGCCTTGACCTCCGTCTCTGGTGGGTAGTCGAACATGCTGGGTCGGGTGTTGCTGTGGAACTTGAACGAGGGGATCTGGAGGTCCTGGTCGACACCGATAATGGCCGTGGGTGTGAAGCTGAGCGACAGGAAATGTGTCAAGGGGAACCAGTACCAGTACTGCGTGAAGACGGCCATGCCGACAATGGCGGCCATGTTCAGGTTGCCAGTTGGTGTCTGCAGACCGATTGTGCAGTTACGACCTCCAGCATCGATGATACCGAGGGCGAGCGCACATCCCATCTTAGCCATGGCGTCCTCATGACGGTCACCGATGATCTTGGTAAGCTGCTTCCTGATGGATGCAACCTTGGGGTTCGTGGCCTCGTTCTGCTGTACCATGATCATAGCAAGAGCGATCAGAGCACCCTGTCGGACAAAATCGGTAGAGTCCTTCATCATGGGCTCCAACAGGTCGACGGCTTCGGGAAGTCCGGTACCAGCGCATGCGATACCGAGAGCCATGGTAGCTCCATAACGCACGTGCGGGTTGTACGACTCGGAGAGGAGCTCAACCATGCGAGGGACGCTGCCAGGCTTCCTGAACAGCACAAATCCCAAGCTCATGACTGCTACTCGGCGGACATCATCGCTGACATCGCTGACAGCGACGTGCAACAACCTGCGGACGGCCTTGTTGCTGCCTGTGCCACAGTACGCCAAAGCAATGGTCATGATACCACCGTAGCGCAGGGTTGGGTCTGGGTCTTCAAGAAGGCCGTTGATGAGCTCGTCCGCAGCCTCCTGTCGGGCATACATGATGAGTGCCATCCCCATGGCGAGACCACGGACAATCTTCTCGTGCTGTGTGTCGTGTGCGTACTGGATCATGTCCTCGAGAGCCTTGATGCTGCCGGTGCCAAGCATGACAAGACCCATGGAGAGACCGACAGCTTCACCGTTGATGGCAGAGTCGGTGTACAAGACGCTCTTGAAGGCATCGAAGATCTCCTCCGATCCGGTAGCCATACCAGCAACACCGACACCGAGCGCACCGCCATGCTGAATGACCTCCTCAGATGCGTTCTGGAACTGCTTGACCAGGTAGTCGAGGACGTTGCTGCCGTGGTTGGCGTAGATCAGACCGAGAGCATACAGGGATCCACCCTGCTCGTAGTGAGAGCCAGTCGAGACGCTGTCCTTTGGCAGGTAGGGGTCGAGCAACTTTTGGCCCTGGGTGATGTTGCCACGGTGGATGACACCGAGAGCAGCAGTGGCCGAGAACTTGGACCAGTTGACCGCCTTGCCCAACCAGTCCAGGTTCTCGCGGAAGAATGTGTCGTTTGTGGTACCGGCGTTCATGAAGGCGTTGGCGAACGTGACGCTGCTGTGGAATATCGAGCTTCGTGCCTCGAGGCTGTCGCGAATCTTGTTCAGGACGGACTTGTCTGTACGGTTGTTCCTGTAGAGGAATTCGAGGTTCAGTTCGATGCTCTTCGTTCCCCGCAGGATGTGGCGTACGGAGCTGAAGGCTTTGTTGTGATCGTCGCTGCTCGACTTATTCGTGCGAGGTGGCAGATCCGAGACGTTGCTTGTATCCGCGTCGGCGAGCAGAGAGTCCGACTCCTTTGCCTCAGATGCGTCACCATTGGCAGAAGGCTTCGACTCGTCGTCGTCGCCTTCAGACTCGGGCAAATCCGCCATAACCTTCGCGAGGAACTCCTGGGTACCGTTCTCGTATAGATCGAAAGAGATCTGGTAAGCAGTCGCGAGCGACTTGTCGTCGCCCTGCTCCACCAACTGGCGGACAAGCTTGGACGCGAGCGAGTGCTGGTCGAGGTAAGTAACGCATTTGGCGATCGAGAAGTAGTCGGGATTGGGGATCTCGTTGTCGTTGAGCAGATCGAGGATGAGACGGAGGATCTGTCTTGGATTAGCTGGTTGCTATAATTGTCTTCCTCTGCAACGACTTACTTCATTCCTCAGACCCCTCTCCTGCACGACGTTCATGCAGATATCGAGGACGTAGTCCATCAACTCCTCGCTCTTCGTGGAAGCGCCCGTAGCAGGCTTCTTGCCCGCCTTCTTCTTCTCGTCCTGGCTTGCTCGTACGATGGACGCACGCAAGACATCGAGATTCCGCGCCTCGATCGCGATGCCCACGACCTGCTTGTAGTCGCCGCTCTCGTAGCAGCTCTCGAATATCCGCCGTATCGTAGCTTGCAGGTTCTTCTGAACGTTCCTCTGCAGCATCATGGGCGTGGGGTGTGCTCCGACCACACCAGCATTGCCGCCACCTGGAATTGTGGGGTCGAATGTGTTGGAGTCCTCGCGAGAAAGCAGCGACTTGGAGGGCAGCGCGGATTGCGAGAAGGGTGTGATGGGCGAGGTCAGGCTAGCCGAGGTGCTAGCAGCACCTGTCGAGCCTCCGGTAAACGATATGCTCAGCTGCGGAGTCGCCTGGCTTGCCTTGCTGACTGGGGTCGGGGGGTTGTGCATGGCGGACATGGCGATGTACGTGTCGACGCATTTCGCTGAAACAAGCAGGTTAGCCATCAGGGCTTCTGAGGCGGAGGGTGTCCGCTATGGAAAGTGCAAGATGCAGCGTTTCAAGCAGAGTACACCCGGGGGAGTTTGCGTCCTGCTTACCTAGTATTGTCTCCTCGAATTCACCAGCCTTGTGGATGTCTAGGAGCTTGCCAGCACCCAGCGCAAAGACCATGCTCTCGTTGTATTCTTGCAGCTGGTAGTAGACCTTGGCTGCGACAAGCGCGGCGAGCTCTCGCTCGGGGAACGACTCATCTTCGTAGAGGGCCTCACTATGACGCACGCTCGTTAGTAGCTGATGTGAATGGACGACGTGGCGGGCAGGGGGGTTGAAAGCGGACGTAGGGCTCTTACATCTGACTGACTGAGCCCGCAACTTCCGGCCACAGCAGATCGATCTGGTCGTTTAACTGATGCAGGGCGAAGGACCGCAGCGCTGGATCTGGCTCGGAGAGGAACCCAACGACACCGGCAGCGGAAGTGAGGCCAACCATGGTGACGGAAGCTGGCAGATGGCGGTTGTAGGGCTGTGGGGCTGTAGCTAAGGTGGTGCCCGCGGTGTTGGTGTTGGTGTTGGTGTTGGTGTTGGTGACAGCTGCGTTGATTGCGGAAGGAAGTAGAAGGCAATGGAGCTGTGTGGCGGCGCGTGCGAGAGCTGCGGCGGTCAAAGGCGGTGTTGGGACGATGCAGCGCAGACTGGATCGTGTGTGCTGCGCGGTCAAGGAAGGACAGGAAAGGGAAGTGGCGTGGGTGATGGGGTTGGCGCGAGCCGTGGTGGTGTTGTATTCGACGATGGACGTGACGCCAGCCGAAACAGCTCGTTGGAGGCAAACGAAGCGCGCGATGACCTAATCCTTCTCACATGCACAACAGCGCACGCGATAAGCCACAGCTCTCCAGCCTACTACGTTACACGGAATTGTTGACAGTCCTGTGTTCCACGAACCTGCACTCAACAGCAGCAGTAACCATTGCCCTCCAGCTCTGCTTGCGCAGTACATGCCGGTCTTGGCACGCGCTTAGGTGGTTGTGGTTGCCTTCTGAGCTCAGCGTACGTTTCACGTCACCTCACCAAGCACGTGGATGCGCCAGAGCAATGGATGTGAGAACCGCAACCGATTGCTGCAGTGAAAAGGGGTATCTTATTTTGACGCGTTCAACGCCGCTCCATATGCTGCGTCCCACCTGTACACAAAACGCCGTATCAATACCCATTACAATAATGCATCGCCATCCAGTCTTCGCGACTTAAGCCGGACCTTGAGGCGTTATCTCGCGCGAGAGAACGCGCAGGTTGTTGAGCATGCCATTGATCAAGGGTTCAAAGCTGTTCACCTCCTTCCTCCGTACCTTGTCCGCATTGTCCAGCAACACCTGCGAGTCGAGTTCCAGCTCGAGCTCGTGGTTCTTGCTCGGCCCCTGTACAACCTGCGTCAGATCGACCTGGTATGCACCAAGCCAGGAGTACGACATTCGATCCTTCTGGCGCTGCATGCTCTGCAGCGTCTTTCCAGGGTCGACGCTGGGTTCCAGGTCTTCAATGGGTCCAGGGTAGTCGATTTCCAGATTGATACCGATACGATAGTCCCATTCCGTCTGCGGGGAGCTGATTTCCAGATTGGCTATGCGGAGCTTGATGATCTTGCGTAGAACACTGCCCGTCCTTGCATCTCTAGAGACACGGATCCGCTCCTTCTTCTGCGCTTGTGCAATCAGCACTCGCACCGTGGGAGGGAGGTTGTCGAACGCTTTCTGGGAGACCTCGTAGAACTGATCGATCTCTTTGGTGTGGCTGTATTTGATCGGAGCCCGGTTGGAACCCGAGGCCGGTGCCGAGCGCTGGACCTGGCCGTTGAGGTACATGTTCATGCGCTTGTGCTGCTCCATGGTCATTGTGCTCTCAAACTTGACGTCCAGGTTGTCGTTCCTCCGCAGCACGCATTCCGTGTCGTGGAAGCCACGCAGACGGTTGCTGCTGTGCTTGTCGATGATTTGGCCCCAACGCGCTTCCACTTCGAGCTGCGTGGCTGGTGACTCCGCGATAGCCTTGCGCACGAGCTCGTTATTCACGGCGGTCGTCCAAATGAAATCGCACACCTTGCGCGAGACGTCATCGTAGACGTGCGCATCGTTGGACACAGGTCGCTCGAAGCCTGCAAGCTCGTTGGCGGTGGCCGGCGCCGGCGCGGCAGCCGAGGGTGCAGGTGGTGGTGGTGGTGGTTGTGGTGGTCCGTTGCGTTGCCCCATGGCCGGAGCCTGGTGATGCGCCTGGGGCTGTACAGGCGGCGGAGGGGGTCGCGCTTGTTGGCGCTGTTGGTCTTGTAGTCGCTGGAGTTCCTCGGGCAGCTCCTCGCCCTCTCTATACGCCCATATCGGCTTGGGTTCGTATCGCTTGCGCTTCAGTGGTGTCGCTCTCGCGTTCGTCGTCGGCAGCTTCGAGGATGCGGAGACGGGACTCGGCTGCGACATGGCGTGCGCAATCGAGCTGGACCGGCGCGGTAGCACCAGCCCCTCATCTTGGTTCACTATCGCGGATAGATCCATGGTTGGTGGTGGTAGAGTGTCACGATCCATGGCCGTGTCTAGGAGTGATTGGAAGCACCACGCTAAGGCCTTTTAGTCATCCAGGGATCTTTAGGCGTCCTTTGTCTGAGGCTCAGTCTGCTTCCGGTCACGCATACAGGAAGTCTATCACAAGACTCGAGGTAAGATGGCGTTACAGAGTCCGAGCACGTCGTGAGGTTGCATTCGAGGTTTGCTTCCATCCACTAGTGTGTGCACCGAGCATCACCAAGTACGCCAAACCGCAATGGCTCCGACGAGTCATGTGAGGTATCTTTGTTCATTGCAGCGTCATCTCTCATCTCATTATTGACACGACTCTTTACGTTATAGCCGACAGTGTCCTCTCCTCTAAGCCTCCTGGTCCAAACCAAGATCCTCCGTCGCTGGGACGATGCGGAGCGTGTTGGTATGGCCCATGCCGCCCCTCCAACCTTGTACACAGACAACGGGGTCACCCTTGCTCAGAACACCGAGCTTGATGGCGTTCATGATACCCCACTTAAGACGGCGGTCGACATCCTCCTGCCAAGGGCTCGACTTGAAGTCGGGCTTCTCCTCGGGGAAGTAGAAGGGGTATACACCGCGGTACAGATGAGAGTACTGCGATTGTTAGCGCAAACTTCATATCCAAGTGACTGGTAGACTCACCCTGCAGGCAGTGTCGTTACGAGAAACCATGATGATGGGGCAGACGGGGCGGTACTTGGAGACAAGACGAGCAGTGGTACCGCTCGTTGTCAGAACAAGAATGGCACCAGCGTTCTGCTCGAGAGACGCGCTGACGGCGGCCATGGCGCAAGTCTCGGTGGTGGGGCAGGGGATAGGCGCCAGCTTCCTCAGCTCGTCAAAGGCGTTGACGTAGGGAATGGCGACCTCGGCGAGCAAGCAGGTCTCGTGCATCATGGTGACAGCCTCGATGGGGTAGTCGCCCTTGGCCGTCTCTCCAGACAACATGACGCAGTCGGAGCCGTCGAGAACGGCGTTGCCGACATCGCTGACCTCGGCACGGGTAGGGCGAGGGTTGTATGTCATGGACTCGAGCATCTGCGTGGCGGTGATGACGGGCTTCCCGGCGATGTTGCACTTTGTGATCATCATCTTCTGGGCAATGAAGACCTGGCTGGGAGGGATCTCGATGCCAAGATCACCACGGGCGACCATGACACCGTCTGTCTCCCTGAGGATCTCGTCGAAGTTGTTCACTCCCTGCTGGTTCTCGACCTTGGCAATGATCTGGATGTCCTTGCCCTCTTCGCCGAGGACCTCGCGGATGGCGGTGATGTCGCTGCCGCGGCGGATGAAAGAAGCAAAGACCATGTCGACCTTGTTCTTGACACCAAACTTGAGATCGGCCTTGTCCTTTTCAGACAGAGGAGGCAGGTCGATGTCGGTCTTGGGCAGGTTGACGCCCTTCTTGGACGAAATCTTGCCGTTGTTGACGCACTTGACCTTGATGGTCTGCTCGTCGACAACCTCGAGGACCTCGAAGGACAGCACGCCGTCGTCGACGTAGATTGTGCGGCCGGCCTCGATGACCTTTGTGATGTTCTTGTAGTCGACGTACATGTTCTTGTCGTCCGAGGCTGTGGCGTACTGCTCATCGGTGGTGATGTTCAGGACGGTGCCGGCCTTGATGGGGATATCGGCGTCGCCGACCGTGTTGCCGGTGCGGATCTCAGGGCCCTTTGTGTCGAGGGCAATGGCGAGCGGGCGGCCGGCCTGGGTCCTCTCGGCCTCGCGGGCGTTGTCGATGACCGACTGGTGGTACTCGTAGGAGCCGTGGGAGAAGTTCATGCGGACGACGTTCAAGCCAGCCTTGCGCAGAGCGTTCATCTTCTCGGCCGAGTTGGTCTTGGGGCCGATGGTGCCGATGATCGAGGTGCGGCGGTACTCCTTGGCCGGGTGGTACTCGGTGTTGAGCTGGCTGAGCCATTCGATCCTGGTCCTGCCAGCGTTGAGGTGGTCCAGTCTGCAGGCAGTGTGTCAGCAGGCGTGTGTGCACAGATAAGCGTGTTGGCGGGCTGGGGGTGCATCGACGGGCGCTTCATGGGCCTCTTTTCGCGCAGAGACTACCTTGAATTACGCCGCAGCCAAGCACCTCTGCTGCCGTTGCCGTGGTGGACGTACGCGTTCGCCATTGCTGCGGTGTGGGTGTGGGTGTGGGTGTGTATAGATCAACACAGGGAGAAGCTGTTCAAGAGGGAGTGGAGCGGAATGCAGGGCCGGACGCTGCTGCCGTCTGAGTAACTGCAATGGCTCTTGGGTGGGCTGAAGAGGGAGAGAGGGAGGGAGAGAGAGAGAGAGAGAGAGAGAGGAAAGAATCAGGCGGGCGTGTTTCTAGAGGGAATGCGCCTGGGCGGGTTTTGTTCTCGCAGGAAAAGTGGTTGGCGCGGGCGGGCGTGTTGAGCTTGGAGGGGCAGCGTTTTGCGCTAAGCGGCGCGTGGGGCTTCCTCTGCTGCAGTCCAGTACGAAACGCTGAGCGTGGGCGGGATAAGCTGCGGACAGGAACAGAAACAGGGACAGGGATAGGACAGGAACAGGACTGGGAACTCGAACAGGAACAGGAACAGGGACAGAAGCAAGTGGAGACGGAGCCTGCGATGCGGTGGGATTGAACAGCGTCTGCTGGCCAAGGCTGGATACTGGATACTGGATACTGGTTACTGGTTACTGGTTACTGGATACTGTTTACTGGTTACTGGTTACTGGTTACAAGACAGGTGCTTCTGCAGTCCACCCACGTCGCACCCAAGCATGCCGCCCAGATAAGCCCCGTGTTTTTCACAACCACTGAAAATTTGTCGTCTCCGCTTGCCTGGCTGGGCGTGTGTTTGCCGTCGTGCGCGGCCGGATGTCGACGAGGGTGGGCGTGTCATGCTCTGGCGACGAGCTCCACCCACCGAGCTCGCGTCCTGGGCGGTTTCATGGGGTCAAGGCTATGAGAAAGGCCAAACGCACAGCAGCGAGGCTCGGCCATTTATAGCACCACGCGCTGGAATCCCTCGTTCCTACATGACCCGAACCTGTGCTCCGCATCGCCGTGCCTGACGCTCGTTCCCGAGGATGCGGCGCTCAAGCTCGGAAAAGAGGCAGACAGGACCAAGGCCGCGCGCCTGTTGCCCGCTCTCTCTTTGCCCAAGAGCCGGCCGTGGGTGGCTGCGCAGTTGACACGCAGAGCTGCTACATGCAAACCAACCCTCACGCGCGCCCAGAGAGATCCAGCCGGCTCCAGCCCAGCCCGTCGCAATTCAAGCTTTCTGGGATATGCCTCTGCTGCTAAAGCTGTTTGAAGACCGACCCACTGACAACGCAGATTCACATGCTGCCACTGACTAACCAAGGCACCAGCCACACCTCCACCCTTGGTTGCCCTGCATCACCGCAACAACAGCCCTCCCCTCCTACTCCCGCACCGCCCGCCGTAAACACAACCCGTCCGTGAACAGCTGACGACTGAGGCTCCTACCTGTGCAGACCACACACCCTCGAAACAAGCCGCCCTCGACCTCCTCAGCCCCATACCCACCCACCTCCACGAATCGCCAACATGGTCCTCGGCAAGGTTGCCCACTACGCCTTCGACGCAGTCCTAGGTACGTCGACACGCCCAACACTTCTGTAACCGCTTGGCCAACCTCTCACACAGTCTCCGCCTTCCTGGCCGGCGTCCGACGCTCCACAGGCCTCACGTAGGTGGTCCCCCGTCTCTCCGCGCGCGACCTGCACCTCTTGCTGCCTCCCCCAGCCCACTCTCACCACCGCATTCGCACATCCCGCACACCCACGCACGGACCCACGCACCCACGCACGCACCTCCAGAACCCAGCTAACAGCGGTGCTGACGCTAGCCCCAGTGTGAAGCCCGAGCAATTCAGCGACACCCCCAGCGTGCAGAAGTGGCTCGACAACTACCTGTGGGTCGGCGAGACGGTCATGGACCAGAGCGTGGCCTTGTTCGCCAGCTCCAGCTACTTTGAGAGGAAGCGATAGACCCGTGCACATCTCGAGGAAGCGAGAGGACGGGGAAGAAGAAGAAGAGCGGGAAGAGAGACAACAAGGAAGAAGAAGAAGAGCTGAAAAAGACAACGAGGAAGAACAAGAAGCACTGGAAACGTAGTGCACAGCGAAAAGTTGTGCATCCGAGGAGAGGGCTACCATCCACGCAGTGTGTACAGCCGATGGTGGCTCGAGTGCATACGGCTTGGGAACTCGGCTCACTTAGGCAAGCGGCGTTTTGGGTGCTGCTTAGATTACCGTCATGAATACTGCCTAGGTTACCGCTATGAATACTGCCTAGATTACCGCTATGAATACTGTTTAGATTACCGCCATGATCACTGCGTAGAGTACCGCCATAAATACTGCCTAGATTACTGCCATAAATACTGCTTAGGTTACTACTACAATTACTGCTTGAGTACCGCTTTGGTTGTTTGAAATCACGCGAGAACAGAGGTGCTTTTGTGTCTGTATAGGTGCCAAGTCGCATGCTCATGTGGTAGAGAGCGAGCATGGCGCATGCTGTGCTTGCAACACACTTCCACGCCTACCTCCGCTTGAATCGAAAGCCCGTCTCCTCCTCGTCGCTATCCTCTTCTCTCCTACGGATCCTCCCCCTCTTGCTCGCTGGCGCTCCACGTACCGCGCCGCCTGCTCTCTTCCTCCTCGCGTCCGCCTCGGAGACCTGCGTTTCAGCCACCCTCTGCGTCCGCGCGCTGCTCTTCTGAGTCCTGAGCTCGACAATCTCCTCGTCGTCCGGCCCGCTATCCTCCACGTTGATGACCTCGGGGATGACCTCGGGAGCCTCTTGCTGCGTGTGCGTCCGGCTCGTCCTCGCCCTGAAGCCCGCTTCGGGCTCAGACTCGTCCTCGCTCTCGACCACCCTGCGCCTGCTCTTGGCCAGGGCGCTGCCTCTGGGCTCCGTGTCCTCGAGGAAGAATCCAGAGTCGCCGAACCCCTTCTGCTTAGGCGCTTCTTCGAGCCTGACAATCACTTTGCGCGGAGCCACGCCCTGCTCTGCGCCGCGCCGGCGGAACTTCTTGAAGTTCTTGCGCCCGTTCCACGCCGCGTCCCATCGCTTGCTGTTGGCTCGTGCTTCGGCGGGAGTGCGTAGGCTGTCGCCGTTGCTGCCTTGGGCGCGAGGCAGAACATCCATTTCCTCGATGACGGCGAGGTTCTTCATCTGCTCAATATCAATCCCTTCGAGCTGCTCTCGCAAGCTCTCCTCGTCGGCTTTGCGCCGATCCTCCTCTTCCTTGGTGCGCAGGCGCGTCTGCTCTCGGACGTTGATGTCTTTGTCGGCTTTCTGTCTGGCTCGCTGCAGGCTCTCGAGCGCCTCAACGCCGCGTCTCTTAGGTTGAGCAACAGGCGTATGCGTCTCAGGCTCGACCGAGGCCGAGGGAGCGCGTGTCGCTGCTCGACGGCGCTTGATCTCTGCCGCGGCAGGGAAGAGAGACTCCATTTGCTCTTCCTTTTCGACAGTTTCGTGGACGGGTGATGGCGGCGCGAAGCGTGTCTGCGTCTGCGTCTGCGTCTGCATCTGCGTCTGCGTAGTTGGTACTGTTGTATACGGTTTCTCTGGCGCTTGCGTTGCGTTTCGAGCAGACTGCTGTACTGAATGCGGATTGTCTTCCATCTCAGTGTCCTCGATCTTGCGAACTTTGGGCGGCGGCTCGTAGTCATCGAAGCCTGTGAAACGACTTGTCGTTTTCGCACGATGAACACGCTTGCGAGGGTTTGGTTTCGTAGCCTCTTCCCTATTTGCTGACGACTCAGGTGCTTGCGAGGGCGCTCTGGATGCTGGTGTTCGCTCCCGTGTTGAACGACGTACTGAGGCTGGCTCGGGTGCATTCGATGCGATCTCACGTACCTTCTCCGGTGGCCGTTGAAGCGCAGCCCGGTCCTTTGTGATGATGACGTCCAAAAATTCGTTCTGGAAGATCGAACGCTGATTGAGGGCGATGTCGACATCGTTCATGAAAGTAACAGCCCAGTCATCAGCGCCGTCAGACGTGAGTGGCAGCCGAACAGTGACGACGGGCAGCTTGTCATTGCTCCCACGACTGTTTCTTTTCTTGCCAGCTACGCTTTGCACGTAGTCTACGTACTCCTGCACACTTGTCTTCCCGGGCTTGAGATCGAACAGCAATGCCTTTCCGCTGCCACCTGACACGGGATCCTGTAAGCTGTCGTGCTGACTCTGGCTCAGAAAGACAAAAGTGAGGTTTGAAAAGATCTCTGAGCGCGAGCTGTCCGGTTTGAGCATTTCCTGCGGCCGTGAAACAGGTTCGGTGGCAGTGGGCGGAACAAAGCCCTCTTCGTTCGGCCACCGGTCGTCAAAGTCCTCTTCCAGCTGCGAGGGGACATAGCCTCCTTCGCCGTCCATAGCACTGGTAGCGGCATTAATTACGGCATCGAGAAAATCGCCTGTGACGATGTGCTTCGCAGCGACAAGGCCTGAAAGCACGCGAGGCAGATTACGCTTTTGGGTTACGACGTGTGTCGTCTTGCCGAAGACAAAGTCTGTGGTGGTTTTGATGTCGAGCGCATGCAACTGTGCACTCCGAGCCTTCGACTCCTTGTTCTCTTTTGAAGCGTATGTGAAGACAACTGGCTTCCACACAATCTTGAACGGCGCATAGCCCAGTGCGAGCCTGATTGTATGTTCTTGTCCTTCCAGTGTTGCTTTGTCGTATTCCAACGACCCGTCCTCGTTCTTCCTGCTCTTCAGGTGCTTCTTCTCGTCGATGGTGGTGCCTTGTCTGCAACTCAGATCCGTAATCTCAATGTGCGACCTCGTGTGTAGCTTGGTGCCGGCGTCCGGTGGCACTTTGAGCACCCTGATCATGACGTGCTGTCTCGAAACGGCCTTGTTGTCGATCTTCCATGTCTTTCCTTCTGCGCTGTCTTTGCTGGACTTGGTGCGGCCGAACAGCTGCTGCGAGCCGGGTCGAAGCCAGACCCGCTTGCCGCCGAAGAGCGACTCGTGTTCGAGGAACCACATGACGACGGACACAGTGAGTGGCGATGCTATCGCATTGCAGTCGAGACGAAGTGTTCAACGCGCGAAGGCGAGCATTGTGCGGGTGCGCACATGCGACGTGCTGCGGCCTCGTAGGCTGCCTTGTGGTGTGTGGGGCGGCTGCACGTCAACAGGCTCGCGCCTTCCGTTGCAGCGCGCGCTGTCAGGTGAGCACTAATTCCACACTATCGCATCGCCTACACGCACTTACTTGCCAACACGTTGTAACCCTTAGCAGTGACCATACAAAAAGATTCGATTGTTCTTGTGTCTGCCGATCACGTGCGTCTATCGACCACAGCGTAAGCGTGGGGGCAGCATGTATAAAACTCACTACTCGCGCAGGCACGAGAATTTGGTCAGCCTTGGTGGAAAAAGTTCAGATTGGAGACTACGAAAGCACATTCAAAGCAAGATCACACGTAAAGAAGCGGAACATGTCATAGTGTACGAAAAGAAGGAGGTCCAGTGAGAGAGGGAAAGTCGTAAACTTTGGCTTGAACGTCGAAGGTTTTGATTGTGTTTGTTGACGAAGCCCACCACATTCTTGCTATAGTGCCCAACCTCCCGTTCATCGAAGAAGCACACAGTCTACACTTAATAAAGTCCAAGTCAATCTTCACTTATCGACTCATCGCGATATAAGACACCACCATCCACCACAGAAGCCGCACGCACATGAGCTTCCCACACCCGGTTGAGTGCCACAAAACCCCTCCCATCCCAATCGATCTTGTCCCTCCCACCCAAACGCTGCCAAAGTCAAAGACTGCAGGCGGTGGGTTCAGAGCTAGAATGCGAGGACCTATCCTCAAGCATCACACACGGACGCTCCGGTCATCGAGTGGTACGCCAGCTACGAAGGGCCTCTTCCTCCCGCACCACACGATGAGTTTACCGAGTACCAGATGCCACGCTCTATTCGATTGCCAGCAACAAGCCCCCATGCGTTCCTTATCTTTCTGAATCATGTGACACCCAGCCAGCATGCCTTGTGCGTGTGACCGTATGTGTATGCGAGAGAGATGGGAGACGGTCAAAATAGGCGTTGTCAATAGCGTGCTCTACTGCGGGACGTAGTTTTGATCGCACGAGATGACTAGCTGAAGATGTTTCACGAAGAACGTTCGCGTGAGCAATCTATGCAAAGCAGATGTGAGTGGCGAATGTTGACAGCCTGAGGAGGCTTCACAGTGGCATGGCGGTTGGTAAGATAGTGTCACTGGGGCTACCCAGGTGAGCAGAACCAACAGCATTAACAGAAGAAGCAAACATGGAAAAGACGCTGACCGGCGCAGCGGACAAGCGAACGCAAGTTCGGCCAGGTGTGTCAGAGGTATTCATAATTGCTGGAGGTACATGGCGTTGAGTAGCCACGATCGTAGAGCGGTGGTGTTGACTGGTATTGCTTATTTGTGAACCGACTTTCAGGGGACTTGAAACGACGAGGGACCATGATGAGTTTGAGTTGGATAGACTCAAGGCACTCGACTGATGGAGTGGGGTGAAGCGGAAGAACAGAGAAGGGGACGACCCGTTATATGGAGAGAGAATTGGCCACCCCTGCGCTCGCCTGCAGAAGCTTTGGTGCAAGCGTTTGCCGGCGACAGGAAGGCCAGATGAGGTGGTCGGGCTTCTGGACCTCCTGGCGAGGGTGGATATGTGTTGGCGGGTGCTAGGCGTGGAGCGTGAGGAAGTGAAATCAAGGTGAATACGAGTTCCAACGTCGTGTGTCAAAAACAAAGTGGTCCAAGCGATGTTGTCAAAAATGGAGTGCATCTTTAGACACGGCGTGAAATGCCTTGGTTTGGATGCTTGCGTTGAAAGGTACAAGTGATGTCGAGCATGGCGCTGCTGTTGCATAGCTAAGCAAGTTCTGCAAGCTCTGCAAGCTCTGCAAGCAAGGTCACTGTAGGCTGTCATTAACTCTCTCATCTTAGTGACGACCGCAACCGTTGCTCGGCTTAAAGAAAGGATTTCAAAACTGTATGCAGCTCTAGACGATGCCGAAGACAGAGACACATTGGAAAGCTCCTTGCATTTATTTAGGGGCTGTCTTCGTAGATTAAATAACCCTCGAGTGCACGATAGTCGAAGCGACCCTTGGGATGGTAATCGTGCTGCAAGCCTCCCATAAGCAACGCAAGCTAATGGATCTTGGACAACTCGTAGCCATTGAGATTCAGCCACCAATGGAAGCGGTTGGTAGTCGACACTGATGATACTCTCTTTGTCCTCTTCTTATGAAATCCGTTGCTGTGTCTGTTTCTACTACTGACGCCTTGGACTCTTGAGGTTGATTGATTTTTGTAGAGTTACGTATGACGGTGTGGGCAGTTTGGGATGACGAAGACGCGAACGAACTGTGTCGCGATGATTGCGCACGAAGCCTTTCTCGAAGTTTACCTTTGTTCTGAATGGATCGTCAAGGGTGCATAGTTGTGTGCTTGTGTCATCGGATCGGCTCATCCCGTGTGCGTGTGGATCCAGAAATCCTTCTCTTCCATGATACCCTCCTCAATACCCTCCAGCACACCTCTCACCCACCTCGGTGGTTGAGGTCCTCCACCATTCGTGTCAGCACCCGTTATGGGACAAGTGATGAATCCCCTTTGCGACGCCAGCTTGCTTACTTCCTCAACGATTTGAAGGCCGTCTTTTGCATTGGCCAGTCGCTCCTCGCGCTCTTGTAGCTTGCGTTCAAGCCAGGAGGAACACCTATCCATGCCCTTGGACGCAAGCCGCTGGAAGGAGGTCAAGAAGCGCTGGATGATGTCGAAGAGGATACGGTAGAGCAGTTCGGTCACAATTGCAGTACCATTTTGTTGAGTGAAGAACCTCGATGGTATGAGTGATGTTGCACTTGGTCCGACTGATGTTGTGGTCGAGCTAGGTGCGCTGTAGAGGACAAGTGATTGTGAGACTGTCATGATGTCGGTGCGATCGTCTGTTGCTGTCTTGACTCAAGAACTACACAAGGCGTTTGTGTGCAAGCTTTGCTTACATCACGATCAGCTGAGCATTTATGTATCTAGCTTTGAATGTATGCTCAGCTCCATCATTCTTCTCGGATTGTCAAATTTCCGGTAAGCCAAACAGATTGTGGATGCTATAACGTTGTGTCCGCGAAACCCGATCAGCGCGGTGTTCTTGAGCGCCGACCGCGAGAGCGGCTTTTCAGGCGCCCAGCGACTGGCCCAGCCTCCAACCCTAGTATTGTTCCGCGTAGAACGCCTGTAGAGATGAAGCCGCCGATGACCCATGGTAGATTGACACAAGAGGTGGCGCACGCCCTAAGGGCGACTGGGCTCACTTCGGCCGCGTAAGTTGTTGTAAGGGTTGGTATGATGCTCTGCAACACTGTTATTATTTCTCTTCACGATCGTTGGAACTCAAGCCCACGGGATTCCTAAGAGGCCTTCACCTACGTCGAGTAGAACAACGAGGGCGCGAAAAAGATGAGAAGATGAAGCAAATAATCGAAACCAAAGCCCCTTACAAGATTCTCTTATAGCCGACTTTCTCGATAACGATGCCTGAAACCCAGTAGCCGATAATGGAACCTGCTTGAACAGCAGCCGTCAGACCAGACTGGTACCTGTTATCGAGCTGATGAGAAGAACTATCTGGACGAGCGCGACCGTATTTGTGTTGGAACGCTGGCTGGGCGAGAGGGAAGGCACCAGTGCGACTTGGTATCCTTCTATGACAATGGACACACTGAGCACGATGCAGCAGAGAATGGACTTGGGGTAGAGCCTAATGGCATCCCGAAGGCTCATCGAATGCTCAATATCAGTGTTCGCTTGAGCTCGCGCTCTAAGTACGTACAGATGTATAGAGAATTTGGCCAGGATATCAATTTGGAGGATGGGACTCGATTCCTACGCTCTAGGTGAGGCCAGATGGGAGTGTTGTGTCCAACCAGCTGCTCGGTCAGTCAATAGATTTTTTTGGAACCTTGCCTTCCCCGGATTGTTTGAGAAGACCCCGCGGAGCTGTGCGCTTCATGATCCTAGTGGCTATGTATGAAGCTAGCCCCCTAACGACGGTATTCTATGAAGCTTCCGAACAGCTTTTAGATGGCATTAGACCAGCTCGGCTTGTGAAGTATAGAGCATGCATAGAGTCGAGAACTTACGTGATGATCATTTTGGAGTTTTGTGCACAGTGAACATGACTACCGTAATATCACACTAAGAATCTCCGCGAACGAAGGGTCTACAAAGCCGACACTGACCCCAAAACCTGCGTTACCCACATCATCGCACAGTTTCACTCCGCAATGAGGCAACAACACCCTATGTTTTCGATGGGTGCATTACTTTTGCATTCGCTGTTGGACTTGGTTTGCTCTGCTGCCAGCCCGAGTGCGTTCCAAATATGATGTTGTACCAGCTGCAAACGCTCAAGGATACCACTGTTAAGGTACTTTCAACATGGATCGATAATCAACCTAAGACAAAGAGGCAGAGGTCGGGTCTATCACAGATCGTCTCTCGCGGCATTCTATTGTTGGTATGTGATTTGAGAACACATGCCACTCTTCAAGCAGCAAGATTAGGACCCAACGTCAGTGGTTTGATTTGGCGGCTAGTCGAGGAGATGAAGAAAAGCGTGCAAGGGCCAGCTGGGTCTTCGAATGTTCGTCAGCAGTTCGGTGGGCTCGGGACGTCAATTCTCATATCTGTAAACTGTTCACAAGCAATGTGGGCTATTCTATGAAGGGTGCATTAGCGGATCGTGAATACCAACTGTTATCAGATGTCTTTCAGACCTGATCGAGACGTGTTGCAAAGGCTTAGACTGAATGATAGACAATCGTACAGGTAACTCAGACACTCTGGTCTTGTTTGGCGCTGAGCCACCTATATCACCATACTCAAGGCCAAATAACTTTCGAGCTTGCTCCGTGTTCGCCGACGAACCCATCCATCCAATCGGTATGGATGGGAGAGAGCTCTGCACAGTTAAAATACACAAAGAAAAGGACAGTGCCGGCTCAAGATACCTCGGAGGTGGTATTGTGGCATGAGAATCTACAAAGCCCCCCTTGCGCCTGTTTAGTGCGATTTGACAAGCTGTACACGGATGCCTTACTCGATACCAAAGGATCCGACTCGGCTGAGGGGCTGTTCAGGTCATTGGCAAACTCCAGCTTGTTACTGGCATGGCACGTGCTGAATCTAAGCAATAGGGTTTGAAGATGGTTGATTGCAAACTTGTTAATACCTCGAATAGGTTGTGGTGGAGTCCCGTTCTATGTCTAGCCGAAAGCTGTGCCTCACGTCCGCCTCGCCAGCCGCTTCGCCTCGAGGGAAATTTGTCATGATCAGCGTGCAGTCTTGAAAACAGGAATCCTGCAGCTCAGACAAATATCTCCAACCGGTCAGACGGGTTGCGCAGGATGCGCAAAAAGCAAACAAGTCGCATGCCTGAAAGCCGTGAGCGAAGCAGAGATACATGACGAAACACAACCCGAGGACCCACCTGGTTTCGTTTTTTTCAAACATACATGCGCCACGGCGCTTATTGGAGTGCTTGATGTCGGAAACGATACGCAAGGCAGTAGAAATCTCGTGAAGCCATGTCAGAGGAACCAGACTATAGCTCCAAAGCGAAAGGCTGCCGATATTGAGGATGATAACTTCCGATGTCATCTTTAACCAGCAGGCAGTGTTCACGACGTAATGTTAAGAGCACCTGTCGAATGGTGGTGGTCGCTGATGCAAGATAGGCAACTGTGCGTTTTGCACACCGATGAGTCTACACTGTAATTTAACGTAGCGTATGAAACAACCCGGCAGCCGCGTCAAACGCGCCAATACACAAGGTCTCATTCCCAGATGCACATATATCCGAAAGTGGTAAATATTTGTAAACGCTGCAGACATGTGATGTTGTACAGGTTTCGTTCTGAGTTTCGTGGCTATCCCACGCCCGGTGATACGGTCATGCACATAGTGGCCTGATTCTGGAAAAGCAATTGAATGTCTTTACAGGGGGTCTACGAGTGCAAATGACCCGTACGAAGCCTTATTCAACAAAGGATTAGCACAACTGGTGAATTGTTTTGGAGAACGATGGGTGATCCCAGCATGCGCAGTGTGCTTCCCCGGTATACCAGCGTTGTACACGATCTACACATAACCTGGCGTCGATAACGACGTACCTTCTTGGCTATTGTGTGTTAGCGGACAACGGAATGGCTTTAATGGGTTGAGTGCCCCAGTGTCCTAAGTGAATTTACCTTCTACTGTGCCACAGCATCTGCACGGCGTTGCTCTGCCTCTTCCCAAACACATCTTGAGCACATACAGTCTCCTCCAAGCGCACCAGTTGCCCACTCTCTGCGCTCTTTGACAGGCAATCTGACGTCGCAGTAATGTCCGAAAACCTCTTCGCCTTTCCTCAATCCAGGTACCTTTGTAGGGTCCCTTCCCTCCCAGTCGACCAGCTTTTCTCGTGTCCAAAACTTCATGGTTCCTTGCCATTCCCAAGCTACGTTGGGGTCGCAGCTATGGTTCGCTAGACACCACATTGGATGTACAGCTCCAATCTCCGGTCGCCCATCCAGTCCCTGTTGAGCGGATGCCGTACCCCGCAGCTTAGCATAAATAGTATTGAACACCCAAGTGTCGTATCGATGGCTTTGTGCGAATATGTTCACGTCCATCTTTTCCAGAATATGTAGTGGTTTGATGACGTTGTTGTTGAACGAGAATGGCAAAGTCTGAGAGACACCACCGAAAGCGTTGACGAGCTGATTTTGAGGGTCGACTTGCCATGCGATATCCAGATTCTGGCTATGGTAGTCGCCCCAAATGAAGCGTAATTCCTTCAATTCCAATGGATGGAGACCTTGTGTCTCTGCTAGCGCCAGGGCTCGAACGAGGAGTATGGAATATAGGGAATCTGCTGCTTCGCGAGCAGAAACTTTGCCCGGTTCAACGCTAACCCCGCAGATCGAAGGATGATAGGTGTCCTGTGCCAGGTCATGGCACTCTTCGCTACAGAAGAACACCTCGTCACACTCCTCGCATGCCTGGATAATACTCTCTGCATCTTTCGAATCAGGTAGCGTGGCACTACAAGCGTCGCAATACGTTTCATGGAGTCTGGACACAGCTGTCAAGAGAGACCTCTCTTTGAGTACCTCCACCCCAGGCGCTATATCCTCCTTTGCGAACACACCTAGTTGTTTCACAAATTGGACTTCTTGGTTCGTTCCCTTAGTCGATGAGTCGGTCGAAAGCAACGGTAGTTCAGAGACCTTGACTTCCAGCTTGGGTGCTATGTTTGCCATTTCATCGTTCAAAAACCGCAGACAGTCCTCGGAGAAGCGATCTGGCTCATGTACGTTCCAAGGGTAATTTTCGCGACGAACGAGTCCTTTGTCGGGATAGTCTTCTACCTCAACATCGTTGGCGTCTTTGCCTTCCTTCTCGTAGTAGGACTCAAGTTTTGATGTCAAGGTCTCATCATACCTTCTGAAGGTATCATCATCGGGAAAAGCTCTTATCGCACGTGCGATATAGTCGAAAGCGCTACGAAAGCAACCGCAAGCTAAGAGACCTTCTATGAGAATATCATGCCTTGTCATGTCAGTATTTGGACACATGCTAACGTCGACCCGAGCCTCTCTCTTACATACGCAGTTTTCGAGCATTGCCCTTGCACCCAAGCAATTACTCTATCCTCGTCTTCATTCTGAGCTTGTTTGGTACAATCCAGCCCTAGGCTTTCGATTCCTTCAGAGAGATAATCGGCGTTTGCAGCTTCCAACGCTTCCTCGTGATATTCGCCTTCCTCAGCCACTTCGTCAACAAGCAAAAGCGCCTTGTATGCATCACCAACAGCAAGATCGGGGTATCCAAGGCTTCTGTAGGCTTTTGCCAACCTCAGACGGTGTGCTATGCTGTACGGTTGTACGGGCGTTTGTTGCTGTAATGCTACGAGTTCGTCGGTAAGCTTTGCGCGCAGCACACTGTATCCCTGGAAGGGTCAGCTTTATGGGTTTAATACCCAGACAATGTCTTTACCTTCATCTTGGTGAATGTTGCTCGCAGCCGGCAAACGTTGTGTGCACAACTGCGAAGCACGTGAGACAGACTTTTTGGCGATGGTGGTGGGACTAGTGGCGTTAGCTCGCTTCGCTCCTGTGTGCTCCAATGCAACCCACCCACCTCCAGTATCGCCACGGGTGACGTGACTTTTGCTCATAACAAAGGCCAGTGTACTCGCAAGCCATATTCAGTTGATAGCTATGCTTCCTTCTGCGGCTGAGCTCGTTGCCCGGTTCCTCAGGACTAATGGCTACAATGATGTATGACGCAATGCCATAGTATTTGCTATACCCACTCACGCCTGCGTAGACATTGAATAGTTTCGTCAAAGAGGCTGGATTGCCACCCGACACTGGCGCTGGATCTAAGAGCTCAGTGACCATAGAGTCTATCCTCCACGAAAAGAAAACTTTTGATCTCAGTCTCAATTTTGAGAAGCTCGGCGTGGAAGATAGCAGCCGCCAGTGGGCCATACCCGCACCAACGGTACCAACAGTCCTTGAATCTTTACCCAGTTGGTCAAATATTTTGAGTGTAGCTGTTTTCGATCTGCTTCTTCCTTCAGCTACGACTGTTGGACAGTATATCGCCGTCACTACTGCCGACCGACGACTGCATCTTTTAAACCCGGCTTTACCAGACTTCGAGCTTGCGCATTCGTATGATAGCTTTCAAGATTCCCCAATACTGGACATAGTTACTATAAGCTCTCGGTATATGATGATCGCCTCAATGTCTGGTAAGATGCTATTGTACGACACCGCGAGCGACAAGATTCTTGATCAAAGGAAGGATCACTCCAAATATGTCGTCAAGATAGCAAGCTGCTCAATTCACGGTTCTGTCATTGTAGCAAGCGCAGGATGGGACTCGAAGGTGTTCCTCTATCGAGTCGACGTGGATGGAGATAGCCCACACATAGGGGAGCCCTTGGCGACCCTCACACTATCAAGCATCCCGGAAACCATACTTTTCGTCAGGTCCCCCGAAGATGGTTCTCCAATTCTTTTGGTGGCTCGCAGGGATTCCACGTTCCTCTATTATTATTCGGTCCCTGACCTCAATACTGCAAGTTTCAATCTCCTCGGAAAGCAGAATCTGGCTCCACACTCCAACGCGTGGGTGGCGTTCACGCCGGCGGACGTCCAGACATGCCCTACTGATCCATCTGTAGTTGCCGTTGCAACTTCGTCAACGCCGCACATGAAACTGCTCATAGTGAAGCTTTTGCTTCCGCCAGCACGACCTGTAGGAATTGATCCCGACACCGATGTGGAAGCAGCTGCGTCAGTTGCAGTCACACAAGCGTCACAAGCGCGTGCTGAGCTCCTAGTTTCAGACAGAGAAGAAGCAGCCATACTAGTTAACGTGTCAACTATGGCACCTCAGACTGCGTATTCCACCCCTCGACTGACCTGGCGCCCTGATGGCTCAGGCTTGCATGTCAGCTCAGATGACGGCGTTGTTCGTGGCTTTGAAACAAGTAGTGGCAAGCTCACTGTGTCTTTGGAGGGCCACGAGCCAGGTTCGAAGATCCGCTGTCTCTGGAGCGGCTATCTTCGAGCACGTAATAGTGGAAACGCCGATTTAATCAGCGACCAGGAATTTGCCATCAGTGGTGGGTTTGATCAGAAACTGATACTCTGGAGCCTTTAGCCATGTTACTAGCTATGCACCCGAAAGCTTCATTCGCCATTATCATATTGGGCACACTTAAACATCTTGTCTTGGTGATTGGGCAGGGCGGGCCTGGTTTGTAACTCTTGTGTCTTTTTCGAGGGCTCAGAGCAGTTACAGTTCTTTAACAAAGAAGCCTGGTACCTAGCTCATGATTCCGAAATACCTCGGGCTCTAGGAATTTGGTGGTATAGCCAAGCATTGGTGCGTGGGTGTAAAAGTTGCTTGGCAGTTGAGATTGCGCTTGGTAGGTTTGCTTTTTCGGTCGGCGACCTGTGCAAATACCCTGTATCCCGCCACGATCTTGTCCCCGCGATCTGGCAATTACAGACCTTACCAGGATTGCTTGCTTGTTTACCAATGACACACGTGGTAAGCACGGGTGTGTCACACCTGCACGCCAGGCAAGGGACTCGATACTAGCCTCCGGGCGACCCACCTGTTCCGCCATTCACCGATTACAAGAAAAAACACGGCTTTACGCGGAGAGATCTCAAAGAATGTTTTTTGCTAGGTCTAGAGCTGCAGTACCGTCGGGGAGAACGGGTCAGGCGCACTTACCTCTGCTGGCGAGCATTCTGAATCCTTGAAACGTCCAGGACAGTATAGTGCGCATCTTCATCGACTAATGTATCCACTCAGTCACCACAATATCATCTTGGCTGCTCTCCGCCTCGCCTGCACCTATTTTGAGAATTTACCATAGCGAATACGCCGTGGTCCCGGATCCGATGTGCGCTCGTGCTGTCATTTTCGCCGAGGTAGCATATATATAAGACTATGGTGCAACTTGATCAAGTCACACTTCAAAGTTGACTTTGTCATCGTCGCTCAACTACACCGGATATTCGGCGGCCAGCTCTTTATTGTTACGTTGAGTTAGTCCTCTCTATCAGCCTTTGCGGTTCCAAATCCTTGAACTGTACTCCCTTAGTCGACGTCGCTAGCGGCTTCGAATTCAACGCTCAAGTTCAGATATGTCCTTTTTGACAAGCCGGAAGGAAGAAGATGGCGACTTTCTGTTGGTGGTCGCTGGTCTGACCCGCTTTGCACCTTATCTGACCGGCTGGCAAGAGTTCAAGGATCACATTCGAAAAGTGGTGAGAGAACAACCTGGCTGGGTTGACGTATATGCAAGCCAAAGTCAGCGCAGGGGTGAGATGCAAGGCTGGTGCAGGCTGAAGGACAGGGAAGATGCAGAAGCTGCATACAGTGAGTGATACAATATCGTATGCTTCTGGGGCGCAGCATTGACTATGATCTAGAAACTTATTTCAAGTCCAAAGGCATGCTGGTGCATGTTTGGCAAACACGTCGCATCAATGACGGGTTTCGACTGATGAAGTGCAATTGTTCAGTGCATTTCCCGGATTTACCTGAAGGCGCTCACTCTCCTGGACTTTGTGGCATCGACATTGGAAGAGTAAACCAACTAAGCGGCAAACCGTATGCCGCACCTCCAACACAATACATGCCAGTTCAGCCAGGTTACGCTTATGCCGCATACCCTCCGACTACTACGTTCGCCATTCAACCAGTATACACAACGCAAGCACCTCACCCAGTGCCTCCAGCAATGCCTTACCTGCCAGTCTATTCTGCAAACAATAGTGGCATGCCAGTAAACATTCGAGATGGGGCAGTACTAACCGAGGCGCGTGGCATATTCATTCAGAATTTGAGCTACAAGGTCGGATCAAATGAGCTCAAGAACTTACTCCACACTGTTGGACAGCCCGTCGACTGCAAAGTGCATCGGGATCGTGCCGGCGTATCCAAGGGGGTGGCAACCGCCAAGTTCGCCTCGACGCACGAAGCACAGCTTGCGGTGACCCACCTAAATCGCAAACCACACAGAGGGATGACCTTGAAAGTTCGCTTAGATCAAGACACAACTGTTGTGGGACAGGTTGGGCCTCCTCTCGTGGTGAATGGTTCAGTTGGTGCATACAAGTAAGCGCAACAGTCTATGCGTTGGCTGGCACTAATAGTAAGTAGCGCCGGCAGGTGATATCACCTGGAATGGTGCTTCGGTCGCATCGACACAGAATCTGTTGTCACGTCAAGGTATTAGGCATGTAATGCGGCGTTTTGTGGATCTGAACGCTACCCTTGTACCTCTTGGTGTGTCTTTCGGCATGACTGAATTTGGACATATCTCCGAGAGCGTCACGCACCGGTCACTCGATGTACATATTTCTTCATAGAAATGGCGTTTAGCTTGGACTTACTGAGAATCACTTGCTTCGGCATTCTTAGTCATTATGGCCACTATTGTTCCTATTGTATTGCTGTCAACGTACTCTAACGGTGGGGTACACACATACTCGATCGTAATTGCTTTTTGTATGCGGGCGCTTTCCTTCCAACCTACCTAATCGTTTTGCATTACGATCTCGTATTTGCTTCTTGCTCGATGAACTCCACAACGACCTCCACATTTCGTTTGCTCAAGCTCGTGTTGGCTCACTGATGGCGTTTGTGGGCCTACATCGCGTCTCTCATTCCGATTCGTTGACGCGACGCCACCCGCATGCACACCCTGTGGCATTAGAAAGCGCCTGCATCAGGCTAACGGTGCGTTCCAGACTTGATACCGCGCCCGTGGGTCGCGGAAGACGAGTGGATGGCTGTCAAACATGATTGCATTGTTGTTTCCGGGGACGCGGAGTTCTTCGGACGCCTCGAGTGGTCGTGCTCCACGGTCGCTTGCCCCTTTGGGGATATGTTGGCATCATTCTCCAAGACAATCTCATATACACAGGGAACATCATCCTGTCAAGATCGTGAAGGATGCATCCATGTGCTTGGGACAACACGAGATACCCACAAGCCAAGCGTATACATGAGACTGAGTTCCAACACCCCACGTCAAATATAAGAATCGTGAGTCTATCAGTAAGCGAGTGTGTCAATCTGACTAATTTCAAATTGATACCGTTCTCAGTGGACGAGCACACAGAGAGCCTCACCGATCTGCAGCAAGCCTTTAGCCCGTCAGCCGTGGCCGCATGGACCTTACAATACCACCCCCTGTCGAACCCCTGGTCATTCACTTCCTTCCTTCGAACGATTCGTCCGTTGTTGCACAATACCAAATTGCTGGGTATCTATGGTCGGCGAAGTGAACACCAACCTGATAGGGGTCAGGTAACCGGCACGCACACGCTTTCTATGAACAAGCATTGTAGCACTGGTGGTGCACACTGAGAAATCACAGGCACAACCATTTCAGCGTGCTGTAGCTTAGTACTAGAGATTGCTGTTGCATCTCGCTCTTACAGCAGCTTTCTTCCCTCGACGGAAATACATACAATTGATGATGGATTGTCCTTAGTAGTGCACTGTTACTAGCTGTTATATTACCTTTTGCTGATCAAGGGCAGACCATAGCCCTGGAGCGGGAGGGAAAGAACAAGCCAAGATCTAATATTCTAAAGGTCCGACTGCGGACAATGAACTCCTCGGCTCGATGTCTGTTTGCCAGTAAGATGGAGAAGTCGCTACCTCAATCAGCGAACTAGGTGGGCTTAATCACAACACAAGATCGGCATACATACTCTGATGACATGCTTCCAGTATGGCTGCATATAAAATCTTGGGAACGGGACAAAATGCCGGACGTTACAATAAAAAACAGCTGTCTTGCGTGTTACACGCCCGCGTCAATCATGACAGCCACGCGCGAGATCCCGACTCCCCATGCCGCAGCAACATGGGATGTTCGACGAACGACTGCATGACATATCCAAGGGCCGATTTAGGGCATTCCGCGGGACAGAAACGGGACGGGACGAGAAGCCTAGTCTGCTATACCCGCACTCGCGAATCTCTGAGCGTGCAGTGATTGAGAAGGGCCGATTATCAGGCATTTCATTTGCTGGCCGAAACGTCGACTCCGTCATCGAGGCTAGCTGTCGTGAAACCAGAAGCACAAAAGGCGCTGGATGTCTTGCTGCTCAACTTCATTTGCTGGATCGCGACCCGGAAATCTTCACGGTCATTCCCTGGTCGGCGTTCATAGCTGATCTGCGTGGGTTCATTACGTATTTACAGCCAAGATACCGAAGACGGACCTGAGATGCCGTCGTGCAGCTGGTGTTGGGACTTGTCTTATGACCCAGAACTTGTTTTGCTGGACCCTTTCCGCTGATCTTAATAGTGAGACGGGCCGTCGCGAGTAAAGGACACGCTGAGTGGAGAGCTTCATGTTTCCAGAAGTAACAACAGGCTTGCAGACGAGAACGATCCAGAGTATTCTCGACGCCTCGGCAGACGTATGGGGCACATCAGGATAAATGCATTTACCTTGTCAGGTGGAGGTTCTTGCGGCTCAGAAGGTCAGTCCGATGGACACGACCTCCGCCTTTGCTAGTTGCTGTTGTCTCATATAGAAGGGCTGAGGTTGGATTCGCAAGTTCAAGGCTAGTACGGGCTCAGTACGCTCTGACAAAGGGAGAGGGCTCTGGTCTCTCCTAACCACCAGGAAGCTGCATTGGATTAAGTCACATTGAAGTGGAATGAAATTCACACTGTAATCATGTCTAAATCTGCTCGGACAGGCATGACGATAAGGATAGTCTGTCGGCAGACGTAGCTGGCCGCTGATGAAACATGGCGTAGGCACACCTAGACTGTAAGCGTCAGTACAGAACGTGGACGGGCGGCAGCCAACTAAGGTTTACAAGTCACCGCACCTGCGATGCCTATAGGAAGCTCAAGTAGCTAGCATCTGGTCAGCCATATCATCCTAGCCCCAGAGCCTCACTTGTTTTCTGATTATCGTAGACCTGTCCCTACACCCAAAAATAGTCGGGATATTTACCGCTTCCGAGCTTGCAATCAACACCTTAACCTCGAGAGCGATGATGCATTGATCTCTAGTTCTTGTAGCATTACAGCCACATTATCATCAACGAGAGCTCAGCTGTGAAGACCCGGCTCTAGCCCACCTCGTCAAGACAACCAGAAAGATATTAATAATCATTCAGGTAGTCATCACAAGTCCAGAACAGCACCTATTGCCATAAGAAGTCAGAGGTGGGCGCTGCCACATGCAGGCTGCCTCTTAGGGCCTGACATCAGCCTCGATGCAGCAGCCCACACCCGCCAGTACTGTCCCATTCGTCGAACAACACCCAGCTGCAGTTCTTCCATGAACCAATCCAGTGCACTGCTTAAGTTGAAGGTGCCTCGGATTGCATCTATCTGAGCCTACATGTCTGCGCTACAGGCCAGCTGCATCTGCGACCGCAAAGTAGGCGTCGAAAATGGTAGACATCCCACAAGTAAGGGGGCCCAAGTCCCATCTGTGATAACACCAGCGTAGGGAGTATGTGTCGGTGTTTTTGTGTTCATACCGTATCGCTGTTCGCTACCCTGTTCACCTTCGCTGTCAAAAGATTTGCACGATATCGTTGTGATTGTGGAAGCCTCAGCTGGACCACCAAACGAGGCAGCTGAGCCAGCCATAAAAGCCTCCTTTTTCAGTACACCTGATTACGAAACGCGTGAATGATAATTTGGTTAATTTCTTGTGGATTTTTTTCTTTTCCCGAGATCTGTTGTTTACGCTAGTAACGCGGTGAATCCTGGGTGTGCGGCGGTCTCACACACGCTTCTTTGGAGGAATGACCTAAGTCGGTATACCTCATTTTTTCATTGCCTGGCGGGGCGTAAGTTTCTAGGACACCTACAAGTGAGGAGCCTGTCACAGACAAGTTCATCTATAGCTTCTATGTATGTCATTGGATATTTGGAAAGTCACTGAGTGCGCCTATGCTCGAACACAATTCGTTCCAATTCCCACCACTTTCATATCCTCCACCCCTTTTTCTGTGTTCTCATCGTCACAAACCACAGTACGCAAAGGAACCCTGTTGCTATCATCAAGCACACACCACTCCATAGTTGGACCCCAACAAAGTCCAGATGCCCCTCAGCGTTCGTCTTCAGTAGCGCACCTGCGATTGGCGCTCCGATAAGCGTCGCGATGCTTGACACGCTCCATGACATGCCCAGACGTGTGCCCAGTCGCGAAAGATCCGGTGTAATGTTTGCAAATGCTGCGGAGGGTAGCGTGACCAGAGCAGCAGAGAAAAAGCCTATAGATTATCAGCGTCTCTGCTCGAACAGTCTCAGGCTCTGGGGACGTATGGAAGGCTTACCCCATAGTATACTGAAAGCGATAAAATATGCCTCCGTATCGATGACGATCCAACAGAAAGACAGGATAGCACTTGCACCTGCGCATAACGCCCACGTCACAATAGGTCCCAGCCACTGCGCCAAAGCTCCGCTTATCAGACGCCCAAAAAAACTTGCTGCGATGGCCATGACCAGCGTGTACAGGCCTGTAGTCTGGCTCAAGCCCAGTCTGTTCATGGCATACGTGGGTATGTAGAAGAATGGTACAATATACCCTAGAAACGTCGAAAATGAGCAACACGTGAAAAGTAGGAACAGTTTGTCCTTGTACGCCGTCTTGTCAAACAGTGCTCGAGCTTTACGCTTCGTAGCCAGGACACCGGAGCCGCTGAGGAGAGCAGGAATGGAGAGCAGTGCTGCAACGAGCGCAACGAAGCCGATAGCGCGCATAGCCCACGGGAAGCCAGACGACTTCAACAACCGATCGAACATTATGATGTAAACAACACCGCCTAGCTCATGTCAGTTGTGTCCTCGCTCACCTGGAATCGTCAGACTCACCAACGGCAATTCCACTCATAACGATGCCCATTGCAATCGCTCTCTTCTTGTCAAACCAGATCCCCACCAATGCCAGACTCGGAATATACAGTAGCCCCGCTCCAAGACCCATGCATACTCCCTGGCTGAGAAAGACTTGCCAGTACTGTGTACTCAAGCTGAGCATCATGATACCGAACACGACCAAAAAGTTGCCCACGATGAGCATGACGCGGAAATAGCCCAGATCGAATAGCGGCCCGGACAAGACGCCGAAGAAGATTAGCAGCCAGCCTTGCACGGTGCCGATCCACGATATTGCGGATGGAGAGGCAGACGAGAGCAGGTCTGATTTGTAGTACGCCTGGAAGGCGCCGTAGGAGAGGGTGAAGCCCCTGGGGAAAATCAGATGAGGAGGGAAGGGAGGGATAAGGATGCATACCAGATGTTGATCTAAGAGGCTGTTAGCACGCAGACCGATGTTCAGCATTGGAAGACGTACGTATATCATGAAACCACCAAACACCTTCAGCCACGCGTGTAGTCCTCCATCAGGTGGCGGAGGAATGATCGACTCCGTTGTCTTTGTAGACCGTGCATCGAAGGGCTTCTCTGCAGGTTCAATGCCTTTTTCCTCGTCGCGAGGCGTTGATTCTTCAACTTCCTCAACTGAGGATGGTCGGGAGGTTTGGTAGGAGTCGACCAGATCACTCTCGAGAGTCTGCTTCTCCTTGGAATGGACTGATGACAGCATCAGGTCCTGTTTAGTCTGCGTGGTTTGTTTGCGCACTTGCAACAAGATAGTGGCAGTTGTCTTCTTATTAATTTCAGCAGTTCCGGTTCCAGTTCCGAACACCAGTAGCACTAGACACTAAGCGGCGTAAGTGTCCAGCACGACAGCTTGTGTGTAATTGACAACAACACTCAAAAGGGGAGGTCTGCTAAACACGCGAGAAATGCCAAATATTAGCAAGGCCCTTGACCACATGCTCTGCGAACCTAGGGTACACATCATGGCGATTCCTAAGCGTTATTGCCGTTGATGCGGGGATAAATTGTGGGCCGAGGTCAGCTATCATGAATTCGTAGGCTAATGAGGACCCCTAGCCTAAACTGCAACGGGTGGCCCAGTTTGTCGTTATTGAATGGACTGTGCAGAGCGTAACAACAAGGGCATGTTTTGGGAGGCGTTTTGGTCGTGATTGTGCAAAACGCGATCCGTAGCTGCAGCAAGCTTGATTGATTGATTTTATGTACGTTCACACCGTTGAAATGATTTCGCTAGACAAGTCTGTCGCAATAACGGAACGCCACGTGGAAGATAGGTCCGTTCGCCGAAATGAGTAAATGCAACAGGAAGCAATAGGACTCTCGAAAGGCGATGTAGTTTCGGGCTTGACGAAGACATCCAAGAAGATGTCTAGTGTCCGTATGACACGCAATGTCGTTGCAGACAGCGATCGAACCCCCAAACCGCTCTAAGTCAACATTCTAATTGGCAAGATGCCAGTCCCAAAGGCCAACAATCTGTTGCAAATTCCTGCACGATTTGCATACAACATATACGCGGGTTCAACTGCAGTCAGGACGTCTTATGCAACGTAGGCTTCGTAGCTGTGAAAACGACGTAGCTGTCCAGTGTAGACTTGTGTTGCTCGATGTGCGTAAGGAATTGGACGTGGTAGTGAGCAGCAGGGAGACCGAGACAATGCCATCGATATCGGGTGGGTACAGATGCTAGGACTGAATAGATATATTGGTAGTGATTCGAAGGAATGGAAATCGGCCAATATTATCGAACAAACGCCTGAAGCAATGTGTTACAAAAATTTTGATGGTCCTGCCTTTTGCGTTCCTTGCCGAGCCGGATCAAGAATCGGTCGGACTCGGATATACTGCCTGGCGCCTCAGATGGGACGGTGGCAGAAAAGGTTTACGTTTGTTTCTTAAGCCGCAGGCTTTGCAAACCTGGCCTTCCTCGCCTCTGCCGCAGCCTTGTCTTTGTCGTTGTATGTAGGGGCCGCTCGTGGGACCCGTTCTCTTCGCGGGCTCCTGCTGTCTCGGCGACTGCGTTCGTTCCTGTTGTCGCGCCTGCCACCTCCTCGTCCACCACGAGCAGGTCTGCCTCCGTCGCGGCGCTTGTTTGCGCCTGCGTCATCCTTGTCTTCCCGCCCGCGCTTTTGGGTGCGCTCAGGAAGGGCTTCATCAAGACCTTGGACCTGACCTTTCTCTCCGAACTTCTTCATGCGCTCGAGTTTCTTCAGCCCCTCGTCATCCTCGATGTTGGTGCCAAATTTCAGGGCACGTTTTTTGCGGCGCTCGATCTCGTCGTCGATGTTGGTGGCTGCAAGGCCTTTTGCATAGTCAGGAGCAGGCTCCGCCGTCTCTTCGGTCGTGGCTTCGGCACCCTCGGTTGGCGCCTGAACCGAGAGATCGTCAGTTTTGGCAGGATCGATGTCGGCTACCTGATTGGGAACGGCTGGAGGATTTGGCGGTTGGCCTTCTCCACCGGCTTTCTCCACCGTCTCGGCGTTTGTTGTGACTTCTTCCGTTGCTGCAGGCGCAGCCTTCGCAGGCTCATCGTCGTCCCAGTCAATCTCGTCCTCGGCATTGACTGCAGGTTTCGAATCAGCAGAGACGGCGCCGGAGCCAGCCTTCTCGTCGTCCTTGGTCAGACGGTCGACCATATCTGCCTTCTTTCCAGCATGAGGAAGACCGCGTTCCTTGAGGAGTGCCTCGAGGTCGGCGTTCTTCATCTTTGAGTATTCCGGCATGTTTGGCGCGGTTTAGCTGTGGTGACGCGCGATACTCGTACTGTGCGACGCGACCCCTATTGACGCGTAGAGCTGAATGCGCGGGCGCGAGTCTGAGTAGACGAATGAGGGCTTGACTGAAATCGGTTGTTGAGGCTGACAGATGAAGGGCGAATGCAAGGAGGCCAGAAAATGGTGGTGACTGAAGAAAGGATAGAAAATGCGCGTCAGCGACAAGACAAGGTGAAAGGTGAAGCAAGAGCTACCTGCGAGCTCCGGCCTCAGCCCCAGATGTCTTGGCGGCGCCTAACCCTTTTTGGTGCGCAAGCTTCTCTAGGGCTCGGCTCCATCTACTACATCTCCAAAACGCTGGCAGAACATTAGGAACTCTTTGCAGAGCTAACGAATTCATCTTAAACTCTACCTGCATCTTCAAGTGCATTTGTTGAAGCGATTGGCCCTTTTTTTCCGTCTTGCTAGTGCTCTCTCTCCACCGACCATATTGCTATGAAGCTACCATGGTATGATGCACGTGTGCACCATCTGAACATGCTGAGAGGTCTATTTCCAAAGGATCTTTTCGCCGTGATACTCTGACAAAGAAGTTCTGTTGTTCTACCCGCAGGGCTGTAGAACACAGAAGAATAGGACTGCAGAAGCCACCCAAAGTAGGGCGAAAGGAAGAGATCAGCCTTTGGGCGACGTTCAGAAACGTGACTTTGAGCAGTCATATTCTGCTGAGTTTGGGCTGGCCTTTTTGTCTGATGAGCTATGAAATTTGAGCAGCAGCGAGCCCTGAATGTCTGATACGATCATCCAAAATCGTCACTCCTCAGTCCGATTGTATCCCGCATTGACGAGAAGACAACAAAGAGGACCGCGAGACGTAGATCCTAGCAAAAGAGACTCATCTGAAGAAAGACAAAATGTGGTAAAAAGTTGCTGGTGATAAGCTCCCCAAGTGTCATGACGCACCCATGCGTCCTTTATTGTGCACAACCTTGCCACTTGATCTGCCTGTTCATGAACGCTCCAGATCCGTCGGTTGTGTTTCCTCGGACGGTCTAAATGCTCTCGTCAAATGTGTCGGATGCGTCATTACTCTCGATGACAAGCGTCCAGTTGAGAGAAGTAGAAGCCTTCCAGATCATGACCGATAGCCGTTTGTCACATTAAATATCGCACACCCATCTCGTTCCAGCAGGAGCTCCGTTCCCTAGTGGAAGTCTAATAGGGGTAGCACCAAGCCAGATTACATCGAGAAGCTCCATGACCTGGCGGCTCGCAGCTCAATCAGAGACCGACCTTAACTTGCTAGCGTCCACAAAATCCGATCACAGCTCAAAACCCTCAAGTCGACGCGAACTGCCCAAGGATTGAGTGATCTGCGGCCAGGCCCACAGTGGACACCAGGCTTACTAGCAAAACACATGACTGATTCGTAGGCGCTCCCCACGCGCCGTGCCGTCCTCCCTCTCCGTACCAAACGGCGACAACCAAACTCTGAGCGCCCACGCCAGGATGCCTTGTAATTACCATTCACGATGTTCGGAGCCTTGGATAAAGCAGCTCCTTTCAAGAGCAGTAAGGTGATGAGAGTAAATGACTGGCCATATCTGAGGCGAAGTTTGGGTGCTACGTAATAAGGGGACGTCTAGCTATCACGATGCAAGTGGTCACTTGTGCACCCGTGTGACATCATGTGCATTGAGCTGGTGAACAAAGGTAATTGTCACATGCGCCAACTCAACGCATCGTTTCCAAATGCTCACCTCTCTGACGGCCGGAACGGTTGTCTGACGACTGGCAGTCTTTGGGGGGGAAACGGCCTTCATAGCTGCAAGTCAGAGGAGGGTTTTTTTCTTTTCGAATTGGAGACAAGACTTTAGATCCATGTCTGATCCCGGCCAGTGATCGCAGGAGAGGGAGATTCTCTGTGCTTATTGGCGGGCTGCCTAAGCCAGACTGCCTTGTTGAGGTAAGGTATGGTCCCGTGACCGAAATGGTATGCGGCATGGAAACGACCGTCACGTTAGTGAGCGCGAATGATGGTGCAGAGACCGGGGCGGACGAAAGGTGGCTTGTGCTTGCAACCTGGGTGGTGGAATCACTCGTAAGAACGGCCGCCCCTCCCCGATGGATCGCCGAAACTGTTGAGTCAAAGCAAGAAGGACCGTCTCTTACCATCTTTCACAAAGGTCGCTGTCCAAAGCAAACTTTCTCACGGGGTTGCGACGCCTTTGATGTGTTGTCCAAGTGGCGAGCGTAGATCAGGGCTCAGCCTCATTCTCCTGCAGCTAAAATGGCTAACACTGCACTTAGCCACACTTCAGCTGGCATGGACGGCGACTCCGGCTCGACGTACAACCCCCATGGCCACCCCCATGGCCATGCAGCTCGTGCTAATGCGTCGCAACGGTTACGAGAATAGCAACCGGTGTAATGCAAAGGCGTCATTGTCGCTCCACGGTCCACAGACCCCATACAGTACCTATGACTCTCTTGCAAGAGAAACTCGAGCCGTTTCTCACGCTACGCGGCTTGACTGATCCGTGAGACTTACCCGGCCGTAAAATCGGCTCGAAATGTGGACGGCAAAGGGCTCCCAACGAGTTTGGGGCTTCACCGTACGAGAGGGCTGCATTCGATCCATTCTATAGTCTATTTTCCTCCTGCCGCAAGACGATCGATCGTCGCACATCATCCAATAGACCCTGAGTGCATCGCGAGCTGAGCGTTTGCTGTAGTCTGGGCTCGGAATGAGGTTTGCTTGCGGTAGTCGAGCCCGCCTAGCATTGTCTCTCGCAGAGTTTCTTCCCTTAGCTCCTGACTGCGACCGCCTGCCTCATCGTAGAGCAAATTGGAAAATGGGCCCACAAGGCGGAAGTCTTCAAGCGACTTGCTGATGGCTTTGCAACCGCATTGATAGTGTGAGCAGGCGAAGAGTTGGGGTAGCCGAGGAGCCAATTGGGCTCTGCAACTTGCTGCCGCCGCGCAAGGGCTCGTTGCGAATCGTGGCCCACCATCACGCTCCGAACGGTCGACTGGCTGCGCTTCTCAAGCGCAAGCGCCCGCAACTGAACCAAGAATGCTTTCCGTGCCGGGGTCAGCCCAACTTTGCGAGGCCGTGAGGTGCTGTGCCGGCTTTGGGGGGTATCTTGCGCGTGCGTTTGTCGCGACAGGATAGAATACATATCGACACCCTACTCACCCCGCAGAATCCTCGAAAAGGCTGAGACCCAACGAATCCTCACAGACAAGCTTACCGCTTACGCAATCCTTCACTGTATAAACAAGAGATCCCCCAGATAAGCAGCCAGACCGGCCTTGGACGTTAACAGACAGACGGCCTGCTAGCGAGCCGCCCCACTGCGGCGACAGTGAATGAGAATCCCCACACTCGGACGGCAGACCCTGAAGCAAGTGACGGGACGCGTGAGCTCGTGCTAGGATACGGGTATAACACTGCTCACTATCCACGTCGCTGCTTGCACGCTTCGCTGTCGATATCCGCTCCAACCCACGATACCCTTGCACAGCCCCATCTGGGTCGGGCTTTGCCGAAGCAGCGCCACACCCTCGGTGGCGCCGAGAGCAACAGGAACCCACCAAATCTGGCTTTGATCAAGTGGCCGCTGCGTTGTACATTCTTGCTGCATGACTTGTATTAATTAGCTTCCAATCCGAACTACCCTGGACCATTTCCGTTTCGCCACTTCCGTCCCGCCAGCGTAGACCACCCGCCGTCACCCGCTCTCCCAAGTCGCCAGACAGAACATACCCGAGCTGGTTATTGCTGACGGTCCCGAGTATTCGCTCGTCCCAGCAACTCGAAACGCCCGATTCCCCTGCGTCCTCGGATCCTTCTTCCAAGAGATTCACGGTCTCACGAGCACATGCCTTCATGAGGTACCCAACGCACAAAGCGCCCCGTAATACACTTAGCCGGGTCACACAAACTTACCCGACATGGCTTCCTATAAGTCACAACTTCCTCCATCAAGGAGAACAGAGGAATACGCGCCAACTACACGGTTGCCGAAGCGGTCTATTGCCCCTACTACTGTCACACCTCAGCTTTCAGCTAGCAGCCAGTCCAGGCTGCAAAAGAGGAGGCCTTCGCGTGATGAGCCAGCACAGTCAGAGAGAGGACTACCGGATCAAACAGAGCTTGCGCGCAAATTTGACCCACGTCAGGCATCAAGTACAGCGACGCCCACCATTCGAGCTCCCGGATTCACATCGTACAAAGCAAGGTCGACGAGTTCATCCTCTCGGTTACCAAAGTTAGAAGTGCCTGTTCATGCGCGAACACCCTCTCTCTTCTCAGGATCATCCGCATCAACTATCGAGAGTCCACGATCGAATGTATTGAAGAGGAAGCAGCCTAGTGTCGGGGTTGCAAGCAGTCGACACGTTTTGCGGACTCGAGACGACTCGATGTCTTCCCAAGAGGGCGCTCAACAAGGCGAAGGTATTCCAGGAGGCTACAAGGATCCATTCTCTGAGTCTGTATTTGGCATCTCGTTGCCACCGCCTTCCTCGACCACCTTGGCCCGTTCAGAGCCGGAGCTCGAGTCTCCGCCAAATGGCATGTACGACTACGACCTCGGTCCGTTAGACATCCTGCCCGTTCCCACTCCTCAGTATGCTGTTTCAGCGACGCCATCGACACGATATGCAGATTCTCCGGGCGCTTTTAGCATCTCGTCAACTGCAACTTCCATGACCTCGTATTCACCAGCGACTGCTTTATCGAAACCCACACATCGAGTGAGACAAGTCAGTCCTTTAGAAAGCCGACCGCCAGTACGCCGCCACCGGGTACCCGAGGAGCCTGACACCCGAACCACGCACGGGCTGTCTACTGTTCGCGAATCATCGACCTCTTCTTCCTCAGCTTCTACGGTTGTAGATCTGGCCAAAAAACACCTGCCCGCAGTACCGCAAAGCCCGTCAGCTGGGAAGCCAACTCCGACAGTACAAACCAGGCCTCGAGTGCAACCTGTGCCAGAGCTGGCTCACTTGGCTGACCCTTCTCCTGTATCACCGCCAAGCTTGCACCGACCATCTAGGCCTAGCAGAGATGGCACTCCTGAGATTCTCGGGCTTCGAGATCCGTCTCCAATCATTCAAAGCAACATGAACAGCTTTCCCACTACACACAGACGGACTAGCTCTACAGACTCGAAGTTCGGATCGATTTCTGCGGCAAGATCTCGTATGGGTGTCCCTTCCAAGCTCTCCACGCGCAATCCTTCGCCGGTTCCAACTTCCAACACCCCTCTCACTGCCAGCGCTCTGAGACGTGGACCGACACCAGACAACCAAAAGGAACGTGATACGCGACGGTCAAGCACTCTTCCCGCCCCTACACCAGCTCCTAGTCCAAGTAAAACCTCGAAATTTGGCTTCTTCTCACGACGCACAAAGACCGACCCGGCTCCGCATGCCAGCAAATCCGAAAGCAAACTTGTGCGAAAGGGGCCTGTAGCAGGAACTGGGCACGAAGGTTATGGGAAACATGCTTCAAGAGGCAGAAGCAGCAGCTCAATTGGCGCAAGTGTTGGACGGTCAGCCAGCGCAGGCACAATGTCCGAGAGTCTGACCCAGACACCTTCAACTCGCAAGAGCAGTATGACAAGCACCACGAGTGGCGAGATGGATGACTTTTTCCTCAACAGACTTGCACCTGTGATCTTACGAGGGGCTGGTAGTAGCTCAGAGCTGACACGCAGTCCGGAACCCATGCACAGCAGTAGCAGCCTTGACATTTCCAGTCGCCCAAAGCAAGTGATGGGTAACACAACTAGCGTCACCTCTGAGTCTGGCCAGGACAAGACTCGATCAAAGTTGCTGCCCTCGGCTATGCCGAACACCGCGCGCAGTAGCTCTCCGGCTAAGAGGATGCTCCGGAGGCCATCGGAGAGCGACGATGATACAAAGAGGTCCTTCTTACCTACCCTCGCATCTAGGCGCACCTCGCGTGTTGTGAAGCCCGCAGAGGGTGTTCTCAGTCCTGCAGGGCGTCGTAGCATCTCCAAGTCACGCAAAGACTCTGCAAACGACGAGGGCACCTGGCTGAGATCGTCGAAAAAGAACAAGACCGACAAAGAAAAAGAGCGATCTAAACCCTCAAAGTGGAACTTCTTCTCCCGCGCCCACGCAGCCCCACGAGTTGAGACACCCGCGGTCCAAGAGGCTACCACCGCAAGCCCTGGACCCGGTTCTAGATCTGTTGCGCACTACGCGATCATGGATGCACAGTCTAGTCTCAACTTGGAGGATATTGAGCAGCTGATGAAGGAAGCAGCTGGTAATACCGACACCGAAAGTGTAATGTCTGACAACGATTCCATGCGGAAGGAGCGTATGCAGTCAATGCTTCTGCCACCTAAGCCGATCTTGCCAGCATTCGCCCCGCCTTCACGCCCCGCTTCACCCAAAGTCGTTCTGCGGCCAGATCAAGTACCGCAGCGGTATGCCAACTTAACGGTCAACACCAAACTGCAGCCTGCGCCTGGACTATCCCCAAGAAATTCACAAGCTGGCACTATCTTCGATCTTTCGCCGCCATCGTCGCCCTTCACACTGCGGCCGCTTGCACAGGATGAAGCTTTCACAAAGAGCACACCGGCTTTTGCTGGTTCCTCCCAGCCATTGGAGCGTATCGAACCAACCCTTGAGAGTCTTCCTCCATCGAGCCCATCCCCTGCGAGTCCTCCCCCCAGACCGAGTCGATTACCACAGGTTGGGCGCATCCCTCAGGTCATCTCAAGCCGTGGAAAGCCACGTCGACCTTCCTCGAGATCGTTCTCGCGACCCTTCGCCAGTGATCAGCCTCGTCCAACGGCATTGCCACGCACTTCCTTTGACTCGATTGGTTCGGTTGTGACTACATCTGGACCTGTTGAATCCTTCCCAATACTGCAAGGGCTCGGTGCTCTCTCACATGGGTCGGCCATTGCGACCATAACCCCTTTCGTCGATGAGTCTCGACAAAGCGAATTCTTCAAGTTTCCACCACGCAAGGATTCTGAGGTCTCCTATTCCAGCAGCTCAGGCGTTTGGAGTTTCGCTCCTGTCGCTGGTACTGCTGTCGTACCTGCTACAGAAGCTCCATTATCAGACGATGAGCTCTGGAATGAGTACGACGATCTCCTTGACCAGGTCGTCTCCCCTGGGGGCACTGTAAAGAAGACAGTAGCCCGCAGCGAACACCCTTCACTCGAACCACTGCCTCTAAACACGAAGACCTCGTGCATCTCGATGCTCTCTGGCACCTCGGAAAAGGCAGCGTCGATCCCCTCAGTGCATCTTCGCCGTTCTCGCTTACTGGCAGCCTTGTATGCGCAGTCTCCCACGTCTTCAATGGCCTTATCCGATGTTATCAATGACTACGGCGAGCGTAAGCTTAGTATTGTCGACTCTAGCACTGGTCGATTGAGCCTACCTCTCAGTCCCAGCTTGTCAACATTCTCCACCCAGAGGCGCTCGACTCGGACCAGTCTACCAGCGTCTTTGCCGTTAGCAGATAGACAGTCCAAAGCAACAATTGCCTCTCAATCAGATAATTACTGCGACTCTGGCGTCGCGAGTCGTTATAGGGACACGCGCCGAATGGATATCGCTGAAGCGCAAGCGTTTGGCCATGCATCCATGGCTGATCTTCGATTCGGTGCCCTGATGACGAGCAAGTGGCTGTCCTTTGGCCGTGTGCTTTTCAGTCCTGTGCACTTCCAGCTCAAGGATGTCAACGAAGACCGCGTTCTAGTCATCGACGGTCTTGGCAAGGATTGGTCTTACTACTGCGCTCTTACCTACTCTGACGCAGCTGTGTACGACCTGGGGCCTGCTCCATCGTCTTCTGCCTCAGCTGACAGAGCTTCTGGTCTCCCCAACCACCGCCATATCCGCCATTCATCCCTCAGCAACGCACTCCCGTATCCCTCTAACTTCTTCGCATGTGTTGTCCTACGCTTCCCTTCAGCGCAGCCATCCTCCGTCCACAACTTCCTCCTATCCGAGGCCAAGCGAGTGCTTCGTCCCGGTGGCTTTCTCGAGTTCAGTGTCCTCGACCTGGACCTCGTCAACATGGGCAACCGTGCTCGACGCGCTGTGCGTCAACTAAAGATGGATATTCACCGCATAGATGAGACCATATCACTCCGCAACATCAGCGATGAAATCATTGCAAGCCTCGGCCGCAAGCGTTTTGTTGAATGCAAATCCTGCATCGTCGGCGTGCCAGTCGCCGGAAACTTGCCTACCCCCAGCGACGTCAACCATCCCATGAGAAAGAACAGCACAGCAAGCTCACGCAGACGAGCTGGTAGCCATGTTCAGCCTTCAAAGGTGCCGAAGCCCGAACCATCTTTCTCCGATCTTCTCAACGCCTCGACCCCCTCCGAATCTACCGACAAAGGCATCGCTGAGAAAGTTGCCCGCGTCGGCCGCTGGTGGTACTCGCGCTGCTACGAGAGCATTGTCTTGCCTAACGGGGAAGGGCCGGATGACGCCCCACTTGGCGACATTCTCAGAAACAGCATCTGGCGCGACGACAACCTGATCAGCGAGTGCGAGAAGCTCGGCACCAGCTTCCGCCTCCTCATCGGCTACGCTCAGAAGCCAGAAGTTGGTGTTCGGCGTACCGTTAGTGTGTAAGAGCACGATCTCACCACTCCTTTTTCTTCTACACAAGAGCTGAGCTCCCATCGTCCTGGAGATGGACGTAAACCAACCGCGCACATTGTAATGGGCTTTGTTCTGATCTTACTGGCGTTTTACTGCGTTCAAGCGTTGCTATTTTTTTTTTCTTATACCCTCATTCAATTTTGCATAGCGATGGCATCCGCATCACTACAGCCCAGGGGCGCAAGCCTGACATGTTAGCATGACGATGACGACACTGTATGTAATGCTGCTCCTTTTGGCCGAGTTGAGACATGCTGGTAATGCACAACGACAACTAGAGGGTCCAAAGACGCGAGAGATACCCCGATGACGTTTTCTGTAGACACGAAAGTAATTGCAATGCCTTTGATGACTACAATGACTACAATGACTACAATGACTACAATGGCTATAACGACTCTACACCGCCTTTGACAGACCCCGAGGAAGATTAGTGCTGTAGCAGTACTGATGCTTTTTAGAACCCATCATCTTTACGAGAGTATAGCATTCGACAGGTCAGCTCAGGTGACTTTCGTCGAGCCAACAGTTCTTGCTCCAGAAACATGTAGCCAGAGAACTGCTCATACGGCACGAAACGAAACAGCACAATAGAGGGGGACATGAGCCAGAAAAGAAGAAGAGAAGAGAAGAAAAACGCCTACAATGCTCTGGAAAAACACTCTACATCTACATTTCTCTACATCCTTCCCTGGCTAGGTTGGGGGTTCACGACCTTGCAGCGTGGGATGAGGTGGGCTCGTGGGCGAAGACGGGCTCTCTGCTTGTGTATCCTCTTCATCAATCTTCTTTCGCCTTCTGTGGGAAAACGCTGTATTGGCTAGTCAGCTCTAGGTGCTCTATCGCGGAGTAGCAGCGCGGCTACCATCTAGCGCGGCGGTGGTGTGAAATAGCGGGATTGCGTATTCGTGGTGGAGAGCGGAGGTGTTTGAGTCTGGATTGAAGGGATGAAAGTGGGAAGCGCAAAGAGAAAGAACGAAAGGGTTTGTGGTGTTGGTGTAGGTGTAGGTGTACACGTCAGCTCGCTGGGACAGTAGGGCACTGAGCCCGCGGATCCAATACAGAGCGTCCGACGACTGCGATGGAACGCTCTCTTGCGACTTGAGACGTGGAGACCGATACCCCGTGTACGGTTCTGGTCATCGGTTTCGTCACTCATCGTCACTCATCGTCACTCATCGTCATGATTAGACCCTACATATAGGGGCCTGTCCTGGACTGTACGCACTCACCGCACGAGCCAGCTCGACCCGCGATCTAGAAGCAGCAAGCCGGAACACAACACCAAGCTCGTGTATCGTGGCATGTCGCACGTTCCAGCTGTAACTGAACCCACTTACTGCTTTGGCCGCTGGGCCAGCTTGAACGGACCAAGAGGACACGAACGCGCGGGCAAGTTTGCCTCTGTGACTCCGCATCGCCCAATCCACACAGTCTGATCCACCGCAGCAGCTCCACAGACCAAGAACCACCAGCGACAGCCCCTTTGGTTGAAGGGAGGGGGGGTTTTTTTTTCCACGGGGCGTCGTCGCGCAGCCACTGTCTCGGAGAGGAAATGTCGCGCATCACCAGCCATCCAAACCCACCCACTCACACTGCACCACCCCTCTTCGCTCGCCCACGCAAAGCGCAGATGTACACCACTCCTCAAAGTCCTCACCACGACCATTGTGGCATCACACGCACACACGCAAACAACCCCAGAGTATCCAAACCCTAACACCCCCCCCCCCTATAACCCTCCGCCACGTACCTTGCATACCGCACACGTGGCCCCGAAGCACGACGCCGAACACCTGTGCCACGTGAGCCGCGGCTGTGCGCGCGCGAGGCGGGGGAGACTGCGACTTGATGTAGGTGCTGATCGTTTAAGGGACGGGTTTTAGTAGGGGGAGGGAGGGGAGGGAGGGGAGGGGAGAAGCAAGACGTACAGGGACGAGTCGTGATGGGATGGCCAAGGGAGTTTTTGGACGGGGATGACGTGCGTGAGGCTTGGGGGGTTGACTGAGGAGGTGGGTAGGTGCTCGACTGGTTTGGTTGGGTGGGTTGGACGGGCAGCAGCAGCAGCAGCAGCAGCAGCATAAGAAGCAAACATGGTCGGTGTAGGGGGATGTGTATTTTCTTGGTAGTTCTTCTCCTTCATTTGCACGGCGAGATTCATCGGCAAATCCTGCACCATGCTCGTCCAAGTCCTAACTACCCTCTCCACTCTCCTCGCTCTCGCTCTCTGCAGCCCGTCAGCAGAGCTCTCCCCCTCCTCCGCCTTCAGCCCGTACTTCGTAGTGGCAGACTTCGAAGCCTTCCGCGCCGCTCCCGCCTACCCCGAGATGCACTCGCGCGCCGTCTTCAACCTAACGCTGGTGCACCCAGACCCAGCGCAGCGCTGGAGCACAATGTGCCTAGCGCACATGGCGAGCGATCTGTGCAACACGACCGACTACCTGCGGTGCGAACCTGTCGGGGACGCGGCCCATGCAGACGAGCGGCTGAGGTTCAAGTTCTCGGCGAACCTGGATAGTGTGGAGATTATGCGCTTGTGGACGTACCAGGGGTGAGTGGCCTGCCTGTCTGCGATTCGTCGTTTCGTGGGGGAAAGGAAAACAAGCAAGGCTGACGGACGGGTGATAGCATGCATATGAAAACCACGGCGAGCGAGGGCACGTACTGGAACAAGGATGGCAAGGACGCAAACGTGACGGAGAGCCAGTATGGACAGCTGTACAAGAGGCCTGCGGAGTGGGTGTTTGCATGGAGGTCGACGGTGGGCTGAAACAAGAAACGGCCGAGGTACGAGACGGGCAAGGGAACGACAGCAAGAGGATAGCGGGGGAATTATTTGAACGACGCACAGGGAGACAGCGTGGGAAAGGCGTTCGGGACGGTAGACAGATAGAGAGGGGCTGACGAAATCATTATAATTAATTAGTCAGGTGGCCCCGGATCTCTCTCCACGCATAGCAAGCAAAGCCGGAACGCCAGGTTCCCAATGTACCCTATAAGTGAAGATCAGACGGACGGATGCGGGGAAAGCGTACGTGCACGGCATGGCTCCTTGTTCAAAGTTGGGCAACGAGCGCTACACCTACCAAGCCAGTGATGGACACGTCCCACTAGCAGTTGCAGCCTGCAGGGCCCTGTGTCTGGTTGGCCTCGGGCCTGAGGTTGACACCCTGTCTTTGCTGGCCGGGCCTCAGGCTTCGCGGGCCGGCCTGGTCGAGGGGCAGCTTCTTTGCAATGGCGGTGAAGAGCTCGCGCACGTTCTCGCTCGTCTTGGCGGACGTCTCGAAGAAGAGGAGGCCGGCTTCGCGGGCATACTGCTCGGCGTCGGCGGCGGAGATGGCGCGCTTGTCGGGGGACTCGGTGGCCAGGTCGAGCTTGTTGCCGGCAAGGGCGATGATGATGTTCTCGTTGGCCTGGCGCTGGAGCTCCTTGACCCATGCTTTCGCCTTGTCGAGCGAGGCCTGTGTCGTGTTAGCAGGGCGCGGAAGCGGGCGCGGAAGCGGGCGCAGAAGCGGGCGTGGCAGGCGGGGCAGGCGGGGCGTACCGCTTGTGTGATGTCGTAGACGACGACGGCGCAGTTTGCGTTTCGGTAGTACATGGGGGCGAGCGACTTGTAGCGCTCCTGGCCGGCCGTGTCCCAGATCTCAAACTTGACGGTTGTGCTGTCGTCGAGGGCGATGGTCTGGGTGAGGAAGGCGGCGCCGATGGTGGATTCCCGGTAGTCGTCGAATTGGTCCTGTGGGTGTGTTGGCGTGGTGGAGGTTAGGGTGTGGCCTGCTGCTCACCTTGACAAAGCGCAACACGAGCGAGGACTGCATGCATGTTAGCTGGCATCACGGCTGCCTGGATAGCGCAGCGCACCTTTCCTACCGCGGATTCACCTGGGCACGGTTAGCAGGCTGCATGGACACACTTCGCACGTGCAGGCGCAGGCGCAGGCCCAGACGCGGGCGCATACCGAGCAGCACCAGCTTGAACTGTGCGAACCGGGAGCCTCCAGGCCGTCCGCCCTGCTGGACTCTCTGCTGCGACATGGCGGGCTGGGGTGGGCGCGGCGTGACCGGGTCGTGGCCGGCGGATGGCGGACGGGGGGAGGGAGGGAGCGAGGTGTGGTGGCGTTGCGTTGGACGGAGACGCGAGGGACGAGGGCGGCGGTGCGGGGGAGGGGGGCTGGTGGGTGGCGCTGTAGGGAAGTGCAAGAGGAAGATGGATCGATAGACAGACAGACGAGGGCCGTTGGGTTGTCGTTGCCCTGTGACGGGCTGCTATTGCTTGGCGCGCCAGGGTCCGCCGCGCCCCGATGACGAAACGCTTCGTGGCTTCGAGGCCTGCAGCATGGGGGGAAACATTGCCAGCCAGCTGTGACACGTCCACCCACACCACTGCCAACAGAAGCAGCAGCAGCAGCAGCAGCAGCAGCAGCAGTAGTAGTAGCACCACTACCAGCACCACTACCAGCACCACTACCAGCACCACTACCAGCACCACTACCAGCACCACTACCAGCACCACTACCAGCACCACTACCAGCACCACTACCAGCACCACTACCAGCACCACTACCAGCACCACCAGCACCACCAGCACCACCACCAACACCAACACCACCACCACAGCGCATGGGAGAGCGGGGCAACGGCACCTTGGACCACCACCACCACCACCACTGCTCGTGACGCCGCACCGCTGCCATGGGCGCCGTCCTGCCGTACCGCGACATCAACGTCCACTCCTCCTCCTCGCACTACGCCTTCTCCTCCCCCTCCTCGCCCACGGCACCCACGCTCGTCGTCGAGCGGCCCTCGGGCGACATCCGCCTGCACGATGGGAAGCTGCTGGGCTCCAAGCGTGTGTCGAGCGTCGCTGGCATTCTCGGCATCATCAAGCTGCGACTAGGTGAGGACCCAAAGATCCCCTCAGATCCTCATACCCTTCCACATCCTCCATGTCTCTCTAATCGTCCAGTCCTCTATCTTCTAGTCCTCCATCCTCCATCCTCCATCCTCCATCCTCCATCCTCCATCCTCCAAGTAGCCAACGCAGGCGCGCGCTGACGCCCATGCAGACAAGTACATCATCGTCATCACAAAGGCCCAGCCCATGGGCCGCATCAAGGGCCACATGATCTACAAGGTCGTCGCGACCGAATTTCTGCCCCTGCGCGAGCGGCCCCTGCACGACCCCGACGAGGACAACTACCTATCTCTGCTCAAGACGCTGATCAAGACATCGCCCTTGTTCTTCTCCTACTCGTTCGACATCACAAACACCTTCCAGCGACAGGCCCACCTCGACCCCTCGCTCCCCCTCTGGAAGCGCGCAGACGACCGTTTCTTCTGGAACCGCTTCGTATCCAGCGACCTGATCGACTTCCGCGGAGGACTGAGCACCGGCTATGGGCGCCACTCGAGTGGCCAGTCGCCCGACGTCGACCCTTACATTCTGCCCGTCATGTACGGCATGATGGAGATCAAGAACACGTCGATCAAGGGCACCCCGCTCACCTTCATCCTCATCACACGCAGGTCTCGACTCAAGGCAGGAACACGATACTTCTCGCGTGGCATCGACGAGAACGGCAACGTGTCCAACTTCAACGAGACGGAACAGGCCATCATCCTCAACGACAATGCCTCGGGCGGCCCAGGAGGCTTTGGCTCCAACCAGAACGGCGCAACCGGCGCACAGACTGGCAAAGAGACCCAAGTCCTCGCATACGTCCAGACGCGAGGCAGTGTGCCTGTGTACTGGGCCGAGATCAACACCCTCAAGTACACGCCCAAGCTGCAGGTGCGCGCCGTCGAGAACGCGGTTCCTGCTGCCAAGAAGCATTTCGCAGAGCAGATACGTCTGTACGGAGACAACTGGCTCGTCAACCTGGTCAACCAGAAAGGCCGCGAGCAGCGGGTCAAGGAGGCATACGAGGAGATGGTCAACCACCTGCTCACAGCACCCAACGAGAACGTCGAGGGCGACAAGATCACCGAGGAGAAGTTCCACATTGTCGAGCCTGCCAATGCACAGACCGTCTGGGACCGCATCCACTACGTCTACTTTGACTTCCACACCGAGACCAAGGGCCTGCGCTGGGATCGAGCCAAGCTGCTCATGGACCAGTTGGAGCCACATGTGTTGAAGCATGGCTACTTCAGGGCTGTCGACATGCCTGGGGACGGAAGCCGCGTCGAAGTCAGGCGCCACCAGACTGCTGTCGTCCGCACCAACTGCATGGACTGCTTGGATCGTACCAACGTTGTGCAGAGCATGATTGGGCGATTCATCCTGTCGCGCATGCTCATCGACATTGGCTTGATGCACGAGGGCGAGAGTGCAGAAGAGGACAAGGCGTTTGAGTTCTTGTTCCGCAACGTCTGGGCCGACAACGCAGACGTCGTTTCCAAGTCGTACTCCGGTACGGGCGCGCTGAAGACCGACTTCACCCGTCTCGGCGTGCGCACCAAGGGTGGTGCCCTTCAAGACCTCAACAACTCCATCACACGATACTGCCTCAACAACTTCAGCGACGGGCCGAGACAGGACGCTTTCGATCTGTTCCTCGGCAACCATCTGCCCAGCGACTCTGGCATTGGCGACCAGCTGCTGTTCGCCGACCGAAGACCGCTCTTTATTCAATCGATACCTTACCTTCTAGCTGCGAGCATCTTCCTCATCTTCGTAGGCAGCTTCACCAGACGGGCACCCGACGCCGCCGTCTGGCCGCTACGACTGCTTCTCGTTCTCAGCCTGGCCACGGCAGGCGCCTGCCTGAACTTCATGTGGACCAACGGCACCCTCTATGTACGTTTTCCGACGACTCTCACGTCTGTCAAGGCTAACCAAGCACAGGTCAACTGGCCGAAGCTCAACCGCTTACCGCACCAAGTGGAAGCCTACCAATCCAGCCTTGCCAAAGTCTCGCACAATCCCGTCGTTGGCTCTCTGGTCGGCACCAAGCACGAGCGTGGCAAGAGCGACGCACGGCTGCTGGGCTTGGAAGAAGGCAAGAAACGCGTCGAATAGGTGTCGGGTATTTTCAGTGGATAGCTTTTGTAATTCTGCGCTTTGCGGCGATGCATCAGTAGATCTGGCACGGCGTACGATTCGTGATAGAAGTGTAAGAGGGGAATAGAGTACTGCAAGAATAGAATATAGTATTGCAAGAAGGTAATAGGGTACTGCTTCGGATCCAACTTGATCACAGATGGATGGCTGATGTGTTTGATTGGCACAAGACGAGGCGAAAATCTACTGGTCCTCACGCTACCTGGAGAGAAGGTAGGTATCTGCTGTAGTAGATTGTGGTGGCCATCTTTTTCCTTGCCAGCGGAGTTGTCAACAAACAAAATTGATCGACGTTTTGATTCGTGAACAGACCAAGGGCTGGGACTTGCACAGCTCCACGGACAGCGGTATGCAACGTGCACGCCCAAAATGGTATCAAACAGGCGATCGATTTTGTTTGTTGACAACTCTGCAAGTTGCCAGTTCAAATGACTCGCACAAGCCAACAGGGTCATGTATCATTTGTGTCCATGCTCTGTTCGCAATGCGCTCGATATCTCGACTACCACGATGCTGGAAGCCAGTAGAAGACGTGTGTTATCTTTTACAACCTGGTCATGGTTTTAGGGCAGCACGGTGTTTCGTGTTGCTTGACTCGAGGTGGAGCGGGATCTTGTCAGTGCGTATCAAGATAGATCGGCTTTGGCTCGTGAAGAGAACGATACACCTACGATCTAGACGCGGCTTATGCTGACGAGCCACAGCAGTGTAGGATCGGCATGCAGAGGCAACAAACGGACTGCATCACGCCATCTCGACACTGACGCCGTCCCCGCGTGCAGACCAGCAGCCCGGAACCCGCATGTCGTGCACGACCAGGTACTCGTGCGCAGGGTAGGCCATGGCTCGAACAGGAAGGTAGGTGGCCTGGATGTGCAGAGTAGTGCTTGTCGACCGTCCGTGTCCTCGGGCAAGTACTTGCATCAGTGGAGACCAAAGTCCTTGAAAACGCCCAGACCCACTCAAGACATTGTAGGCCAACATTAGCGACGTCGCTCGCGTCCAAAGAAGCAGGTGCCAAGCTCTCAACGCCGTTAACGACGATGACCAAGCACACGCAAGCATAACATCGCCACTGACTCTATGCGCTCAAGCTTCCAACCGAGGGCTTGATTGTTCTTGGAAGGTGCGGTTGTGGGGCAATCTGCTTCGGCCGCTCCTACAGCAATCGTCGCCACGGAGAGGAGTATGGAGGAGAGCGTGTGGCTCCACCGTAATTCCCATGGAGAGATAAGTACCGGCTGGAACCCCTTTGTAAAAGATGCTGTGCGTCTGTCAGTTCTGTACGTGACCTCTATCCTCGTCCTCGTCCTCGTTCTTGTCCTCGTTCTTGTCCTCGTCCATCATGCAGATCAAGTCCGCTTTCGTGGCTGCCGCCATTCTCGCCTTCTGTGAGGCGCTCGCGACGCCCATCAGTGCGCGCTCGCCGTACGTCGTCAAGGAGACGCATTTTGTGCCCAAGGAGTGGCAGAAGCAAGACCGCGCCCATGGTGGAAAGACCATCTCTCTGCAGATCGGTCTGAAGCAGGGCCGCTTCGAGGAGCTGGACCGTCATCTCCACGAGGGTAAGATGTTGCCCAATGCAAGTTTGGTCGACGGATTCTCATGCTAACGTTGGATAGTCTCTGACCCCGACCATGCTCGCTACGGTCAGCATCTCAGCGCCGAGCAGGTCGATGAGCTCGTTGCACCTACCGCCAAGACACACGACCTTGTGCATGAGTGGCTCCAGGAGAACGGCATTGAGACGGAGAACCTGAGCTACAGCACCGCCAAGGACTGGGTTACCGTTCGCCTTCCCATTGAGTCGGTGGAGAAGCTCCTTGACACCGAGTACCACAACTACAAGCACCACGACGGCTCTGTTGTTGCGCGTGCTACGTCCTGGTCGCTTCCTCGCCACCTGCACGACCACATCGATGCCATCCAGCCCACCACTTCGTTCTTCCGTGGCAGCAAGGACGTTGCTACCTACTTCGAGGGTGCTGCCGAGATTCCCCAGGGTTACCAGACTCCTTCCAACCAGACCATCTCAGCCGTCTGCAACGCAACCTCGGTCACTCCCCAGTGCTTCGAGACTCTTTACCAGACCAAGGGCTACAAGCCCAAGGCTCTCGACAAGAACAATGTCGCATTCAACAACTTCCTTGCTGAAGTCCCCATTCGACCCGATGGAAAGCAGTTCCTCCAGAAGTACCGCCCTGAGTCAGTTGCCCAGGCTGCCAACTTCAAGCAATTCTCCATCGACAACGGCCCGGTCCAGGACGGTCCTTTGACCGCCAACCAGACCGCCGATGGCAAGAGCCGAGAGGCCAACTTGGACTTCCAGGCCATTGCCGGTATCAGCTACAACACCCCCATCATCAGTTACTCGACTGGTGGCTCGCCTCCTTTCATCCCCGACATCACCACGCCTGACAACACCAACGAGCCCTACCTCGTCTGGGTCAACTACCTGCTCTCGCAGAAGGACCTGCCCAAGATCGTCTCCACCTCTTACGGTGATTCCGAGCAGACCGTCCCCCGCTCGTACGCCGAGCGCGTGTGCAAGCAGTTCGCTCAGGCTGGTGCTCGCGGCACGACTCTCCTCTTCTCCTCCGGCGACAGCGGTCTCGGCGGCACCGACAAGTGCTACTCCAACGACGGCAAGAACACATACCGCTTCAACCCCAACTTCCCAGCCTCGTGCCCGTACGTGACCGCCGTTGGCGCCACCATGAACTTCGAGCCCGAGGAGGCCGTCTACCGCCCCGGCCGCAACACATCAACCGGCTACCGCGACTTCTACGCAGGCGGCTCCGGCTTCAGCGACTACTTCGACCGCCCGACATGGCAGGGCAACGCCGTGCCGCAGTACATCAAGCACCTGAACGGCCAGTACGACGGCCTGTACAACAAGAAGGGACGCGCATACCCCGATCTTGCGGCGCAGGGTCTGTACTTTGCGTACGTGTGGAACGGCACCGAGGGGACCATCAGCGGCACATCTGCCTCGACCCCGCTGACGGCCGGTATCTTCTCGCTCGTCAACGACGCGCTGATTGCGAGCGGAAAGCCCGTCCTCGGCTACCTCAACCCCTGGCTCTACAAGAAGGGCTACAAGGGCCTCAACGATATCCTCAAGGGTACCAGCCACGGCTGCAACGTCGATGGCTTCCCCGTCACCAAGGGCTGGGACCCCGTCACCGGCTGGGGAACACCCAACTTCCCCAAGCTGCTGAAGGCTGCCGGCGCCAAGGTGCACTGAGCTGTTTGACTGAGCGTGGCGGGTGGGGTTTGTATATAGCGAAGCCTGGTACTAGGCATGTCTGTGGTACATAGCAACGAGTAATGTCAAATCATGAACAACAAATCGTGTGGGTGCGTACAACAGTGCTTGGTCTTCCACCATGCACAAGGTAACGGGATACAAGCCCGAGTCACGCCCTAAAACCAGCCACGCAGAGCGCAGCATGAACACAGCACAGAGAGGCCCGTCGTAGCACAAACGTAAGCTGTATACGACTAAATTGTATCCACGCGTTCCTGTATGGCATCCTAGCCGTACGCAGGCGCCCTAGGCAGCCATCCATGCGTTTGTTGATGTTGCGTGGCCCGGGCTTGTATCCCATGTACTCTGCATCAGGAAAGCTTGATGTTACCGTGGCGGCGTCTACCTTCCGTCAGCGCGGCGTGGAGCTGTGCGTGGGAGAACGACCATCATGACGGCAGCGTACCCGATGCAGCAGAGCGGCGACGGAACCGCGAAATCAACCCTCCAGCCCTCCGTTCGACGTAGCCACATCCGGGTTGGGGTAGTACCAAGACGCGACAGCGATGATGATGTAGACAATCTGTTTGGGAGCCAGTCAGCAACGCGATCCCTCTCGTGTTTGGGGCAGAGCACGACGCACCACCAGAAGCGAGCCCTCGAGGTAATTCGACTCGCCGTCGCGCAGGAAGTTGCCCACGACGACAATAGACAGGACCAGCAAGACGACCATGAAGATCTCGAAATTCAGATCCATGTCCTTGCCCATGGCCCAGCCGACGACGACGACCAGCGGCGCGTTGAAGAGTGCGGTTTGGATCGAGGGGCCGATGCAGTGGAATAGCGCAAAGTTCTGCGGATCGTCAGATATGGGGTGACTTTTGGGGGTATGTCGGCTTACGATTTGGCCATCCCAGGCTTCGTCGATGGCGGTCAGGTGCTCTGCCGCCTTTTCGATCAAAGGCAGCATGATCAGGCCGAGGAACTGGTCGGGGATGCCGGCTTCGACTACGTCTTCGATGCGGATGACCAGGAAGACGGCGAGCATGGTAACAATGGCGAGGGATAGCACGATGGCGATGATGCACTCGGTGAATGTGAATTTTGGCTTGGCCACATCTTCGTGGTGGTCGAGGTCGGCGTGTTCGTCTGCTTCCAGCACCTCGTCGAAGATGGAGTGCTGCGAGCGGGCGTTGTAGAAGATGAAGCTTGTTGCTGTTAGTTCGATTTTTTTTCCCTGGGGCTCGGTGTAGCTTACATGGCAAAAGCGATCATCAGCAGGATTGAGGTGACTTGACTGATCTTGAGGACATTGTGCTGCAGGATCTTCTCGGTGAACTCGTGGTGCTTGGTCGCTTTGTGAACTGCAGAGCCCTTCAATGCCGAGTAATACGCGCTGGGAATCAGCAGGCCGAACCCAGCTACAAGGAGCAGACCGCTGCCGACCTCGCTGATCGAAGCATGGAACTTTTGCCTTGCCTGGCGAAGGCCGCCGACGAAGAAGCAAAGTCCAAGACACAGCAGCAGATTCGTCAGGATGGACCCCAAGATAGCCGCCTGGATGACAGGAATGAGGTTTCCATGTTCAGAGGAGCCTTCTGATGCCGTGTGCTTCGCGATCAGGATGATGAACAGGATGATCTCGACTATAGACCCAAACGCCGTCTCAATAAGAATGCCAGACACCTTGGGCATCTTTCGCGCATACTCTTGGCCAGCAAACCCGAGCAGGTTTGCGACAGGAACCATGGCGATGTAGCTGAGCGCAAAGACTGTGAGGGGGTTGCCCGGAAGGACAAAGTGTAGAATGATGGCTACAGGCACCACAGGCCACAGCAGGTTGGTCCACTTTGCTGCATTGCTGCCAGACCTCCACGCTACACTGACGAAGTGCGAGGCTTGAAATCCGGTGCGGCCGCTCTCGCCATCTGGATGGATGTGCTGGGGTATGATGTGCTGCAGCAGAGGAGTCGATTCGGGGTTGTGGTGATTAGAGGGCATCTTGCTACCGGTAGAGTCGGAACCGCCAGTTCAATCTCGACAGCGCGTCGCACTCAGCTTTTTGAAGTAGGAGAGGTTGTTGTCGTGCAGGCCGAGAGAGAAAAGCGTGATTGCCAAGCCCTCAGCCTCCTTCCAAGACTCCAAACAGGCAAAGTACAATGCTTCTCGGCGTTGTAAATCTTGATAGGTATCCATCAAACACCACCGGTTCGTCGTGAGCATCATCGCGAGAGCCAGTAAAGGCAACCCTTCCGATGCACAATACCGCGCCCTCTGTTGCCAGCCCCTCTCGGCGTCCGGAGCGATATTCGCCCACTAATGCCCCGCATCCTCGCCTCGCACCTCCCGTACCTGCAGATTATCCGGGGATGCATCCCCATGTAGTGCCATGGGCGGTAAATTAATGAGCCAGCAACAGGGGGCAATGAGGTGACCGCATGCTGGAACGAGGATCCCTCCATTGTGCCGCTGGCCCTCGGAGAGCCGCCGAAGTACAAAAAGGCCTTGTTGACCGACATACGCACCTCAGGAAACTCGACCCAGCACCTCGAATCCACCATGAGGTTCTCGCAGTTCATCTTCGGCATCCTGGCCATGCTGCTGGGAGTCTTGGCTACCGACAATGGCCTCCAGACAGTCGTCGAATGGGACAACGGTTCTCTGCAAGTCAACGGGGAGCGCGTCATTGTTATGAGCGGCGAGTTTCACTATGCTCGTCTGCCGGTTCCTGAGCTATGGCTCGACATCTTCCAGAAGTTCAGGGCTAACGGTATGAACACTGTGTCGATTTACTTCTTCTGGAGCTATCACTCTGCTTCCAAGGGCGTGTACGACTTCACCTCACCCGGAAAAGACCTGCAGCGTCTGTTCGATGCGGCTAAAGAAGCCGGGCTCTATGTGATTGCAAGACCGGGCCCTTACAGCAATGCGGAAACGAGCGGTGGGGGGTTCGCTCTTTGGACGAGTGATGGGAGTGGTGGTAGCTACAGGACATCTGACGAAACCTACCGGAAAGCGTGGTCAGAGTGGATTGCAGAGGTCGGCCCAATCATTGCGAAGAACCAGATTACAAACGGCGGTCCTGTCATCCTGACACAGGTCGAAAACGAACTCACAGAGTCCAAGTATGACCCAAACAATACTCTGGTCATTTACATGGAGCAGATCAAGGCAGCTTTCAAGGAGGCAGGCCTCATCGTTCCCACAACACACAACGAGAAGGGTTTCCGAGGCAAGAGCTGGTCGACCGATTACAACAACGTCGGCGGCGCCGTCGACATCTACGGTCTTGATTCCTACCCTGGTGGATTTAGCTGTACCAACCCTAACACTGGTGGAAGCGTCATTCGTACCTATTACCAGTGGTTTCAGGAAGTCTCACCTACCCAGCCAGAGTATCTGCCAGAGTTCCGCGGCGGCTGGTTCCAGGCGTGGGGCGAACACTTCTTCGACGAGTGCCAGTCGGATCTGAGCCCGGAGATTCCTGATGTGTTCTACAAAGACGTCATCGCTCAGCGTGCTACGCTCTTGAATCTGTATATGACTTATGGAGGGACTAATTGGGGGCACTTGGCAGCTCCCGTTGTAAGTTCATCATGTGGTAAACGGGGACTGCTCCTTGACTGATTTCACCAGGTGTACACTTCTTACGATTACGATGCGTCGATTCGGGAAACTCGCGAGGTTCGCGACAAGTACAAGCAGTACAAGCTCATCTCGCTCTTCACTCGTGTCAGCAAAGGCCTCCACAACACCGTCATGGAAAGCAACGGAACCGGAAACGCAGTCAGCACTCCAGATGTGTTCACCTGGGTACTGAAGAGCAAGGACAGCAACGGAAGGTTCTACCTCACTGAAAAGAATGACACCAGGTCCCGAACAGTGACTGATTTCTCCTTGAACGTCGACACTTCGGTTGGCAAAATCACAATCCCAAGTCTCCAGTTGAATGGGAGGCAGGCGCGATGGGTAGTGACCGACTACGCTCTCGGAAATGAGACTTTGCTGTACTCATCTGGCGAAGTTCTCACTTACGGAATTTTCGACCAGCCTATCGTAGTGTTGTACCTGAAAGAAGGTCAGACCGGAGAGTTTGCATTCAAGACGCAGAAGAATGTTACCTTCAAGTCATACGGCGCAGATTCAGGCCTCGCCCAGGTTTCCACCAACAGCTCGAGCTACGTCAGCTTCAAGTACAAGCAAGCCAAGGGAGCTACCGCTGTGCAGCTTTCGAACGGTGTGCTCGCATACCTGCTAGATGTTCCGACTGCGTGGACTTTCTTTGCTCCTCCCACCACAGCAGATCCGAATGTCACCCCCGATCATCACCTTTTCGTGGTTGGACCCTACCTAGTACGGTCGGCTAGTGTATCCAGCGGCACGGTATCCGTCATCGGCGACAATGTCAATGCTACAACTATCGAGGTCTACGCTGGCAAGGATGTCGCAGAGATCTCTTGGAACGGGAAGGGCCTGACGACCTCCAAGACCTCGTATGGCAGTCTCACCGCGGAGATCACAGGCACTGAAGATCGCAAGATTGACCTCCCTGCACTGACAAGCTTCAAGGCTGCCGATTCAGCACCCGAGATCTCGCCTTCCTACGATGACAGCAACTGGGTCGTGGCGAACAAGAACACGACGCTCAACAAGGTTAAGCCATTGACTCTGCCGGTACTGTACAGCAGTGACTACAAATTCTACGCTGGTACCAAGGTCTACCGTGGGTACTTCTCTGGAAAGAGTGCTGCATCTTTGAATATCACGGTGCAGGGTGGTGCTGCAGCAGGGTGGAATGCCTGGCTCAACGGACAGGCGATTGGGTTCAATCCTGGAAATGCTACGTTGTGGGCGACCAATGCAGTCGTCCCTTTCAAGAATGTTACCTTGAAAGAAGAAGGGAACGTTCTGACAGTTGTAACCGATTACACTGGCCATGATCAAACATCAACCGGACCCTCGGGTGCACAGAACCCAAGGGGTATCTTGGGTGCCCAGCTCTTGACCGCCAACAACACAAAACTGAACTTCGACCTGTGGAAGATTCAAGGCAATGCTGGTGGTGAGAAGAACATCGATCCAGTTCGTGGGCCACTAAACGAGGGTGGTCTATACGGAGAGCGTCTTGGGTGGCACTTGCCCGGATTCGACACCGAGAGCTGGGAAAATGCTAGTCCTACTGAAGATGGTGTTGAAGGAGCAGGTATCAGGTGGTTCACAACGGCTTTTGACCTCAAAATCGACGAGGATCTCGATGCTCCTATCGGTGTCGAGTTTGGCGCCGCCGCTGGCACAGTCGCTAGAATCCAGCTATATGTGAACGGGTAAGATCAGCAACATTGGCAAATTTTCTCACCAGCTAACACAAACAACAGCTACCAATATGGCAAGTATTTTCCGCATATCGGCCCCCAGACTCGATTCCCGATCCCACCTGGCATCCTCAATTTGCAGGGCCGGAACACTTTGAGCGTCTCGGTGTGGGCGCAAACCGACGCAGGCGCGAAACTCAGCACATTGCGATTGATCTCGTACGCCAGCTACGAAAGCGGTTTTGACTTTGCCGGCATTGACGGAAAGCAGCTGCAGCCGAGCTGGAAGGACCGAAGTCAGTACGCGTGAGACCTTGAGCGCGCACAGTGAGGGGTATCGGTCCAATACAAAATCGTTGTCCCAAACAGTAAATTCTCTTTCTCACTTTCACATCAGCTTGTCATTAACGGACGACACGTATTCAACCAATAACTACGCTCGGTTTTGCCAATCGACGCGCCAAGTCGGCCTACTACCGGCTTGGTCTTGTCGGATAGTCATACTTTCCCTTGTGATAAAGATCCGAGTCGCGACTACCAGCCGCTACGGTTTGTTTCTGTATTTTGATTGAACACGGCGACCAGCGATGTGGAACTCCTTACGCAGTCTCATGCAGCTCTCCAGACTCTCGCACTCCACGCGCTAAGCCGGCATCTTTCCGAGCAGATCCTCGCTGGGTCGACCGTGGCTGATCACAGCGCTAAGACTATCTATTGTTATTGGCAGCCAACACACGACGCCTGCCAAGAAAGGACTCATTGAACGGGCGAAACTTTACCACAACAACTAAAATCAGCATCGGATCCTCGTGTTTAGACTTACCGTTGACCATTCGCCCAGCTTTATTCACAATGGATATACTACGCTGGCCGCCGGTCATCCGACTTGCCACCCTCTCATTACTTTTGTCGCCAGCTTCCGCACAGAATGACACCACAACGTTTGACGGGACCAACAAAACACAGCTAGATCTAGGGCGATGCCCATGGTTGATCGAGGGGGAGCTCAGCCCCAACGCGTCGGTCAATTCCACAGGCAGCGTCAATTTGCACTGGAACGCACTCATGATGGACCCTTCGCAAAACGACTGGACGTTTACACTCACATACAATGAAACCCGAACTCAGAGTGCTCCGACAATACACTATCTACAAAGCTATGTCAGCGCGCCAGAATCAAGCGACGCCAAAACATGCGTGACCATGTTCTCGGGCCTCAACGCTACTAGTTCGTCGGGCGGTAGGAATGGCTGCGATGGGGTGCTGGACGAGACATGCACCAAGGCCCTTCAGAAAATCTCGTACAGTGAGCGTTGCACTCTTCCTAGGCCAACGGAAGAGATCCTCGGCAGGATAAGAGAGGCGTGTGGTTCCGATATATCAAACGGTGGCCCAGTAACGACCGGTACATTCCATCCCAGCCTTCCGATATCGTCGTGAGTGTGAAGGACTAACGGGGCTTGCAGGGACGCCTCAAGACTTCTCCAATAAAACTTGCAGTATCAGCCACCCCCCCGGTTCCACCTCACCTGACAACTTCCGTACCTGGTCCGCAATGGGCCAGGGTATCGACTTGAATCACATCGATCAGAACGCGTCTGATTTCACCTGGTATGATCTCCATGTCCGGCAGACTGTCCCGTTTGTCATTTCTGCGGATTTCGCCGGGGGTGTTGCAGAGACGCAGGTTGTGTGTGTAGCGCCAAGAGAGATTGTAGGGAGGAGTCGAGTACCCGCAGAGAAGTCTAGGGCGTGTCGAAGAGGGCCATTCTCTAGTTGGTGGACAATGGGCGCTGCGGTGTTTGCCAGTTGGATGTTGAAGGTGGTTTAGGTATTTTCGGGGAGATGAGATGTGAAGATGGCAGTTCTGATGGAGGGAAATAGTCTATACCCAAATCTACTATTGATACCCTATACATGACTCCATCTCCCCCTTTACCCAGAACGCTCAAGAAGGAATCTACTCACGCTAAGCAACATGCCTGCTTCAGGCTGTTATGGTAGCTATGGTACCGTCTGCGAGGACAGCTTGATACGTGTTGGTATTCTGCTTGGGCATCGATAGGTGTTTCCAGTACACACCTCATAAATCTTCATCTTCCCCCACGAAGAAGCCAAGCCATGCTTGACACTGTACCAACCGATCCCGCCGCCGAGAAGGAGGCCAGGAGCTCCGACAAGTGTCAATCGCCCGCCAACAACAGTCCAACTTGTGAACTCAAGATGGTTGAAAACGTCGCCCTACCTCGGGCCTGATCCAACAATCATCGTCCCCTTGTCTTCGGATAGCTTCAGAGTATTCAGCTTGGTGCTCGAGATCACGTCTCCAGTACTGTTGATATAGCCGCATCCGAAATGGGCATATGGCCACCTCCGCGCGTGGCAAGGTGGGTGGAGGTGTTGGTCCGGGTCTTGCCTGCAAACGAGAGCGTTGCTGCGCATGTTGGGAGCGAGGACACATGCTGAGTCCAGCCAGGCAGCTGTGTGCCAGGGCACTAGAGACTTGTGAGTTCACGTTCTGTCTTTAACGGTGATTGTGTTCACTGGCCTTGGCTTTCTTCAGTGTAGCCTGCGTCCTCTGGCGGGTAAGTGATGTTGGGGTACGTTTGTTTCAGTAATTTCGCAAGCAGTGGTCGGATTCGGAACATTGCGAGACGTTGCTAACTGCGATGCTGCAGTAGACACGGCGGGGAATCAAGCTGTTATGCACTGAGAGCTGCCATCTTCTTTTTGAGAATGTTCAAGTGCATGTGAAGCTCCAATTCGCAGCCTTGGGTGCACTGAGCTAACCAGCCCCATGTTTACATGGGCAATTCGAAGGATCTGGGTTATCTTGTAAGGTACTCCAGCGTTCAAAGCTCGATCGTTCCCACGGATGTGATTCGTCTGCTCAGATAGAAAACATGTTTTTAGGTGGTACCGCAACGCGCTGGTGCCTTGTCGCATTTTGTTTATTTTTGACATGATTCGTGAGCGACGCCTCGTGATCCCGCTGGTCCCAAGCCAGACGATTCGAAAGCTGGTACTACAATCGAGGCACAAGGAAGCCAAAGTGAATTGCATCTGCACGGCGCAAGCCGAATTTCACTGCGGCATATTGATTCTTGTCGTTTGCCTGTAAGTAGTGATGATGCAGGCAAACGCGTGGTGGCAAGAAATGATGATGCACCGCGCTCCCCCACTCCCCCACAAAGTGGCCACGCTCTGCGGGGCATCGGCAGCGGTCCGCCGATAAGAACAAGGCCACTTGCGTATGCATCAACGCCCCACAGTCGACATACTTCTTGCTACCGCCCTGGGCAAACGTTACGCAGACAACGATTTCGATTCTACAATGTCCCATCAAAGTATTCCGTTCGACATGCCTGCCAAGGCGCAGCAACCACCAGCTCCGACTCAACGTCTTCCCCGGTCCAACTCCATTGTCAAGACAGCTGCCTCTCGAGGCGCGCAAGCAGCTCCAAAGCAGATTCGGATCCTACTATGCAATCCAAACTCCACGGCTTCTATGACCCGTGCGTGCGTCGACATGGTATTACCTACGCTGTCATCCAACGTCGTCTTAGTGGGCTGCACCGCCATCGAGCCAGCTCCATCAGCTGTCGAGAGTACATTTGACGACGTCATGTCAGCTGCCGTGGCGGTGCAAGGGATACTTCAGCATGCGAATCAGTTTGACGCCTTCCTGATAGCGTGCTATAGTGACCACGCGCTTATCAAGATGCTGAGGGAAGAGTTGACGCAGCCTGTGGTAGGCATCATGGAAGCTTCGCTGTTTGCTGCTCGGACGTTGGGGACTCGATTCGGAATCATCTGTAGCGGCCCGCGCTCCAAGTACACGCTTGAGGACACAGTGCGGAACTCTGGCTTTGCGGGGTTTTGTGCTGGCGTGCGAAGTTGTGATTTGGGTGTCCTGGGTCTGAAAGAAAGACCCAGACACGAGGTGCTGCGTATCATGAGGCAAGTGAGCAAGGAACTCGTGGGCGATGGTGCCGACGTGATACTACTTGGCTGCGCCGGCATGGCGGACCTGAAGCCTGCGGTCGAGGAGGCTGTTGGTGATGATGTGCAAGTCATCGATGGTGTCGTTGCTGGCGTGCACCACCTGATTGGTCTTTGCAGAATGGGAGCGCGGACTGCGAAGAAGGGGACGTACGCGAGCTCTGCAGCAGCAAGGCAAAAGCGAGGTCAAGATTGGTTGTGAATGTCGTGCGTGGTCAGCCCCACTTCTCTGCCTCCACTTCCAAGCTCCGAGCTCGAACCGGAAAGCGGCGGGATGGAACTTGTCACGGCCAGTACAGATACGCGCCTCATGTCAGCTTCATTCCGGCAGCTCCAACGAGCCTTGATTTACCTCTGGCTCACTCAAGCAAGCACAAGGCCAGCGCGACCGTGGAAGGGCAAGATCGAGACGTCTGTTGCGCTGTCAGCTGTGGCTCGTGTCCCCTTTGAAGACCCTCTGTGTCTGCTTGGAGATGGAAAGGAACACCACCTGTGGGCGGAGATGCTGCTGACATGGGAACGGCGATGTGGGAGGATGTTGGTTTCTAGTAGCGTTGCCAGCGCCCTTGTCACGTCTCGGCGACAGCTGTCGCACCCTGTATGAAGCCAGAGTTAGCCATCTCACACGTTGGAAGATGAGGAGTGGTATGTATAGTATAAGAGTAGTAATGATGGTATTAGACATGGTCGTGTCCAAAAGCGATTTATGCAAGACCGTGTGTATGACTGTGTGTATGATCGCATGTACGCCTGGCGTTGTCCAGAACAAGCAAACGCAGCTGCTCTTTGCTATGATATCGTAGTGTCGTCCCGTCCATCCAAGTGACGGATAGGTACCGCTAAATGAGGAGAAGTGTGAAGCGCTAAATGGCATACAGATGGGTGTGCATCACCGAAACGATGACTGTGGATTTGGATCAATCGGCGTGGGCTCTGTGGTGACGACTCGGATACTCGGTAAGCGTTCGAGAGTGGGCAGGCGCGGTAGTTGTGGTGCGCTTCTCTCTATGGGGCTCGTGTAATCGGGTGGGTCTTCATACGCGGGCGCTTCCTCGTGAGCAAGGTCGGGACTCGGTGTTGCGCCCCTGCTCCTGCTCGCACTCCGGCTTCTCTCTTGTGCTAGTGCCACTGTTTGAGAGCTGCTAGCGGCCACGGGGTCACTCGAGTTTGATCGAGTCTGCACAGCGGGAGGAAAGAAGTCGTCAGAGGCGCGAGAATCGACCGAGGACCGGGCGATCGAGGTCACAGACAAGCCGCGATGGTGTGTGTCGAGAGTGTTTGCGGAGTGGTTGGTCAGGCCACGCGGGCGGCCGGTGATGCCTGAGATGGAGGCGGCGTTGTCGAGGAGGGGTCGGTTGTCACTGTCGTGCGAGTTGGCGCGTAAGCGTGTGCCATCGTGGCGTGCCACGCCCAGGTCGCCATAGGCCACGGAGGAGACTCGCCGGTCGCGGTTGCGGCTCTGGTGCTCGGCGATGAGCATCTGGGAAACGGACAGGTCGGCGGCTTCTTCCACTCTGCGGCGAATCTCAGCGAGTGCGATGTGGTCGCCTCTCGCGCGGGCCTCCCGCCTGGCCTGCCGTCTTGCTTCACGCTCGGTTGCTTCTGCTCGCCGGGCCAGTCGGATCTGGTACAGCGACTCCATCTCCTCGTTGCGCTGGACTTCCTCGTCGTCGGCCGTCTCCGGTAGCTCGAGCACATTGTCCATGCCGGCCCGCTCGCCTTCGCGGCCCAGGACGCGCTCATTTTCGCGCACAGAGGGAGAGTAGGCAGGCAAGGTCATGACACTGCGGACCGACGTGTTTCTGTCGACGCCGGCGGTGGCAGACTGTCTCTCGGGGTCGTTTGCGCCACTCATCTCACGGTCGCGGGTGTCGCTGACGCTGTTGCCGCGGTACTCGGTGTCCTGCAGGCTGGTCGAGTACGCATGGCGGTTGCGTCTGCGGAAATGCTTCCAGGAGAACAGTGCGGGGAGTTTGTCGCTCGATTTGTCTGTTGTACGACGCGCAGATAGGGGCCGGCGGAAGCGGAGGGTGACGAGGTAGGTTGTGACGAGAATGACGAAGATGGCGACGACGATGACGGCTATCTGCGGGTTGTGTCAGCGGACTGGGCACTCGGGCTGGACACACGTGGTGCGCGCAGCAGGCGCAGGCGCAGGACATACGATAACGAAGCTCTTGTTCTGTTTGTCCATTCTTCTCTCCAGGGCCCCTTCCCTCGCTTCGAGCGCGGGTAGCCGCATTGTGTCGTTGGACTGCCGGTGGTTGCCGTGGCGTGCGCTGAGTGACCGGTCGATGTGGAGTGTCGAAACGTCCAAACGTCGAGACGTCGAAACGTCGAAACGTCGAAACGGCAAAACGTCGAAACGGCAAAACGAGCTTCCCCCCCCAAGGCGCGCCGGGAAATTGTCTGGAAAATGAGATCACCGCGTGGAGGAAGTGGAGCTCTCGAGCGCGGGTCCCTCGGCACTGGTGGACACTAGCTGGTGTCAAACCGATGTACAGAAAACGTGGAAACGAAAGCGCGAAACGTTGCAATTGCGCTCCAAGAGTGCCGCGGCGTGCAAAGGTGCGTGGGCTGTGGAGAAGAGAGGAGAGCTGGGAGCAGGCTACAGGCGCCGCTCAGCCTAGACCACGCCTTGGCACAGGCTGAGGGCCAGGCTGAGGGCCAGGATGCAGGAGGCAGGATGCAGGATGCGAGATGCAGGGCTGATGGTGGATCCACCCGAACTGTGGCTGGGGCGGTGCACCACGGGCCACGGCACTGGCTCTCGCACGCGCACGCGCACGCTTGGACGCTGACGCTTCAGCCATTCGGTCACCGTCGTGCCATCCTCACTTGTCTTCTTTCTCTGCCGCCACTGTGTGGGGCCTCGAACGGTTACATCAGCAGTACCGGCAGCGGCAACAGCAGCAACAGCAGCAACAGCAGCAACAGCAGCAACAGCAGCAACAGCAGCAACAGCAGCAACAGCAGCAACAGCAGCAACAGCAGCAACAGCAGCAACAGCAGCAACAGCAGCAACAGCAGCAACAGCAGCAACAGCAGCAACAGCAGCAACAGCAGCAACAGCAGCAACAGCAGCAACAGCAGCAACAGCAGCAACAGCAGCAACAGCAGCAACAGCAGCAACAGCAGCAACAGCAGCAACAGCAGCAACAGCAGCAACAGCAGCAACAGCAGCAACAGCAGCAACAGCAGCAACAGCAGCAACAGCAGCAACAGCAGCAACAGCAGCAACAGCAACAGCAGCACTAGCACCAGCAACAGCAACAGCAACAGCAACAGCAACAGCACCAGCAACAGCACCACCACCAGCAACAGCACCACCACCAGCATCAACACCACCACCAGCATCAGCACCACCACCAGCATCAACATCAACAAGGCCCCACCACATGTCATGTCCCAAAAAACCTGCTGCTATTCTGGGGCCAGAGCTAGGCTCAGCTTCCGCCAACTAGCGCGGTCCTTTGATTGGCAACCCTACGCTCGGTGATCGCATCTCACCTCGCGGGTCATGCCCATGCCCAAGATTGCATCAACGAGTGGGTATCTTGTTTTCAACAAGGCGCGCTGGCTAAGAAAAATCACACAACAGAGGCCAAGGCTACCGTGCCTACCACTTACTGTCGAGCTTCTTGAGGAAGCGCCCCACGCCCTTCTCCACCTTGACCACCCTCTTGCCCATGTTCGAGTTGGGCGCCGATGCTGTGTAGTGGTTCGTAACGCCAGCTTCATGTTCGGTCGGACGGTAGAACTGTTTGTGCAAGTCGCCTGCGTCTGTCCCGGGTGCCTGCTGTGCAGTGCTGCCGTACTGATGCTGCCCGTAACCCAGGTAGTGCTGTGGCTGCTGCAGACCTGGCGACGGCAGGCCAGGAGTAGGAGGGCCAGCCGCGTAGCCAGGTGATCCACCATACCCAGCATACTGTTGTACCGCTATCGAGGACGGCCGCTGGACGCCTGGTGGCGCTGGACTGCTCGGCTGGCCATACGATTCCGCTGGAGGCGCCGACGGAGGCGGTCCTGCAAACGAAGGGACGCTCTGCCCAGGTGGCATCGAGCCAGATGGATGGGTCCGCTGCACACTTGGTGGACCACGGAAACCATGCCCTGATGCAGGTGGTCCAGGCTGATAGGGCCCAGACGCTGCTTGAGGGCTGAAGGACGTCTGCAGCGCATGGCTGTACTGCTGTGGCTGCGAGTCATTCACAGCAGCTCCAGCGAGGCCCGTTCCATCGGCCCCATCGAGCGGTGGCGGCGTCTTCTCGCGATGAGCAATGGGCTCGGGTGCCGCGGGTGCAGCAGGGTTGTAGGCCATGGGTGCGAAGCCCTGCTCGCCCGTAGGGCTCGCAGTGGACGCGCGACCAGCTGGCGGGCCAGGGAAGGCCTGGGGAGGGCCTGGAAAGGCTTGCGTAGTGCTTAGACTAGGGGTACGGCTCTGATGCGATATCGCAGCTCTCTCCAAGTTGGCAATGAGGGGGCTCATTGCATCGCTCTTGTAGTCATCATGGGCTGATGTAGGCGTGACAGCCTGGGGGTCTGTGGTGATGTGGAGTTGATGTGGCTGCATGACCCTCCGTAGGGAATCCAAGAACATGCTGGCATCGTTTGCAGTCCACAGGTAGACGTCTACCGTGTGCAGTCTGTACATGTACTTGCCCTGGTTGTTGGGATCGGGTACAGGAAGGTGCCATTGGGACATGTCTTGCTGAGGTGTACCGCCTGCGCTTCCATGCTGGCCCGGAAAGGCATCAACAGTAAGTGAGAACAGGCATGGGTGCTTGTACGACTGCTCGACCTTTACACCGTCCAATTCTGGTGGGCAGCCTAGGTCAGCTCATGCGTTGAGGATAGCGTGCGTCGACGTAAGAACTCACGGCCAGCGAACGCGTCCTGGTGAGGGGTGCCAGGATGGTTCGCGATCTCTATGCGCCCAGTCTGACGCATAGGGTTGTGATAGAGGTAGACATACGAGCTCTTGTCGAAGCGTTGGTGCGGGGGTTGGTGGGTAGGGGGAGACAAGTAATAATGTACATCTGCGAAGCTGTCCCGAGGTCAGGAGGTCTCGTGCACCTTGGTTGGAGCATGGAGCTGGCTTACAGCGTCATCAGAGAAACCTCGCCCTGCTGTGGAGGCATCTTGCCGGTGTGTGAAGTGGTCAAGTCGTGAGTCTGGTCAGCTCTCCCATGCCCAACGTTCAAGATGGATGGATGGATGGCGTTACGAGGCTACAAAATGAAGCTGAAGCAGAAGCTGAACAGAAGCCAAAGCCGTTGGTTAGCATGCACAAGTCACGACAGCAGATCAAGAGAATATATAGAAGCGTTGGAGCACGAAGACGCTAGGATACTGGAGCCGTTGTGAGCTCGTCAGTCGTATTGGTCCTCGAAGCGCCCACGGTCTTGGTGCCACAGCAAGCGCCAGAGGAAGAAGCTCGGGCCCCTCCGCCGGACTGGCAGGCGCGACTCGGAGAAATTTACAGACGAGCGTCCATCAACGCATCAACGCATCAACGACAGCACGCGCAGCTGCAGCACGACGCCTAGTCTGCATCGCCGCATTCACACCCATTCGACGGCGCGACAATCGCTCGACAAACGGCCACCTGCACGCCGCACCTCCCCTTTCACCGCAGCCCCTCGAGGGCTAACACCGCATCACCACCGCCAACATGTCGCTCGTCAACCTTGCACACGTGTGCTCACACTTGCAAAATGCATCCAAGGCTCGTCTCGGCCTGACATCGATTCCCGTCTCGAAGATGCATGTCAACCTGGTCCTTGGCCTGCAGCGCGAAGGCTTTCTTTCCTCGGTAACCCTCGGTGGAGTCTCACCGCCAAAGCCTTTCCTCCTGCAATCGCAGCCCGACCCAGAAGAGCTCGACATGATGGCACGAAGGCTCCAGAAAGAACCATGGCAAGCATTCAATGTAGAAGGCGGCGCGGAGACAGAGCAAGTCCTCGGCAAGGAGCAGTTCAACAACATCGGCGTACCCACAAACCCTGCGAGGCGAAGACTCTGGCTCGGCCTCAAGTACTGGAACAACGAGCCGGTCTTGAAGAACATGAAGCTTGTTTCAAAGCCAACAAGGCGGATATGGCTCACTTCACAGGACCTGGGCAAGATCACAAGGACACGAGAGTCGAGCTACGTCAAAGGGCTTACACACCCGGGAGAGTGCATGTTCCTCACAACGGACCGGGGTATTCTGGAGGCACGAGAGTGCGTGGAGAGACAATTGGGCGGTATGGCATTGTGCAGGGTGTGGTAGAGGACAAGGAGGGGAAGACGCTTTTTCAATCTATAAACATGGCTGGTGCAGGAGACTGATTCATGCCCGCCACCCTGCATGGTCCCGGCGTTGTAAGACATCTTGTATGACTAAGAAGGCATCAGAAGGTAGTGGTAAAGGACACTGTATGTGGAGAGCTTCTGGCCCGAAACATTTCTAGAAATATCAACCCATTTTCACATCAGCCCCGACGCCTCGGCTGCGAAAACGTTTGAACTTGGCTTGACCTGCGATTGGGCCTAACGAAGCCACGCTTGACATGGACATGGCTTGAGTTAGCATGGGCTGTGTGTGCAGCCAGCCTATTGGATCAGGCTTCCGCGTCACAAGTTTGCCTCTATTGACATGTCTACTCACACCTGGACGGTCACCCCTCAGCTTGAACATGGCAGCGTCGGTCACAATCGAGAGGGAAGTTCAGCAGAGATGAGCTTTTGTTGTGCGCGCGATCAAGTACGCTGAATCATATGGACGACAGGTAACAAAGGACATGGACAGTGCCTTAAATCAAGGACAAACGCGTCAACCCAGCTCGGATGCCAAAGAACAGCCCTGTGCCAAGACACACCAGAAGCGGAATACCATAAAAGCCCAGACCGATCAGAATACCCTGCTCAAAAAACCCAATGGCGATCCACTCCGCCCTCTTCTTCTCCTTGATCTCCTGCGTCGCCTTGCTCAGCGCCTGCGCCGCTACTTTCCTCGACTCCTTGCCACTGAGCACGTTGGCAAGCGTCGAGTGCGAAGCCGTGGGTACAATGATCACAGGCGACGTGCGTGTGAAATGTGCCTTTGTGTATCGCGCATCGATGTCAACGGTGTGGTAAGAGGGAGCGGCTGGGCCGAGCAAGAGACGGTAGGGGATGTGGTTCACCAGTGAAACATCCGCTTTGATGAACTGGCTGAGGTACTTGCCCGCTGCGGGTGCGCCAAAGTAGTATCCCGCCAGAAGGCCGGTAGAGGACTCGTCGTCCTCCTCAATTAGGCTGATGGCATGCTCGAGTGAGGTGATGGCTGATACAGCGAAGATGGGTTGATTGGCTTTTGGCGGCAGGGACGAGAGGTTGGAGAGATCGACAATGGCACCGTTGGAGCCGTGTGTCACTACGTTCGACCTCCATGACTTGCTGCTACCCAGCGACTTCAGAACCTCGGCTGTCTTGGATTCTTTCTTCTGTCCGCCCAGTGTAGGAGACTTGGCCGAGCCATTGATTGCGGCATCACCGGATGAAGCAAGATACGGGATGGCATACTTCAAGACTAGTTCGAGCAAGTCTTTCTTCACGAACTCGTTGACAAACACAAGATCGGGAGCATAAGGTGAGCTTCCTCCGAACGCAAAGCGTGCAGCGACCAAGTGCTCGGCAGCAGCAACCAGATCAGCCGTGCGGTCTACGATAGCGATGACTTTTGTTTGTGTGGCAACAAGTTGCATGTGGGTCGGTTGCTTAACTCGAGTCTCCTGCAGGACTTGGAAGGTTGTGGATAGTGCATCTTGTGAGGGCGCGGAAGAGATGGTGGCGAAAGTATCCGGTTCAAGAGCCTGGGAGAGGAGAGAGCGTAGAAGTGGAGGGAGAGCGCGAAGATTGTTTTCAAGCTAAGGAACGGTCAACATCAAGTCGTTGCCAATGATTCTCGTACAGAGAAGACTCACTTTCAGCGCAACACAGTTTCCAGCAACTATTGCCGCACTTAGTGCCGCAATTGCCGAGTAAAACGGCGTATGGTTCTGCTGCGGCTCGATGTATACCACGCCCCATGGGTCTGCTCGGTCAAGCGCGTCTTTCCCGTTTGCGACTCGATACTCTTCCTCTAGCTCCTTAGCTGGCTTTATCGAGTTGTGATGCTCCTTGACAAGGTCCAAGGCGAGCGCCACCTCGGTCGTTGCTTCGTTGTCTGAGACTTGTGTATCTGATTTGATTGCATCTTTGATAGTATTGCTGTCATTGCGCAAGGCATCGTGGAGCGCCTTGAGCTGTTTTTGGCGGAAGAAAGAGTTGTGACAGCGTGCTGCGAGGGCAGTTGCTTGTAGGGCTGCGAGTGTAGAGTCTGCCATTGTGAAGCCAGCGAGTTCAAAGTAACGGAAGGAGAGAGTACAGAAAGAAAGATCCAGCAATAAGGCTTGAAACTCAGGAACAGTATGCTGAGCTCCAGACGCGTCGTAGAGAGCCGATGGTTTCCTATTGGTGGTTATCGCCTCGGGATCAGTCCGCCCTCCACATTACGACCCCAGCTTTCTCCACGTTTCCGCCAGTGCCGAACACCGACTGACGCCTAAGCTTGTGTGTCCGCAGCGTTTCGAGTGAATCTTGAGTTTCTTCTCGACGAGCTTCTCCACCGCCGAGTGCAGACTTTTCCCACACCACCACGTTCCATTCACCATGTCCGTAACAACGACCTCCAATCCCCTCACCTACGCCTCTGCTGCGGTGCTCAGAGACTACGAACTCGCGCACTCCGAGTCTGATGAGCCGCTCGATACGTCGCTGAACGCACACCCTGCTCCGCCATCAGGATCAAGCAATCCCCCGGACTGGCCTACTGAGCATCGTCGTATCCCCGCATACCGACCCGTCAACACAGAGCTTGATCAGGGTTCACGGAGAGTATACCAAAACGCGATCGAAAGAACCTTTATTGGTGTCATGTTCTCAGGAGTGTTTTTGGAGGGGGTGAGTCATTCAAGATAGGTTGGGGTGCAAGGTCAAACTAATGTGACTCCAGACAGCTGCGAAGATCTGGCGAGCAACGGGTGGTAAGGTTCGCGATGTTGGTTATAAGATCGGTGGAGAATGGTGATGGGATAAAAGTGAATGCCTGTACACTGGATAGGAAGCCAGCGGCGAGGTTCTTGTCGCGCATTGCTTTGAACCTGCACTCTCATCCAAGCAATTTATGCTACTACCCAAACTCTCACAACCGCTGCTCAAATTTATGCAATCACTCAAATCGGGAACGCTGATTAACATGGACTGTAAACCCCGGCACGTGCGTACCATAGGTAAGTGGCCAGCTTTATGTGATTTGCCCTGCATGCTGTCACCCAGCCTTCCGCCTTCACTGTTAACCACCTATAGCTGGTCACTGTCAGCCACCTATAGCTGGCCAGTCGGAGCCTCACACTTGTCTATGATGTAACTTCGATCGTAACAGTGTAGGTATGGGGTGGGGTGCTTGCGTACATCCTTCTAGGCACCAATACCACCGACCTTCCTCGACACCTCATAGCAACCTTCAGATAACCGTGCGAAGTTTCACCCGAAATTAGAAACATGTCTTGTGATGCCGGCTCGTGCATTTGCTGACACTAACGGCAGTCGTCGTATAGAAACCCACATTTTCGGCAAGTCAACAGATGTCCCCCACATTCCGTTGCCACGATCTGACATTCAGTGATGCCAGAGAGATCGGACCAAGGTAATACCTGATGGTTCATTTGAACTTTGAGTACTTTTAGCCTTGTGCTTCTCTATTCTCTCACCTGTACTCTCTATTCTCTCACCTGTATATTCAACACTCTCCATCATCATGGACTTCACACAGAACCAAACAAACAGTGCCAACGGTACATCAAATGATGAGACCCGACCGCTGAACATCACCATAGTCGGCGCTGGCATTGGTGGTCTATCCGCCGCCATTCTTTTGCGCCAACAAGGACACACTGTCACCCTATTGGAGCAGTCTCGATTCGCCAATGAGCTTGGTGCAGCCATACATCTTGCACCCAATGCCAACGGACTACTTCGACGCATGGGACTCTTTCCAGAAAAAATCGGCGCCATCACTTGCAAGAAATTGAGCCAGTGGTTGCCGACGGGAAAAGAACTGTTCAGCATACCCGTTGAACGGGAAGCCCACCGCTGGCAGTATCCCTGGCAGCTTGCACATCGTGTCAGCTTGCATTCTGAGCTGAAGAGGTTGGCAACGACAGAGGATGGCCCTGGAAAACCCGCCATCCTAAAGACACGGTCGCGAGTCGCGGATGTCAACACTGCAGAAGGCAGTGTCACACTCGACAACGGCGAAGTCGTATATGGCGACGTTGTCGTTGGTGCTGATGGTGTCCACTCAAAGACAAGGTCAAAAATACCTGGTGCTGAGAACATCAAGACTTTTGCTTCTGGAAAGAGTTCTTTCCGCTTTCTCATCTCAAGAGAGAGTGCTTTGGCCGATCCAGAGACAAGGAAGTTCGCCGAGCACGAGGGTCACCTTATCATGATGTTCGGTCGTGACCGTCGTATTGTCGTGTACCCAACATCAGACAACACCCTGTTGAACTTCAACAACATACATCCCACATCTGATTCCCAAGTCATTTCTGAGGCGCCCGGCAGCGCTGACTGGCAGAACAAGGGTAACATCAACAAGATGCTCGAGGTGTACAAGGACTTTGAGCCGGCCGTGCTCAAGCTGCTCAGTATGGCGGATGAAGAGACATTGAAGGTGTGGGAGTTGCTGGATATGGAGCAACTACCTACGTGGACACATGAGAAGCTCGTTCTCATTGGTGACGCAGCTCACCCTTTCACACCTCGTATGTCGCTCCAAGTTACCGGGAAAGCACTGACCTGAGCTAACGTATTTTTCAAAAGATCAAGGACAAGGTGCAGCTCAGGCCATTGAAGATGCCGCATCTCTTGCAGTCATGCTACAGAGAGGTACATCCCTTAGTGCCATCCCCGATCGTCTGAAACTATACCAGAAGTGCCGCTTTGAGCGCGCTTCTTACATACAAGAAATCTCCCGTATTGCCGGTAACGACTTGGGCAGCGGCCCCCCGCTGGACTCATCCCGCTTTACTGCCTATAACTTTGGCCACGACGAGTGGGACCACTCAAGCCAAATGCTCAGACAATGGGAGTGGGAAAACAGGAAAGGTCTGCTCTGGAGGATGCCGACATCTTTCGGTCCAATGCCCGGGCCTCGACAAGACTTCCACGGCCGTCCTCGAGACGGTAGTCAAGCAACATTCAAGACGACAAGCGTGAAGTTCAAGACCAGCAGAACGCTGCTGCAGAATCTCTTTCCGACTGAGAAACTCAAGTTCGCATCTGCAGATACAGTGGTCTACGCCACTCTCGCAGCGACACAGCTCGGCAATCTCGAATGGCTAGGCGGCCGGGGCTACTCGCACTTTGGACTGTACATCCATGGCGTGCAATACACCAAGGAAAACGGGGAGACAGTTACAGGCAGCTATCTCCCGGTGCTGTTCGAGAACCTGGCAGACCCCATCCTGAGTGGAAGGGAAGAGCTCGGTTTTCCAAAGTTGTTCGCCGATCTTGACGTGCAGCAGGACGGCACCACCTGGTCACTGAATGCCAGCTGGATGGGCTCGAAATTCGCCACACTAACACTTTCAGATCTTTCAGAGCCTCTGGCAGATGATGGTGCGGCACCTCCACAAGCGCCCGCGTCAGCCGAAGAGGGTCTGTTCATCTCCAAACACATTCCCGCCACAGGAAGCATCGGCAGCAAAGAGCGAGGCCAAGCTGATGTAGAGTACACGGCTTTCCTGCCAAATGACGAGGAGGCGAAGACTGTGGAGAGAAGGGTGCAGAAGACGCTCCAAACGAGAAATGCACAAATCAGTTTCGATTCTCTTGACTGGAAGGCACTGCCCACGCTGCATCATGTTATCGCGAGGTTGCAGGAGGTGCCGGTGTTTGAGGTTGTTGAGGCGAAGATCGTAGAGGGCACTGGAGTGAGCGATGTCAGCTCTGCAAGGCGAGCCGAGTAACCTCCTGTTTCAAATCAATGTTCTTAATGCACATCCTCGTCTCTCTAGTTTTCCCCTTTGTGAGCGGTGAGTATGTCCGCTATGAGAGATTCTCCTAAACGTGACGGGTACTAATCGCGCTTCATCCACGCGGCTTTCACACAGGCTTGAAAAGTGGAGTTTGCAGGCCTACATCACGAGTGCGTAAGTTGTGTAGTCAGACATCGTCACAGATGAATCACATGGCAATCGAGTAGATGAAAGACGACAGGAAAGCAGCGTGTCTAGCAGTTGTACTTGTGACAACGCGAAATTACTGAGCACTACCCTCTGGAACCCATTTAGCAGTCCAAATCCTCAGCCTCTTGCCCCAAATCACAACCGGAATGGTCATCAGCGCGAAAATTCCCATCAGCATTCCGAAGACACCAAAAGGCTCGGCAGCACCACGACTATTCACCCAATCGCCGACGAAGAAAGTCCACGCGAACGACACAAGAGCTCTTGCACTCGTTATGGCAACGAAGCAGTCTCCTGCCACGCTCGTGTACGACTCGATGATGTAGTTGAAGCCTACAGACGGTGCCTGCATGAGACCGAACGCAGCCATTCCGATGCCGAACTCCAAGCCGACCCATCCAGCCGTCGAGGGATTCTGAGCGACGAAGCCAAAGATTAAGGAACCAGCCGTAGCGATGAAGAGCGCAGGAAGGGCAGAGATGAGACGAGTCTCGGGTTCTGCGTAGCCATGAGAGTCCCTTGCAGCGGTGCGCTTGACAGTCCAGTCAGCGATCAAGTAGGTGTAGACGCACCCCAGTAGCGCTCCGATGATGCCGCCGACGTTGATCAAGCCGACATCATTGCCCCAGAGGTAGGGAGGGGCCCCCACAACTTGTGGACCAATGGTGCTGATGGTGACAATGAGGCCGACGAGGCCTGCGTACCAAGCGGCGATCAGCCACACGCCTGGGAAACGCATGGCTTTGTATGGAGCAAGAAACTTGCGACCGATGCCAGGGTGGTAGGTTATGAGCCTGAGCGACTTCATGTATGAGAACGATGGATATGAGGTAGGCGGTGGCTGGGCGTTGCTGGCCACAGACTCCTTCTGCTCTACGTGTTCCTTGCCGTCTTCACCTTCGAGATCGTTGAGCCACTGTGGTCGCTCGTAGAGTGTCTCCGCCTGGAAGACGAGGCATATAACGAAAGTGATTGCAGACAACACAACGTTCATCCAGTGGATCCAAGTAAGACCCATATCGGAGACGATGTAACCGCCCGCGATGCCGCCCACGAGTGAGCCGAATGAAAGGAAGACTGTGTAAATAGCCTACAGAGTCTCTGTCAGAATATTCCAATGAGCATCAAGGGTGTTGTGACCTACCATTGCGCGTCCACGCTGATGTACAAAAAAGATCTCGCCAACGACATCAGGCGATACTGCGTCGGCGGAACCTCCACCAATGCCCATGAACACGCGAGCCGCCAGAAGGCTGTTGTAGTTTGTCGTCAAGCCGGCCCACATACTCGAGAGGGTAAGAAGCAAAAGACTACCAAGGATGACAGGTCTTCGACCGAATGTATTGGCTAGTGGAACCCACCACAGATTCGAGAACCCGAGCATGAGATTGTTGACCGCAACCAGATAGGTGAGTGTAGAAAACGACTTTGGTGGTAGGCCAAAGATAGGGGATGCTGCGTATATAGGCAGCGCGCTCGAGAGCGAAGAGGCCGTAAAGTTGACGACAAATGGGTGTAAAGACATGGCGAACAACATGACAAGCTTTCGCCACATGGGCAGATTCAGGGGGTCGGCTGGGTCTGCAGACGGCTGCGGTACCAGCCTGATTTCATTGTGACCTTGTTGCGATGCGGCCCACTCGAGGTGTTCTTCAAACTCGAAGTTAGCACGTTGCTGATGAAGGTCATTTTGAAGTCTTACCAACAAGGGTTGATGTGCCAGGCGGTGTAGCATTCTTCACCTCATCCTTTGATAATGCAAATGCCTCCCTGAAAGATGTCATTGCGAGCAGAGAGAAGACGAAATTAGTTCGTTGGTATCAAGGTGATTCAGACGAGATGGGCAATAGACGGGGCTGACGTATCCCCTAGATTATATAGACGAATCGTTGAGCCAAGAGGCACTGATTGCAAATCCATGCTCGGCACTTTACAGCGGTGAAGGGTGAGTTTCGGTATCTTCCATTGGACGCAAAAAGGAGTGCATTGACTCTTTCACTACCCCGGATTGAAGTGCCGCTTTGTGGGGTTTGTCCGATGTGGAGGTCTTTGTCCGGGGCTAGTCTGAGTAAAAACGAACAAGACAAGTGGAGTTGATTCGAACGCACTTGCCGCTACGAACAGACAAACCAATAGTCGTTAAGCACCACAATTGACGCGCCATCAGCTCGGTGTAGGACTCTCAAATAAGTAAGCGCCGGGGAAGCTGGAACATTGGTCTTGCACGTGAACTGTGCAGTAGGGCCGAGCCGCTGTACGTGCTTGCGAAGCTATCTGTAAGTGTCTCTTGCGGTCTTTAAATCTATAGCCGTGCCACATAGTGTATCTATTATCTGGTCTCTGGTCGTAGACCTTCCAGCAACTGCACCAAATTGCCAACAAGTGGCGGACTGGATCCTTCCACGGATTCGTATGGTGTCAGTAGCAACTGCACTAAGCCATCCATGACCGCAGCAACATTGGTAAGCTGGACTGTGTCACGCGACTTGATAGTTTTGATCGACGGGACACCCCGGTCCAGGGTTATGAATCTTCGCGTGTCAAGGGTGTCGTCTCCGTTAAGCAACACCGCAGCATACGAGGTATCGCCGGGCGTCGATTTCTCTGGGGTAGATCCCTTTAGGAATCCATACCCCCAAAGAATGAGCCCTGCATGGTACACTGCGATCGCGTTGAAGTTGCAGAGCAGGCCCTTCGGCAGACTCTCAGCTGCACGAAGAACCTGGCCAGCATGCCATAGTGCCTGGCGGGCTGAAACTGTTTTGGTCCAGTCGCGTAGCAAAGGATAGGCGGAACGCGCTTCTTGCTGACCCTCGATTCCAGCAAAGAGTTGGATATCGTCCAAAGGAGCGTTGAGGTGTAACAGCATGAGTTCCATAGTAATTTCAGCAGTTTTTGTCATTGGCGGGCTCCCGACGTGGAAGTTTTCGATCTGTTTCGTGAGCTCCTGGTAGCGAGACGACAAGATAAGACTGTCATGTCCTTTGGCGGGTGATCTTGCACCAAGCGAGCTCATCTGGCGGAATTCCCAGACCATGCCCCACATCATGTGCAAATAAATTGTACTAGCGCTATCATGTTGAGCGAGATGGTCAAGGTCTAGAAAGCAGTCGATGGCTGATGGGCGTTTGGTCATGGGCCATGCGTTCTCCAGGTAAGCGGCCTTCCAGGCGACTGCAGACTTTGCTAGCCAGAGATCTGTTCTACGTTAACAAAATGTATACAGGACATGCACGTTATTAATCCCTCGTACTAGCTGCGCAATCAAATGCGTAAGTTCACGGGAACGTGGAGGGCACTTACGATTCGAACAGGGCAAGGGTAGGTGCATCTCCGAGTAGGTCATCAGCGGCGGTTTGAGTAGCGCCATTGATGACTGTCTGTCCAGCTCGAACACTCGATAAATGAGCCGGAGGTACGATTCTTGGTGTGCCCACTCTTGCCACTTGACTTCTAGAGCCGGCCCGTCGTCTTCTGCAAGCGGAACTACGTCCCTCCACGTCGAATGTCGCAATCGCCCTCCTCGACGTATCATCGTCACTAGTGGCTGGAGAAAGCTTTCTGCAATTTCCATCTTCCGGCTCACGCCGCTCCACATGCCGACTACGAGCTGTAAGAGGAAAGTCGTTACATGCTGCAGGTCTCTAATCGCAGAATTGTCCTCTTCAAATGACTTTGACTGACCCATGCGAGCGGCTTCGTGCAGAGCAAACCCAAGCTTTCGCAACGGGACGTCCGGCGTCGATGCAGCACCCGCTGAGACTATGCAGGCAAGCAGCTCTGGGCTTAGCTTTGCAAGTGAAAGAGTCGGGAGATGAAACCAAGACTGGACGTCGAGTGCTGGCGATGTCAAAAAGATTTGTATGAGACCGTCGAGCAACTCCACACTAGGAAATGCAGATGCTATACGCTTAACGTTCTCAGGACTGCATGTGCCAAGGACCAAAGCCATCAGGCGATCACGGCTTACACGACCCAGTCTTTCGTTAATCGCGCGACGTTGCGGAAGGTGCGCTCGGCGGTTGTGGTCTTTGTCAGAATCTGGAAAGGCGAGATTCGTCTGCTCCATCCCGCTGTGGTCCCTATCTCGACGTGGCAGGTAACGCCATATACTATGTTTGAAAGCCTCGGTACGCACTGGTGCGCTGTCATTTTCCAGAGGTTGTGGCTCAAGTCCCTGGGCGTCAGTCGAAGGCGTGCCGGCAGTGAAGGGTATCTGGAAATTGTACTGATCCAGTAACCCAAGGTCAAGGTCCGTAAGGCCGACATCCATATCGAAGTTGAGGTCCATTATACCTCGTGGAGTTACATGACCAGAGAGGAAAGATTCTAAGGGTGGCATATTTCGGAAATAGTCTGGTAGAAAGGGATCAATACTCGTTGTTTCATCGAAGTTCGACATTGTGCTGTCAAAGAAGGATGATATTGTATCGCCAGTCTCCGCGTATAGCTGGTTCATAGCTTCTTTGGATGTTGTCGATGATCTCTCACGCCCATTCGGTCGCAAATCATTCGGCACTGTCATCTGCGCAACTGGTATTGATGGTAATTGGAAACTTGGTTCTGATTTGCCGACATCATTCAGGCGCGGTGTTGAAGTTTGAGTACTGTCAGGAAACGGTACCGGAGAACCGTAGTCGAATCCGTTTGACAAGTCAAGTAGGTCTTGCGCTGCATGCACGGCATCGAGCTCCTCGACTCCGTTGTCATCTACTGTAAAGGTCTCTGGTACTCGACAAGCAATGTTCTTCTTTTTACAACGACTGCATGGCTTTTCGTCTTCGCAGCGTAAGTGGCTTTGAGAGCAGGCCTCGCATGCCTGTACCACTCGAGTGTCGCGAGCGATCTCTCGCTTTTGTCTTTTGGCATTAGAGTCGGAACTGTGGTTTGTCACGTGTCTCTTGAGCAGGTCTCTGCAAAGGAGTCAGGGTGCGTCAACGATTAGCGAGGCACGTACATCCTAGCAAAGCCCTTCGAGCAGACAGGGCAAATGTAAGGTTTCTGCCGTGTATCTGGTAAACAGATTTCTTAGTCTACCGTATTGATCGAGTGTGCTACTAGTGGAGGAACACCTACGCGCTCGAACGTGTCGCGTTAGATGATCTGCCCTGGTGAAAGATCTCTTGCACGTGCTGCACTGAAAAAGTCTTTGTGAGTCCGAATCCGGTATAGCGGCTGTCGGTGGCTCCTGGGGTGTTGCACCTGCTTGCATTGCAAATGGATCGAACGATAATGGCCTCGGAGTGCAAGGTGGAGGAGGGAAAGAGTGTGGGGGATTGCGACGGTTGTGAACTGTCAAATGCGGAGAACTAGGGGCTCTGGGGTGCTGCGCCTCAGCCTCCCGAGATTGGCTTCCCCACATTCCGCAGCTCGACATCCTCAACTTCCTAAAAGTGAGACCGAACACCGAGCCTATGTGCAAGTTCGGTTCCTCTTTTCGTCCTGGATCCGGCGGACATAAACAACACATCCGGCAGATCCGTTGACAGCTTGCGCTTCCTGTTTGGCGGGAACCCAGTCCTTTGTCTGCAGAATAACGCGTTTCCTCCGATATTAACTCAGACTTCTCTGTCATCATCGCTACTTGACCCGGAGTCTTCCCACACCAAAATTTCGAGAAATCGAACGATAGTAAACCTCTCACCATGGCTGTCCCACCAGTTCATTTCTTTTCCCACGGCTCGACCATGATGCTAGGCGAAGAGTCGCGCTCAGCAGACTACTGGAAAGCCTGTGGAGACGAAGCTCTGCGCCACGGCATCAAAGGCATCATCATGATGGGCGCGCACTGGGATGCGCGGGGTGTGAACCGCATCGACGTTGCAATGAACCCAAAGCCCGACAAGTCACCGGTCGCCTATGTTCACCCCAAGAAATATGTCGACTACGAGCTCAACCCCGACCTCGCCACCGGAAAGAAGTGCATTGCTGCGTTACGAGAGAAGGGCATCGATGCACGACCTAACGACAAGTTCGACTGGATTCACGACACATACCTCATTTTGATCCGCATGTTCCCTGCAAAGTGCCCGCCAACAACGTTGATCAGCATGAACGGCCGCTTTGATCCTCACCTACACGCACGCATTGGAAGCATCCTCGCTCCCTTTCGCGAGGAAGGGTACCTCATCATCGGCACTGGCGGAGCGGTACACAATCTTTACCGTAACCACTGGGGCCAGATGATCCGGTACTCCGACAACTTTGCTCAACCGTACCCGCCGGAGGCACCCATGCTGGAGTTTCGACAGAGCGTTGAAGATGTGTTTGTCAGGAGCTGCAGGAAAGGTGTGCCAAAGGGTACTGTTACAAGGGCCATTACGAGGTTGATGAAGCATCCTATGTATAGGGACGCGCATGCGACGGACGATCATTACATGGCAGCCTGCTTTGTCGCGGGTGTCCTAGATGCCTCACCGAGAAGCGGAGAAGAGTGCGTGCTGGGTGCTGAGGACTGGGAGCTGGTGAATATGTGTAACAGTCAGTTTACGTTTGGAAGGTGGTCGCAGAAGGCTTGATTTAGTTGTTCTCTTGTTTCTTGCTGTTCTAGGGCGTTGCCCCATCCATGATACTCAATCTAGAACCTCCAATGATACTTTCCAATTACCTGAAATAATGTTTAGCCAACATGCGGCACACCACTGTAGTAACAAACGGTTCGTTAGAGAATGTTTGGTTGACATTGGAGATCTCTCCGTAATTGATCTTTCTCTAGATTCGGGGATCGACTCGAAACCCACCAGAGCAGACTACCAGCACGATATAGCTTCTCCAATCCAAATTCGATCAAGGTATTATCATATGAATTTTAGATATCACAAATTGTGATGGACATTGAATCACGATCTGCCATGACTTGTACATTGCTGTAACTATTTCGGCGGTACAATAGGTAGCGTAACATAATTCAAAAACTTATCACTGAAGTGCAGATGATTCAGTCCTCCAAAAACCTTCTCGCTCCTGTCCTCAGGATGATTGTGCTGGAAGATACCGCTTCCCTGTGTGTCTCCGCTGCTGACCTCGAACACAATCTTCCCACCCTTCTCAACGATGACGTTCGTTGGCCATACTTCAACGTCGACTGCGTAAACATCTCCAGGAATAACGGGTTGGACGTCGGTGCTGAAGTAGTCTCTCCAGGGCAAGTACTCGCGGTGCTTGGGGTGGTCGGGGTTCGTCTTGCGCAGGCTGACGCGCAGCCAGCCCTTGGCTAGAGGAATCGGATCGCCAGCTGTGCCTGTGTAGTGTACCTCCTTGCCCTCGGGCGAGATGTAGCGGAGCGTGACGAACAGGTCGATGTCAGACGGTGTGGCACCAGTAGCGTGTGGTGAGAGAGACGCGTTGAGATGTGCCACGATGTGGCCGGTAATCTCTGTTTCCTCTTCGAAAGGAGCAGTGGTAAACTGGAGAAGCTTAGGGTTGTCCAGTGTGCCCAAAGCCTCGTAGGAAAGTTTCTGTGGGCGATTGGTAATTGGTTGAACCTGCGTCAGTGACTGTGACGGTGTGAGGTAGAATTTGGTGTAGCGTGTGCGTGCAATCGGCCACTCGTTTTCCGTCCGTCTCGTGTAGACCTTTTCGGCTTCTGCATTGTCAAAACCAACATCACCCTTCCTGAGCACTATATCAACTGGCGGAAGCTTGCCCTTCACTGACCAGCCGACACGATCGTCTCCCTTGAGGAAAGCGTCAAGGAAGCTGCGTTGGATCTCGACCTCCTCCTTATAGAAGAAAGGCAAGTCGTGGCGCCCGGTGATCATTCTTAGGTATTTGAACTCGGACCCGGCATGCGTGTAGCCTTCAATGTTGCCCCGAAGGTGTAGCAAGATACCACCCCAGTTTCCTACGGAAAGCAGTGGCACTTCGATATCGCTCATGTCGTATTCCTTGCTTGCATAGTAGATCTCGTCGCGGTATTTGGACGCGTTCGTATCGATGGTCTGGTCCTGTCGGTTTTTTGCTCGAACTTCTTCGGACAAGTCTCCATCCACTGTGTCAGGACCCCAATTGCGCGCCGCGCGTCCCGGTCGTCCGTATTGGTTTGTGATGACCTGACGGTTCCTAGTACATTGTCAGCGTTATGCTGGTAAATAACTCTTGAGATCTGACATACCACCAGAATTCGATGAACTTGTTGCTCAAGATACCGCCATGCCTACAGCGGTCGCGATAGTAGTCGCTCATACCCTCCCAGGGTATGACAGCTGCCAAACCCTTCGGCTTGCGGGCAGCCACACGCCACTGCGATCCAGCGTAGTAGCTTATACCAAGCAGACCGACTTTCCCGGAGGACCAAGGTTGCTCAGCAGCCCACTCCACCACATCAAAGAAGCACTCGCTTGTTCCACGGGACATGGTGTCGAGGAAGCCTGGCGATTGCCCGAGCCCGCGCTCGTCAGCGCGCACGATGACATAGTCGTTCTTTGTCCAGAAACCAGGATCCGGTGTCTCCCATGCTGAGTGATCGGAGTGATGCTCTGGGTTTACTTCAGAGTACGATTTGGCGTGGAAGCTGGAAGTCTTAGAAGCTGCGTGATGCACCTAGTGCTGGAGGTACATACTCTTTGTAATGGATGTCCTTTCCGTATGGGCCATAAGTCACCAATACAGGCAGCTTTGTGCCCTCATTTGTACTTTTAGGCCTGTAGACATTGACTCGAACAATGCCTGTTGAGCTTGTCTTCAGTGGAACTTCGGCATTCTCTTCGAAGATATAAGGGAACGACGTCTCGTCAACCTTGTGCGCTTTCTTCACCTCGAGCTGCTCAGACATGGTGCCAATGACGTTGATAATGATCGATTGGTGTCTGTTAGAACTCACTGCTGGCGCATTTCTACATATATGAGAGGATGTGACCCTGGTGGGTACCGAGGATGCTGATGCGGCCTTTAGTCCCGGACCACGGTGCGCCATCGGGAGGTGGGGGAATGAAACCGAGCCTAAACTGTCATAGGCCTCACACCACCTGATGCACGAACAACAAAGACCGAAAGGAAAGCAGGGTGAATCAGGTTTCCTTCAAAAGGAAATTGCGACACGCTTTCAAAGACTATCTAATTGTTACTGAGACAGTTATAATGACACAGTCGAGAGTGAAAAGAGCCATTGCATGACCAATCAAACAGTGTTCAAGACACTAAAATCCTCGAGTTTGACACCGAGTACGTTTTAGCATCTCGTTCCTGTTTAAGTAATCCATTTCTGTCTAATGAGAAGCAGGGACGCCCGCCATAGATCCATAGTCCTCCTTCAGTGTCTCTCCAGCGATTTCTATAGGCTTGCTTTCCTGCAACACATACATCATCCTTGCCCAGCTGTCCTTGCTCAGGTTTCTCCACGCGTGCATTGTGCCCCTCTGGATGGCCACATCTCCACGCTTCAGTATCCGAGTTTCACCAGAGTCGAGCACCAACTCAACCTCACCCTCGATTACTACGCCGTAGTCGAGCGAGACGGTTCGGTGCATGGGTGACAGCACACCAGGCTCCATATCGACAAAGCGCAGAACTGTGCCTCCGGATGTGACGAGGCCAGGAGCGTTTTCAAGGAATGGCTTGTAGACATTGATGTCCGCGTCATCGTTTAGATTGACGGGGTGGCCCTTGGTGACGTAGGGAAGACCAAAGGCTGCGCTGGGAATCTTGTCCCACTTCAGTGTCTCTTCGGCGGCGTCTGAGAAGACAGCTTTCTTTGTCGTGGGATCGTGTGTTGTGATGTAGCGCTTCAGGCTGGGAAGCTTGTTCTCGAGCTCGGGTCTGGACGACATGATTTCTGGTAGTGGAGAGTGTGGGAAGAGGACTGTCTTTCAGCTGGCAATTTGGTGGACTGGACTGAATGGTATGTAGAAGCTGTAGAGTGCAGAGTCGCAGTCGGTAAGAATTGAAGAACGAGTCTCAAGTTGACGATGCTTCCCGATGTGGAGGGGCTTTTGATATTTGCCGACGTGTACCTGCGTCGACCACTGCAGGGTCATGAGCCCGCGTATCCGCGTTTCGGTGCTTTAGAGCTCCGCAATGTGCATTGACTTTGATTTACTGAACACACTGTGGAGAACAGCGCTCTGAGCCGCGGCATTCCGGAAGGGTTGTAATCGATAACTATAGCTTGAACGCCTCGCAGCAGAACCGCAAACGCTGGCGCGTCTTCTGCTGCCGGAGCATGGCAAGTGCCGCTCCCCCGAGGCCGCTTTCTGGGGTAGCCGTGTGGGGCCCCGATGTGGAGGGACCACCCGCCCTCAACCTCACATGCACAGCGAACGTGATTTGTACCAAGTATAATCAAGGTAGCTGTTGACCAGCTTGTCTCAGACTTTTTGCTGGTCTGTTGCAAACCTTGAAATCAACCCCCGTTTGGGAATCATCAGGTCAAGATCATCATGGCTGACGCATACGCCTCCCACTTCGGCATCAACAACATCCCATATGGCATCGCAAGCTCATCTAAGAGATCGCAACCGCAAGCCGCGACGAGAATTGGCGACGATGTGATATTTCTTGGCGAACTCACAAAGCACGATTCCTTCAAGTCAATCGTCGCAGATCTAGCGTCCTTGTTCTCCCAAACCACATTGAATGCATTCGCATCACAATCCACAGATATCCACAGCGCCGTCCGTGCGGCTATCCGAGATGCACACCACAACAACTTGCACACATCGGCGTCCGAGAATATCAAGGACGTCACTCTGCATTTGCCGGTTGCAATAGGCGACTTCACAGACTACTCCGCGAGCGCAAACCACGTTCTCAATGCCGGTGAAGCGATTACGGGCGTACGCTCGTTCCCGCCAGCATTCCACAAATATCCCGTTGGGTACGCTGGGCGTTGTTCTTCGATTGCTGTGAGCGGGACGTCAATCACGCGGCCTTTGGGCCAATATATCGAGGACTATGCGGCAGCGGAGAAGAATGTCATCTTTGGCGCGTCCCGAGCGTTGGACTATGAGCTCGAGATTGGTGCAATCATAGGTAGGCCGGTCGAGCCGGGGACGTATCTCAACGCAAGAGACGCGGATGCACACATCTTTGGCTTCGTGCTGGTCAATGACTGGTCTGCGCGAGACATTCAAGGACTGGAGATGAATCCGCTGGGACCGTTCAACGGGAAGAACTTTGGAACTTCCATCTCGCCATGGGTCATCACGCTCGAGGCTCTGAAGGCGCACGAGGTCCCTGCGCCGGAAAGGATGGGAGCTGTTGCGCCGTTCATGGACGACCCAAAGAGTGTAAACTACGACATCAACCTGACTGGGTCGATCAGACGAAACGGCGCAAGCACGACAACGTGTACGGTCGGCTTCGAGACTATGTATTGGACCTTCAGGCATATGCTCGCGCACCACACCATCGGAGGATGCGGGCTGCGGACTGGTGATTTGATTGCGAGTGGAACCGTAAGTGGGGAGAAGGAGCACGAGCATGGGTGTTTGCTCGAGCTGACAAAGAATGGCAAGAAGGCCAGTAAGCTGAGCGATGGGGGTGAGCTGCGGTTTCTGGCCGACGGAGACGAAGTGACATACGAAGCCATCATTGGTGACGGAAGTGCAGGCGTCGGGTTTGGTGCATGTGTTGGTGTTGTGAAACCTGCAAGACAACTGTAGAGTAAACGGTAGACTAAAGAGAAATTCTACGTTGCTTCTACACTTGCCAATCTTGAATGTGCTGCTGGCCCGCTCGCTGTGAGTGATTGTGAACCAGGGTCAACGCAACGTCGTAATATCAAAGTAAACATGGTCTCGTTGCGCAGTGCTTGCACGCTTACTGACGTTGGCGGAGCCAAGAGTCGTACAATCTACGCTGCATTGATGCTGTCTACATACCACACCCCAGCATATGCGTGTGCCGGAGGAGCGTAATTTTCTACATTTTGTTCGTGTTCCCCTACCTGTGACGTGGCCACCGTGACTGCCTCGAGTTTTGAAGAGTCTTGCAGGCCTACGCTCCTTTTCGGCCGTGCAAAATCGCTCATTGGAGGTGCGTACAACGTAAATGTGTCGTCTTACGTCGGCTTCGCCGATCATCTCAGACCGGCCAAACGGCGCTCCTGGACCTCGGACAGCGCCCGGCTGCCGCTCAAGAAGGCCACCACGCCGACAAGACCAGCGGCAGGCAGGGTCTGGAAGAGGTTCCAGCTCGTGTAGTAGAGGAAGAAAACGCCCTCCATAGCGATGATAGAGCCGTAGAAGAGGGCGTGCGAGACAGGGGCTGCGCCGAGCGCCTTGTTTAGGTGACTGACGTTGGCACCCAGGGTGGCCCAGAGACCGAGCAAGAAGGGAAGGGCAGCAGCAACGGCAGCAGCGAAGAAGATGGTGATGATCTTGGGAGGCGATTTGGGGTCGTCGCGGAAGACGTGGTGGATCTCGGGCTCGGCGGCGTAGCGGAGCGGTGGCTCGGGGATGGCGAGAGGTACGTTGGCATCGCGGGTGACAGCCAAGTCAAAGACCTTTTGCTTGTAGGGCGCGGACGAGCCGAATGCGCCGACGACGATCGAGGCGGGAATTGGCTTGGTGGAGGTGAGGAATTGGTGGGGTAGGTCCTTGTGTGACTTTGGGGTGGTCAGTACGGCCAGGTGCAATGGAAGCAATGGAAGCAATGGAAGGAAGCACCTACCAGAAAGAGCTTGGCCTTGCCGCTGTCCTTGACATTGAGCACGAAGGACGCCTCCAGCCCCGTGGCGGGGTCTGTCAAGGTGAGGAAGGCCTGGTGCGGTCGCTTCGCAGTCTTTCCATCGACTGTGGTGAGGTCGAGCTTCAACAAGTCGGTCGCGCCCAGCGATACCGCCTTTGCGAGAGGCTTGGTGGCGCCGAGCCTGTGACGAGTTAGAATTGCAACTGCGAGTCGTTTGTCCATGCAGGCGCACTCACGCGTTCTTGGAAGCAGCTCCGACGCCAGCACCTTTGCTGGCAATGGAAACCGTGGCATCCTCGAAGCTCCAAGCAGCAGCAGATGCAATGGAGGCGCCCGAAAGCAGGAGCGAAGATACGAGACCGAGAGAGAGCTTCATGGTTGACGTATGCAAAAGGCAAAAGAGTGAATGCGGAGCTCTTGCGTGTGATGCCAGAGGACAGCTTGCGTGGAGCGTGGGCCGTGGAGCGTGGGCCGTGGAGCGTGGGCCGTGGACCGCGCAAGCCGTCGGTGATTGGCCGGTCCGTCGCAGCTGCCCTTCAGCCACACTCTGAGTCTCTGACGACACAGCGCGACCACAGCGCGACCACAGCGCAAGGTGGGAAGCTACTTGGCCGAGGCTTCATTAGATATCTCGCACGCTTCGCAATGCACGCGGGCATGCGACACGAAATCGTGAATCTACACAGGTACACGAAATCGTCCAGTCTACGCCGGAGCTGGCACAGCGCCACTCTCTCCACCTCCACCGCCTGTCAAGCTAGCCATGAACTCCTGATATCGAAACACCTCCCCCCTCCCTAGTCCTTTCCCCCCTTTGCCAAACGCCCTCCTCCCGCTGAAGCCCTCAACGACCATGTCAATCTCCCTCTCGGTCAGTCTGTGCTCGCCCGCGTCGGGGGCCGTGTGCAGCAGGGCGTCCTTTAGCTCTGCGAGATCAATCTGACCGTCGTCGCCGTCGTCAAAGGCTTCAAAGGCCGCACTCAGCTCGCTTGGGCGAGACAGGCCGCCGAGGAGGTCGGAGAGGGTGTTGAGGTAGGTGGCGAGGTTGATGCTCTGCGCGCCGTTGAAGTAGCTGGCGAGGGTCGAGGGCGTGGCGGACAGGCCGAGCTGCGAGAGCATGTCTGCGACGTCTGCGGCGTGGACGTGGCCGTCGTCGTCGCGGTCCATGACGCTGAAGGATTCGCGCATGCTGTGGAGCAGGGGAGGCGGGAGTTTGGAGAGGGCATCGTTTGTGGTTTGACGGATCATGGGCGGCCGGGCGGGCGCCGCGCGTTGTGCTGGTTTTGGTTCTGTGTCGACGAGCGTGGGCTTGGAGGGCGATATGGGCGTCTCAATCGCCCTGTCCAGCGGCTTTTCAAGCGTCATTTGAACGGCCTTCTCGACGACTGGGGTCGTGCTGTCTCTGGAGACGAGGGGCGGCGTGCTCGATCTCTCCCGGCCGCCTTGGAACTTTGCGGCAAGAGATGCGGTGCTGAGTGGGCGGACCGTGGCGTTTGTGGAGCTGGACATGTTGCGTGCGTAGTCTGGCCGTTCGACTCGGTCGCGGGCGGGCGATAGCAGTTGGGGCCCAGGTGACAGCGGCTCTCGCGATGGCGAACGGAGATGTGAGGGCGAACTGGGGGGCTCGCCCGCGTTGGCCGTATTGCCCGTCTTCAGCCAGGGTGGCGCCTTCTGCGAACCGTTGCTGGCTGTGGCCTGGCGCAGAGGGACGGGCGACAAGGCGGCTGGCGTCTCTGTCGGCTTCAGCGGCGACGAGGTTGGCGTCGAAGGACGGGGGGTGGAAGGAGAGCTTTGTCTGATGGAGCCTGGGCGGCCGAAAGGCGACTGGCGCGAGCCACGCGCGCTGTTGAAGAAGAGGGGCGACGGCTTTGCGTCTGTGGGCGCCGACTGCAGCGTGTTAGCCTAGGCAGAAGGAGCACGCAAGCAAGGAGGCGGCAGCGTGCATACCATGATGTTGTGTTGTGTCTCTGATTGCAGTGCAGAGAGGGTTGCACTGGCGGTGAGATGTGAGATGTGAGATGTGAGATGTGAAATGTGAAATGTGAGATGCTCGGTGTGAGATGCTAGATGCTTAATGCTTAGTGCTTAGTGCGTAGTGCTTAGTGCTTAATGCTTAATGTTCAATGCTCACCGCTCGATGCTCGATTCGGCGACGGTCCAGCGTGTTTGCGCCGTGTTGACGTTGGCCGCCTTTCCCCAGCAACCAGCCGTCAACACGATGCCACCAAGTCGCTCATCCCTGCGCGTCTATCGATAAGCCTCCGTCCCAAATCCCAACCCCCCACTCCCAACTTCAGGGTCCATCCTGCCATCCTACCATCCTGCCATCGTGCTCTCCTGCTATCCAGCTATCCAGCTATCCTGCCATCGTGCTCTCCTGCTATCCAGCTATCCAGCCACCAGCCACCAGCACACCACAAGAGCGCGTTGCGTGCCGCGTGACGTGGAAGCCAGCCGCCTGCAGCGCTCCCCCTACGTGCTCACGTGACAGGCTGTGGTCCTCGTCCCGGCCAAACGCCCGACGTCGACCGTCGACCATCGACCATCCAACCTCGACTGTCTCCCGTCACCTCTGGGACGCTAGCCCCTGTGTGGAGCCCCTTAGCGCGATCACACCGCAGATCCACGCCATGCGTGAAACGGTGGGATCGTGGAGAAGATGGAAACACTCATGGCAGAGGTGAATGCCCAGCGGCCACCCGCACCCGCACCCGCACCCGCACCCGCACCCGCACCCGCACCCTCGCCCGCCCCACCAGCCGGCCTGCAGCGCCAGCCCTCGTTCTCCTCCTTCCCGCCCTCGCGCTCGCCTTCGAGCTCGGTGCGCAACGATCCCCGCAAGGCGCGCTCCCCACACCCGCCCATGCTCCCCGAGCGCGACGACATAGACGAAGCTGCCTCCTCGTCGCGAACCTCGGCCCACTCCCACAAGCTCGGCCCCGCCATGGCCAGACTGCGCTCGCAGTATCCCGCCGACGCCGTCGAGCGCCATGTCGAGTACATCCTCGTCGCCTCCTTCGACATTGACCGCGGCTCCGTCATGGAGAACCAGTACCCCGCCGCCATCAGTGGAGACGAGACCACCCTGGCCGAGCTCATGCTGCCCGACCAAGTCCACTCACGCGCCCAGGACTGGACCATCTTCTTCCTCCACAAGGACACCACCACCGAAGAGGAGGAGAAGGAGGCTCGGAGAGAGCGCAGACGCAAGCGCAGGAGGCGGAAACAGGGCCAGCACGCCGACCAAGCTGATGGAGACGACGAGCACCATGCATACGACAATACAGACGGCAGCGACGACACAGACGGCAGCGACGAGGAGCACGACGCTGACGGCCCCCCGCTCGTCTATGTCCTGAACCTGGTCAACACCAAGCAAGACAACACCGTCAAGCGAGGCGCCGTTGTCAAAGCCATGGCCATTTGCACCCGCCACTCCTTCCTACACATCTACAAGCCTTTACTCTTGCTGGCTCTCGAAGAGTACTTTCGACACCCCGTCATCGAGACACTTGCTTCACTCTACAACGCACTCAACGCCATGGATCTGTCCTTGATGCCCAAGCTCTCGTCGCTGGAGAGCTTTGTGCTGCACGCTGGCGATGCAAAGGACATGTTCATTGAAAAGTTCGAACAGATGATTCGGCAGCGAAAGGCAGCCGACGCCGAAAGGACCTCCCTATCCTCGACCGATTCCCAGCCAAAAAGGATCGCCTACTCCCTTCCACGAGACACACACGAGTTTGAGTCGAAAATATACTACAACGGCATCCCGGTCCCCGTCAAGATTCCATCCGCTTTGAGCCCAGAAAGCGTCGGCGACTACTCTCTCATCAAGCTGATCCAGACCTTCTCCACCCCTCACTCGACACAACCCCAGCCCTTCGCGTTACATCCACATCTCACGACAAGCGGCGCATACACCCATCCCATCATCGTCCTGGTCAACGCGTTGTTGACACAAAAGCGCATCATCTTCATCGGCCACAATCGACCATCAAGTGAAGTGGCTGAAGCTGTCCTTGCAGCATGCACCCTGGCATCAGGCGGCGTTCTGCGCGGCTTCGTTCGTCACGCCTTTCCGTACACCGATCTCACCAAGGTCGATGACCTCCTCAAGGTCCCTGGCTTCATCGCTGGTGTTACCAACCCCACCTTCTCGTTCAAGCCCGAATGGTGGGACGTGCTATGTGACCTTCCTACTGGCCGCATGAAGATAAGCAATCGCATCGAGTCAGCCTCGCCGACAGAGGGATCACTCTACTTCCAGCAACATGGCATTCCAGTCAGTGGCGCAGGCAGTCAAATGAGCTCTGACAGCAAGGGCGGCGTAGATTCCACTGGTGATAATCAGTTCATGGAGACTTTGCTACAGAGCATAGCAAATCGTCATGGTGAAACGGCCATCAGAGCGAAATGGCGTTCGTGGGTGCTGAAGTTCACTCGTATCGCCGCCGCCTTCGAAGAGACTGTGTACGGCGCCTCCGCCTTGTACATCGGCTCGCACGAGACTGATGCCGGTGCCTATGGCGTGTCAGGTCATGGTTACGTCTGGCCAGACGACCATTCTCGCCTCCGCGAACTCGCCGCCAATGTACATCGTCTCGAAGGGTGGCGTAGTACAAGGAGCTATTACACCTGTGTACAGGACCTCGCGAGGCAATGGAAAAAAAAGCCAGTGAGAGCTCTTGATCTTCATCATCAGCACGATAAGCTGCGCTGCCTGAAGCTCTCGCATGATCAATCAGCAGCCATATACCTTGCTCTTGCGCGTTGTGTTGAAGAGGCTGGCTCTCCGAACGCAAGTGCATCAGGATCTGAAGCCGACCTGCCGTCTGCTGCGCAACACCTCACCTTTGCAAATGACCCTGAGAGGAGGCCAAGCGAAAAGCTGCAGTATGAAGCCATCTTACAGTTGCTGTGCGTGATTCCAGAGAGCAATACAGGCCTGTTCTATCTGAGTCTAGGTCTATTTCATCCCAGGCAGGACGTGAGGATGGGAGTGGTGAAGCTGCTCGAGAGAATCATGGATCATCCTGCGGGAAGGTACTTCTGGGGCAGTCTAGGGAGATTTGCTAAGCTGGCTTTCTTCAGGGTGAAGAGGGAGGAAGGTGGGCCACCCAAATAAACAACGTAATCCATGGCCTGCACAAGTAAGATACGACGTATGACATGCTCGATACCAATTTTCCTTCATCGATGCGAAGCACACTTCTTACGTGCGGGCCCACGAGATCTCCAATTCGGAACGCAGGAAGACTACGTTTGTGCGTGACTTCCATGCTTCACAGGTAGCTTTAGCCCGGCTTTGTAGTATGTACATGGCCAACGACGCAGATAATGGCGAAGGTGAAGGTGAGAGTGTATATCGCAGCGTTAACAATGATGGTCGCGAATGGTTTCTACATCTCAAACTCGACTGGTCAATGTCCGGTCGCGGCTCACACGCGGACTTTGGCCAAAGAGAAGCTTTTCCTCTCCAAGAAGGTGTGTACATCCAGTTTACGCGCTGTCAGAAGCTTATGCAGCTCCACAGGTCATTTCCTTGGCAAGGGCTCCATGGGCGATGTCTACACGACCGTTGTTCATGACTACGCCTTGGCATGGAAAAGGGTGCCTCTGATTCGCAAGATGGGGCAAAGATATACGAAGGAACTTGCTATCTTGAAGAAGCTTAGCCACACTCATATGATCAGACTCATCGGAACGTACACTTATCAACAATTCCTAGGACTTCTGCTTCATCTGATCGCCGTTTGCTACTTACACACCTTCTTCAACGACGTCGAGGCCTATTGGAGTGCCAGTGCAGATGACACCCAGAAAGACCGTCTCGAAAGACTTCATTTCTGTAGTCAACAACCATCTTAGTAGAACTCCTTATGCAAGTACTGGAAGGAAGGACTCAGATCAGAATACAAGGATATGCTGTTGTAGTCAGAACATAGCGAGGACCATCAATAAGGATATCTCGCCAAAGTTTCACTCTGGAAGACCAAGACAGATTGAGAAGCCATCACCCTCAGAGAGTCCAACTCTGCTTCTTGAAACAGCCGACACGAATTCTTAACGAGTGACAACGAAGGTAGCTGATGTTGTGAAGGTGATGCTGTAAGCAATTCATTAAGCTATCTACAAAGTGTTGTGAGGTCGGGGTATGTGGTATCTTATCGTGCGTGTATAATCCTAACGCTATTCCATAATATCATGCATATTCTTGCATGTCCAATCCAGTCTGTCAGATCAGGTATCTCATCAAAGTCGAACCAAGTTCAAAGGAAATCATTGTCTTGTACACATTCCGTTACCTGACTCAGGTAAACGTTCTCGTCTTACGCCATAGATTTAGACGTAGCTGCGACGGCTGTGGCTGTGGCGCGAGTGCGAGGTGCGCGGGCTGCGCGAGTGGTGGCCGTGACGGGAGCGATGGACCTCGCGCTTAACGACCACGCGGTCACGGCTGTCGCGGTGGTGACGGGCGACGAGAAGAGCCAGTAGGCACGTGATGAAAAAGAAGACGCAGTTCCTGGGTGGATTGTTAGTTTACTAAATCGCGCCTACGCGTTTAGAGTTACTTACATGATGCCGAATGCGAATGAGGCCTTGAGCATTGCGCATTGTCGGTCGATGTTGAGACTGTAGCGGTTGCCGGAGATGATGAAGAGTCCCAGATTGGCGCTATATGAGCCGTTGGAAGACCAGTTGGAGCAGTTCGCATCAGCGATGCCTCGCAGGACGTAGACACCGCCAATAAATGCACCGATGAAGAGAAGATCGATAAATGCCACAAATTTGGCCGAGTGTCGTGCGCGCGAGTACAGGAACAACGTTCCCATGGCCCATGCTGCTCCTAGCACGGAGACTATGAAGAGCACCAAGATGGATCGTGGTGTGAGCAGATTGCGGTCGTCGTACCAGGAGACGAACCAGGCAAGCATGCCAAGCGTGGGAATCAATGTGACGATCTGCAAGATGCGCCAGAAGACGAACGAAAGGCCGGAGATCGACATGCTGGCGGTTGGTTGTTGATTGGTGTCGTTGATCAGAATCGAGTGTTGCGAAACAATGGCGTTGTTGCTTTGTTGGTTGTAGGCCGTGAGATGCTCCAAGAGAACGTGCGGCGCTGCGAGGGGAGGTGCAGGACGGCTGCACAGAAGAACGTGGGACAACGCAAGTTTATAAAGCAGCGACCAGGATGCAGCTTGTTTAAAGCGTGCAGTCGTGGGTAACAACGCAACACTGCAGAGAACGACTCGTGATGGAAAGCAGCGTGACGTAGAGTCGGAATCCGGCAGCTTTTACACGAACTGCGGGGAGGTTGGTGTTAGCCTTCGAGCAGCCACACCCCAGCCTTCCAGCTTCCACACCTGTTTTCGCATCGTCAGTCTGCGAATCAACGACATAAGCCAAAGCCTACTCACCCAGATCCATTGCGACATTGGGCCAGAGTCGCGCCGTTCCAGCTCAGTGCAGGCTTCGTCGCCCTGGGTACCACTACCAAGGCATCCTTGTTGATTAAGCTGCCTTGGCCAAATACCTGCAACCTACCAACAAACACGACACAACTTTCACCATGCAACGCTCACCAGCGCCGACGTGCACTGGCAGCTTTCGGTCGCGAAGCTGGAGTGAGGATCTCCGCGCACTCCATTTTGTGAATGTGCATTGACCAATTCGCTGTGCCTGGCCTCTGGAGCCACCCCTGCCAGAGGAGACTGCACGTCGTTAGATCCAAGACCTGTGAGAACGTGCGGCACAGGCACCGCCGTTTTTCCGTCAATGAACCGAACAACTCATCTCGCCCTGCAGCGTGATGGGATTGCTGACGCCCAGAATCACACGATATGGCCATCCCTTATCACCGCTTGGACTTTCTCCGCCATCCTCTTCTGGACAGCGTGTATTTTCAGATTCAGGCTTCAAGACATGACACGCATGAAATTCACTGAGAAGCGTGATCTTCTTGCTGAGAATGATCTGCCACTCGCTTGTGCTAAAACAAAAAAATGGGCGCAGCATTCGGTAGAATGCGCATGGATGCTTATCAGTACAACACCGGCGACACGGTCCACCATCCCCAATTTGGACCGTTCTGATCTCCACACAACCCGACGGGCGGGACATCCGGACAAGGGCCTTCAGGGACGAGAATCTATATGGACTCGCAGCTTTACGATTGTGAAGTGTAGGGCGCTTTGTCTTTTCCATCCCTCAGGTTTCGGTTTCCGTATGTGCATACGTTTATAGTTCTTTCCTTTCTTGAGCCTTAGATTCATGTACCTGCTTCCCGGTTGCGTCCATCCACTCGTTCATCCGACCTTTCCTTTGCAGCAACTCCGCGCAAGATGGGCTGTTGAGTCCTCAGTAAAGCGTTTTGGTCCTTGAGGGGCACTGTCTTACAAACTCTGTGCTTATCGCTTGCACTCCCATACAGCTAGATACTGCATTTGAAGATGTCGGCAAGGGGAGCTCGAAGCCGCAAAGTCCAACAGAAGGATATCCAAAAGAAAGAGAAGAAGGTTGCAGTACAGGGTAAAGCCCCAGAAACGCACGATGCTTTCGCCGACTGGCGAGCTACACCAAGCAGCAACGGGTCGCGAAACGCTGGACTCTCCCGCTCAATCACCGTTTCCAGCAATTTAAGCCATGGAACTTCACGTAGCAGCGGCACAAATGACAGCGGTCACCGATCGCGTCTGAACACTGTCTACTCGAATGATTCGTCAAGTCATGGGAAGCTACCAAAGTCATCTACAAGCGGCGCTGCCTCCGTCTCAGACCACTCAGCCAAAGGGAAAGAGAAGGCGAAGTTCCAGGCCAATGGAAAAGAGACGAAGGCGCCTCGCGGAAGAGGTGGTGGAGTCCCAATCAAATCGGCAGCCGCGCCATCACCTGCACCCCCATCCTCTCGAACCGAGTCATCTGCCCTCTTGCTTCCGAGCCACAGAAGAACCTGGCTGGACTTCAAAATATGGGATGGTGGCAAGGAAGAGATGCGTCCCTACGGTGGTTTTGCTTTTGTAAGTCGCCACTGTAAGCCACATCGAGGCATGGTCTGACGTTACACAGGACGAGGATATGCACAACGGCAGCGTGTTGATCTATTTCAAAGAAGAGCAAATGGACGAAGACCATCCAGTTCCTTCGATTCGTGCCGAATTGGGCGTTTTGCAAAGCTCAGGCTCGAGCTGGCTATGCAACGCTCTTGCGATGGGTCGTCTCGACGAGGACGAGGACGATTGGGCACTGACAGCTGCCAATGATTTGATGCCATCAAATCAGTATGCTCACGAGAGAGGATTGTTTGATTCGACTGCACCCAGTGGCATGTCTCCACTTCCCCTAGACATCGACCAGATGTCTTCGAGAGCATCATCTAGAATAGCGGCCCGAGCTCCGCGAATGGATAGAGAGCGCTCACCTTTGTCGACACTCCCTCGTCAAAACAGTCAACGAAATCCAACTCACGAGATATGGTTCACTGCCCCATTGGAGCTCAGGACTGTACAAGCACAAAGGTTACACCATGTAGCTATTCGAAACTTCCTTGCTATTTTACACGGGAAGCCCATCGTAGGCGCAGACCTTTTTGATATGCTTAGCACGCTTCAGTCGCAGATACAAGTCATGTACGACCTCGATCTCGATACCCGCTCGAGGACAACACCTGCAGAGTGGAGCGTGCAGATGATAACGAACTACCTAGGACGTTATGAAATCGACAACGTGTGCAACAATGTCAGGCGCGCATTGGCACTTCTTGCATGGGCTGAACAGGACAACGTAAGATGGCGGCAGGGGTATCTGGAGTGCTTTACACATCTTGCGGGTGCGGTCACACCCCAAATTGAAGACACTCAAGAGTTCAAAAGACTATCAATAGTAACGAGAAGGAACCTTGGGATCGCAGCAAAAACCTTGCAGTTACGTGTGATGGAGGGAGAAGAGAAGCTGGGCAACTTTGATTTTACCAACCTATGGGAAGATAGTCCAAAGCTCACAAACAGTCCCGTTCATCAAAGCTACCAGGCTTTTCGACAATTCCTGATCGACCACTACAGCCGCGTATACGGTTCTTGGCCACCACTCTCACAAGGTCCTTGGCTCAACCGTAAAATTGTCCTAGCGATGCAGAACGACTTCGGATCCCTATACGACTATCTAGTCGACCGTGATGTGTACTGGAACCCTCGGGAAGAGCGTGCCAGCAGAAAATGGGAAATGCAACATCGCAGGACCGACGAGTTCGAAGCAGATTTGCCAGAACTTGGAATCACCGATATGCTGGTCATGTACGATGCGAAGGCTGGATATGCACACATACCCCATCCGTATCCACTATTGCCAAAAGAGGTCTCGAAATCGGCAAAGGAGAAGGAGAAGAAGAGTTTCTTCTCCTCGCTGAAGAAAGACAAGTCGAAAGATGTCACCAAAGACGCAAAAACACATCTGCAGCTTTCGATCATCTTCAGTGATGCTACGAATATCGAGAAGCTAGACGTAAACTTCAACGGTAAGCTGACCCGTGATTTACCAGGATCTGCGGACTGACGGATGTTTTAGGATCGATTCTCATTGACCGATTTGGACATTTCGAGCTCACCACTGACCTTAAGAATGTCACGCCACGCGAAGCTCGCCTCGGCCGCTGGGTCCTCCTCTACGGCATCCTGCAAGTCTTGTCCACACTCTCAGTCGACGTCACGGGTCTCAAACACACAGAAGGGGTACGCTACTTTCTCTGCACAGACCTAAAGCGCTGCCCCGAATGGGTTTCCAGCGGACATGTTGAATTCCTCGAAGCCAGCCAACAACGCTCGTGGTGCTGGCAACGCGCTTGGGACCCAACACCTGTTCGCAACGCTCCCGTCGAACTTGAGGCCACCACCACCCCAGACCGCCCGATGGCACCATCCGAGCGCTCACGCTCGAACACGCAAACACACAAGACAGAGTACACACCAAACACGACACCACCACCTCAACGGCCACTGCCTCCTGCGCCACTAGACTTTGAAGGCGCAACGGTTATGCAGAACGACATTGCCCGCATCAGCGAGAAAATCAACAGCCTCTCCATGAGCACCAACGCATCTCGAATGTTGCGCCAGGAGTACGAGCGTCGGCGCGAGAACGAGAAGGTTATGGCCGGCGAATTCAAATCGCCTCGTCTCAACGATGTTGGCGTCGAATACAGACACCTCCGCACAGACGACACGTATCGACTCGCGGAAAGCAACTACGCACATCGCCCTCTACCACCGGTATCCAGAGGGAGAGATGTGAATGCGGATCACCCAGTCCCGCCACCAAAGAGTCCGTTGAGAAGCCCTGTACTGAGCGGCGTCAGCACGGACCTAGGCGGGTATCCGTTCAGCGCTGCGGAAATGGGGTTTCCGAGGCCACCGGAGTATGGAGTGGGGAGGGAGAGAAGCGGGAGTAGACCGCCAGGTTACGCAAGCGAAGTGGGGCAAGGGCGGAATCGGAGTGCGAGCAAGCCTCCTGGGTATGAGGAGCGGGCTGGAAGACGGGAGAGGGGTGTGTATGAGAGGACTGAGTGGCAGTAGATGTGTCTTCTTGTATCTCCTTGATTTCCATTCCTTTCTTTTCAAATAGGGCCAGGAAAAAGCTTTCGTGATTTCTGCTATTGTCCTTGCTTGATAGGGTAGTAAAAGCCACAATGGACCATGCATCTGTTCTCTCTACTCGAATGTGTTTCAATGCATTGACGTGTGTGAACCATTGGTGGTCACCTTGACGTGCCGTTAAACGGCTTTGAGAGGAAAAGAGAGAGAGAGAGAGAGAGAGAGAAAGAAGAGGGGGCACTGTGCACATGACTACCCTATCGACAAGCATGAACGATGCCGTCTCTTGTGTTAAATACTTCTACAACAAGCCGTCGCCTCCAACACGAATTCATACGTAGGCCCTTGGAGGTGGCAGTGTGTCCGGGTCGCGTGGGAACGTTTCCCAGACATAGTTGGGCTTTTGAGATTCTGAGACTCAATACGCATGACTTGGGTGAGAATGGCTTTTCCTCACTCACGCACTTGGTCAGGTTTGTGAGTGGGACACAGTGGTATGACTTCCCGAGACAGACACAACGGGCTCCCTAGGTGAACGGCAAAGTCAGATTGGATTGTGCATCTAACTCGCGTATTCCTCCCCACAGCGCTCATGACGGAAGCCAGATGGGGTGGAGGTCCATGCAGGACAGCCATGGGGAACCTTGCGAAGCCTCGAGCGACTGCTGACGAAGCTCAGGATACTGCTGCATGCACCCTTTGCCTGTTTCGTCGTGGTTCTAGTACTGAGGTGCCTGATAAGCGCCCATCTGTGCCTGCTGGGCGGCTGCCATGGCCTGGGCGTGCTCCTGCTGCCGTTGGGGCAGATCATTGAACCATGGGTGCTGTAAGGAAGCGGTTGCGGACACGCGCATCTCGGGCCGCAGCTGGAGCATGGTGTTGAGCAGGTTGAGGCCGACCTGATCGACCTGAGGCAGGATCAGTCGCAGGTCCTGGGTTGCGTAGACGGGGAAGTTGCCCTTGTATTCGGGGAACTGAGAGATGCCGGGCCACGAGCGCTCCGAAGGGGTGCCCATGAGGCGGAAGATCTTCTGCAGCTGGTCCTCGTTGGTGGTGCCGGGGAAGAGCGGGCGGCCGGTGTACATCTCGGCCATGATGCAGCCTGCAGACCAGATGTCGATGCTGGTGTTGTAGGTGCGGCTGCCGAGTAAGACGTCGGGGGCACGGTACCACAGGGTGACGACCTCGTTGGAGAAGGTGTTGACAGGGATGCCAAAGGCGCGAGCGAGACCAAAGTCGGCCAGCTTCAACTGGCCACGGTTGTTGATGAGCAGGTTCTGGGGCTTGAGGTCGCGGTGCAGGACGCGGTTGTCGTGGCAGAAGGCGATGCCGCGCATCAGCTGGTACATGAAGGACTTGATGGTGGGGGGGTCGAGGGCGCCGCGGTCGCCGCGCGAGTCCATGTAGCGCTTGAGGTCCTTGTCCATGAACTCGAAGACGAGCATGAGCTTGTTCTCGGTGTGGATGACGTCGTGCAGCAGGACAATGTTCTCGTGGCGCAGCTCCTTCATAAGGGAGATTTCGCGGATGGCGGTCGAGGGGGTGCCCTCCTCCGAGTCGAGGTGGATTTCCTTGAGGGCGACGAGCTCGCCCGTCTGGCGGTTGCGGCCCTTGAAGACCTGGGCGTAGTCAGCATGTGATTCTTGTAGGTTCTTGTAGGTTTTTGTGGGTTCTCGTGGGTTCTCGTGGGTGCTTGTAGGTTCTTGTGGGTGCTTGTGTGCGGTGCGGGCAGCGTGGCAGCGTATCAGCGTGTGGGCGCTCACCGTGGCATAGGTGCCTTCGCCGAGCTTCTCCAGCTGCTGGAAGCTGCTCGGGTTCCTGCGCGAGTCCATTGTGCTGGCGTGGCGGGTGGGCGCGCCGTGGGGGTCGCTGTCGCCTAGGTTGCGCACGGAAATGGACGACTCGGTGCGGAAGGGGAGGGCCAAGGAGCCGGCGATGGCGGGCTGGAGGCTGCCGGGCGGCGGGCGGTCGGTGTACTTCCAAAGCTCGGCGCCCGCAGTCGTGATCTGGCGGGCGATGCGCAGAAGGGGCGGTGGGGATGGCGAGGGCGGCGGCGGCAGGGGCGGTGTCTGTGTGGACGGCGGGTCGGGGGCGGGGGCAGAGGACGCCGTGGTGGGAGTGTGTGCGGTGTGCCTAGAGAGATGGGCGTGGTGGGGGTACAAAACTACAAATGGCGGTGGATCAGCGAGCAGACGGCGTCGTGGTGGGTGCGGACCGGCTGCCTGCCAGGGTCTGAGTCGCTGTCCACGGCGGTGGTGGGGCTGGCGGTGGTGGGGCCTGCCCAGGCGTTTGCACAGCACCCACGCTCACGGTGCATGCCGGCAGGAGCAACAACGACAACAACAACGACAACGACAACAACAACAACGACAACGACAACAACAACGACAACGACAACGACAACAACAACGACAACGACAACAACAACGACAACGACAACAACAACGACAACGACAACAACAACAACGACAACGACAACAACAACGACAACGACAACAACAACGACAACGACAACAACAACGACAACGACAACAACAACGACAACGACAACAACACCAACACCAACAACACCAACAACACCAACAACACCAACAACACCAACAACACCAACAACACCAACAACACCAACAACACCAACAACACCAACAACACCAACAACACCAACAACACCAACAACACCAACAACACCAACAACACCAACAACACCAACAACAACAACACCGACTTTGCAAGCCCTGCCTTCACAAGGTTGTAGATACATGCTACTCGCCCAGACCTTGGAGGTCACGAATCGCCCTCCCCTGCACTACCACCGTCCATGTGTACAGATATAGACAACGGACAACACACACAGCCATGCAGCCCTCGGTCCTCACCGCACTGCACTGCACTACCTCTTCTCTACAAGCAACAGGTGCATGGCAAGGTACGCCAGAACCACAAACGCCCCCGCAAACACCCCCAACCCAACGCAATCCTTCCACAACGCCATCACATCGAACCCAAACGAGCTCAGGATCGCTGACCCCGGCACTTCAATGTCGATGCCGTACTTGTGGTCCACGAGCGACAGATACTTGACTTCGTTGACAATGAGCCCTTCAAACGCGTAGTGGAAGATGGATAGCTAGTCAACTCGTTAGCGGCTTGCCTCTTCTCGCACACAGAACAGACACTCACCGATTGCAGCCACTTGGCAAGCGGCGGGATGCTCTCCTTGTTCAGGAAGAAGCCAGAGAAGAGCAGGCTGAAAAGCATCACGAGCACGCCCACCAGGTTCGCCACGCCGGAGTTGCGGAACACGGTACCGATGAACAGGAAGATGGCCGCCGCCGAAAGGTTGAACAAGACCAGGAACAGAATGAACTTGAGGAAGTTGGGCCACGCAGGGATCAGGCCCGTCATCGGGTACACAATGATGCCGAGAATGATGGGCGGGAGAAGACGCAGCGGAATGATGTCGAACAACACCTTGGCGGCAAAGTACGACGGCGGAGAGTAATACCCCTTGGCCCGCTCACGCGTAAAGAGCAGCCTCTCTGGGGCGAAGACGGTGAGGATTGTCAAGCTGCTGAACGCAAAGAGCGCCAGCACAAACACAAAGAGCCCGAGGCGGTTCTGGAAGCCCTTGATGTCGTCGCTGAGACCGTAGAAGAGGAAGCCCAAGAAGACAGCAAGCACAATCGCGATGGCGTAGTGCGTCAACATCAGCATCGGGTTGCGGTACAGGTTGCGCCAGGTGCGCCTCGATAGGATCATAAACTGACCCACGAGACCAACCTTGCGGTACCCCTTGAGCTTGCCAGCCACAATGAAACCATTCGTTTCCGCATGACCGTTCGCGCCGTTGGCTTCGTTGGCGCTGGCGACCGAGCTGCTGATGTCTTGGTGAAGGCCGGCGGCAACGTCCGATGTCGCGTAGGCAGTGATGAGAGCGTCCAGGTTGGTTCCTGTGCCCCCGTCCGCAGGCGGAGGCAGCTCGTCGAGACCCTCGAGAATCTGAGCCGGCGGTGCACCTTGTTGACGCGAAAGTTTTAGCCACTGTGCCTTGACAGCCTCTTGACGATCAAAGGGGCCTTCGTCATCGGTCTTGGGGGACATCGTACCATCTACAGGGACAGAGCTCTTCTTTCGCGTGAAGAGCTCGCGCTCTTGCTGCTGCTTAATCGAGGTTCTCCGCTTGCCCTTGGGTCGAATGCTAGAGTTGGTTGGGCTCGTAGCTAGCTCGCTCACACTCATGTTGGTGACGCTGGGTATCGACTTGACTGCAATGGCACTGCTTGCGCTCGTGTACACACCATCTCTGGTGAACAGAGAGCTGTCTTCATCGATGGGACGATGCACGGCACTGGCATGCATAGTGAGATCGACCAGGTAGTCAGCAATGTTGAAACCGGGTGGGCACGTGTAGCCGATGTTATCGAAGTAGGCCTGGCAGCTGTCAAAGGGTCCAGAGTACACAGCTCTGCCTTTTGCGAGAAGCACCAATCGGTCGAACAGAGCAACAATGTTTGATCTCGGCTGATGGATGGTGAAGACCACAGTTCGGTTGTAGTTCTTGACCAGGGAGGTGAGGCATTCGATGACATTGAAAGCGTTGAACGCATCCAGACCACTGGTCGGCTCGTCCAGGAAGAGAATGCTGGGAGAAGTTACAAGTTCACAGGCGATGCCAACGCGGCGTTTCTCGCCGCCGGAGATACCACGACCGGTCTCCTCAGAGCCAATTGGCTGGTTGCGGATGTGATAGATACCCAGCTGACGTTCAACATCTTCGACTTTCTGTTCCTTGTAGGCGCGGCTCATTTCCTTGGGCAGGCGCAGCAAAGCAGAATCGAGGATTGTCTCGTGGACAGTAAGCGTGGGCAGTAGCGTGTCTTCCTGGTCAACGAAGCCGATTACGTTGCGGAACTCTTCGTCGCGAATCTTTTCGCCGTTCAGATAGAAGTCGCCACTGGTAGCGCCAATCTTGTTCTTTCGTGCCAGAATGTCCAGAAACGTAGTCTTACCAGCACCTGATGCTCCCATGATGGCCAACAGCTCTCCGGGATGGACTGCGCCAGAGATGCCCGACAGGATCTGCTTGCCCTTGAGGTTGTAGGCGACGTTCTCGAACATCAACGCAGCGGGCTTGTGGTCTGCAAGCAGCTTGGCGTTGTCGTCCTCTTCGTCGTCAGACAGGTGAATAGGCCCGTACTTGTTCCTGTCGGCGCGGTGCGTGAGGTACCAGATCGCAAGGATGGCTGCAACAATGAACAGAGCGACGGCCGCAATGACTCCAGCGATCAGTGGGGTATTGATCTTCTTGATGGGTCGCTCATAGCCGGGGACCTGGTTCTGGTACAGACACTCGCCCGTGTCGCACTTGAGCAGAATGCTCTCGTCGCCAAAGATGCTCGAGATGAGGTCGTTCATGGCAGGCTCCGAAAAGGAGCTGCCAGACTCGCCGCTTCGCTCCGAAGCAATCGACTTGAACTCGGCCGGGCCGCGAATGGACTCCTTCAAGAAGTCGCCGATGTCGATAGAGCCAGCCTCGCCACAGAGCATCCGGTCCGGTACACAGGCGCACTCGATGTTCTCGCATCGGTATCGGGTTGTGTTGCGATCAGAGTCGGCTGCCCAGTCGGAGGTACAGGTGTCGAGGGCGCAGTAGAAGGATTCGCGCTGGTCGACCCAGACTGCCGTCGTTAGCTGTGTGCTCGTTGCGATGCGCGCACTGGTGGCTTACATTGGAAGTTGCACTCTTCCGTGTCTGCGTTGCAAGAGAAGGTGGCCTGCGGCTTCTTCTCCTTCAACTGGTCGAGGATCTTCTTGTTGGTGATGTCGCAGATCTGGAAGTTCTCCTTGACGAGCTGTCCGTCCTTGTAGCAGACCCCGCCCTCGCCGTCGGGCATCATGGCGTTGCAGGCATCGTTGGTCTGGCAGACGTTGCAGTTGATGCCCGCCCAACCGTCGTCACACTGGCACTCTTGCTCGCCTCCTCTGGGCGACCGGTCTTTGCCTTTGGGCAGCGAGCCACACAGCGGCTCCGAGCAGTCCTCGCCACCAAAGCCGGGCGGACAGCTACAGCGCCCGTTGGCCTTGCTGCACTCGGCGAACTGCTGGCACTTGAAGTCGTCGAGGTTGCAGTTGAAGCATGGCGGGCAGCCGTCAGGGCGGTCGCCGTAGAGGGAGAAGAGCGCATCGGGCGTCTCAGCGACCGAGTGGTTTGCGTGCGCCTTGTATGCTGTAGAGGGCCCCGCGAGTGCCAGTAGCGTCATCAGCGAGGCCGTCCATGGTGTTGGGCGCATTGTCTAGGTGTGCAGGTGGCGCGGCGGCCTGGCAGCTCCACGCGGGCTTGAGTCGAGCTCCCGCAATGTCGACACACCACGTAGACGCAGAGGGAAGGAGCGACAAAGAGCGATACAGGAAGAGGAAAGCTCGCAGAACCGCAAACACAAACGCAGAGAGTCGAGGTGCAGTCCAGGTGGCCAGACAGGTGCAGTCCAGGTACCCATCGTCCAATGACGCTTGCTGGAACCGTGCACTTGGAGACTTGGGGAGGCTGGCGGCTGGGCGCGCACGGCACAGAGGCCACCAGGTGCCTCAGCCGAGGCACGCGCGCCATCGTCCATCGACCGGGCGTTTGGGCGTTGGGGCATTGGGGCGTCTGCAGGGCCCTGCTGGAACTGGACGGTGTGTACGCCAGGGAGACCGCGAGTCCTGGAGCTTCCAACAGACCATGGCTCCAGATGATGCACCACGCAGCATCTGGATTCTGGAGGCACGCGATCGCCTGGACATCTGGATTCTGGACTTGCTCCGCGCGCCTAGCTCGATGGCTGCTGCTGCTGTCCGTGTTGGGCTAGCGCACAACAGGCTCCACCATGTGCGCTGCGCCCTAATATGCCATTCAAAGTCACTAAGTCGAAATCATCTGGCCGTCTGGACAGACCGACGTGGAAACCAACATACCCATCACCCAGGCCCGGTGTTGCTCTTCCGCCTCTCTCTGCTCCGTCACCAATCAAGTACTCAACATGGTCAACCTTACAGAATTCGCCGTCGAGTCCGTGCGTCTCCCCCGCATTGGTCCTCGACGACAAGCCAAACTAACACCTGTAGTGGATGGACGCCTACGAGCACCAATGCAAATACAACGTCGCTGAAACCTGTTGCGCCTCCGTCTCCATCGACCAGCTACGACAAATATCCGACGACAAAACCAGCCAAATCTTAAGAACTGACCGAGCACTCACCTACGGCGCCATTCGAGGCGCGCAGGACTTGAGGTCCAACCTGGCCCGGCTATACTCAGCCAAAGTCGCTTCACCCCTGAGCCCGGACAACATCCTCACCACCCCCGGTGCTATCCAGGCCAACTACCTGACAGCATATGCCTTGGTCGGCAAGGGCGACCATGTCATCTGCCACTATCCCACCTATCAGTCCTTGTACGATGTCCCCAGATCGTTGGGTGCAGACGTCGACCTGTGGAAGGCCCAGGCTGAGAAGCATTGGATACCTGACCTGGAAGACTTGAAATCACTCATCAAGACAAACACGAAACTCATCGTCATCAACAACCCCAACAACCCGACGGGAGCCATCCTGGCCAGGTCCTTCCTCGAGCAGCTCGTGGCCATAGCTAGAGAGCACGACATCACGATCCTCGCCGATGAAGTTTATCGGCCCATCTTCCATTCCATCAGCCCCATCGATAACGAGTTTCCCCCATCACTACTCTCCATGGACTACAAGAACGTAATCGTAACAGGCTCCCTGTCCAAGGCATACTCCCTCGCTGGTATACGTGTGGGATGGATCGCGTCCCGCAACTCTGACATCATCGAAAAGATTGCCTCTGCACGACACTACACGACAATCTCCGTGTCTGGACTTGATGAGCAAGTCGCAGCCTACGCTCTGAGCCCAGCTACCGTACATGGTCTGCTGGCTCGCAACATCCAGCTTGCCAAGACGAACCTAGCGCTCCTCGAGAGGTTCATGATAAAGAACGAAGACGAGTGCGAGTGGGTGAAGCCCGTGGCAGGCACGACAGCTTTCATCAAGATCCACAGAGAAGGCAAGCCTGTAGATTCGGTCGATTTCTGCAAGAAGCTGCTCGACAAGACAGGCGTACTGTTTGTGCCTGGGTCTCATAGCTTCGGCGAAGAATTCAAGGGTTATGTCAGGGTCGGTTTTGTGAACGAGACAGACATTGTTCAGAAGGGTCTGGAAGAGACGTCGAAATTTATCAGAAAGAGTCTAGACGACGTAGATTTAGCTGAGTGACTGTTGCTGGCCTGACGCAACTGGGATTCCATGTACAATCGAAAAGCATTGCGGGTAATCCTTGACAACCCTCCCTTGTTCGACTATTGTCAATGTTGGCTGTGCAAGGCCTCGGCCAGTATGCATCTTTGCCCAAGCCTCACGCGGCGTGCGATCGGTGTTGGCTGTGCATGAACCCTCCGTAGTGGGGCCAAGTACAAGCCACAAGGCTATGCCTGACCGGATGCTGCCTGACAATCATAAAGACAAGCGATAATCTCGAGTGTGATACATGGACAGTTTCTTGCAACTTGACCGCTGCGATGAACCCACCAACAGCCACAACATCAACAACCTCCCTCATTGATAGGGTCGAGCCTCCGAAGCTGACCCGCAGCTTTTCCTTGCCAACCACCACAACCAAGACGACAGCGAAGAAGGATTCGTTTTGGCGTGAGAGACTGCGCGCACGATGCACCCCTCCAGTGGCTGGACAGGAAAAGTGGCGCGATGCTACCCTGAGTGAGAAAGAGAGGTGGAAGGAGTGGTACAAGGCCAAGGACGCAGAGAGGAAAGCTGCGTGATTATCCCGAGAGCACCACGCAAGACTGAATGCTGATGAACAATCAGGTCCGCTGCTGGGTATTATACAGGCTTTTACAAGGCCAAGGGCGGATGGGCGTGGTGGTTGTGACAGGTGGTTATTGTGATTGTGATCTTAGTAAAGTACTGCTTGCGGTTCTCGGTCTGCAATGATTGTTCTTCCGATACCATTTACGTACGAAGTCGAACCTCATGTCTTCTATCGCTGTCCGTTTGTTTGCAACTTGCATCGTTGCTGTGATAGACGCTGCTGACGCTCCAAACGCGCTGTAGACGCGCAGCATGTCGAGGCAATCCACTCTCGATGCCGTTGGCCGACGCAAAACGTTCATAACTTCACCCTCAAAGCTGCTGCAAGCCCTCGCGCTCTTCCCATGATCGTGTTCCTTCCTCCGTACTGTATAGTCTTGTCGTGAAGCTTGAAGCTTGCTGAAGCGCTGGAGGCACCCCGCCAGACAACCGACGACCGATTGGCCATAGCTTCACCCTTGGCCCTACGTCCTACGTCCTACGTCAATCTCCGCACTATTTCCAGCTCTGTCTTGCCTGGCACTCGGCGGCGAGCCGACGAGTTGTTGACGTACTTTCTATCGGACCGAGGCCTATCCTACCAGTCATCTCGCTCCGTCGTCCAGCAATTCACTCTGCTGTCCATTTCACAATGCGCTCCTTCGCAGCAGCAACACGTTCTATCGCGCGCCAGCAGACGTCGTGCAGAAGCAGCTTCCAACGCCAGACGCTCCTAGCAATCGTGTCAAGAAGATACTCGAGCAACATGGGCCACAACGTGCCTGCCGTAAGTGCTCGGTTTCTCGTCCCAGCCGTGTCCAGACAGCAGCAACAGCGCTGATATGACCCACAGCTCAAGGACCCATCTCTCCTCAAGAGCCAGACCTATGTCAACGGTGAATGGATAGGCGCCAAATCCGGCAAGACCTTCGAGGTCCATGACCCCGCCACCGGCAAGCTCATCGGCACCCAGCCTGAGATGGACCGCACCGATACCGAAGCTGCCATTGCTGCCGCCGCCGCCGCTCTGCCCTCGTTCAGCAAATTGACTGGCCGCGAGCGCTCACGTCTGCTGCGCAAGTGGTACCAGTTGATGACTGAAAATGCTGAGGATCTTGCGACGCTCATCACATGGGAGAATGGCAAGCCGTTGGCTGATGCAAAAGGCGAGGTCTCGTACGCAGCCAGCTTTTTCGAGTGGTTCTCTGAGGAGGCGCCGAGGGTGTACGGCAACACCATCCCCTCGAGCGTGGGTACAAACAGGGTCTTTACAATCAAGGAGCCAGTCGGTGTTTGCGGACTCATCACACCATGGAATTTCCCTGCTGCTATGATCACCCGTAAGATCGGACCTGCGCTGGCCGCTGGTTGTACTGTGGTGGCAAAATCTCCTGGCGAAACACCCTTCACAGCTGCAGCGCTCGCAGAGCTTGCACACCGCGCAGGCATTCCCAAAGGCGTAGTGAACTTCGTCACAGCAATGGAGAACACGCCCGAGGTGGGCGAGACCATCACAACTAGCAAGACCATCAAGAAGGTCTCCTTCACTGGCTCTACCGGCGTAGGAAAGCTCTTGATGAAGCAATCTTCTTCGACTCTGAAGAAACTGTCTTTTGAGCTCGGCGGCAATGCCCCCTTCATTGTCTTTGACGATGCCGACCTTGAGACCGCGGTAGCGGGCGCCATCGCCTCCAAGTTCCGCTCTTCAGGCCAAACTTGCGTATGCGCCAACAGAATATATGTCCAATCTGGCATCTACGACCAGTTTGCCGAGCAGTTCACCGAGAAGGTCAAAGGTTTCAAGGTCGGTGCAGGTTTCGAGGAGGGTGTTACCCACGGTCCCGTCATCCACGACCGCGCTGCGAAGAAGGTGGACGACCATGTACAGGATGCTGTGAAGAACGGCGGCAAGGTTCTCATTGGCGGACAGAAGCTCCCAGACCTGGGCAGCGCCTTCTACCAGCCCACAGTAATCCGCGACATGACAGCCGACATGCAGCTCGCACATGAGGAGACCTTCGGCCCCGTTGCTGGTCTTTTCAAGTTCGACACCGAAGCCGATGTCGTCAAGCTGGCAAACGCGGCGGATGTTGGCCTTGCAGGATACTTCTTTAGCAGGGACATTCAGAGGGTGTACAGGGTTGCTGAAGCGCTTGAAGTCGGTATGGTTGGTGTGAACACTGGATTAATATCGGACCCTGCGGCGCCGTTTGGAGGTGTCAAGGAGTCCGGCTTCGGCCGCGAGGGTAGTATGCTGGGTATTGAGGAATACATGACAACGAAGACCATCACGATGGGCGGTAACGGGCAGCCTTTACAAGGGCAGTAGATGCGTTGAGAAGTAGACCGAGCAATGCACGATACCACTTTCCAGGTCTGGGGCCTTTTGCGTGTGAAGCGAGTGGAGAGGGGGCTACACCCGTAAGTGCAGGGGTGGCTCCGTGACCGCCCAGATGCGCAACTATGGCACTGACCAAGTACAATCCAGGTTCCCAAATTTGCCCTGGACACCATCGCCTTGGCTACACTCCACTCTCAGCACTCATTTACCGCTCATCTGTACTGCAATATGCAACATGCTGACAAGCTTGAGTTATCATGTCGGTCTCAGTACGCTGTCAGACCATCATTAATTCGGCCTCCGCCCACATTTGTATCCAAGTCTGCAATAAATTCGCTCGACTGGGTTAGGATCCATCAAGAGCAAGGCGTGCAGCTGTCAGCCTCTTCACTCCACCATGACAGATCCACCGACACCAAACGTAGCTAAGGCGTGTCCTCCGACAGTGCATGATTTGACCTTGCAAGAAATCTCTGTCACACACTCCGCGGCACAAACGCTGCATGGCACGGCGCTCTATGAGCTCTACGTTGGCTGGCAAAGCAGCGTACCTGGCTATGTTCCTTCGAGATGGTCAAATAGGGAAAACCCCTGCAGCACGGAGCATCCAGATATCACCGGAGCGATCAGGGTCGACAATTTGCGGCTACCGATTGCACCCAGGTAACACAGACAAAGGCTTTACAGTCTGTCCATTCTGCCTCCTCAGTTATTGTATCCCTATTCTGAAACGAATCAACGCAACATGGAAGTGCTTTGACAGAACGAACGAGGTGTTCTTTATACACTAGAAAATATGGCACTACAAGAAGAGGCAGTGGATCACCCTGGCCAACATGATGGAGGCAGCAGCAGCACGAGAGAGCAGATAAGAACTTGACCAGCTAAGCAAAGACCTCAGCAGTGCGCAAGCTGTCGCAAGTACCGCTTGCAGCAGCGAGGCGCTGAAAGAAGTACACAAGTGCCCCAACATGACTGAGGGTTGGGACCAGAAATTCACACCAGTTGCCATGTGGCACGCGAAGTTGCATACGTCTACTTCATCGATGCTCAGCGATGGGCAACTTCAGCAGTTACCACCCTGGCAGGCTGATCAGCGAGCGCCCAGTCAAAAGGCAAAGCCATCGACTTCTACCCAGAACAACAGTACCTTGCTGTCCGGTCGACATGCGCGCAAGACGTCTCACCTGACGAACAGGATCTAAATTCACTATCGAAGTCACTGCCGCGCAAACCTTCTGCGTTCAGGCCGTCAGATACATACAACTGGTCTTCGTCGGACACTGTGACACAATCACCGCCGAGGCTAAAATTGGCTGTTCAGAGGACCTCGCGGAAACGTGTCTGGCTTCTGGATGGTGTTGCAGATAGTGCATACCGGAAAAAGATAATTTCTTCAGACTTTCAACGACTTATGTGCCCGGCAGATATGCCTATTGCAGAGGTTACGAGTGGGTTGATTCTTAGGATCTTCCCCCATCAGAAAGCGATATCATTGTACAAGACGATTCCTCATGTTATACGTCGAACAGCGAAGAGCCAGAAGTCGATTATGCGACCAATGTAGACGTAGAAGTCAACATCCTTTCTCTTAGTGCTTACGATGAAAAGGGGATCAAGCGGCGCCGCTTAAACAATGCCAAGACGGCCAATTCCTAGTAAGAGTATCGCTAGAGCCTGAGTACACAAAAAGATTGAGACCCCGATAGTTCACCTTTGGGTAAGCACGCCGATAACCTGTCGCTAGGCCATGATCTTGAGACTGTCGTAGAAGAGGACCGCAATGAAGATACTGAACAAGCTGCCGAAGTTCATTCTGACACAAAAAAGGCGGCGATGGGCGATCGACATAGCTATGACTGCTATGACTGCTATGAAACATCTGCCACAAATCAAGAGCCGTACTCTGGCAAGCGTTACACGCAATGTAAAGTGATATTTTTATGAATAAGGAAGGGGATAGGGTGAATACCAAGGATTTCGGTCTCGGTGTTTCGCTCGTTGGATTATAAATCACGTGCTAGGATTTATCAGCGCAGTCTGCGGAGGGCTTTAGCGCAATGATCTTTGACGCGGCGACAATGGTTGCATGATATATAAAGAGCTTGGGCAGATGGTATTTGCCAGTCCAACCTTCTGCCGACGCTCTACCTGCAACTATGGCTGTTACTGCGATTATATTACTGACGGCCTCCGCGCCCACCACGTTCATCATTGAAAGACTGACAGCGGTTATCAAGTCTTTTGATGGCTTTGCTCGCTTCATTGTTGGTACAAAAGTAAAAGAACCAACTACGATCCAGACAACTTCGGAATGGCCTCGCTTTCACACCACTGCCGAGCTTTCATTCTCGTCAGAGTTCAAGTCTTTTACAGAAGCCGTGTGCGCCCTTACGACCTTCCCAGTTACGATCATCTTAGCGTCTTTGGACACAAGCCTGTTCGGAGATAGAGCGCCGCCGCTTGTCGAGTACGTCAAGACTGACTTCCCTGCCGGACTGGCCACACCGGACTTGCAGACGCAGATCGAACAGGACTTTGCAAAATTTGAGAGTATATATCGAAAGAGGGGCACGCCCAGTGAAGTGGGGGAAATTGGTCTGAGTGTTGGGTGGGCAGAAGAACTGGGCTTGCGAGGTAGTGACCAGGCAGAGGGAAAAGTCAAAAGTTTCCTAGTGGTCAGGGGTTGGGAGGACATGAGCAGATTCGAAGAGGCCGTGCAGAGTGAGCTGTTCAAGGAATGTATCCCTATACTGGTTGGCTGGGGTGTGCCCTTCCATTTGGTAAGTACACTAAATCAAATGTGAGTTGCCTGGGATGCACTAATTGTCGATAGTGGCACGTTGAGCGGAAGGTAGTCCTCGAGAGTTAGTAAACTGTCCGATGGTCTCCTATGCTGTTGAAAGAGAAGACTTCAGGTGTGCTCATGGCACGTTCAACCGTTGGAGGGCAAGTACTGGGAATGTCTCGGGTTAAACATGCATCGAACCAGCATCTCACTAGTGATTACATACAGCTTGTAGATAGTACGAGCCTTAGAGTCCTCGAAATTCGGTATAGATTGGCTTTTTTGGCTGCCCCTGCGGGCCCTGGCCTTGTTGTGCACACGGTCCGGTGACGATTGTACGCTCATTTCACACCTCATACCTGCTCATCTGTCTTGATACGCACCAACGTACATCAGCCCTCTTCGAGGATTTGTCTTAAAAGACCGTATGACGGAATCAATATCCTTCAGAGAGACCATATTGATTTGTAAATGCATGTCAATCTTTAAGCGCATCGAAATGAAATGGACAGGTTTTAGTAGCTATCCTGGCATTGTATGCTTTATGGTTATAATGTTGCTATTCTTTATCAACAACAGTAAGCCTAGATAAGGTAAACATAACTTAGACGATAGCAATTATATAGCTAAGTGCTAAGGAACAACAACTAAAAAATAGGAGCTTAACCTCTTTTACATAACGTACCCCACAGGCGAGCCGCTTAACGGGCGAGCCGCTCACTTTTGCCAAGCCCCCACCAAACTTCTCCTCCTACACCAATGTCTTCTTAACAACACCATTTAGACGCGTTAAAGGAAGCTCAGATATAGCTTGCGCTCTAGGCTCTTAAACAAGACGCGAATCTCTCTCAGCGACGCGCTGCAGCTATCTACAGGGTCCCTTAAAAGACACTAAGCAACTGACACACAGGACGACCTTTACGCGCAGATTCTATAGCTAACTTACAAAAGCTAGACAACAATAAGAAGGAGGTAATTATTAAGCATATTCTTAAGCTAGATGTGTAAGGATTTTCCTCTTAGCTCTTAGATGTAGCTACTATAGCCAATTCTTTGCGCGCTAAGCGCAATCTAGGCCCTATTAGCGTAAACTGGCCTAGTATGTTTGTTAAGCAACACCTAGAGCTTAAAGTTAAGTTTAATTATAAGTATAACTATAAGAGAGCCCTCTATAAGGATTCTAAGGCTCTATAGGGCTAGTTTAGCCTAGTAGCTAATATTAAAGCTAAGTATAGTATCTAGGATAAAGATATATATAACTTCGACAAGATAGGCTTTATAATAGGCTAGATCTCCCTAGAAGTAGTTATTATAGCTTTAGAACAACAGGGTTAGCTAAAGGCTATCTAGCTAGGCAACTAAGAGTAGGCTACGGCTATAGTAAGTATTAATGCTAAAGGATAGGCTATTCTAGCCTTCCTTATCTTTAAAGCCTACTACTACCTCTCTGCCTAGTACAAAGAAGAGGATCTGCCTTATAATTAGGTTATTAGAGTCTCTAATAACGGCTAGACTACTAATAAGCTTAGTCTTAACTAGTTAAAGCACTTTAACAGGCATATAAAGGAGCGTACTATTAGCACCTACTATTTACTTATTATTAATAGTTATAAGAGCTATAACTCTCTTAAATTCTAGTAATACTGTAAGGATAATAAGATTATTACTCTCTGTTTACCTTCTTACTTATTACACCTTACACAGCCTCTTAATATAGGTTGTTTTACTACTTTAAAGAAGGCGTATAGGCACTAAGCTAAAATACTTATATATAACTAGATTAACTATATTATAAAGATAGAGTTTCTACTATACTTTATACGCGCTTATAATGCTGTAATTACTTCTAATAACATCTAAGAAGGGTTCTAAGGTGCTAGATTAGTCCTATTTAACCTAGACTAGGTTATAATAGCCCTTAATATAAAGTTACACACTCTATTACCACTACTACCTGTTAATAACAAGCTCTAGCAGTTGCAAACCCTAAGCAACACCCTTAAACTTAGGTTGCAATTAACGCTTATAAAGATAAGGATTTAGAGGTATATAGATAGTTCGCCTACCTCTATAGTTAAGGCGTTTAAGAAGGTAGTAAAAGGGGTAGTAATAATTATGTATAAGCTAGTGTTAGCGTAATAGAAGATTACTTAGCTGTAAGCTACTAATAAGGCAGCTATACAATAAAAATTACATAAAAGAAAGTAAGTTTAGGTAGAAGAGACCCTAATAGTTAAGAATAGCCTGCAATTAACAACTCTAAAGGAGTTTAGGGCGCGTAGTAATAGAAAGAAGGTAAAGAAGTAGGTGCGTGCTAAAGGAGGTAAGCTCTTCTAAAGACGCTGTAGATAGTGCAATTAGACAGGATACAACGCGCAAACGTGTTAGAAAGAGATAGAAGTAGTTTCTAAATAGTATTACAGGCTATACTGCACTTTACAGTACTAAACTAGGTTATTTTAGGCTATAATAGGGTGAAGTTTAGTAGGGGCTTAGTAAAAGTAAGTAGCTTACCTGTTAAGCGGCTCGCCTATAGGGTACGTTATTTAGTACTATACTAATATTAGGACACGGCTCTGTCTACCGTGTAAAGAATACTAAAAAGGTATCGATGCTTACTTAGATAGTAGGCAAGTAGTTAGAACAGTACTAAGTATTAATACTAGGTTAGAGATAGACGCTGCTATATACCAGAGGCTAATATTTTAATAACTAATAGCTTTATTAGATAGGCAATTTTCGTATTTTCTAACTACCCTTCTAGGCATAGTATCTTCCCTGTTAGAGCTAAGATAACTAGACAAGAGGATTAAAGTGTTAGGCAGACTCTACAAGCATAAAAGTAGCGATCTAGTAAACTAATAAATTTAGAAGTAGAGTAAACAAAATGTTAAGTTTTATACTTTAGACAAAGTCTGTAAGTAATTATTTAATTAGGTCTTAGGGATAAGTACGTGTAGGGGTTCTTAAAGAGGTAGTTATCTATTTAAAGACTGTAGTAACTAGGGTAGTAAGAAAGAGTATAGAGTAGACTATCTGTTTTATAAGTAGAGTTAAGATATTCTAATAACAAAGCTAATTAACAAAGTTAAATATAAACTCTAAGGGTTGTGTTCCTATAAACTATATACTATAATAATTATAGTAGTAACATAGACTAATTAGCGTTATATATCCTCTAATTGCACTAAGCACTAATTATACTAATTACTAATTATTCTAATTACGCTAAGCCTTAATTAGGTAATATGTCCCCTTAGCCTTTATATAAGTGCTAACACTATAATTATTACTTACTTATAGTTTATTCTATTATTATAATTACTATACTGTAGCTACTATAATTAGGTAAATTCTTTTTGTATTCTGTAGATTATAACACAAAATAGTAGAGAGTAAGCTATAAGAGGGTAAAGAGAAAGGCCTACTTATAGTAGTAAGGCCTATACTCTCTATACGTAAAAGTAAAGGTAGAGAAAGAAAGGTTCTACTAAGGTTAATAGAACTTACTAGTAGGTTGTAACGTATACTAGTAGATTACTATTATACCTTAGTAGAACTTCTTATATATACCTCTACTTATAAATAGTAAAGATTTTTAAGTTTAAGTCTATGTATAAGTAACTATAAGAGTATAATACTAATAGTTTTAAGTAAGAGTAAAAGAAAAATAAAGAAAAAGAAGATGTAGAAATTGTGTGTAACAATATATTAGTAGTTAGAGTAAAGTTAAGATTTATACCTTTAGTAGTGTTAAATAGGTCTCCCCTAATCCTTATATTAAATAAAACTACTAAGATTATTTCTACTATTTAGCCCTATAATATAAACATTATACCTTTTTCTATCTAGAGGTTATATAAGGGAGTTGTACAAAAAGATTATTAAATATTTAAGCTAGGTTTAGCCTTAATATTAATTTTATTTTATTTATTAATAGATAATTAATAAACTATAGCAGCCTAAGGGTAAGCTAAAGTAGGTCTAGATAAGGCTTAGCATGTCTTTAGGCGTATTTTTAACCTATAAAGAAGCTTCTAAAAGTAGCCTAATAAGCTATTAAGTAATATACCTGCTTTGTTAGCCTATTATATCTTAACTAGATTAATTAAGATTACTAAACTAGCTATTATTAAAGATGTCTTCTAGGTAAGGCTTCTAGTCTGTTAGTATTTAGAGCGCTAGTAAAATTAGTTTGTTAGGATTGTTGTAGTAAAATAAAAAGCATTATAGTAGTTAAGAAGTTACTTAGCAGATTCCTAGATAGGCTTAAGGTTATTAGACTATTTAATAAGGTACTTCTTTTACTACATTACTTTCTATAATTAACAAATAAGTTAACGTACTATTTCTTAGAGACTAAACCCTAGTTGTTAATAGCCTCTACTAGGGGTAGTTTAGGTAGTGTTTATTCTAGTAGGCTTTCTTTGCATGTTTCCTAGAGCAAGTTAGGGTAGAATACTAGAAATATACCTTTTAATATTCTATCTGTAGGTAGGTCTAGTTTATATACAGCTCTATTATATATAATATAAGTTACTAAGTTTAGCCTAGTATACTTATAATCTAGCTTTTTTAAAGGTTAGGTAGTATTTATATTACGTGTAGAAACCTAAACTAAAATTCTAACTACGTATTTTAGAGTTTGTTAGCAATAAGTATTAGCTTAGGCCTATTATTCTTATTATACCTAAGTAAGCTAAATCTTTAGATATATAAAAAAGTTTAGTATAGGTATAGAGTAACCTACTTACAGGTAAAATTTAGTCTCTAGCTTCTTCTATAATAATTCTATTTAGGTATAGTCTTTACTAGGGTGTATACTACTATAAGGATAACACCTAAGATTTTTAAAGAAAGAAATAAGTCTTGTAGACATATTAACACTGTTATTAGGTTAATACTTAGTAAGGTACAACTGTAAAGCCTTATTATTTTACATATAGTTAATGTACTTCTAGAAAAAGATCTTAAGGCTTTAATTAGCCTATTTAGTTTAACTATTAGTTTGTAGATAATAAGAAGGTAATAGCTTAGCTAAAATTCATAGGGGTCTATAAACCTACTTCTAAAATTTGTCTATAAATAAAACACCTTAATTAGATGTAATACTACGTAGAGATTTATAGAGATAAAAAATTTTAACAAAGTAGTAAGTAAATTCCATTAAAGAGTAGCTAACTAAAGGAGAGAAATATTACTACTTAGTAGAACAGTCTAGTATAAGAAGTAAGTTTATGCATAAGTAGCTATTAAGTAATAAGGCTAGTTAATCTTAAATATAGTCTATAGAAATATCTAAGTACCTAGTATTAAGAATTAGTAGGGGTTTAAGAAAATGTTATAGGCTTTCTAGGAAGGCCTTATACACTTACACACTATATAAGCTTAATAATACTATTAAAGTATAAGTATTAAAGTATCTTATTAGCAGGTATATTAGGAAGGATACTTATTATTATTATTATTAAGGGTTAAGAAGATAGGTAATATAGTAGTTAAATTCTATAAGTAAGTGTTTCTAGTTGTTATTATAGGTGTTCTGCCTTAATAGTTCCTATTAAGGTGTCTTATACCCCTCTACTAGCTAGATTACGTATACTAGCTAAGTATCCTAGTTCTTACTAAAGAAGTTACTGTGTGCACTAGCACAAACCTACCCCCCCTAAGAGCTTAGCCCTATTAAGTAAATAAACTAAGTTAAAACTAAACTCTAAACTAATTACTAACCCCCCTTATTACTCTGCTTGTTCCTTCCCCTTACTACCTCTCTATTTCTGCAATCTTGTTAAGGCCCTAGTTTCCTAAGTAGGTTATTAACTAGAGTCTTCTAATAGCTTAGGGGTAGAAGAGTCTAGTATATGTCTTAATATACCCTAGTCTAAGGCACTACCTAATTTGTATATTATCTAGGTAGTAGCCTCTATTACTTTAATAGTTAGACTGTTAAATAACTTATTAAGAGCACCTCTCTATATATGCTGTCTATTCTATAATTCCTATCCATTATTATATTCTAGTACTACTCCTTTATTAGTAAAGAAGGATTAATTAGGAATACCTAACTCTTTATTAGCCCTAAAGCAATACTTCTTAGATATCTTTACCTACCACTAATGCCTCTTTACTATAGCAACGTTGTTATCTCTACTCTTCTAAAGAAACTTTATAAGCTTCTTATTATTAAGACTAAAAATATAGAGTATCTCTTACTAGACTAGGTAAGAGTTATACTAAGCCTAGTAATAGATAGCTTTAGAAATCTAGAAATAGAAAGTTAGCGCTATGTCTGCTAGGAAAGTATAGGGAGCACTACTATACTTATTTAAATAACCTAATAGTAATAAGGGTTCTAGCGTAAGTATCTAATAAGAACTAGCAATATCCTTATATAATCCTATCTCTAGAATCTCTATAGTTTCTCTATTCTCTATAATTAGTACGTACTTAGGGAGTATAGTTCTATACCTTATTATAGATAGTCTAGTAGACCTATATAGTAGTACTAGGTAGAAGATCCTAACGTCTCTATACTTATAAGGATACTTCTTCTACTTAGTACCTACTACGTCTTATACTAACTTAGAGTAGTTAACTATATCTACCTACCTCTTAATATAACTATTATATTATTTAATTCTATTATCTTTCCTCTAAGCTAAGTATTCTAGAACTAAATTATAGAAACCTTCTAGAGTAATAGTATAGTTATCTATATCTTTATTATTAAAGGATACTAAACCCTATATTATATCTATTTCTCTACCTAACTCTATAGCATTATAGAGGTTACAATCTACATACTTAAAGAACGTCTAATCTTTAGGCTTAGTGTATTTAGTGTAGTATAGGTAGAAGATTAAGTTAGTTTATTAATAGAGTACTATATAGTAAAGCTAGTACTATAGATTACCTCTTACTAGCTATTAGATAATAGAGTAGTATATAATCCTATACAACTCTAGGTTACTTTTACTATACTTTATATAAGTATAATAGTTATATATATTAAAGTATTTATCTACTATTTTCTAGAGTTCTAGATTGTTTTAAAATATAGAGGTAAACATAGAGACTATAATAGTGCCTTTCTAGTTTAGACTGTCTGCCTTAGCTTAAAAATATTAAGATAGGTGCCTAGAGATAAAGTTATTCTAGTTAAGGTTAAGTAGTATAGGAACTAGGTAGAATTAATAGAACTATAGACTATCTATTGTGTTTAGTGTATAGAGCTGCTCTTAAAACAGGATCCTAGTTTTTAGGTTACTTCTCTACTTTCTCTAGCTAGTCTTAATCTTATGTATTAGTATAAGTAGTTTAGATATTATAGTAGTATTAAGAGTATAGACTAGTAAGCTAAGTTTACTAGTAGTGTACTAGAAATAAGGAAAGTAAACTTATAACAGGTTAACTGTATAATAGGTAATTATTCTTCTACTAGCATCTTCTTTCTTTTAAGTTTCCTTTCTCTTATAGCACTCTTAGACCTATACATCTAGAAGCTTTACACACTCTAGATTCTTAAGAAGCTTCTAGCTAATCTTTATATAGAGGAGAATAAAGGCAGATTAGCTATTAGTATATTTACACTTAGTGCTATTCTAGATATTATTTATTATATCTTTACTAATCTCTACGTCTTCCTGTATAGACTAAACGTCTAATATTAATAGGTAGTTAACTTTAGGGCTTATAACGTCTTAAAATAATCTAAATTCTACTAGCCTAATTAATAATTATTCTCTAGTTTAATAGTCCTCTAGCACTAAAGTAATAGAGCTAAATTGCGTTCCCCTAGACTGTTAGTGCTTCTAAATTGCATCTATTATGCAGTGCTGCTTTTCTATTATATTAATACCTAACTTAAAGGCTATCTAGTTAAGGTTGTTAGGTATTGCAGATAACAGGTTCCTTTAGTGTTCTTATTTAATACTTTTAATAACATCCTTAGGGAATTTATTACCTGTTAGGAATAGCTTTTTATTAGTCTATAGCCTTATTAGAGTAAGGGATAATCCTTCTAGAGAAATACTTAATTAGCCTGCAGTCCTTATACTTATTACTAGCTTAGTAAGCAACTATAACCTAGATAGTAATGCTAAAGAGGCTAGTATCTAAACTCTATTAAGAATATACTCTAGCGCTGCTTATATTAGTATAAGGAAGTTCTTAGAGCTAACGTACTCTACGGTCGAGCGGATTACACGATCGAGCGGATTACTTAAAACCCCACCAAAATTGCCTAAAACCACAACCCTTTATCTCAACAACCACGCAATAAAATCTTCTAAAATTTTCAGGACAGGGCTGTACTAATATAAATAAGAGTATTTAAAAGTCTTAGAGTGCTAGAATCTATAACACAGACGTTATTAAGCGATTACTGTTTTATAGGGGTGTTTAGCACTATTTGCAGGCTATTTCTATAACTATTATAGCTATAAAGCTGAAATCTAGATATGTACTTACCAATAACTATACAATACTATTCTGAAATTTTAAGAAGATTTTATTGCGTGGTTGTTGAAATAAAGGGTTGTAGTTTTGGACAATTTTAGTGGGGTTTTAAGTGATCCGCTCGATCGTGTGATCCGCTCGACCGTAGAGTACGTTAAACATTATAGTATTTAATACTGCCTACTTCTAAGTAATCCTTTCTTTTAGTAAGTAGGGTGTCCTAACACCTTTTAGGTTAAAGATTAGTACTAGTAGTTAGGTCTTCTATAGTATAAGTGCTTATATCTACTATTAGTATATTTTTAAAGTTAGGTCTCTAGTTAGGCACACGTTCTACTCTATTGCTTTTAGCTTTAGTACACCTTTACCTAGTACCTTTACCTTTACTATAAGTAGGTAGGTCTTATTATTTAGGTATGTAATAAAGTTTATTATGTTCTATTAGAGTATAGTAAGGGCTTAGTAGACTATATTCTAGTTACTTAAGTTATAGAACTTATCTCTTCTCTTTTATAGTATAGATAGGTATTAGTAAATTACTAAGTTAATAAACTTAGTAAGGTTATTAGCGTCTACTTAGTAGATATAGTATATAATTAAGTTAATTATTTTATACTCTATAGCAGACTATAGGCAGTATAGTATTACTACGTTTACTAAAATATTTTTACTATTCTTATTTTTACAGATATACTTTATAGCTTATACTATTTCTATTATCTTCCTCTAGTTATAGTCTATTACTAATTAGATTACTAGGTATTAACTATTAAAGTTACTTATACCTCTGTATTATATAACTAGGTTTAGAGTTTACTAGATAATATCTAATATTAAGTATATTATAGCTGCTAATTTGTTAAACTTAGTAACTACTACACTTATCTAGAAGTTAAGCCTTTCCCTTTATACCTGTAGCTCTTCTTAAGTAATCTCTATTATAAACTAGCTAACTGTAGATCCCTCTATGTATAGTATTAGAATATTAGTAACCTTAGTAATGTTCTTACTCTTAATAGCCTTTAAGACTAATAACTACTACACTACTCTCTCTTCTAGTTCTAGCTCTTTCTATATAATTGCCCTTTACTATAACGTATTTAACAGGTAAGTTAGCTACACAGGTAAGTCGGCCACTCTACTAAGACTACACCAACATTCTACCTTATAACGCGATAACTTAACAACAATATAAACCTACGCCCTTAAAAGAGGCTGCAATACAGCTTGCGCTCTAGGCACTTAAATAAGACGTAAACCTTACTATATAACGCGCTGTAGCTATATACAACGCGCCTTACAGTATACTACGCGATTAATATACAGAACAACCTACATAAGCCAATCGTACGCTAAGTTAACAGAATATAGATTAGACTAAGGAGGATGTAATTGCTAAGTATATTCTTAAGCTAGATACACGAGGATTTGCCTCTTAGCTAGCTGCTTTAGCTAATATAGCTAATTCTTTGCGTGCTAAGCGCAATATAGGCTATATTAGCATAAACTAGCCTAATATATTCGTTAAGCGCTGCCCTAACCTTAAAGTAAAGTTTAATCGTAAGTACGACTATAAGAGAGCCCTCTGTAAGGATCTAGAGATTATATAAGGCTAGTTTAGGCTTATAGTAAATGTTAAAGCTAAGTATAGTATCTAGGATAATAACACGTACAACTTTAATAAGACAGGCTTTATAATAGGCTAGATATCTGTAGGAGCAGTTATTACAGGTTTAGAGCGTTAAGAACGGCTAAAGGCAGTGTAGTAGGGTAATTAAGAGTAGACAACGGTTATATAGGGCATTAATAGTACAGAGTAGGCTATTCTACCCTTTATTATCTTTAAAGGCTGCAACTACCTCTCTACCTAGTATAAAGAGGACAACCTGCCCTATAACTAGGTTATTAGAGTCTCTAAGAACGGATAGACTACTAATAAGCTTAGTCTAGACTAGTTAAAGCACTTTAATGCCTATACAAAGACGCGCACCTAAGGAGTACACTAGCTGCTCCTTATTAATAGCTACGAGAGCTACAACTCCCTTTACTTCTAACAATACTATAAGGAAGTAAACATTATTACACTATGTATACCTCTATACTTATCTTACCTCTTATAACTACTAGATATAGGTTGTTTTACCCCTCTAAAGAAGGTATATAGGCGCTAAGCTAAGAATCTTATACGCAACTACATTACTTATATTACTAAAACTAAGTTTCTACTATGCTTTATAGACGCCTAAAAGGAGATATTAACTTCTAGCAATATCTAAGAAGGCTTCTAAGGCGCTGGAATAGTCCCCTTTAACCTAGAACAGGTTATAATAGGTCTTAATGTCCGCCTACGTACCCTACCGCTACCTACTATAGAAGATAAGCCCTAGCAGTCCTAAACCCTAAGCACTACCCTGCAATTAGGGTCGCAATTAACGCTGGTTTAAGAGAGGATTCAAAGGCATGCAAGCAGCTTACTAACTTTAATAGTTAAGGTTTTTAAAAAGCTTACTAAAGGCGCAGCTATAGTAGCGCACAAGCTAGTATTAGCTTAAAGAGAGATTACTAGGCTTTAAGCAGTAAATAAGGCTGCTACGCGACGTAAATCGCATAAAAGAAAGCAGTTGCAGCAGGAGGGAGTCCTAACAGCTAAGGAAGGCCTTTAATTAACTACTCTAACTAAGTTTAGGGCGCGTAGTAATAGTAAGAAGGTAAGGAAGCAAGTACGTGTTAAAGGAGGTAAGGTAACCTAAAGACGCTGTAAAAAGTGCTATAATGTAGGGTATAACTCGCATACGTGTAAAAAGCCTAAAGAAGGTGTTACTAAATAATATTATATACTATACTACTATAAACAATACTAATATAGGCTAATATAAGCTATAATAGGGTAGAATGTTGGTATAGTCTTGCTAGAGTAGCTAACTTACCCGTGTAGCCAATTTACCCGTTAAATACGTTAATATTATAAACTTTATATATAGTTAAGTAGATATAAAGAAGTTATAAGCTAATGTTATAAAAGAAGAGTTAGAAGTAATAGGGTAGCTCTGCTTTAATAGTGTCCTAGGTAGCTATCGGCCTGCTTTTCTTCTACACTTTTACTTACTTTTTATATTTTTTACTTACTATTTATAGTTTTACTTACTTACTTTTACTTACTATAATTATAATTATTTATAAACAGTTATTTTAGTTATAAGCTGTTAGCTTACACCTTTCTCTATACTTAGTAAGTACCTAAGCTAAGTTATTTTTACTAGTATTAAGTTTTAGCTAATTAGGAGTTAACTAGTAAGACCTAGTAACTGCTAATTAGCTTATAGCTTTAGCAGTTAGAACGTTACCTCCCTATCTTTAGTAGTCTATCTCTTAGACTACACTGCTATTTCTTATTATTAGAGTCTAAATTAGATAAGTTATTATATATTTTATATTATAGTCTTTTATACTATATAAGAGATTATAAGTAGATTTTAATACTTAGTAAATTATAACTAGTAGGTGTTCTTCCCTTACCTACTAGAATAGAGGTACTTAAATTCTTAGTAGCCTTATTTTTTCTGCTCTATAGAAACATATCCTTATAGTTTTAATCCTAGGTATCTTCTCTCTATACCTTTATAAGTCCCCTTTCTTCTAACTAAATATCCTCTAGTAAACGCTTATAGAACTTCTTTATTCTCTACTCTAATACTATATATAGTATACTAGTTCTATTAAGGTCTTTAATTAAATTAGTGCCCCTATCTAGCTATATTCTGTTAAGTAACACTTAGTATAGCCTAAGCTACTTCTTTCTTAACTTCTTATCTCTAGATATGTTAAATTGTCCTACTAAGTCCTATAGTAGAACTAGGTCTCTAGGGTTAATCTGCTTATACTAAACTTTGTTATTATTATTCTAATATTTCTTTTTTAACGCTCTTAGTTAATTAGTTATACTAACTACATCTTTTAGAAACTAATCTTAGAGATCTAACTATATAGCTCTAATTGCGAGTAGTTAAGCCCTATTCTTAACCTTCTAGAATAGTAGTGTTTGCTATATTAGTAGTAACAGCTTATTAGAAGAACTAGGTTCTAGCTAGTAATAAGTTAATATGCTAAGTATCCTATAGATTATATAGAGATCCTGTTAGCTAAGAGCACTATTAGGAGGTTATCTACCTATAACCCCTTAAGCTTTATAAGTATATTAATAATAGGTTTATATCTACCCTCTACTTTTCCTATTACTTAAGGGTTATATGTAGATGCCTATACCCTCTTAATTTTATAGATTAAAGTAAGCCTCTTAACTACTTTAGTAAAGTCTAGCTTACTATTAACTATAAGTCTTCTTATAGTACTCTACCTATAGACAATTTCTTTATATAGGAACTTTACTACTATTAATAACTTATTATTATAAAGCGCGCTTACCTCTATCTACCTACTTAAGTATTCTCTAGCTATAACTAGGTACTAGAAGCATTTACTTATTAGTATGTGTATAATATTAACTATAACTAACTTCTATAGTATATAGAAGTAGGTACTAGTTAGCATATTCTTTATAATCTTAGTTACTCTAAGTTAGCACTTCTTATACGTAGAGAATTTTCTCTTAACACTCCTATATATATTAAGCTAGTAGTATTATTAAGAGACTATAGAGAATACTGCGTTTATACCTTTATAACTAATAGTTTAGTAGATATTCTATATAACTACAGTTTAGATATCTATATTATTAATAATACGCCTAATAGTAATATTTCTTAATGTTTTTTAGAATAAGTAGCTGTCCCTCTTAAAGAGGTTTATAGCTCTCTTCATCTAAGCCCTATACTCTTTTCTACTTAACCTAACTAGAGTCTTTAGGAAGTGTAGAAAAATAGCAATGTCCTCTAATTCTTAGGAGTATTCCTGTCTTAGAATCTAGGTAGTCCTTATATTAACCTAGTTACCTAATACTACATTTACTATTAGGTTTTTAATAAACTCTTAAACGTTAGATTTAGGTTTGTCTAGGTTCTTCTACCCTTCTAGCTTTAGGTATCTTAATAGTATATCTATAACTATATTCTTCTTTCCTAGTATATAGCGTATTTTAAAGTCCTAGAGTAGATTTATAGTAAGCTGCCTGTTTATAACTAAGCCTAGAAGGTCTAATAACAACCTATTTAGCTAGGTAATTAATATTTAAGTATTAGTCTTAATAATAAAGTGTATACTATATAGCTATATTCTAAACTTCTTAAGTACCTACATAACTACCTTATATTTAAGCTTTGTTAAGTACTACCTACTTTCTTTCTTAGACTAGATAGTGATTTTAAATCTATATAGGTATTATTTTCTATCTAGGCCTATTTGTTTAAGGTATGCTTCTGCGCCTTTATTGCTTATATTAACTAAGAGAAATACTAAACTAGGATTTTTATAAGATATTATTATAAGTGTAGGTGTATTAATAATATACTCCTTTAGAAGTAATATTAAGCTCTATTCTACATTACCGTATTGCTATACTACGTTATTCTTTAATAACTAGAATAGTAGCTTTGCTTTTAAGGTAAATAAGGGTATCTAGATATAGTAGTAAACTACAATTCCTATAAACATCTAGACCTCCTTTAGGTTCTAACACTCTAGCTAATTTGTAATTTTATTAACTTTCTTTTATACTAGATATTATCCTTCTACTAAAACCTTATAGCTCACTACCCCTAATTAATTATGTCCCTAGTAGTATTTAAGTCCTAATACTATGCTTCTAGCTCTTTCTACGTCTATAAGAACCTTATCTAGTTACTAGATATACTTAAGTATATATTACCTAATACTAGGTAAAGCCTCCTTACTATTATAATCTGTCTTTAGACTACTACTAGTAATATTATTAAGAAAAGAAAGTGTATCTAGCTAATAATCCTTAAGAATCTTTATTATAAATCTTTAGAAGACAGCTACTAAGTTAGTAGCCTCTTAAACTAGAGTATGTAATTGTAAAAGGCTAATTAGCGTTATAACTGCTATTATATCTCTACTATCTTTATATAGTATTATCTAGTTATAACTAGAGAAGACGTCTATAAGTAATATAATCTTATAGCTAGTAAACCTCTTAGAGAACTTATATATAGTTAGTAGGGTTTCTACATCTTAAATAGAGACTCTGTTTATATATTAAGCGTTATTAATAAACTAAAATCTACTATCTTTCTTAGATACTAAATGCTGTAGGTTTCTATATTAGCTGTTGCATTACTTAAGTATTTCTTATTCTAATCTTTTTATTTAGTATCTTAATAAGTTCTCCTTCTAGACTTCTTATAATAGAGAAGGTCTTAACCTACTAAGCTTTGTATAGAATTATCTTAATTCTGTATAGAGGAGAAACCTTCTTTAAAATCTACCTAGATTTAGAAAAAGTAAAAGCTATAGCTGCTTCTCTGTTTAGGATTATTCCCTTAAAGAGTGCTATCTCTACTAGGAATAGAGTATTACTAAACTTCTAATCTTTTATTCTCTAGGAAGTAAGCCTTTTTCCTCTTAGGAACAGAGTATATTACCTTTTAAACAAGTAATTAAAAGGCCTAATTTTATATAGCCTTAAACTAGGTATTAGCTGCTATTATTTATATACAACTCTTTTATAGTGTTCTTAACTAAGTTCTATAGGTTTATTAGGTTATAGATTATTAATAGGTTAAACCTTTACCTCTACTTATTTATAGAGTAGGTTAACTTCTTAGTTTTTAACTATGTTATGCTAATCTCTTATTCTTAATAATTGTAAGTTTATTTAGGATAGTAAGATAAGAAAGTCCTTATCTGCATATACTTACCTAGGGTCCCCTCTCTTAGAGATCTATTAGAGACTGCTAGCATTGTTCTAAATTAAGATAAAACTACTTATACCCTTAAAGATTCCTAAATCTATAGTTATACGTAGGAGGTAGTAGTTTACTTCTACTAAGTAATAGAACCTTAGTGTTATTAGGTCTTTACTAGTATTAGAACATCCTAGCCTAATTAAGGAGTTTCCCTAACTTTTCCCTTATTCTAGTTATACTTAACTAGGGTAGAGTAGTAAGAAGATAGGTCTAATACAATAAAGGTAGCGTTTCTTCTACTGTTATTAGATATAATAACGTACTCTACAGGTAAGCGGATTAAACGGGTAAGCAGATTACTCTGCTAAGACCACACTAAATTTCTACCCTATTATAGCTCGTATTAGCCTACTTTAGCCTTGTATACAGTAGTGCAGTACATAATATTATTTAGAAACATCTTCTACAGCCTTCTTACATGTACGTAAGTTATGTCTAACGCTGTAGCACTTTGTACAGCGTCTTTAGGTTACTTCCCCTCCTTTAGCGCGCACTTGCTTCTTTACCTTCTTACCATTACTACGCGCCCCAAACTTAGTTAGAGTAGTTAATTAAAGGCCTTCCTTAGCTGTTAGGACTCTCTCCTGCTGTAATTGCTTTCTTTTATGCGATTTACGTCGCGTAGCAGCCTTATTTGCTGCTTAAAGCCTAGTAATCTCCCTTTAAGCTAACACTAGCTTGTGCGCTACTATAGCTGCGCCTTTAGTAAGCTTTTTAAAGGCCTTAACTATTAAAGTTAGTAAGCTGCTTGCATGCCTTTGAATCCTCTCTTAAACCAGCGTTGATTGCGACCCTAATTGCAGGGTAGTGCTTAGGGTTTAGGACTGCTAGGGCTTATCTTCTATAGTAGGTAGTAGTAGGGTACGTAGGCGGACATTAAGACCTATTATAACCCGTTCTAGGTTAAGGGGGACTTTTCTAGCGCCTTAAAAGCCTCCTTAGATATTGCTAGAAGTAAATGTCTCCTTATAGGCGTCTATAAAGTATAGTAGGAACTTAGTTTTAGTAATATAAGTAATATAGTTGTATATAAGATTCTTAGCTTAGCGCCTATATACCTTCTTTAGAGGAGTAAAACAACCTATATCTAGTAGTTGTAAGAGGTAAGATAAGTGTAGAGGCATATATAGTGTAACAATCTTTACTTCCTTACAGTATTATTAGAAGTTAAGGGAGTTGTAGCTCTTATAGCTGTTAATAAGGAGCAGCTAGTATACTCCTTAGGTACGCGTCTTTATATAGGCATTAAAGTGCTTTAACTAGTCTAGACTAAGCTTGTTAGTAGTCTATCTGTTCTTAGAGACTCTAATAACCCAGTTATAGGGTAGATTGTCCTCTTTGTACTAGGTAGAGAGGTGGTTACGGCCTTTAAAGATAATAAAGGGTGGAATAGCCTACTCTATACCATTAATGCCCTGTATAACCATTGTCTACTCTTAATTACCCTACTACACTACCTTTAGCTGTCCTTAACGCTCTAAGCCTATAACAACTACTCCTATTAATATCTAGCCTATTATAAAGCCTGTCTTATTAAAGTTATATATGTTATTATCCTAGATGCTATACTTAGCTTTAACATTCGCTACAAGCCTAAACTAGCCCCTAATAATCTCTAGATCCTTACAGAGGGCTCTCTTATAGTCGTACTTACGATTAAACCTTACTTTAAGGTTAGGGCGGCGCTTAACAAACGTATTAGGCTAGTTTATGCCAACATGGCCTATATTACGCTTAGCACGCAAAGAATTGGCTATATTAGCTACAGCAGCCAGCTAAGAGGCAAATCCTTGTGCATCTAGCTTAAAGATGTACTTAGCAATTACGTCCTTCTTAGTCTAGTCTATAATCTGTTAAACTAGCGTACAATTAGCTTGTATAGGTTGTTCTGTGTATTAAGCGTGTAGTATACTATAAGGCATGTTATATATAGCTACAGCACGTTACACAGTAAGAGTTACGTCTTATTTAATTACCTAGAGCGCAAGCTATATCACAGCTTCTCTTAAGAGCGTAGATTAATGTTGTTGTTAAGGTACTATGTGGTAAGGTGGAGGTTTAGTATAGTCTTAGCAGAGTAATCCGCTTACCCGTTTAATCTACTTACCTGTAGAGTATGTTACAGTATATAGTTCTTCTAAAAACGTTATACTATATAGCTAGTCTTACTCATAAGTACTATAGTGTTCTAAGGATAACTAATCTTATTAGGTTCCTTATAAGTCTAAAGTGCGTTAAGGTTATAACTTCTCTAATCTAGACTAGGACATTCTACAACGTTCTAATAAATAGATCTATACTACTATTAGCTAAAATAACGCCCTACTCTTTTTCTATTAGGTATATTATTTCTTTATAAACTATTCCTAGCGCTTAAGAGGCACTAAACCTTATTAAATTTATCTAAGCTATAGTGTTAATTAAGTAGCTAACTATATATAACCTAATATAACGTACCCTACAGGTAAGCCGCTTAATAGGTAAGCTGCTTACTTTTGCTAAGCCTCTACTAAACTTCTCCTCCTACACTAATATCTTCTTAACAACACTATTTAGATGCGTTAAAGGAAGCTTAGATATAGCTTGCGCTCTAGGCTCTTAAACAAGACGTAAATCTCTTTTAGTAACGCGCTGCAGCTATCTATAAGGTCTCTTAAAAGACACTAAGTAACTGACATATAGAACGACCTTTACGCGTAGATTCTATAGCTAGCTTACAGAAGCTAGACAACAATAAGAAGGAGGTAATTATTAAGTATGTTCTTAAGCTAGATGTATAAGAAGTTTCCTCTTAGCTCTTAGATATAGCTACTATAGCTAGTTCTTTGCACGCTAAGCGTAATCTAGGCCCTATTAGTGTAAACTAGCCTAGTACGTTTATTAAGCAATACCTAGAGCTTAAAGTTAAGTTTAATTATAAGTATAACTATAAGAGAGCCCTCTATAAGGATTCTAAGGCTCTATAGGGCTAGTTTAGCCTAGTAGCTAATATTAAAGCTAAGTATAGTATCTAGGATAAAGATATATATAACTTCGACAAGATAGGCTTTATAATAGGCTAGATCTCCCTAGAAGTAGTTATTATAGCTTTAGAACAACAGGGTTAGCTAAAGGCTATCTAGCTAGGCAACTAAGAGTAGGCTACGGCTATAGTAAGTATTAATGCTAAAGGATAGGCTATTCTAGCCTTCCTTATCTTTAAAGCCTACTACTACCTCTCTGCCTAGTACAAAGAAGAGGATCTGCCTTATAATTAGGTTATTAGAGTCTCTAATAACGGCTAGACTACTAATAAGCTTAGTCTTAACTAGTTAAAGCACTTTAACAGGCATATAAAGGAGCGTACTATTAGCACCTACTATTTACTTATTATTAATAGTTATAAGAGCTATAACTCTCTTAAATTCTAGTAATACTGTAAGGATAATAAGATTATTACTCTCTGTTTACCTTCTTACTTATTACACCTTACACAGCCTCTTAATATAGGTTGTTTTACTACTTTAAAGAAGGTATATAGGCGCTAAGCTAAAATACTTATATATAACTAGATTAACTATATTATAAAGACAGAGTTCCTACTATACTTTATACGCGCCTACAATACTATAATTACTTCTAAGAATATCTAGGGAGAGTTCTAAGGTGCTAGATTAGTCCTATTTAACCTAGACCGGGTTATAATAGCCCTTAATGTAAAGTTACGCACTCTATTACTACTACTACCTGTTAACAACAAGCTCTAGCAGTTATAAACCCTAAGTAACACTCTTAAACTTAGGTTGTAATTAACGCTTATAAAGATAAGGATTTAGAGGTATATAGATAGTTTGCCTACCTCTATAGTTAAGGCGTTTAAGAAGGTAGTAAAGGGGGCAGTAATAATTGCGTATAAGCTAGTGTTGGCATAATAGAAGATTACTTAGCTTTAAGCTGCTAATAAGGTAGCTATATAACAAAAATTATATAAAAGAAAGTAAGTTTAGGCAGAAGAGACCCTAATAGTTAAGGATAGCCTATAATTAACAACTCTAAAGGAGTTTAGGGCGCGTAGTAATAGGAAGAAGGCAAAGAAGTAGGTGCGTGCTAAAGGAGGTAAGCCCTACTAAAGACGCTGTAAATAGTGTAATTAGACAGGAAACAACGCGCAAACATGTTAGAAAGAGGTAGAAGTAGTTTCTAAATAGTATTACAGGCTATACTGCACTTTACAGTACTAAACTAGGTTGTTTTAGGCTATAATAGGGTAGAGTTTAGTAGAGGCTTAGTAAAAGTAAGTAGCTTACCTATTAAGTAGCTTACCTATAGAGTACGTTAAGCCTAGTATATTAGTAAATCTTAGTATACTAGCTTCTCTAACCTAGTAGTTTCTATAGTTTTAGCTAGCTTATTTAGAGGATCTTTGTTGTCCTATATATTACTATATACTTCTACTTAGTAGCTTCTATAAGTATTTCTCTCTAATCTAACTTTAAAGTATTAAGCCCTGCTGTTCCTAATTGTAGGGTAATTTTTGCTAAACTTAGCAGTAGTACAGACCCTTATAATTTCTAGCTAATTAGCAGTTAACTAGTAAGACCTGTTAACTCCTAATTAGCTAGAACCCCTAGCTCCTAGGATTGCTACGTTAACGTTCCTACTAACTATTAGGTTAGAGTCTAACTCCTTTATAAGCTTCTAGAACATTACTTAGAGATTACCCTAGAAGACTAAGTCTCTAACAGTAATCCCTTGTACTTCTTAACAAAGAATTGCAGTTAGAATCTTGTTTTTAGAGAGTTTAAGTAGGTCCGCTATTCTATTATCTAAGCTAGTTATTAAATACTTCCTCTTTTACTAATTTAATAGTAGAATAGTTTCTAATACCCTCTCTTATAATAGTAGTTTAATAATAGTATACAGCTAACTATAAGGTTAGCTAGTAAAAGGTATTATCTACTTACTCTCTATTAGTAAAGGCCTTAACCCTAATATGTCTTTAATATCTACTACTAACTTATCTCTAGTATTATTGTATACTTGCTTAACTATAGCTTATTAAAATGTTAAAGGTCTTTCTTTTCTAACTGCAGCTATCTAGGCTCTTTCTAGAATAGCATTAACTTAGCGGGTGCGTACCTTATCTAACCTAATTACTACGTTTAAAGAGGAGCTATCTTTAATATTATATGCCCCTAGTATAATATTTCTATTATTAATGTAATTAAGACTATAAACTTTGTAATAGTTATTATTAAGAATTTAGAAGTTCTAAAAAGAGTATAATAACTTATAGTCTAGCCTATAATTATTTATTATAGTTAGTATACTAATACTTCTAATAATCTTTCTCTATATATTTAGGCCTAGCCTAGATCTATATATTACCTCTCTAGGCCTAAAGTCTATACCTTTAAATAGATTAGGCTTAACTACAGAGGCTAGTTAGTCTAAGACATTCTATAAAACTTGAAAGTACTCTTAAATCTTCTGTTTTAACTAATTAAGTTAATAAGTAGGTACAATAGATCCTTAGATAGGTTTAATTTAATAGTAAGTAGGACTAAAGTAGTATCTGCGTTAACTATCTTAGTTAAGTTAAAAACTACACTACTCTATATAGGTAAGTACTCTGTAAAATTTATACTTATAGGCTTAGTAGTTTAGCTCTCTATATATATTATAAGAGTTACTATACTCTCTTTCTTAGAAGTAGTTTACTTCTTATCTTAGGTTAATGTTTCTAGGTGCGTTAGTAATGTAAGAGCTATTGTTCCTTTCCTAGGTAGCACTAGCTCTAGTTACTTAAGAAATAAAGTAGGCGTAATTAGTAGGAGACTAAAGAATCTCTCTTATTTAATTGTTGGAGTTTATAAGGGTGCTAACCTCTACTAGAGATAACTTCTATCTACCTATTACCTAGACAAGCTCTTTAACGTCTTTATTAACACTAGAAGGTAGAGTTGTTTTACTCTTACTATCCTAACTAGCTAGTTAATCCTTAGCCTAGGTAATAATAGACTTAGCGTTAATTAGCTCCTTAGTGCTGTTTATAAGGCGCTGGGTTTTCTTAGTATATTTATTACCCCTTCTAAGCGCTAATTTCTTTAAGCCTTATTACTACTTATATACGCTTTTTATAAAATTATAGATATTATTAGGTATAAATAAAGATTAATCCTTTATATCTAGCCTGTTTTATATATTAAAGAGGATAAGGTCTTTATTAACCTTTAGCAGTTCTAAGAAGAAGTAGTATCCTTTCTTAGAGGTTAGAATTTATTTATTCTTCTAATATATATTACTATATACTATAAAGTTAGTATAGTAGTATAATAGTCTAGGGAAGGCTTAAGAGGTTTCTTCAATATAGGCTTTAAGGAACGCTTAATTATATATACGTTAAGCAGTGTTCTAGTCTTTCTAGTAATCCTTTATAGTAATCTAAAGCTTAACCTAATTGTCTAAAGCGTAAGGTTTTAGGCGTTTAATAAACCTCCTACAGTAATTATAGAAGTAGTTAGAGAGAACCCTAACCTTCTACTTATTACTTAACCCTCTATTCTCTACTATATAGTTATAGTTATTAAGGAACTCTATAACCTCCTTTCTATTAAAGGATAGTTAGATAGACCTTCCCTTTATTAGAATAACAACCTAATAGCTATTTCCTATTAGGGAAGATAGTATCTCTATAAAGTCTAAAGGGTCGTCTATAGTAGTGTATATTAATCCTTAGTAGTCTATTATATTAAGTAGATAATAGTTTCTTATAATTAAAGTAATCTTAATTACTCTGTCTGTTAGAGCAGCTTAGTCCCTATCTTTTATGTTCCTCTTATCGTAAGTTCTAAGAAATAGAGCTAAGTAGGTTCTAAGAAATAGGGCTAAGTAGAACTATGCAGATAATATATATAATAAGCATTAGAAATTAGACTAAGGTAGTTCCTTTGCTAAGGCTTTTCTAGGTTAACTAGATGCCTACCTTATTTTAAGCTTAATTTTCTTATTTTCTAAATAATAGGTCTAATAGTAACGTTCTAGTCTAGAATTAACAGGATAATTCCTAGGCTGTGCCCTAGCCTTTAGAGTAGCAGATATTTAGATAGTAACGTTCTAGTCTAGAGTTAACAGGATAATTCCTAGGCTGTGCCCTAGCCTTTAGAGTAGCAGATATTTAGATAATAACATTCTAGTCTAGAGTTAACAGGATAATTCCTAAACTATACCCTAGCCTTTAGAGTAGCAGAATTTTAATATCACCTGCTATACTATGCCCTCTAGTTAGGTTACTATTTTATTCTAGTATAAGTATTAAAGTATCTTATTAGCAGGCACATTAGAAAGGATACTTATTATTATTATTATTAAGGGTTAAGAAGATAGGTAATATAGTAGTTAAATTCTATAAGTAAGTATTTCTAGTTGTTATTATAGGTGTCCTGCCTTAATAGTTCCTATTAAGGTCTCTTATATCCCTCTACTAGGTAGATTACGTATACTAGCTAAGTATTCTAGCTCTTACTAAGAAAGTTACTATATATACTAGCATAATACTTCTTATAGACTAAGGTATACTAGGCTAATAGTAGTATATAATTATTAGTTATAATATAATTTAAGGGCCTTTATAACTAGTAATTCTGTATTTATAGCGTAACTTAAATACTTAGTGTCTTAATAATATATTAGAGGGTATCTAGAGCTAAGTTTAATCTAAAAACAGCTATTAGAAGGAGGCTTTACTAATGGTGTAACAGTTAGCTAGAGAAATAGAGTAGCTATTTTTCTAGAACTAGGAGCTTAGCTTATAGTTACTTATATCTAAGGTAGAAAGGAATTTCTATATAGCTATATTATTTATATATATATTAGAAAGTATTTCTCTAATAGATTAGAGGTCTTATTAGTATAGAGGTAAATCTAGTATTAATATCCTATAAACATTATCTATTAGATTAAACTTATCTTCTAGGTTATTAGGCTCTACTAAGGGTGTCTAACTAGTATAGAATGCTCTTATTACCTATAAGTTTAGTAAAATAAATTTAGGCTATTTACTAGTAGTAAGGGAGAAAGCTTATAAAGTAGCTTATATTATAGGTATAATGCCTAGGTCTAAGGTATATAGGCCTAGGATAATTAAGTGTATATTATAGAACTCTATATATTTTTTAACCCTTATAATCTTGTAGAGATATTAGCTTAGTATACCTTTATTACTATTTATAGGGCTAGGTGTATATATTATTTTAATATTAAACTTAAAGAAAAAACTCTAAATATTAAATTTAGTGTTATTTAAGCTTCTTAGTTTTTTTAAAGGTTTCTAGGTTTTTATAATCTCTAATTACTTATATTATATTAGGCAATTATATATATTTAAATTTCTAATCTTTAAATATTTAATTAATAGCTATAGGTTGTATATTAACGTACTCTATAGTCGAGTAGATTACATAATTAAGCAGATTACTCTACTAAGACCACACTAAACCTCTACCCTACTACGGGATGCCTTAACAACAACACTAATCTACGCCCTTAAGAGAAGCTGTAATACAGCTTACGCTTTAGGCTATCTAATAAGACGTAACGCTTATACTGTAATACGCTATAGCTATATATAATATACCTTATAGTATATAATATACTTAATATACAGAATAACCTATATAAGCTAATTATACCCTAAATTAACAGAATATAGATTAGACTAAGAAGAACGTAATTACTAAGTATATCCTTAAGCTAGACACATAAGGATTTACCTCTTAGCTAGCTGCTATAGCTAATATAGCTAATTCTTTGCGTACTAAGCGTAATATAGGCTATATAAGCATAAACTAGCCTAATACGTTTGTTAAGCGCTGCTCTAACCTTAAAGTAAAGTTTAATTATAAGTACGACTATAAGAGAGCCTTCTATAAGGATCTAGAGGTTATTAGGGGCTAGTTTAGGCTTATAGTAAATGTTAAAGCTAAGTATAGTATCTAGGATAATAACACGTATAACTTTAATAAGACAGGCTTTATAATAGGCTGAATATTAACAGAAGTAGTTATTATAGGCTTAGAGTATTAAGAATAACTAAAGGTAGTATAGTAGAGTAACTAGAAGTAGATAATAGTTATATAGGGCATTAACGGTATAGAATAGGCTATTCTACTCTTTATTATCTTTAAAGGCTGTAACTACCTCTCTGCCTAGTATAAAGAGCCTAATCTGCCCTACAACTAGGTTATTAGAGTCTCTAAGAACAGATAGACTACTAACAAGCTTAGTCTAGACTAGTTAAAGCACTTTAATACCTATATAAAGACGCGCACCTAAGAAGTATACTAGCTGCTCCTTATTAATAGCTATAAGAGCTATAACTCCCTTAACTTCTAATAATACTATAAGGAAGTAAATATTATTACACTATGTATACCTCTATACTTATTACACCTCTTATAGCTACTAGATATAGGCTGTTTTACCACTTTAAAGAAGGCGTATAGGCACTAAGCTAAGAATCTTATACGCAACTACATTACTTATATTACTAAAACTAAGTTTCTACTATGCTTTATAGACGCCTAAAAGGAGATATTAACTTCTAGCAATATCTAAGAAGGCTTCTAAGGCGCTGGAATAGTCCCCTTTAACCTAGAACAGGTTATAATAGGTCTTAATGTCCGCCTACGTACCCTACCGCTACCTACTATAGAAGATAAGCCCTAGCAGTCCTAAACCCTAAGCACTACCCTGCAATTAGGGTCGCAATTAACGCTGGTTTAAGAGAGGATTCAAAGGTATGCAAGCAGCTTACTAACTTTAATAGTTAAGGTTTTTAAAAAGCTTACTAAAGGCGCAGCTTTAGTAGCGCACAAGCTAGTATTAGCTTAAAGGGAGATTACTAGGCTTTAAGTAGTAAATAAGGCTGCTACGCGACGTAAATCGCATAAAAGAAAGCAGTTGCAGCAGGAGGGAGTCCTAACAGCTAAGGAAGGCCTTTAATTAACTACTCTAACTAAGTTTAGGGCGCGTAGTAATAGTAAGAAGGTAAGGAAGTAAGTATGTGTTAAAGGAGGTAAGGTAACCTAAAGACGCTGTAAAAAGTGCTATAACGTAGGGTATAACTCGCGCACGTATAAAAAGCCTAAAGAAGGTGTTACTAAATAATATTATATACTATACTACTATAAACAATGCTAATATAGGCTAATATAAGCTATAATAGGGTAGAATATTAGTGTAGTCTTAGTAGAGTAGCTAACTTACCTGTATAGCTAACTTACCTGTTAAATACGTTATATAGATAAATATTATTACTTTATAAGAGAAAAGATTCTAGAAGGGATAATAGATCTAAACTATATACTAACTAAATAATAACTAGCAGATATATTTATAAAAGCACTAAATATACCTACCTTTACTACCTTATTTAATAAGCTAAATATTATAAAATAGTTATATCGCTTAAGAGGTTATATTAAATATAAAATAATTTAAAAAGTAAGTAATACAACCACAAATATAAAAACTAAGAGAAGACTCCCTAAATAAACTTTAAAAAAGAAATTATAATATAAACTATTTCTAAGTAGATATAGTTAAAGCTATAATTTAAGCTATAGAAGTCTAGTAATACTTATAAGCCTAGTAATAGGTATAGCACACCTTATAAACTAAATAAAAATATTACCTAAGCTCTACTAGTCCTAACTAAGTCTCTAAAGAGAATAGAAATTAAGGAATAGAAGAAATACACATATTTTGTAATAAAAACCTTATAGTTAGGAGTAACCTATTATTTATTACACTAGCACATCTTAGACTAGATACATTACTAGCTAATATATAATAACTAAGATTATTAAGCCTATACTACTAGCAGCGCTAGTGTAATAAATTATTCTAAACTAACTTTTTAACACATTGCTTGCAATTGTGCTAAAACGCGTTTTTTAAGGTTTCTTCTCTAATACTAGAATAAACCTAGTAAGACTAAGTAAAAATAAAAACTATAAGATTATAATACTCTAAGTATAAGAGTACTAGAAATAAATCTAAAACACTAAGTGTTTTACTAAGGGGTAATCTATAACTAGATCTAGCCCTATCTAAAACTAGATCTAGGCCTATCTAGAAAACTACATCTAGGCCTATCTAAGACTAGATCTAGGCCTATCTAAAACTAGATCTAGGCCTATCTAAAACTAGATCGAGGCCTATCTAAAACTAGATCTAGGCCTATCTAAAAACTAGATTTAGGCCTAACTAAAACTATAAAGGATAAATACTACTCTCTCTCTATAGTTACAAAATTAATCAATTTAACTATTACTTCTACAACTATTACTTCTAATTTTTATAGATAGTTAAAGTTATATTACTAAGTTTAATAATTAGCTGTAAAGGTAATAGGGTAGTTTTACTAGAAAATTATAGAGTTATAAATAGCCCTCTACCTAAATTTAAGAATTAGATAAAAAACCTATAATTGTTAATAATATAGGCGCTAGTCTACTTAATATACAAGTTAACTTAAAAGTAAGACTCTAATTAATATATAATAGTTTCTATAGGTTTACTATTATATCTATAATAGACAATAGGTATATTTAGAGGAATAAGCTAAAGAGCGCCTAGTTTCTTTAAGAAGATGTTAAACATAAAGCTAGCGTTAACGTTAGTATTATTATCTACTAGTGTGTAGAGTCTATAAGGGGCGTTATTATTACAGCCTAAGGGAGCCTAGAAAGCTAATTAATTACTAAATTAGACAGGTTTTCTAGTAGCTGTCTAGGTAGTATTAACCTAAAAAATAATTAAGTTAGTCTTAGTAGTGCCTGAAAAAGGTATAAAAGAGTTAGCAGAGCGCACTTATCAGGAAACAGTCCTTAGGTAGTAATTATTATCTAAGGTACCTAGTTTTATAGATTAGAGGTATATTTATCTAAGAAGATAAATTTGTTATTTTTACTATCTAATAGTAGGAATTAGTCTTTAGAGATATATTAGTTTAGAATAGAACTCTTAGATATAGCTGCTAGTGTAGCATAGGTCTTAGGCTTAGAAGAAGTAGAGTATTAGTTTACTTTATAACTCTTAGTTCTATAGTTAAAGTATATAGATATATTAGTTATAAAACTAGTTTCTTTAAGTTAATACTAGTAGGTAACCTTTTTCTCTTAGCTAGGTATAGGTTGCAGAACTGCAGGCAACTCTAGGGAAATAACAGTAGTGTTTTTGTAAGTAGCCTTACAATTACAATAACTAAAGCAATTCTACCTATCTCTTAGAATATTTTTATTATTAACCTTAGAATATTTATAAGCGTAATTATAGAAGAAGATATAAAGCTAGTTATAGTATTCTAGAAAAGATATTAAAGTATCTTATTAGCAGGTACATTGGAAAGAGTACTTATTAACATTATTATTAAGAGAAGAAGAGATTAATTAATTAATTAATAAGTTTAATATTCTATGTAAGTCTAAGACTATATAAGACAAGAGTAGTTAAGCTACTCTAGTAATTTAAGAAGTGTATTTCTTTAAAAGGATAGTAAATATATATTTATAGTCTAAAGGTAAGAGCCTATACCCTAGTTTATTAAGAAGAGCTATTACTCTATTAAATTAGGGTTATGTATAACTATCCTATAAGTAGGTAGTTCTATTATTTATTATTTACTCTCTATTACTAGCTATTACTATTATAGTTAACAGTCTTTATATTATTATTATTATTATTATTATTATTATTATTATTATTATTATTATTATTATTATTATTATTATTATTATTATTGTTATTATTACTGTTGTTTATTTGTCTATTACTATTACTAGTAGTAGACTGCTAGAGGTGTTTAAGCTATTTCTTAGTTAATTTTATAGGATATAGCTAGGAATATAGACCTACTACTTTACTAATATAGCAGGTATCTATAGGCCTAAGAAGAGAGCTATTACTTTATTAATATAGTATTTATATTAGAGGTAGGTTTAGGCTATTTCTTAGTTAATTTTGTCTAGGTATAGAAGGTTAGTATAGCTAGTTATAATAGAAGAGGGTATTTATAATAGAGTAATAGCTATATAGTAATTACTAGGCAGGTAATAGCTATATAGTAATTACTAGGCAGGTAATAGCTATATAGTAATTACTAGGCAGGAAATAGCTATAGCTAAGTTCTCTATTTATTATATCTTTAACTAGTCTAAATTTTTAAACGTATAGGCTATTATAGAGATTTTATCTTAACTAAGACTAAATTACTACTCTATTTAGCTTATAATAGCTAGCGTACTTATTCTAACGCCTACACTATAAAAGAAACGCTAGAAATAGATATTAGAAAGGCATGTTTATAATATTAGGATGAAAGATTAATAGAAATTAACTTTTCTCTAACTATAAAAAGTTAGTATTTAGTAAGAGAAGAAGAGATAAGTATTATAGTAACTAAGTTCTATAAGTAAGTATTCTGCTAAGTGTTAATATAGGTATTCTGCCTTAATAAGTACTATTAAGGCTCTTATACCTCTTTACTAGCTAGATTACGTATACTAACTAAGTATTCTAGTAATTACTAAGGTTATTATAATGTGTACTAGTATAAACCTCCTCTTTCTAAGAGCTTAGCTTTATTAAGCAAAGAAACTAAATTAAAGCTAAACTCTAAACTATTTACTAACCTCCTTTATTACTCTACTTACTCTTTTCTCTTACTACCTCCCTATTTCTGTAATCCTAATAAAGTTTTAGTCTCCTAAGTAGATTATTAACTAGAGTCTCCTTATAGCTTAGGAGTAGGTAAGCTAAGTACCTGTCTTAATACTCTCTAAGTAAAAGCACTGTCTAATTTATATATTTTCTAGGTAGTAGCCTCTATTAAGGTAATAGTTAGACTATTAAATAACTTATCTAGAGTACCTTCTTATATATGCTGTCTGTTCTATAACTTTTATCTCTTAATATACTCTAGTACTACTCTATTATTATTACAGAATAATTAATTAGGGTTACCTAGTACTTATTAGCCCTAAAGTAATGCTCTTTAGATATCTTTACCTACTACTATTACGTCTTTACTATAGTAGTATTATAATATCTACTCTTCTAAAGAACCTTTATAAGCTTCTAACTATTAAGACTAAATATATAGAGACTCTCTTACTAAAAAAGGCAGAAATTATACTATATTTAATATAAAAGTTTTATAATATTAGAAGTACGCGATATAACTATAAATATAAACTAAGGAAACACTTTTTAAATAAACTATAACAAAGGAATTATAACTTAAACTATTTCTAAGTAGATATAGTTAAAGCTATAATATAAGCTATAGAAGTCTAGTAATATATATTAGCCTAGTAATAGGTATAATATACCTAATAAACTAAAAAAAAATTACCTAAGCTCTACTAGTCCTAACTAAGCCTCTAAAAAGAATAGTAATTAGAAAATAGAGGAAACACACAAATTTTATAATAGAAACCTTAGGGTTAGAGTAATATATAATTTATTATACTAACGCCTCTTAGACTAGATATAGTACTAGCTAATATATACTATCTAAGATTAGTAAGTCTATACTACTAGCAGCGCTAGTGTACTAAATTATTCTAAACTAACTTTTTAACACTTTGCTTATAATTGTATTAAAACGCGTTTTTAAAGGTTTCCTCCTTAATACTAGAATAAACCTAGTAAGAATAAGTAAAAATAAAGACTAAAAGATTATAATACTCTAAGTATAGGAGTACTAAAAGTAAATTTAAATTAATAAGTGTTTTACTAAGGGCTAACCTAAAACTAGATCTAGGCCTATCTTATACTAGATCTAGGCCTATCTAAAACTAGATCTAGTCGTATCTAAAACTAGATTTAGGCCTATCTAAAACTAGAAGCTATCTATCTAAATTTATACAGAAAACACAGAGATTGTTTATTCTAGATTATCTAATCTTAGGAAGGATAAATACTACTCTCTCTCTGTAGTTATAAAAATTTTTAGTTAAATTATTACTTCTAATATTTAAGAGGTTATAATCCTAGCGCACTATTACCTAAACAATATCTAAACTAATGATTTTTTAACCTAAATTAACACCCCTTAGAGTGAAAACAGCACAAATTTACAAATTAAACTTAAATTAAAAATGTTAGATTCTCTTAAAATTAAAAAGCTCTCTAGCTAAGCTAATTACGAATTCTAGAGTAACTAAATAATAGCTATCTTTACTACTAGGGATCTCTATTATACTACTTACAATAATAATAACAAGCCTATTATTATTCTAACTACTATAGATAGAAAGGTAAAAGTATATATTATACTTAGTTATAAAAAAGGCCCTAGTATATAAATCTAAAAGTATACTACTACTATGTATTACTACATTACTCTAGTAAATCTATACTCTCTAAAAGAATTTATAGCTAAACTTTTCTATTAAAGTAATTCTTTAAATCCTATCTCTAGAACTTTAATTAAATAGAAAATTTCCTAAGCAAAATTAAATATCTTAATAATAGTTTAAGCTTGAAAGAAATTTAATTACCTAAGTAGGTAGTACTTACTTATGTACTTAACAATCTAACTCTAAATTATAAGGGATTTATTACTATTATTACTTAGTTCTTTTATTAGAATTTAGATGAAATAAATATAGAAACACTATTTTCTAATTTAATTAATAAATCTTTTACTAAACAAGTACTAAAAAAGTACTATATTAAGTAAAATAAAAACTATATAAAAAGAATAAGGTTATAAAGTAATGCTATTATAATAAATATAAAGTAAATACGCATTAAACTAGTAGTTACTAGTTTCTTTATCTAGAAAAGAAACTAAATTAGATTAAAACTAGACATACCTATAATTCTATTTAATAATCACCTAATCTAGCTAAAACTATAGCAGAAAAAAGGGTTAAAAAAGAACAAGATTAAGCTCTCTTATCTTTAGATTTAATAGATCTAGATTTACTAGAAGATTTAGATAATAAGGTATATTATAATAATAACCTATAGTTTAGATTAACTAAAGCTAACTTAATACTAGATTTAGAAAGTACCTAGCATTTAATATGCAATAGGTTACTGTTTTTAGAAGGTAGCTTAGTAGATAAAATAACTAAATTAGGCTAGGGTAATAATACTACTATAAATGCTGTAGCTATTAGAAAGATATGCTTTATAGTAAATAATACAAAACTTATACTAAATAATTACCTCTTTATACTAAGCTTCTCTATTAACCTTTTATCTAATTAGAAATTAATAGAAAAAGACTTTAAAGTATACTTTACAAAGGAAGAAGCTATCTTAATAAGAAATAACCTAGTAATTAAAGCTAAGTACGCTTATAACATATATATATTAGATCTTATAAATAAGATTATTATTAAAGATAGCTCTATAGATAAATTAAACTATAAGAACTATATACTCTACTTAGATTCTAATAAATCTACTATAGATAAGCTAGAATTATATTATAAAAGACTTAGATATAAAAGTAAAGATACTATAAGTAAACTATTTAATATAAAAACACTATAAAATTATAGTTTTAACTGTGTAGCCTGTATATAGGCAAAATAAAATAATAATAAATTAAGAGTAATAATAGATAAACCTACTATTTATCTATAAAAAGTAGTAATAGATATTTACAGACCTATAATCCCTAATTTAAAAGCAGGATATAGATATATTATCTTTTTCCTAGATAGTACTACTAGAGAACTAAACTTTAAGCTCCTAAAACAAAAATTAGAGGCCCTAGAATTATTTAAAGAATACAAACTAAAAGTAGAAAACTAATCTAACCTATCTATTAAGATAATAGGATTAGATAATAGTAAAGAGTTTAATATTTTTCTATTTAAAAGATTTACTATAGAAAATAGTATTATTTATTAATATTTAAGCCCCTATACGCCAGAACAAAATAGTTTAATTAAGAGAATTAATTAGACTATTATAGAAATAACTAGAGTATTACTATTTAATACTAATATAGATCTTCTATACTAGGTAGAGGTAGTTAAAACAGCTGTTTATATATATAATATAACTCTATACTTCTATTTATCTATATTTTTATTTAAAAAGCTCTATAATAAAAAACTTAATTTAATTTATCTAAGAAATTAAAGCTCTATAGTATACTATAAGGATAATTTAATAGGCCTTATAAAGCTAGAGCCTAGAGCTAAGAAGAGAATTCTAAGAGGTTTTAACTAATATAATTACTATATCTTAGATAATTTATCTAAAAGGATTACATAATTAAGAGATGCTATAATCCTAGAAGTTATATTTAATAATAGTATTAAAAACTAAGATTCAATTATAATAGACTCTAATAAAGGATTTAGTAATAATAGAAGAAGTTATTAAGAGTTCTTCTACGAGAATAATAACTAAAGTACTAGAGTAGATAGTCTACCTAGTAACTCTAATAGTACACGAAACTAAGAGTAAACTAATAGTAGTACTAATACCCACTATAGTAACTCTAAAGATAAATTAGTATTTATAAATAATAATAGTATTTTAGAGCTAGAAATCTATTTTAAAGCAATAAATTTAGAAAATAAAAAGGAATAGCTAGAAGCTTGTAAACTTAAGTTTTACTAACTAAAAGAGTAAAATATATGGTTACTAGTAGAGCTACCTAAAAATAGAACAGCACTTAAGGAACGCTAGGTGTTTAAGATTAAAGAAGACTCTAATAATAAGATTTTTAAATATAGAGTAGGATAGGTTATAAAAGGGTTTAGCTAAATCTATAGACTAGACTACCTAGAAACCTTTATAAATAAAACAAGAATAGAGATTATAAGACTTCTATTATTTTTAGTAGTATTTCTAAATTTAGAAATAATATAGCTAGATTTTTTAGAATACTTTTCTATATATTTATATAGATGTAGATATATATATACAACAACCTATAGGCTTTTTAGATAATAAAACTAATGTTTATAAATTAAATATAGTAACTTATAGCTTAAAATAGGCACCTAGAGCCTAGTATATATACCTAAAAGCTATACTAATTTAGCTAGAATTTAAGCCTATATATATAGAATAAGGTATCTTTATAAATATAAAGATAAATATCTATCTAATAATTTATCTAGATAATGTTCTTATAATAGAAAACAACGTTAGACTTATTAAAAAACTACAAATATATAGTAAGGCTACTAGAACTAAGTAATCTAGGAGAAGTAAAATAGTTTCTAGGGATAGAGATAATAAAAGATAGAGTAAGAAGGTCTATTTACTTAAAATAAACTAAGTATATTAAAGATATACTAACAAAATATAATAATAAGATTTAAATCCTGTTAGTACACTAGCAGAAGCTAGTGTTAAGCCATAAAAGAATAAAGAATAAGTAACTCTAGAAGATATAAAACTATACTAGTAATATATAGGTAGTTTAATATACTTAACTACCTATACTATACTTAACTTAGTATTTAGTATATATAGCTGCGTAAGACATATATCTAACCCTACTAAGAAATACTTTATAGCAGTTAATAGGATTTTTAAATACCTAAATTATATAAGAGAAAATAGATTATTTTTCTAATTATAATTAGTACCTTTATACTTAGATATACAGATGCTAATTAGAAAGGTAATCTAACTACTAGAAAAAGTAAAACTAGCTTTATATTTATATTTAATAACACCTCTACTAGCTAGTCTAGTAAACTGTAAATATTAACTGCTCTAAGTAGCTGTAAAACAGAATACATAGCTCTAAAAGAAGCTATTAAAGAATATACCTGCCTACTAAGTATCTATAAATAACTAGATATTAATAAACTTCTAAATCTAAGAGAAGAGAAATTCTATCTATTTAGTAATAATTAACCTGCTATTACACTAGTAAATAACCTAGAATATTACTCTAAAACTAAGTATATAGATATAGAATATTACTTTATAAGAGGAAAGAATCTAGAAGGAATAATAGACCTAAACTACATACTAACTAAAGAATAACTAGCAGATATATTTATAAAAGCACTAAATACACCTACCTTAACTACCTTATTTAATAAGCTAAATGTTATAAGATTCTTATATTGCTTAGGAGAGTATATTTAATATAAAAGTTTAAAAATAATAAAAGTAAGTAATATAACTATAAATATAAACAAAGAAAAACTTCTTAAACAAACTATAACAAAGAAATTACAACTTAAACTATTTCTAAGTAGATATAGTTAAAGTAATAATATAAGCTATAGAAGTCTAGTAATACTTATCAGCCTAGTACTAGGTATACTATACCTAATAAAATAAACAAAAAAACTACCTAAGCTCTACTAGTCCTAACTAAGCCTCTATAAAGAATAGTAATTAAGAAATAGAAGAAATACACAAATTTTATAATAAAAACCTTAGAGTTAGAAGTAATAAATAATTTATTATACTAACGCCTCTTAGCCTAGATATAGTACAAGCTAATACACACTATCTAAGATTAGTAAGTCGATACTACTAGCAGCGCTAGTATAATAAATTATTCTAAACTAACTTTCTAACATATAACTTATAATTGTGTTAAAACGCGTTTTTAAAGGTTTCCTCTATAATACAAGAATAAACCTAGTAAGACTAAGTAAAAATAAAGACTATAAGATTACAATACTCTAAGTATAAGAGTACTAAAAATAAATCTAAATTAATAAGTGTTTTTTTAAGGGCTAACCTAAAACTAGATCTAGGCCTATCTAACACCTAATCTAGGTCTATCTAAAACTAGATCTAGTCCTATATAAAACTAGATCTAGGCCTATCTAAAACTAGAAGCTATCTATCTAAAATTATAAGGGAAATACAGAGATTGTTTATTCTAGAGTATCTAATCTTAGAAAGGATAAATACCGCTCTGTCTCTATAGTTACAAAATTAATTAGTTTAACTATTACTTCTAATTCTTAACATACTAAGCCTAACAATAGATAGCTTTAGAAATCTAAGAGGAGAACGTTAGTGCTATATTAGCTAGAAAGGCGTAGAGAGAATAACTATACTTATATAAATGTTCTAATAGTAATAAAGGTCTTAGTATAAGTTTTTAATAAGTGCTAGTAATATCTTTATATAAACTTATATCTAGAATCTCTATAGTTTCTCTATCTTATATAACTAGTATATACTAAGAAAGTTTAGTTCTATAACGTATTATAGACAGTCTAGTAGAGCTATATAGTAGTGCTAGGTGTAAGATTCTAATATTCCTCTACTTATAAGAGTACTTCTTCTACTTAGACCCTTCTATATCTTATACTAAGGTAGAGTAGCTATTAGTACCTACCTACCCCTTATTATAACTATAGGATTACTTAATTTAATTATCTTCTCTCTAAATTAAGTATTTTAGAGCTAAATTGTAGAAGCCTTCTAGAGTAATAGTGAAGTTATCTTTATTCTTATTGTTTAGAGATACTAAGCCTTATATTATATCTATTCCTCTACCTAACTCTATAGTATTATTATTAGATAACTAGCCTTACTAAGCTAAGTTAGGGGTGTAGGGTTAACCTTAGTTAACTTAGGGGCTAGCAGCATACACACATAAAATAAGCAATTAAGATAGATAATTATTAATTAATTACCTTTATTATTATCTTTGCATATTAAGCATATTATCTAATAATTAAGAGTCTTACTAACACTACTAAAATACCCTTTTAATATATTGCTATTAACTATATATAATTTAATAATAATTCTTATAGATTACGTAACCTATATACCTTAGTTATATTAACTATAGACCTACTACACCTCTCTAGACGTATAGAAGAAGATAGACCTAAACTAGACTATTCCTCTAAGGACTAAGCTATAAGTACCTAACGCTCTAGACATTACTAACTATAAGAGAAGGCTAGCCCTTAGCAATAATAAACAAGAAAACCCTTAGCTTCCTAAAATCCTATCTAAACTATTAGCTAACAGCCTAAAGGCATAGAAGAAAGATTATAACTATTAGAAGAGCTGCCTTAAATTCTATAAGATAGCGGATAGAGACTACTATAAGGAATAAGCTAACCTAGATAAGGTAGTAATGTTTATCTAAAGCTTAGTATTACCTTACCTTATAAAGAACTACTACTAACTAGGTAAATTAATTTAAATATAGCTTATTAGCCTTAAATATATAGTTAGCATTAATACTAAAGAAGAAAAATTATGCGCACGCTACTAATACCTAGCAGCCCTTAAACTAATAAGACAACCTAGAAGCTAGGATACTTAGCTCCTTAAGTATAATTATACTGTAACTAACGCTAAAATAGAGGGTATTACTAAAATATATAATATACAAGATACTATCTAAGACTTCTTAGATTTAGTAATAAAGATAGCGCTAACCTAGGTAATAACATTCTAGAACTATAGTAGATAAGAACAAAATATAACTTATAAAGAAATAATAAAACGCTTCTAAGAGTATATAAGTAAGTACTACCCTAAGAGGAGATAGTAAAGAGGCGCCTTTACTGCAGGGAATAACTTAACTCTTACTACTAGTAGTAAACCTACTCTAGATACTAATAGGGACGCCTTTTATGTTGTTAAAGACGTATTATCTACTCCTACTACACAGAGGAGTTAGAGAAGACCTTATTAAAAACAGAACTTTAGTTAAATAACTATATCTAAGTAGTCTCTAAGAGAGGATACAGCAGTAGCTAGAAGAGTAAAATACCCTTCTTATAGACAACGCTATAGACTAGAAGATTACTACTACGTCTATAAAGATAAAGTACTAGAATAGTTTACTCTATATAATAGAATTACTAAGATAGTATAATTTAGAATAGAACAAAATACTAACCTTTAAGATTAGGTTAGATCTACAAAACAAGCTTGCACTAAGACACTAGCTATTAAGATATTCTAAACACTAGAGGCACTTCTAGAATAACTATAGGGATAGAAGATATTAATAATTAATATAAGTCTAGTTAAAGAATTATACAATATAGAGCTACTAAGCTACCCTCTTAGAAACTTCTTTATTCTTAACTTAGAATTAACTATCTATATTATAAACAATAAGAACTAGATATAAGACCTTACTCTACCTATATTAAACAACTACCTATAGGTAGAAAACTTCTAGGTATAGATATAGAGATATAGTACTGTCTATCTCTATCTATTAAATATAAACTAACTAACTACTCTTAAACTATATAATATAGTATAGTGCCTAGATATACTTTATAACCTTGTCTCTTTCTAATAACTACGTTAATAGGGCATCTAGTAGGACATAAAAAGAGATCTAACATAGCTTAGATAAGTAGACAACATAGCTATTACATCCTTAGATAAACAATATAGATAATAGGTACTTAGAGAACAGCTATAGATAGTATTTGTAATATAATTAACATAAAGCTAAACACCTAAGACTATTACTACTCTGCTATAGCATAAGCGAATAGGGTACTTTAGAGCTACTACTATTAAACACCTTATCTAATAATCTTTTAGGGTAAGAGTTAGGGGTATTACTACAGTCTAATGTAATAATTATAGATAAGCTAAGACTAAGAGGTAAATTAGTTAAATACTATAAATAAGTAATAAAGGACTAGAAGAATGTATAGTAATTAACTTCCACTTATATAAAGAAGGAAGCTTTACTAAGGAAAAGAGCTAATTACTTACTATTAACAGGCAATCTAGTTCCCTCTAGGACTTCTATTTTAAAGATAATTAACTAAAAAAGACAATTATCTACTTCCTAAACACTCTTACATAATTCCTATTAAAATAATATAAGATCTAGGTTAAGGTAATTAAGTGTAATAGTAAAATTACTATAATAAAACTAGAAGTATTAAGATAGTGCGCTATATAATTAATTAGGCTTAAGCCTTCTATACTAGATATATAAGTATAGAATAGAGGTGCTAAATACTTAGGGGGTATAATAAAAGATATAGTAGACACTACAAGATTAGACATAAACCTACTATAGGAAATATAGCTAGAGATTGTAAGGGTAGTAGTATACCTATACAACTAAATACTAAGGTTATTAAATAACTAGAAAATACTCTATAATATGTTCTTTACCTATATAGCTTAACTAGCTAGCCTAAATATATAAAGTAGGAAACTAAACTAGGTATATCTAAAGTATATAGATGTAAAGCCTTTACTCTTATAAGTAACACCCTTTAAGAAAAGTTATAACTCTAGTAACTAGACCTAAGAGTATAGGTAGGATACCTAGTAGGATACTAATCCTTAAATATATATTAGATATAGATTCTAACCTTAGTAAAAGTTATTAGTATAAGAGATGTAATCTTTAATAAGGATACTATCTTTAGTAGCTAGACTTAGGACCTAATAGATAATCTTATGTACAGCACTCTTAAAGAGATAGCAATATAGATAAGAAGCGTAGAGCTTCTACCTCTACCCTAAAATAAGGCTAAAATCTAGATATTCTATAAGGACAACACTATTACATACTTAAATACTATAGAAGATTAACTAGGTTATAATAATAGACAGAAAGCTAGACATATATATCTAACCTCTTCTCTAACTCTACTACTAGTTACGTTATTAATAAACACGTTGTTGTTATTCTAGTTAGTAAGAGGTAACAGCTAATTAGGAGTTGGCAGGTAGCACTAGTTAATCACTAATTAGTTAGAATTAACGCTAGTGTAATCTTAAGGAACTTTATAAACTATTCTATAGAAAGCTGTATTTATAGCTAGTATATAAGGAAGATACATAGGCATATACTAGAGTAATAATATTAATAAGGCTAGGTTAAAATAAATACTAATAAAAGGGCTTAAGCCTTATTAGAGCTAACTTCTACTAGAGCTAACGGCACAATTAAACCTAGAGGACTACCTACTTTACTAACAGTTTAAAGAAGCTAAGTAAGAACACCTTAGCAGCTATTAGACTATAAAGTTATAGTCTAAACTACCCTAATAAAGACTAAGGTAGTAGAATACTAGGTACTTAACTATATATAGGTATATACGTATAAGCTTAATAAGAACTACTACCTACTTAAGTATAAGGCATAACTAGTAGTCTAAGGTAACTAGTAATAAAATATTACTTCTAAAGATACCTATGTAGTAATACTAGCTAGTAGGTCCTTTAGAATGCTTATAGCAATTTTAGTAGCATATAACCTAGAACTTAAGTAGTTTAATGTTATAAACATCTTTATTTATATATTAATTAATAGAGAGGTCTATATAAGGATGCTATATAGGTATTAGAAACTAGAGATAGCTTTATAGCTATATAAGGCACTATATAGACTAAGAATCTCTCTACTTCTCTAGTAGAAGGAATTTATATCTATTCTAATAAGCTATAGATTTATAGTTGTTCCCTATAAACCCTACTACTTACTTAAGAATAGAGTTACTATCTTCTTCTATATAGATAACATTATTATAGCTTATTACCTAACTAGAAGATATAAGGCAGATAAGGCCCTTAGCTATATTACTAATAAATACTCTGTTATAGAAGGAAACAATCTATAATAGTTCCTAGGAGTAGAGATAACCTAAGATTAAGACAACCTAAGGATTCTCCTCTTATAGGCGTTATACATTAATAAAATTATCTTCCTAGTAGATAAGATAGACACACAACACAACACACTAATATTAAGTATTAAGCTTCTACTAAATAAAGGGGAAGCTGCAGCATTAGACATTAACAAATACTAGAGAAAGATTAGATCTCTCCTCTTTACTGCGGTTACTACTAGGCCTAATATTACGTTTATTACATCTAGGCTAGTATAATTTCTAACTAACCCTAGATAGTAGCACTATAACGTAGTAGATTAAGTACTATTATACCTATAAGGGATACAAGACCTATCTCTTACCTTTAGAGGTAATAAGTACCTAGTAGTTACTAGTAATACATTATTTACTAATAATACTCTTAATAGGAAGAGCTTCTAAGGATATACTATTAAACTATATAGAGGACTTATTACCTAGAGAGCCATTAAATAAGACACAGTTACTACATTAATAACTAAAGTAGAGCTGCTTACCCTAGTATAGGTAGCTAAGGAAGCTATTCTTATCTTACAACTATTATTAGAACTTAGTATACACCTCTTATAATTAACAATTACTATTTAATATATTAATACCTAGACTATCTAATTAATTAATAAGGAAGTCTTAAAACTCTAAACTAAACTATAACATGTAGACATTTACAACTACTAGCTATAATAAGAGGTAAATAAAGGTACTATAATAGTAACCTATATCCTATCTACTAAGATGTTAGCTAATAGACTTATAAAGGCTCTGCCTGTAAGTAAGTAGTTAACCTTTCTAAGGTAGCTAGGACTAAAGAAACATACTAAACAAAGAAAGCTAGCTAACACCTAGATAGAATTACTTAACTAAAAGCTTACTAACCTAGAGGTATAATAAGAGCTAATTGTGTCTAGCTTTAATAGGGCCTTAAAGCTAAGGGGGTGTGTTAAATAACCGACCTTACTAAGCTAAGTTAGGGGTTTAGAGTTAACCTTAGTTAACTTAGGGGCTAGCAGCACACACACATAAAATAAGCGATTAAGATAGATAATTATTAATTAATTACCTTTATTATAATCTTTACACATTAAGTATATTATCTAATAATTATAGAGGTTATAATCTATATACGTAAAGAACGTCTAGTAACTAAGCACTAAACACCAACTTTTTATAGTTAGAGAAAGGTTAATTTCCATCGATTTTTTATCCTAATATTACGAATATACCTTTCTAACATCTATTTCCAGCGTCTGTTTTATAGTGTAGGCGCTAGAACAGGCACGCTAACTATTATAAGCTAAATAGAGTAGTTATCTAGTCTTAGTTAAGATAAAATCTCTGTAATAGCCTGTGCGTCTAAAGATGTAGACTAGTTAAAGGTAATAGAGGACTTCTAGCTATAGCTATTACCTACCTAGTAATTACTATACAGCTATTACTTTATTATAAATACCCTCTATTATAACTAGCTATACCGAACCTATATACCTGGAGGAAAGTAACTAAGTAATAGCTTAACCTACCTCTAATACGAACACTATATTAATAAAGTAATAGCTCTCTTCTTAGGCCTATAGATACATACTACCTTAGTAAAGTAGTAGGTCTATATCCCTAGCTGTATCCTACAGAATTAACTAAGTAATAGCTTAAACACCTCTAGTAGTCTACTACTAGTAATAGTAATAGACAAATAAACAACAACAACAACAATAATAATAATAATAATAACAACAATAACAACAATAACAATAACAACAACAACAACAACAACAACAACAATAATAACAATAATAATAACAATAACAACAATAATAACAACAATAACAACAACAATAACAACAACAACAACAATAATAACAATAATAACAACTATAACAATAATAATAACAAAAACAACAACAACAACAAAAACAACAACAACAATAACAACAATAATAATAATAATAATAATAATAATAATAATAATAATAATAATAATAATAATAATAATAATAATAATAATAATAATAATAATAATAATAATAATAATAATAATAATAATAATAATAATAATAATAATAATATAAAGACTGTTAACTGTAGTTGTTATAGCTAGTAATAGATAATAAATAATAAATGCTAGAACTACCTACTTATAGGATAGTTCTATATAACTCTAATTTAATAGGGTAAAAGCTCTTCTTAACAAACTAGGGTATAGGCTCTTACTGTTAGACTACAAACATATATTTACTATCCCTTTAAAGAAACACACTTCTTAAATTACTAGAGTAGCTTAACTACTCTCGTCTTATATAGTCTTAGACTTACACAGAACATTAAACTTATTAATTAATTAATTAATTAATTAATTAGTCTAGTAACTAAGCTTAGTGTGCTTAGTGTAGTATAGGTAGAAGATTAAGTTAATTTATTAATAGAGTACTATATAGGAAAGCTAGTACTATAGATTACTTCTTACTAGCTATTAGATAACTATATAGTATATAATATAGATAATTATATTACTTAATATAAGAAGGTAGTTATATTAGATACTAAGCTCTAATAGCTTACTTAGATTATCTAATATACCCTCCTAATAATTACGTAACTCTAATCCCTAATAGCTCTTTAAGCTCTCTTTACTTAACCCTATACTTTACTCTACTACATATCTCCTCTACTCTAAGAGCTTAGCCCTATTAAGCTTATATATAGCCTCTATATCTGTTATTCTACCCTTTTATAGCTTTATTGTCTATTCTAATAGAAGCTCTACTATTGTTTACCTCTAAGCCTTTTTACTTTAAGTAATCCTCTAGAACTACCTAGTAGTTTATAAGGCTGTTGCTTAATAGTCTACCTTTATCTAACTGCGTTTAATCTAGCACTAGGCATCTAAGCCTACTATAACTAAATTCTAAAGTCCTAATAGTCTAGAACTAAGATACTAAATCCTAAACCTTATATATAACCTTAATCTGTTTACTATAGTAGCTTAGGTAAGCCTAGGTACCTACTATTTATTTATCTAGTAAATCTCTAGCTTGTTTGTCTGTTAATCTACTTAAGTTATTAGAGAAGGACAACCTAATAGCCTATTAGACTATTTTAAGAACTTCTAATTCTCTAGCCTAAAGAACTACTAATTAGTAGGTCTTTTAGCCTTATCTAGCAACCTACTACCCTTTACTAGGTAATTCTATTCTTACTAATATAATAATAAACAACTTATACTAGCTTTAGATCTCTTTAGAATAACGTATCTATATATAGTGTTACGATCCTATACTAGGGCACGGCACAAACATAAGTACCAGCCAACTAAGACCCCTAACTCCGCTCTAAAGGAACAAACAGTAGAGAAGGACAGAACAGATAGGGATGTTACGTAACTGCTTGTTAACAAGTATAACATACGTAACTGCTTATTAATAAGCATAGTATAATATTCTTATCTACAAGCACCCTTATATATTTTATTAGACTAACTCTAGTTACTTATTAATAAGCACTGTATCTCTTTAGTATATAGTTAGTAGGAACACAACCCTTATAGTTCGTGTTTAACCTTATTAATTAAGTTTATCTTTAGAATCTTAACCTACTCTCAAACTAGACAGTCTACTCTATACTATTTATTACACCCTATCTTTACAAGCTTTGCTTAGTTAATAACCCTTACTAATCTAGTAACCGTACTTATTCCTAAGAACTAATAGAATTAGTGCTTACAGTCTTTAACTAAAGTACAACTTTAACATTTTAAACACCTCTAAGATAAGTACCTCTACAGGATCCTGTGCTACCCCTAGCAGCTCTAACATAGACGTTAACGTAGACCTACCAGTCTATACTTTAGGCATAAACGTTAACAAACCTAACCTTTACTACAGAGACTGCAGCAAGCTTAATAATTAGCTTATACAATAGGACCTCTTCTTTACCTTCTAAGGTAAGAAGGTTCCTAAGATTAAATAAGTTGTCCTTACAGCTAGCTACATGTGTAGCAAAGTGTTTACCTAGATTAAGCCCTTTGTATAGCAGTACTAAGCTAGCAAAGCCCTAGACGACATAGATGTATAGATAAGAGACTTTAACCTATTTAAAGAAAAGATTAAGCCAATCTTCAGAGTCTCTAACAAACTACATATTACCTGTCGCAACATCTAAAAGATTAAGTAAGACAAGTTAGCCGCTGACTACGCCGCGGAGTTTCAGCAGCTCGCTGCTAACACTGACTGGGACGATACTGCTCTAATTACTATGTTCTAACAAGGATTAAAGCCTAAGGTTAAGGAAGAACTTATGCGCACCAGCGCAAGCACAGAAACCCTTAACAAGCTTATTAATACTGCTATTAACATTAACGTACAACTCTACGAACTTTAGCAAGAACTTTAAGACAACCCTAGAGCGCGCACTACCGTTATTGCTACTAACCAACCACTACCAAGGAACCAGTGGCGCAACAACCTGAACCGGGGACAACGAGGAGGCTGTAATCAGCCAAACACTAGTCGTTGTATTCACAGCAACACTTAGAGTGGATACTACAGACCAGAAGCAATAGACCTCTCCAACCTCAACATGGGACTGCCTAAGCGATGGAACGAAAAGAAGCCTAGAGGGGGCAAGCAATCAGGAGGCAGTAAGGACTGCTACAACTGTGGCAAGCCAGGCCACTTTGCCAGGGACTGCTGGATAAACAAGGTTCACCGCCAGTTAAATGTACTTACCTGTGATCACAACGATACAGATGCTAGTAAATAGGAAATTCTTACTAACAATATAGGACGACTGCTGGAAGACCTAGAGTCTAGTCCTAAGGACGATGACGATTGTATTGTACCTCTAATTCGTGTAGCAACACCTTACCAGGACGCCCAGACAGGCGAAGAGACAGAGTACTACTCCAACAACGATTAACAATACCACGCGGTAGAATACAAGAGAACCTACAGCAGAGTCTAAATAGGCAAGAAGTATAATAGGCCCTTCTATAAACAAGGAACGCGTTACTTCACCCCTAACAGTAGAGAGTTAATAGTTGTAGAACTAAAACCTAAAAGCGCAAAGAAGGACAACATGCTTAACAACATCCTAGCCTATAAGGAAACAGAAGACTACTAGCAAAAGATAGACAACCTGCTAGACACTTCAGGGCAAACACTAAGCCAGATCGCTAAAGTAACACGCAAACAACAGCGCTTAGCTTAGCAACACCAGAAGCAAGAAGACGAAGAAGCCTATTGCTAAGTATGTTAAGAACTCGTCAGCCCTATTAAAGGACCCGAAATAGCAGAACTAACACCGGAACTCCAAAAACTCGCCCACCAGTTCCAAAGAGAGATTGACAACAGCGAACAACTTGCTAATAACCTGGAAGAAGCTAAAGACCAGCTTTGGACTAAGTAAGAAACACAACTCAGCCTAGAACGAATGCAGAAGCAGAAAGAAGAGCTACTGCCAATTAGCACATAACTACAGTACATTCTAGACTACTAAAACCTAAAACATAGAAACCTTATATAGACAGCATGCTCTAAAGATAGATGCATAATCTACTACAACAAGAAGCTTAGTGCAGGATAGTTCCTGGCACGACAAGGCCTCTATCGCAACTAATGGTACTAGTGCCATAATGACCTGTGCGAACTTCATCTTATTAACAAACGCTAGAAAGTACACTTTTCTAGCACAGATGACCTACAGGCCACAATACAAATACAGCTAGTAGTTAATAGAAGTTGCTACAACGCGCTCTGGCAGAACTGCCTTAATGCAGACTGCAAGAAGCACCGCACTACCAAGGAATACAAAGGGTTCAGTAACAAGGGGACTTTTTTAGGCCAGCGCCTACAAGCCCTAGGGATTAATCTATTAATAGCATCAGGACTAATTACCTCATTAAACTACCTATCAAACTAAATAGAGTAGTCTTCTCAGCACTCTTAGACTTAGGAGCACAAGCGAACTACATATCCCAGACAACAGTGTTCCAAGCTAGCCTTAGATCCTATCGCAAGAAACACGCTTATTTGCTCTAAGTAGCTAATAGAGAATTAATGCTGGACGAACTGCTGATTATGTTTGAAGTAATAGCGGCGCCCCTACAGATACAAGGGCACTACAAGGAAATAAACCTAGACGTCTTTGCAAAGGCCACGCACAACGTTATACTAGGACTTCCCTAGTTACAAAAGCACAACCTAAAGATAAATTAGGCATAAGAAAGACTTTTGCTAGAAGGATGCAAATGTGGCACTAATGCATCTACGCCTACGCAGCGCACGCAGCAGCTAGTAGATAAGAAGGAGATTAACAACGTCTCTTCAACACATAAGACGCGCCAAGATAGAGCAGTCAACTCTGCAGATACTGAACGCCCTACAGATCATAACGCGAGAGTTAAGGAGAACAAGAGTGCACCTCCTGCCATCCCTGACGGGTATAGACAGTACGCAGAGATATTTAGAGAAGAACTTACAGCAAAAGCCCTGCCTAAGCACAAACCCTGGGATTACAAGATCAAGCTCTAGGAAGGAAAGAACCTGACTTTTAAGAGGCTATATTAACTATTAGAGAAGGAACTTAAAATACTTTGTAAGTATATTACAGAGAACCTTAAGAAGGGATTTATTAGAAGATTGGAATTGCCTACAGGGTACCTAATTATGTTTGTTCTAAAAAAGGATAGTAAGCCACAACCTTGCATTAACTTTAGGAAGCTTAATAATATTACTATTAAGAACCGCTACCTGCTCCCAAACATCACGGAGTTGCAGGACCGGCTAGCAGGAGCTCAGTACTTTACTGCGTTAGACCTACAAGGCGCGTACAACCTTATACGCATAAAAGAAGAAGAAGAATAGAAGACAGTATTTAGGACGCAATATAGACTCTATAAGTACCTTATTATGCTGTTCAGTCTAACAAACGCACCAGCCACATGCTAGGAGTTGGTTAACAACGTCCTTAGGGCACACCTCGACAGAACAGTGGTAGCGTATTTGGACGACATCCTAGTGTACTCAAGAACACTAGAAGAGCACATTCAACATGTAACTAAAGTGCTAGAATGCCTAAAGAGGGCAGAACTACAGTTAAAACCCAAAAAGTGCAACTGGCACTAAGAGGAAGTCGAATTCCTAGGGTATATTGTAGGATGATACAGAGTTAAGATCAGTCTAACAAAGGTAGAAGTAGTTAAGTCCTGGCTAACGCCAAAAACGGTAAAACAGATCTAAGAGTTCTTGGGATTTGTTAACTTCAACTGACGCTTCATTAAGGACTACTCCAAGATCGCAATCCTGCTGACAAAGCTCACGCGGAAGGATACGCCATTTAAGTAGGGACAAGAACAAGACAATGCTTTTAAGGCACTTAAACAAGCCTGCATCGCACCTCCCACATTAATCACATTTAGTAGTGGCAAACTGATGCGCATAGAGACAGACGCCTTAGATCTCGCATTAGGCGCATGCATTACGTAAGAAAAAGATAGACTATAGCACCCTATTGCTTACTACTTACGCAAGTTCTTAGGACTAGAAGAGCAATACAACGTGCACAACAAAGAATTACTTACAATTATAGCAGCCCTGGAACATTAGCAACTATACGCAGAAAGCTGCTTAGAACTTACTATCTATACTAACCACAAGAACTTGGTATACTTTACTACTACTAAGGTCTTAAATTAACAACAAGTACGTTAGTCTAAGATACTTAGGTAATATAAATTCAAGATACTGTATACACCAGGCAAGGACAATAGTAGAGCTAACGCACTTAGTTAACAACACAACCTCGCTAGAGAAAAAACAATTAACCAGTTCGCAGTGTTAGGAATCAACAATAATAGGTCACTTAGACTATTGCAGCAACTTAACAACATAATGCGAATTGAAATTAACTAGCGCATCACATTAGATGTACCAGAGGAACTTCAGAACAAAATTATAGCTAATTACCACAATGACCTGCTACACAGACACCCTGGAATTACACACACAGTAGAACTTATTAAACAACACTACAAGTTTAGTAATATAAAAGACAAGGTTACTAAATACATTAAAAACTGTATTAACTGCCAGCAAAATAAACACAGTACACACGCAAGATACAGGGAAATACAGGCAATAGAGCCGCCTACAGCACTATAGACAAACATTACAATAGATTTTATTACACAACTGCCTATCTTAAGAGACCCTGTTACTAGATACGACTACGACTCAATCTTCGTTATAGTTGACAGATTCAGAAAGTACGCTAAAATGATACTGTTTTAACATAGTTATACTGCAGAGCAGCTTATATAAGTGTTTCTAGATTAACACATAAGGCACTACAGCATACCTAAATTAATCATCAGCAATTAAGACAAGCTCTTCACGTCAAATTACTAGACTACGCTCTTGGCAGCTATTGGTACCAAGAAGAAGCTCTTAACAGCCTATTATCTACAGACGGATAGACAGACTAAAAGAACGAATTAGACTATAGAAACCTACCTAAGGATATACAGTAACCAGCAGTAAGACAACTAGGTTTTACTGTTACCTATAGCACAGATTGCATACAACAACAAATTGTTAGAAGTAACAGGAGAATTACTGTTCTTCCTAAATTACAGGATGCACCCAAACCTCTTTACCAGAAGTCTAGACACGCTAATTCAGACTGAATTAGTAATATCCTTAGTAACAAGACTAAAGGAAGTACATAAAAAGGCACTAGAAAACATTAGTAAGGCTTAAGAACAAGCAAGCTTATATGTTAACTAGAAAAGAAAAACAGCACCTTAGCTAAAAGAGGGGGATAAAGTCTATCTCCTTACAAAAAACCTTCGCACACAAAGACTAACAAAAAAACTGGACCATGTTAAAGTTAGACCCTTTTTTATTTCTAAGTAGATAAGCCTAGTTAACTATAGACTTAATCTGCTAAAGGATGCAAAGATCTATCCTGTGTTCCACATATCGCTATTGGAACCAGCTAACCTAAGAACGCCTATCCAGGAGAACTTCTATTATTAAGCCAATAGCGAAGATAAATAGGAAGTTAAAAAAATAATAACATATTAAGGGAATGGCAACTAACAAAGATATCTAGTTAAGTAGTTAGGATACCTAGACTTAGAAAACACATAGGAACTACCTGCGCACCTTACAAGTTGCTGCCAATTAGTACGTAAGTACCATGATTCGTAACAGACTCTTCGATTAAACTAAGGGCTCCCTAGGTAGCCGGCGAGGCACACATGCCAATGGACGCAGCAGGACAGTTAGGATCAACTTCCTTAGCCAGGTCCAACTTGCCAGCCTTAACTATCCCATTTGCTAAACATAGCACCTTTTGCTGCACACGTTTATTTGCCTATTTTAGGATTTTCTTATTACGCAACAATTACGTAATAACAGTTATAAGGAGTAACTTATCTTCTTCTACCTTTTTCTTATACTCCTTATAAGTCTTATCTAACAACGCCTAAGACATGTTTATATATAGCTTGCTGGCCTTTATACACTTAGCACACTTTAGACCCTTTAGACTACCTAGCATAATATAGCACTTATAGCCACTAAAGAAACAATAATTACAGGGGACTTTAGTAGGTGTATTAGCTTAGCAGATTTCTAATATAAGACAGATGTTGCAGGCGTATAAGGACATCTTAACTTACAGGTTACTAGATATAGAGATTGCAAATTATATAAAACTCTAACAGACAATTATATAGTTTAAGGACAAACTAAAGGGGAAGGGGGGATAGTGTTACAATCCTGTGCTAGGGCACAGCACAAACATAAGTACCAGCCAACCAAGACCCCTAACTCCGCTCTGAAGGAACAAACAGTAGAGAAGGACAGAACAGATAGGGATGTTACGTAACTGCTTATTAACAAGCATAACACATGTAACTGCTTATTAATAAGCATAGTATAATATACTTGTCTACAAGCACCCTTATATATTTTATTAGACTAACTCTAGTTACTTATTAATAAGTACTGTATCTCTTTAGTATATAGTTAGTAGGAACACAACCCTTATAGTTTGTGTTTAACCTTATTAATTAAGTTTATCTTTAGAATCTTAACCTGCTCTTAAACTAGACAGTCTACTCTGTACTATTCATTACACCCTATCTTTACGAGCTTTGCTTAGTTAATAACCCTTACCGATCCAGTAACCGTACTTATCCCTAAGAACCAATAGAATCAGTGCTTACGGTCTTTAACTAAAGTACAACTTTAACATATAGTAGCTATAGGGGAGGTAGCAGCTAGAACCTATAAAAGTAGCTCTAGACCTACTCTCTCTTATTACCTTTAACTACTACTTTATTAAGCTCTTAACTCCTAATTTCTTTAACTTTAAACAACCTATTAGTCCTTTAGGCTCTTTCTTTAAATCCTTCTTTGTTATATCTACCTTGTTATTTAGGTCCCTAGTTAAGTGTAGTAGCAGCAGTAGCAGTAGCAGTAAGAAGCTTCTACCTAGAGGTTAAAGCTAGATAGGTTCTAATATTAGCCTAACTAAAGCTTATTGCGTTTCTCTATAGAAGGAAGGTTAGCTTATCTAAAAGACCCTTATCCCTTCTCTTTAAACCCTAATAGGTTATTAATAGTTCTTTCTAATATTTCCTTTTCTAAATAAAAATATAGATAACGTATTTAACAGGTAAGTCGGCTACACGGGCGAGTCGGCTACTCTGCTAAGACTATACCAACATTCTACCTTATAACGTAATAACTTAATAATAATATAAACCTACGCCCTTAAAAGAGACTACAATACAGCTTACGCTCTAGGCACTTAAATAAGACGCGAACCTTACTATATAACGCGCTGTAGCTATATATAACGCGCCTTATAGTATACTACGTAATTAATATATAGAATAACCTATATAAGCTAATTATACGCTAAGTTAACAGAATATAGATTAGACTAAGGAGAATGTAATTACTAAGTATATTCTTAAGCTAGATACATAAGGATTTGCCCCTTAGCTAGCTGCTGTAGCTAATATAGCTAATTCTTTGCGTGCTAAGCGTAATATAGGCTATATTAGCATAAACTAGCCTAATACATTTATTAAGCGCCGCCCTAACCTTAAAGTAAAGTTTAATCGTAAGTACGACTATAAGAGAGCCCTCTATAAGGATCTAGAGATTATATAAGGCTAGTTTAGGCTTATAGTAAATGTTAAAGCTAAGTATAGCATCTAGGATAATAACATATACAACTTTAATAAGATAGGCTTTATAATAGGCTAGATATCTGTAGGAGTAGTTATTATAGGTTTAGAGCGTTAAGAACGGCTAAAGGTAGTACAGCAGGGTAATTAAGAGTAGACAACGGTTATACAGGGCATTAATAGTATAGGGTAGGCTATTCTACTCTTTATTACCTTTAAAGGCTGTAAGTACCTCTCTGCCTAGTATAAAGAGGACAACCTGCCCTATAACTAGGTTATTAGAGTCTCTAAGAACGGATAGACTACTAATAAGCTTAGTCTAGACTAGTTAAAGTACTTTAATGCCTATATAAAGACGCGCACCTAAGGAGTATACTAGCTGCTCCTTATTAATAGCTATAAGAGCTATAACTTCCTTAACTTCTAACAATACTATAAGGAAGTAAACATTATTACACTATGTATACCTCTATACTTATCTTACCTCTTATAACTACTAGATATAGGTTGTTTTGCCCCTCTAAAGAAGGCATATAGGCGCTAAGCTAAGAATCTTATACGTAACTACATTACTTATATTACTAAAACTAAGTTCCTACTATACTTTATAGACGCCTACAAGGAGATATTTACTTCTAGTAATATCTAAGAAGGCTTCTAAGGCGCTGGAATAGTCCCCTTTAACCTAGAACGGGTTATAATAGGTCTTAATATCCGCCTACGTACTCTACCGCTACCTACTATAGAAGATAAGCCCTAGTAGTCCTAAACCCTAAGCACTACCATGCAATTAGGGTTGCAATTAACGCTGGTTTAAGAGAGGATTTAAAGGCATGTAAGCAGCTTACTAACTTTAATAGTTAAGGCCTTTAAAAAGCTTGCTAAAGGTGCAGCTATAGTAGCGTACAAGCTAGTATTAGCTTAAAGGGAGATTACTAGGCTTTAAGCAGCAAATAAGGCTGCTATGCGACGTAAATCGCATAAAAGAAAGCAGTTATAGCAGGAGGGAGTCCTAACAGCTAAGGAAGGCCTTTAATTAACTACTCTAACTAAGTTTAGGGCGCGTAGTAATAGTAAGAAGGTAAGGAAGCAAGTACGTGTTAAAGGAGGTAAGGTAACCTAAAGACGCTGTAAAAAGTGCTACAACGTAGGGCATAACTTACGCACGTGTAAAAAGCCTAAAGAAGGTGTTACTAAATAATATTATATACTATACTACTATAAACAATACTAATATAGGCTAATACAAGCTATAATAGGGTAGAATGTTGGTGTAGTCTTAGCAGAGTAGCTAACCTACCTGTGTGGCCGACGTACCTATTAAATACGTTAGTACTTTAGCTTATAATGTTATAGAAGCCTATAGAACAGCTCTTATTAGTAGTGCTAACCTTTCTATTTTTTTTTATAATATTACTACTGCCTATACACGCATCTACTAATTTAATACTCTACCTTCTAGAGAGAATTACTATATAAATTCTAACACTATATACTATAACTAGGCACCCTACTTCTTTTATTACCTCTACTGTTCTTTACACGCCTAAGTTCCTAGTAACTCTATATCCTTAAACACCCTTAGCGCTTAATAGTAGTACTATTAGGCTGCTATTTATAATAGTTATTAGCTTCTATATACTATTAGTGTCTACAGTTCTCTTATTTAAGGGTTCTTACTTACTATAACTAATGCTGCTGTCTAATACTCTACTTACAATAACTCTAATTATCCTAATAATTACTATAATTATTTTTAGAATAGGTCTGTACTATATACTTAGGCCTATAATACTAGTAGTAATCTAAACCTACTAAGCTCCTATAATTAGTGTTTTGTTAATAGTAATAATAACTGTTCTTTTAGTAAGTTTTAATATCCTATTAAGCCTTATTTCTACTAACTTCCTTTTTAGCTATTACTTACTGTGCTACTTCTATAATACTTAGTTCTACTAAGGCTAAATACTATAAGGTAGGCTGTGCTAAAGCCTATTCTTACTTAGATAACAATAACTTCTTTACTAGTTATAGTTAATTTACTAACAATTATTTTAGTACTAGTTAGAAGGACGCTTAGAAGACCTTAGAGGAAGATGTAGTAGGTCTTAGCTATAAGATCTTCTCTGCTTAGGATATCTCTTACTTAGTTTACTCTTAGAGGTTTTTAGGTACTCTTTCTTATACTTCCCTTTATAATTAACTCTAGGCTGTTACTACTACTGCTAAAGTAGTTTATAGGGCTAGAAAATCTACTTTCCCTCTATAGGCTTTAGGTTTTTAGATTACTTCCCTAAGTAACTATAAACAGGCTATTAGTGCTCTAGCTTCTTATACTAGTTGCTAAATAGATACTAATACTGTCTTAAAGGCTAATACTATAGACTTAGATAAGCCTCTCTATACTCCTAGTAGTTCTTCTCTAGTTACTAATGTTCTAGTATAAGAATCGAAGCATCTTATTAGTAGGCACATTATTAGAAAGAGTACTTAATAAAATTATTATTAGGGTATAGAGAGATAAGTAATATAGTAATTAAGTTCTATATATAAGTATTTTTAAGGTGTTTTTATAGGTGTTCTGCCTTAATAGTTACTATTAAGGCTCTTAAACCTTTTTACTAGCTAAATAACATATACTAGCTAAGTATTCTAGTTCTTACTAAGGTATTTACTATATACACTAGCATAAATCTTCCCCTTCTAAGAGCTTAGCCTAATTAAGCAAATAAACTAAGTTAAACTAAACTATTAACTACTTACTAACCTCCTTTGTTACTCTACTTACTCTTTTCCCTTACTACCTCCCTGTTTCTGCAATCTTGCTAAAGCCCTAGTTTCCTAAGTAGACTGTTAACTAGAGTCTCCTAATAGCTTAGGGGTAGGTAAGTCTAGTACTTGTCTTAATAAACACTAATATAAGGCGCTGCCTAATTTATATATTATCTAGGTAGAAGCCTCTATTACTTTAATAGTTAGAATATTAAATAACTTATCTAGAGTACCTTTTAATATGTCCTGTCTATTCTATAAATCCTATCCTTTTACATACTCTAGTACCACTCTATTGTTAGTAAAAAAGGATTAATTTAGGATACCTGACTCTTTATTAGCCCTAAAGTAATACTTGTTAGACATCTTTACCTACTACTAGTGCCTCTTTACTATAGCAACGTTGTTATCTTAAGTCTACTAAAGAAACTTTATAAGCTCTTTGTTATTAAGAATAAAAATATAGAGTATCTCTTACTAGACTAGGTAGAAGTTATACTAGGCCTAGTAATAGATAGTATTAGAAATCTAAAAGGAGAAACTTAGTGCTATGTCTGCTAGGAAAGTATAGAGAGCACTACTATACTTATTTAAATAACCTAATAGTAATAAATGTCCTAGCGTAAGCATCTAATAAGAACTAGTAATATCTTTATATAATTCTATCTCTAAGATCTCTATAGTTTTTCTGTCTTCTATAACTAACACCTACTAAGAAAGTATAGTTTAGTGTTATATTATAGATAGTCTAGTAGAACTATATAGTAGTGCTAGGTAGAAGTCCCTAACATCTCTATACTTATAAGGATACTTTATCTACTTAGACTTACTTTATCTTATACTAGCTTAAAATAGTTAATTATATCTACCTACCCCCTAATATAACTATAGCGTAGCTTAATGTCATTATCTTTCCTCTAAGCTAAGTATTTTAGAACTAAATTATAGAAGCCTTCTAGAGAAATAATATAGTTGTCTTTATTCTTATTGTTAAAGGATACTAAGTCTTATATTATATCTATTTCTCTACCTATCTCTATAGTGTTGTAGAGGCTGTAATCTACATACGTAAAGAACGTCTAGTAACTAAGCTTAGTGTGCTTAGTGTAGTATAGGTAGAAGATTAAGTTAGTTTATTAATAGAGTACTGTATAGGAAAGCTAGTACTATAGATTACTTCTTACTAGCTATTAGATAACTATATAGTATATAAGATAGATAATTATATTACTTATACTATATCTTATAGAAGTATAATAGTTATATAAATTAAAGTATTAATATACTACTTTCTAGAGTTTTAGATTGTTTTAAAACATAGAGGTAATTATAGAGATAATAACAGCGCCTTTCTAGTTTATACTGTCTAGTTTAGCTTATACATTTTAGGATAGGTATCTAGAAATAAAGTTATACTAGTTATAGTTAAGTACTATAGGCACTAGGTGGAATTAATAGGACTGCAGACTATCTATCGTGTTTAATACACAAAGCTGCTCTTAGAACAGAATTCTAGTTTTTAGGTTGCGCCTCTACTTTCCTGTACTAGTCTTATTTTTATATATTAATATAAGTAGGTTAGATATTATAGAAGTATTAAGAGTATAGATAAGTAAGCTAAGTTTACTAGTAGTATATTAGAAATAAGGAAAATAAACTTATAATAGGTAAACTATATAGCAGGAAATTATTCTTCTACTAGTATCTCTCTTCTTTTAAGTTTCTCTTCTCTTACAGCACTCTTAGACCTATACATCTAGGAGATTTACACGCTCTAGATTCTTAAGAAGCTTATGACTAATGTATGTATAGAGGAGAATAAAGGCAGATTAGCTATTAGTGTATTTGCACTTAGCGCTACCTTAGATTTAGTTTTTATATATTTACTAATCTCTGCGTCTTTCTATATAGACTAAATTTCTAACATTAATAGATAGCTAACTTTAGGCTTATACTATGTTAAACTAATCTAAATTCTAATAGCCTAATTAACAATTGTTCCCTAGTTTAATAGTCCTCTAGTACTAAAGTAATAGAGCTAAATTACGTTCCTCTAGACTGTTAGTGTTTATAAATTGCATCTATAATACAGCGTTACTTTCCTATTTTATTAATACCTAACTTAAAGGCTATTTAGTTAAGGTCGCTAGGTGCTATTAACAACAGGCTACATTAGTGCTCTTATTTATTACCTTTAATAACATTCTTAGAGAATTAATTACCTATTAGGAATAGCTTAGTATTAGCCTATAGCCTTATTAGGGTAAGAGATAATCCTTTTAGTAGAATACTTAATTAGCCTACAGCTATTAAACTTGTTACTAGCTTAATAAGTAACTATTACCTAGATATTAATACTAAAGAGGCTAGTGTCTAAACTCTTATAAGAATATACTCTAGCGCTGCTTATATCTATATAAGGAAGTTTCTAAAGCTAAATATTATAGCATTTAATAACACCTACTCCTACGTAACTCCCTCCTGTAGTAGGTAGGGTGTCCTAAAACCTTTTAGGTTAAGGATTAGTGCTACTAGTTAGGTCTTCTATAGTGTAAGTGCTTACATCTGCTATTAGTATATTTTTAAAGTTAGGTCCCTAATTAGGTACATAGCCTACTCTACTACTTTTAGCTTTACTATACCTTTATCTAGTACCTTTACCTCTACTATAAGTATATAGTCCTTTTTACTTAGTTATGTACTAAAGTTTATTATGTCCTAGTAGAGTATATTAAGGGCTTATTAGACTATAATCTAGTTGCTTAAGTTATAGAACTTATTCTTCTTTCTATATAGTATAGATAGGCGTTAGTAAATTACTAAGTTAATAAATTTAGTAAGGTTATTTTAGTAAACCTAGTAGAAATAGTATATAATTAAGCTAAGTATTATATACTCTATAGCAGACTATAGGTAGTATAGTATTACTATATTTTCTAGAATGTTTTTATTAAGTTCCCTTTTAGGAGGGGTAGTACGTTATTAAGTACTTGTAGGTAGAGAGTGTAATTGCAGGTTATAGATAGACAAATCGCTTCTAAGTAATTAGAGTAATCTAGCCAGGTTATATAGATACGCCACCCCTACTCTATTTACTAGGCCTTTAGTCTTAGTGCGGAGCATTTAGGGACTAGGGACCTAATAATATCCCCCTTCTAGGATTGTTTGTCCTAAGTAATTAGTATTGTAGTTACCTAAACCTAGGCTAGTAATAATAGGCCACTGTGGGCTATAAGACGTCCTAAGCACTAGGGAGGGGTTATCTAGTAATAGAGGTGATTTTCTTAAACCTGCTAGTAGTTGCGTTTACCCCTATCTTTACCTTACTCTTATCTCTATCTTTACCTTAAATTTTTATAGGTACCTAGAAAATAAGTAGGTCTATATAATACTAGCTTCCTACCTAGGTATACCTAACGTTACTACCTATTTTAGACTATAACCTCTACACTCTACTCTACTTTTTAGTAAGTTAATACTTTTCTTTAGTAAGGGTAGAATTTTCTTTACTAACCTAGAATAACCTCTTATAGGTTATTGTAGGTCGTTATAACTCTATAGGCAGCTAACTAGATCTTCTAGGCTCTAACAACTTTACTAGTATAATCCTTAATACTAAGCCTGCTACCTTACCTCTATACTATAGATCTAAACGTAGTTAGTAACAATTTTGCCTATAATAGCGTGTAGTTATTTTAGGTATGCGTTTAGTATGTCTATAGCTTTACTACAGGCTAGTATAAGTATTATAGCTAGGTTAGTTACGTTTATACCTAGGTTACGCCTACTAATACTACTATATACTCTGTCTAGATAATAGAGATAGAATTAGGTAAGTCTAACTAGGTTATACGCCGTTTCTATTACTTCTCTGCTAACTAGAAGTGTATTATAGTATGTATCCCCCTTTAGTGTGTTTATTACCTTTTATACATTATACTAACTCTTAGCAGCTTTACCCTAAGAATAATATAGAGCTACCTAAGATTTAAAAGATTCTCTAGGAGTTAGAGTTTAGCATCTAGGATTCTAACTAGGACATAGTTAATAGTAAGCACTAGTAGTGCCTACTAACTGTGTTAGAGAAGAAGTTAGCTAAATTTAAGCTTATAGAGCTCTAAGAGCCTATTTCTAAGGATTACAGCTAGTAAGTTTTCTTTTTAAGTAGTTTTAGTCTATTATAGGTTATTCTAACACGTTTAGTAGCACGTATATTCCTTACGCCTCTTACCTTTATCTATATAGTAGGGCTATTATAGAGAATAAGGACCCTTACTCTAATTTCTGCCTAGACTAGCGCTAGCGCACTAAGAAGTTAGTCTTAGCCTGTGCTAAGGCTAGTAAGCGCAGTCTTAAGGTTACTGTAGCTAATAGGGTTACTAAGGAGACTAATTTCCCTTATAAGTAGGTATATATACTAATTCTATTCCTAAATAGGCTATACTAACTTATTATAGGTTAAGGTTTATAATTACGTTGCTAACTCTATTTCTAATTATAAGAAAAAGGGCGAGGCTATAGTTATAGAGATAGCTGTTCTAGAGGTAGAGAAGGATTCTGCTACTAGCTTAAAGAAGGGTGCTGTAACAAAGAAGATAAAGGTGCTCTAGAAGAAGCTAAACTGCTATAATAGTACTTAAAAGTAGTAAGAACACGTTATAATAGGCCCTAATAGGCTATTATAGCTTATATAATAACATAACCCTAAATAGTTTCTATAGTTAGATTTCCCTTAGAAATTCTAGATATACCTAAGCCTTAGGCTTAATTTAATAGAGTACTTACTTTTATGTCCTATGTTTCCTTTCTATAATATAATAAGTTTTATACCCTTAGGTTAAGCTGTTTATAATTTGTAATAGGCTCTTATAGTCTATAATAGGTAGTAATAGATCCTAAGAGATGCTTATAAGCTTAGCTAAGTTAATCCTAGAGTATAACGCTGTTAAACACCTTAAAAACCCTGTAGGAAAACTAGTAAAGGTACGTTGTCTCCTTAGGATACTCTTATTACCTTTACTTCTTCCCCTTCTTCTTTAGGGGTTAACCTTAACCCCTATAGATCTTTTCTTTTAGATTCCTTTTTAGTATAATACCCTTAGATTTCTAAAATTGTTAGAGGACGTTACTAGAAATATTTTAACTAGGCTTCTAGAAGTTCTCTTCTTCTCTATAGCTGGTCTATCTAACTAGATATTCCTACTAATTATATTCTTCTTTGCGCCTATCTAGTATAGTGTCTACTTTGTAGATATTATTACTATATTTACGCAGTGTGTCTATAATTAGGACCTCTAGGTATAGAATAAGGCCCTATAGATTATAAGGCTCTAGTAATAATGTATAGAAGACTAGATGTACACTCTATAAGCCTAGAAGGTTAACTTTAAATGCTGTTAGACTATACTAGTCTACTATGCAACCTAGACCTAAGTACTTCTAGTTAAGCTTTTTCTTAGGCCTTATTAACCTAATATGCTAATTTAATACTATTACTTAATTACCTATTTTAAATGTATATGCTAAGCGTTTCCTATCTACGTACAATTTCTAGTATTTGTTTATAGTAATAATTTTCTTCTTACATTCTTGTTGTAAAGTAATAACCTTACTAGCTACTTATGCCTCTAAAGGTAATTCTCTAACGCTATAAGGCATACTAGACTAGTTAGGACTAATAGAATCTATACTATAGTATACTTAGAACAGTATAGTACCTATAGTTATATATATACTATTATTATATATAAACTCTATAACTAATATCTATAGGCTCTAATTATCTTATTCTAGGTAATAATAGCACTATAGGTACTGTTTAAGTGTCTAATTCTATCTTTTAGTCTGCCTATCTGTCTGTAGATAATAAGTAGAAGTTAACACCCTTCTTGTGTTTAAGTAGTATTAGAAAGTATCCTAGTATTTAGCTGCTATAAGTAGGCCCCTATCTAAAATTATCCTCTTTAGGACACTATATAGGCGTATTACTTCTCTTATCTAGAATTAAGCTAGGTCTGTGCTGTCCTAATTAGCTCTAGCTAGAATGTAGTAAGCTATTTTAGTAAGTCTATAGACTATAACTAAGATAGCGTTATATACCTAGTAGCTTATGTAATTTAGAGGTAATTCTGTAATAAAATCTATAGTAACCTTTTCTTAGGCTGTATTTAGAGAAGATAAGGGTGCTAGGAGACTATATCGCTTATAACGCGCTAGTGTTAACTTCTTACACACTAGGCAGTCCTTATAGTAGTCTCTTATATCTTTTCTTATTCCTTTCTACTTATAGTAGCGTTGTAGCTTTTCTATTGTCTTCTTACCTCTAAAATGTCCTCTAAGTAGATTGTTATAGCATTCTTAAAGAGCCTTAGACTTTTCCTTAGAAGTAGTTAAGTACTTTAACCTCTTGTTGCCTATAACAGGCTGTTCTAGCCTATCCTAGTCTGTTTCGCTATTATATCCCTTAGAGGTAGCCTTTAAGTCTAGTTTAACTATAGACTCTTTCTTATAGTTATATAGGTCCCTAGTTATAGTACCTTCCTTTACTTAGAAATTCTAGAGGGCTTTAACAACTTCTAATTGTTCTTTAGACCTTTAAGATGCCTATGTTGTAACAGCTAATACTAAAATATTATTCTTTTCTTAAGAGGTAAGTAAGTCTTAAAGAGGCTAAATAAAGGCTTTGTTGTACTTTAACAAAGGCTTCTCTATCTCTACTCTATAGTCTAGTTGCCTTAAAGGTCTATCTATAGGATTAGTAGTTCCTAGTTAATATATAAGGATAAAATTAAACTAGGTTAAGGCTAGGTAGGATTAAACCTAGTAATAGTTAAGGGTTTTATTATCTATAAACTACTTTAGGTTCTTATAGTCTGTAAGGACCTTAAAGTGTATACCTTTAAGGTAGTAGCGCTAGTGTTCTAGGCTCTTAATAATAGCTAGTAGTTCTTTGTTATAAGTATTGTAATTGTATTCCACTTAGATTAATTTATAAGAAAAGAAACTAATTAGCCTCTATTAACCTGTTCTAATATCTTCTAGTACATATTAACTTAGTATACCTAAGATTACGCCACCTAATATATCTACCTCTACTCTTGTTTTCCTATAAGGATTAAAGTAGGAGAGTATAGGTACTTAGGTAAAAGCGTCTTTAAGTATCTAGAAAGCAGATCTGCCTTCTCGCCGATGTTAATTTTCTAGCTTTCCTCTCTCCTTATTACTAGACCTCTCTTAGCAGATCCTAGGGTTTTATAGGTTATCTTAGTTAATAGTAAATCTAATTTAGAGAAACTGTAGATAAACTGTTAATAGTAGTTTATAAAGCTAATAAATACTTAAATATCCTAGACTGTTTGTAGTTATAGCTACTCCTAGATTGTTTTTACCTGTTCTAGGTTAATACTAACTCCTTTAGGGCTAATTACGTATCTAAGATACTCTATATATTAAGTATACTACTTATACTTACTAAGTTTAATATATAGCTTAGACTTACGCAGTCTCTATAGTATATCCTTTACATACTATATATAGGTTTCTTTTATCTCTAAGTAGATTAGGATATTATCTAAATAGATAATATAATATATGTTAACTAGTCCTGTAAGAGTATAGTAAATATATACTTAAAACTAGGTAGAGGTATTAGTTAGGCTAAAAGGTATAACTATATACTTATAGTGTCTATATCTAGTAACGTACCCTACAGGCGAGCCGCTTAACAGGCGAGCCGCTTACTTTTGCCAAGCCCCCACCAAACTCCACCCTATTATGGCCTAAAATAACCTAGTTTAGTGCTGTAAAGTGCAGTATGGCCTGTAATACTATTTAGAAACTACTTCTACCTCTTTCTAACACGTTCGCGCGTTATGTCCTGTCTGATTGCACTGTCTACAGCGTCTTTAGGAGGGCTTACCTCCTTTAGCGCGCACCTACTTCTTTACCTTCTTCCTATTACTACGCGCCCCAAACTCCTTTAGAGTTATTAATTGCAGGCCATCCTTAACTGTTAAGGTCCCTTCTACCTAAACTTGCTTTCTTTTGTGTGATTTTTGTTGTATAGCTGCCTTATTAGTAGCTTAAAGCTAAGTAATCTCCTATTACGCTAACACTAGCTTATGCGCAATTATTGCTGCCCCTTTTACTACCTTCTTAAACGCCTTAACTATAGAGGTAGGCGAACTATCTATATACCTCTAAATCCTTGTCTTTACAAGCGTTAATTACAACCTAAGTTTAAGGGTGTTGCTTAGGGTTTGCGACTGCCAGAGCTTGTTGTTAACAGGTAGTGGTAGTGATAGAGTGCGCAACTTCACATTAAGGACTATTATGACCCGGTCTAGGTCAAATAGGACCAATCCAGCACCTCAGAACCCTCTCTAGATGTTCTTAAAAGTAATTACAGCATTATAGGCGCGTATAAAGCATAGCAAGAACTCTGTCTTTATAATATAGTTAATCTGGTTATGTATAAGTATTTTAGCTTAGCGCCTATACGCCTTCTTTAAAGCAGCAAAACAACCTACATTAAGGGGCTGTATAAGGTGTAATAAGTAATAAGGTAAACAGAGAGTAATAATCTTGTTATCCTTGCAGTATTACTGGAATTTAAGAGAGTTATAGCTCTTATAACTATTAATAATAAGTAAACAGTAGGTGCTAATAGTACGCTCCTTTGTATGCCTGTTAAAGTGCTTTAACTAGTTAAGACTAAGCTTGTTAGTAGTCTAGCCGTTATTAGAGACTCTAATAACCCAGTTATGAGGCAGATTCTCTTCTTTGCACCAGGTAGAGAGGTAGTAGTAGGCTTTAAAGATAAGGAAGGCCAGAATAGCCTATCCTTTGGCATTAATGCTTACTATAGCCGTAGCCCACTCTCAGTTGCCTAGCTAGATAGCCTTTAGCCGACCCTGTCGTTCTAAAGCTGTAACAACTGCTCCTAGGGAGATCTAGCCTATTATGAAGCCTGTCTTGTTGAAGTTGTACGTGTCTTTATCCTAGATGCCATACTTAGCTTTAATATTAGCTACCAGGCTAAACCAGCCCTGTAGAACCTTAGAATCCTTACAGAGGGCTCTCTTGTAGTCGTACTTGCAATTAAACTTGACTTTAAGCTCTAGGTGTTGCTTAACAAACATACTAGGCCAGTTTACGCTAATAGGGCCTAGATTATGCTTAGCGCGCAAAGAATTGGCTATAGTAGCTACATCTAAGAGCTAAGGGGAAAATCCTTGCACATCTAGCTTAAGAACATGCTTAATAATTACCTCCTTCTTATTGTTGTCTAGCTTCTGTAAGTTAGCTATAGAATCTGCGTGTAAAGGTTGTCCTGTGTGTTAGTTGCTTAGTGTCTTTTAAGGGACCCTGTAGATAGCTGCAGCGCGTTGCTAAGAGAGATTTGCGTCTTGTTTAAGAGCCTGGAGCGCAAGCTGTATCTAAGCTTCCTTTAACGCGTCTAAATAGTGTTGTTAAGAAGACATTGGTGTAGGAGGAGAAGTTTGGTGGGGGCTTGGCAAAAGTGAGCGGCTCGCCTGTTGAGCGGCTCGCCCGTAGGGTACGTTATAGAAAGTAGTCTTATACTTATCTTCTTCTATAATACAAATCCTATAGTAGGCCTCTCTTACATTAAGCTTAGTAAAATACCTTACTTAAGAGAGCCTCTCTAGTAACTCTGTAATTAGAGGTAGTAGGTGTTAGTTCTTAACTGTAACCTTATTAAGGCCCTAATAGTTAACGTAAAGTCTTAGGCTGCTATCTTTCTTCTTTACAAAGAGTATAGGTGCCCCTACTAGAGACTTTAAGTAATATATCTATCCTCTTACTATATACTTCTAAAGATAGTTTTAAAGTATCTTTAGTTTAGTTACAGAGAGATTATATAATAGCTAGTAAGGTAGAACACTATTAGGTGTTAGAGTTATAGACAGGTTGTAGTAGCTATGTTCTAGAAGAGTCTTAGAGTTCTCCTCTAAGCCTATATCTGCAAACTCTGTATATTCTAGAGGTAAATAACTTATAGTGTTATCTTCTAGTCCTCTATAGCCTATAAAGTTAATAAGGTACGCGTAGACGTCTGTATTAGGTTCTCTTATACTGCTCTTAAACTGCTTAGCGTCTTCTATAGCTACTTTAGTAAATAGAACAACCTTATTATCCTTATTCTTCTAAAAGAGCATGCGTCTAGTAGCGTAGCTAATCCTTAGATTAACTATATTAATCTAGGGTAGACCTAAGTACACTAAGTATCTTTAGAGGTCTGTTACTATAAATAGTACTTAATAGGTCTCTTTATGCCTATATAAATTAGTAATAGTTATATCTACTGTTATAGTACTATACACTGTTAATTTACCCCTATCTACGCCTTTAGCTAGTAGCTTAGGCAAGGGGTCTACTTAGAGATCCTATTCCTTTGCTAGCGTAGCTAACATTAAGTTTAGCTAGGAACCTCTATTAATTATAGCTTCTATAGGCTTAGAGGATTAAACTGTGCACTATATAGTTAATAACTAAGAAGAATAAGAGTAAAGGGCTTCCCTTAATTTCCCTAAGTTTCTTATTTTCTAGTTTAACGTAATGTAGGCGGAAAGGTATAGGATTAGTCTTTCTACCCTTTCCCTTTTCCTAAATTAGTGTTTAAGCCTTCCTTAGATTCTACTAAGGTGTCCTTCTAGTTAGCTGTGTTACCCTTATCCTTTAGAGGGCTTTAGTACTTAGCTGTAGTATAACTAAACTTTCTACAGTTATAACAGGTCTAACCCTTACTCTTATCTTAGGTGCTAGTAGTTCTGTGTGTAGATAGCTTGTTATAGCCCCTATTAGCCTATTTTTGTTTCTTTAGGGGTTTTTCTAATTCCTCTACCTCTTCTCTCTTGTTACTAGCCTTTTATAGCCACCTCTTTGCAGAAGTAGCCTTTAATACTTTATCTAGGTTCTTTCTATAGTAGATAACGTTTATATGTTCTTCTACTATTAGAAGGTTACTACGTCTATTAACAGGGAGTAGAAATAGATCTCTCTAAATGTCTTAACGTAGAGACAAGATATACTCTATTACTTAGAGTTCTAGAGTTTAAGCTAAGCCTAGTTCTTCCTATAAGGGTTAAAGGGTATCTAGTAAATCTATAGGTAACTAATTTAGCTTCTATTAGATTCTCTTAAGAGTCTTATAGGCTTATTGTTTTTGTTCTAACAGCGTTCCTAGGGCATTTAACATAACTGTTTTTAGTATTTCCTAGGTAGGTAGCTAGAATAGAGAACTAGTCTGTTCTGTTATGCAATAGGATTTCTATAGAGTCTTAAGTAGCTTAGAAAGGTACATTGTCCTAAAATCTACCTTCTAGCTCTCCTTTATAAAGTTAATTAGTAAGCGTAGGAAATATAATTTACAGTTATATTCTTAGTAGTTATATTCTACTCTTAACTTCTTATTGTATCTTTATAGTAGATCTAGCTTTAGAAGGTTACCTAATAGGCCTAAAGATGTTATTGTAAGGGTTCTAAGTAGAGTTAAGGTTAGAGGGAGTACTAAGGTGTCTCCTAACTTATATTTAGCCCTTAGTTAACAGAGTAAATTAATCTTGCTTTGCCTCTAGGTTCTTTTTAACTAATCGCAGAGGTCTGCTAGCTCTTAGTCTGTTAGAGAATATAGTGTAGCGTTCTAGACTATTATAGGTGTTTATAGCCTAGAAGGAGTTAGTAACTATCCTCCTAGTCTCTGCTTATTTCCTCTACCTTTAGCTAGACTAGAGTTCTCTGCAGCGTCTCCTTTAGCAGAGGCAGGTAGGCTTTAGATGTAAGCAGTAGCAGAGTCTTCCTTAATAGTAAATCCAGAGGGTACTAGTGTACCTAAGGGTTAACTACTTTTAGACTAGCTTACTAATTAGCTCTGTTATCTAGTCTGCATTTTAACAACGTGTATTAGGGAGCGATTTAAATGTTAGGTTCCCTTTTAGGAGGGGTAGCACGTTATTAAGTACTTAAAGGTAGAGAGTGTAATTGCAGGTTATAGATAGACAAATTGCTTCTAAGTAATTAGAGTAATCTGGCCAGGTTATATAGATACGCCACCCCTACTCTATTTACTAGGCCTTTAATCTTAGTGCGGAGCACTTAGGGACTAGGGACCTAATAGTTTTTAATAATCCTATTTTTTACAGATGTATTTTATAGCTCTTACTATGTCTACTATCTTCCTTTAGTTATAGTCTATTACTAATTAGAATACTAGAGATTAACTATTAAAGTTGTTTATACCTCTATATTATAGAATTAGGTTTAGGGTTTAATAGACAATGTCTAATATTAGGTGTATTATAGCTACTAACTTGTTAAACTAAGTAACTGCTATACTTATCTAGGAGTTAAGTCTTTCCCTCTGCGCCTATAGCTCTTGTTAAGTAATCTCTATTTTAAACTAGCTAACTATAGATCTCTACATGTATTATATTAGGATATTAGTAACCTTAGTAATGTTCTTACTCTTAATAGCCTTTAACACTAATAACTACCGCACTACCCCCTCTTTTAGTTCTAGCTCTTTCTATGTAATTACTTATTACTATAGTATTATAACCTTTATATTGTAGTATAGTAAAAAGTACAAGGTTAACTAGTAAGGGCTTAAAGGGCTATTAGGGATTAGAGGCACGTAATTGTTAGAAGGGTATATTAGATAATCTTAGCAAGCTATTAGGGCTTGCTATTAAAGACAACAACCTTCTTATATTAAGCAATATTCTTACCTACAAAATTGTAACTAATATGCAACTTAAACACCTATAAGCCTTAGCCTTAGTAAGACTAAGGCTACTATAGCTAGTACTTAATAGGATATTAATAAATAGTATATAAAAAACAGTATCTCCTTTATAATATCTTTTACATAGTTGTAATATAGTGTATAGAATAGGTCTAGTAAGTAGTTACATACTAAGTAGTAGACCTAGAAAAACAGTATAGAGTAAAAGGCGTTAGATAGATCTAATACTAACAGTACAGAACTAAGCTAGGCTAAGGAATCTATTAGGACTTATAGTAAAAAGTCTACACATACTAGTAGTACAGAACTAAGCTAGGCTTAGGAATCTATTAGAACTTATAGTAAAAAGTCTACACATACTAGCAGTATAGAACTAAGCTAGGCTTAGGAATCTATTAGGACTTGTAGTAAAAAGTCTATATAATAATAATAGTTATAGCCCTTATATACAGCGTACATAGTTCTAGTAAGAGAGTATTCTTATAGTTTTATTAAGCCTATAAAAACCCTAGCTTATTAGAAAATTATATAGTAATAGGAAATAACAGCAAGGTATAACAAAACTAAGTTATAAGGAAACGCTAATAATCTATTAGAATATAGCCTAGTTATCCTATAGGCGTTAGAATAAGAGTAAGTAATAATAATATAAATATAGGAACTATAGGAGAACTAAAGAAGCCCCTTAAAAGATATATATAGAGAATACCTATATAAAGACTATTTAAATAAAATAAAAAAACACCTTCTAATAAGCAACTACCTGTAATTTTTAGCATTATTAAACGCCTAAAAATAAAGATAGTAACTAAAACTTACTAGTATATTAGACACTCTAACGCATAAAGCTCTCCCTAGCACCTATTAGGATGCTGTAAGGGGAGGATTTACTACGTTACCTCTAGAAGCAGAAACTATAGTAGGTTATCTCTATTCTAAAAATTTAGAGACTATAAACGTATAACTACTAACGTACTCCACAGGTGAGCGGATTAAACGGGTGAGCGGATCACTCTGCCAAGACCACACTAAACCTCCACCTTACCACGCAATGCCTCAACAACAACATTAATCTACGCCCTTAAGAGAAGCTGTAATACAGCTTGCGCTCTAGGTAATTAAATAAGACGCAACACTTACTATATAACGCGCTACAGCTATATATAACACGCCTTACAGCACACTACACACTTAATACATAGGACAACCTACATAAGCTAATTATACGCCAGTTTAACAGATTATAGACCAGACTAAGGAGGACGTGATTGCTAGGTACATCCTTAAGCTAGATGCACAAGGATTTGCCTCTTAGCTGGCTGCTGTAGCTAATATAGCTAATTCTTTACGTACTAAGCGCAATATAGGCTATGTTAGCATAAACTGGCCTAACATGTTTATTAAGCGCCGCCCTAACCTTAAAGTAAGGTTTAATCGCAAGTACAACTACAAGAGAGCCCTCTGTAAGGATCTAGAGATTATTAGGGGCTGGTTTAGGCTTGTAGCAAATGTTAAAGCTAAGTATAGTATCTAGAATAATAACACATACAACTTTAATAAGACAGGCTTTATAATAGGCTAGATATTGCCAGAAGCAGTTGTTACAGGCTTAGAGCGTTAAGGACGGCTAAAGGCAGTGTAGTAGGGTAATTAAGAGTAGACAATAGTTATATAGCGCATTAATAGTATAGGGTAGGCTATTCTACCCTTTATTATCTTTAAAGGCTGCAACTACCTCTCTGCCTGGTACAAAGAGGACAATCTGCCCTATAACTAGGTTATTAGAGTCTCTAAGAACGGATGGACTACTAACAAGCTTGGTCTAGACTAGTTAAAGCACTTTAATGCCTATACAAAGACGCGCACCTAAGGAGTACACTAGCTGCTCCTTATTAACAGCCACAAGAGCTACAACTCCCTTAACTTCTAACAATACTGTAAGGAAGTAAAGATTGTTATACTATATATGCCTCTATACTTATCTTACCTCTTATAACTACTAGATGTAGGTTGTTCTACCCCTCTAAAGAAGGTATATAGGCGCTAAGCTAAAAATCTTATACACAACTATATTACTTATATTACTAAAACTAAGTTCCTACTATGCTTTATAGACGCCTATAAGGAGACATTTACTTCTAGTAATATCTAAGAAGGCTTCTAAGGCGCTAGAATAGTCCCCCTTAACCTAGAACGGGTTATAATAGGTCTTGATGTCCGCCTACGTACCCTACCGCTACCTACTGTAGAAGATGAGCCCTAGCAGTCCTAAACCCTAAGCACTACCCTGCAATTAGGGTCGCAATCAACGCTGGTTTAAGAGAGGATTCAAAGGCATGCAAGCAGCTTACTAACTTTAATAGTTAAGGCCTTTAAAAAGCTTGCTAAAGGCGCAGCTATAGTAGCGCATAAGCTAGTGTTAGCTTAAAGGGAGATTACTAGGCTTTAAGCAGCAAATAAGGCTGCTACGTGACGTAAATTGCATAAAAGAAAGCAATTACAGCAGGAAAGAGTCCTAACAGCTAAGAAAGGCCTTTAATTAACTACTCTAACTAAGTTTAGGGCGCGTGGTAATAGTAAGAAGGCAAAGAAGCGAGTGCGCGCTAAAGGAGGGGAAGTAACCTAAAGACGCTGTATAAAGTGCTATAATGTTAGACATAACTTACGTACATATAAGAAGGCTGTAGAAGATGTTTCTAAATAATATTATATACTGCACTACTGTATACAAGGCTAAAGTGGGCTAATGCGAGCTATAATAGGGTAGAAATTTGGTGTGGTCTTGGCAGAGTGATCCGCTCACCCGTTTAATCCGCTCACCCGTGGAATACGTTAAGTAATAATAATTTAGAAGACCTAGATTTACGCTAAATCCTTTCTATTATTACTAATAGAGTAAAATATATTACCTAGGAGAACTAACAGACCTATACTAATAAGTAAGCCCCTTTTATAGACGTACCTCTAGTATTTAGTAGAGAAAATATAACCTAATTTCTAAAGGAGATTAAATAACGCTCTAGTTTCTACTAATAGACTATTAAGGACTATATTAGTAGACTCCTTAGTTACTATAACTACACTTACTAAGAGATTAATAAGTTAAATATAATAGACTTTACAGCTGCCTACGCAGTAACTAATTAGTAAGCTGTTAAGGAAGCACTCTAATAATAATCCTAAAGCTAGGATAAGGCCTAGTAGGAAGAGATAAAGGATTTGCTGTGCACTTAGTGCATCTTATACTTTTTAACCCTAGATTTGTTACTCTAAGGGTACCTAGACAACTTTAGCCCTAGGTTTAAATAATACCTAGAAGCTAGAATAATAGCAAAATTGTATAAAGGATTCTACTTAGCAAAAGGCCTAAATGAATATTATCTTAATAAGGTATTAAATAAATATAAACTTACTATAACCTGCCTAGAGGACTTTTACTACACTAAATTTAGAGCGTTTCTTAGTAAGGTTACCTTATAAGAATTAGAAATTAAATTATCTAACCTAGTATTTAAAAAGAAAATAACAATGACTAAGGTATAGGCACTTAATAAACTATTAGGACTTCTAAATACATTTAAACTAGCCTAGTTAAATAAAGAGGGCGTGCTAAAGAGGCTATCTAGAGCACACACTCTAGGTAAACAAGGAGTCTAAATACTACTAGGGCATTAGCCTACATAAGGTAAGGTTAATAACCTTATTAAGAAGTTCTTTAGGATTAAGCTTAATAGTATAAGTCTCTTACTTGCCCCTTTAGAGCTATATAAAGTAGAACTACTTTTATATAAAGATATATAATAGAAAGTTAGTATAGCCCTTATAGGTCTTAAAAGGTAATACTAAAAACCTATTAAGATATAAAACCCTACTAGCTTTAATTAATACCCTGTTACTTAATAAGAAGGGCTTTTCCTAGCTAGAATAACGCCGTAGGGATATAGCTAACTAAGAGGCCTAATAGTTTATTATGCCTATAGAAAGAAAGGCTACCTAGCGTTAGTATACGTAGACTAAGAGAAGCTAACCTAGGACTAATAGGTTTACTATAACTAGTAAGGACGTCTTGTATAGGGATTAGCTAAAAACATATAACGTACTCTACAGGCAAGTTAGACAACAGGCGAGTCGGACACTTTTGCCAAGCCCCTACTAAACACCTCCTCCTACACTAATGTCTTCTTAACAACACTATTTAAACGCGTTAAAGGAAGCGTAGATACAGCTTGCGCTCTAGGCTCTTAAACAAGACGTAACTCTATCTCTGTAACGCGCTGCTGCTATCTACAAGGTCCCTTAAAGAACACTAAGCAACTAGCGCACTAGACAACCTTTACGCGCTAATTCTATAGCTAACTTACAGAAGCTAGATAATAATAAGGAGGAGGTAATTATTAAACATGTTCTTAAGCTAGATGTGTAAGGATTTTTTCCTTAGCTCTTAGATGTAGCTACTATAGCTAATTCTTTGCGCGCTAAGCGTAATCTAGGCCCTATTAGCGTAAACTGGCCTAGTACGTTTATTAAGCAACACCTAGAACTTAAAGTTAAGTTTAATTATAAGTACGACTATAAGATATCTCTCTGTAAGGATCCTAAGGTTCTACAGGGCTAGTTTAGCCTAGTAGCTAACACTAAAGCTAAGTATAGTATCTAGGATAAAGATATATACAACTTTAACAAGACAGGCTTTATAATAGGCTAGATCTCTCTAGGAGTAGTTATTATAGCTTTAGAACAACAAGGTTGGCTAAAAGCTATCTAGCTAGGCGACTAGGAGTAGGCTACGGCTATAGTAAGCATTAATGCTAAAGAATAGGCCATTTCAGCCTTCCTTATCTTTAAGGCCTACTACCACCTCTCTGCCTAGTACAAGGAGGAAGAACTACCTTAAGACTAGGTTATTAGAGTCTCTAATAACAGCTAGACTACTAACAAGCTTAGTATAGACTAGATAAACCACTTTAACAGGCATATAAACAAGTGTACTGTTAGCACCTACTATTTACTTATTATTAATAGTTATAAGAGCTATAACTCTCTTAAATTTCAGCAATACTGTAAGGATAACAAGATTATTACTCTCTGTTTGCCTTCTTACTTATTACACCTTACACAGCCTCTTAATATAGGTTGTTTTACTGCTTTAAAGAAGGCGTATAGGCGCTAAGCTAAAGTACTTATATAGAACTAGATTAACTATATTATAAAGACAGAGTTCCTACTATACTTTATACACGCCTACAACGCTGCAATTACTTCTAAGAATATCTAGGGAGGGTTCTAAGGTGCTAGATTAGTCCTATTTAACCTAGACTAGGTTATAATAGCCCTTAATATAAAGTTGCGCACTCTATCACTACTACTACCTATTAATAACAAGCTCTAGCAGTCGTAAACCCTAAGTAACAGCCTTAAACTTAGGTTGCAATTAACGCTTATAAAGACAAGGATTTAGAAGTATATAGATAGTTCGCCTACCTCTATAGTTAAGGCGTTTAAGAAGGTAGTAAAGGGGGCAGCAATAATTGCGCATAAGCTAGTGTTAGCGCAACAGGAGATTACTTAGCTTTAAGCTGCTAATAAGGCAGCTACACAACAAAAATCACATAAAAGAAAGCAAGTTTAGGCAGAAGGGACCCTAACAGTTAAAGAGGGCTAGCAATTAACAGCTCTTAAGGAGTTTAGGGCGCGTGGTAATAGGAAGAAGGCAAAGAAGCAGGTGCGCGCTGAAGGAGGTAAGCCCTCCTAAAGGCGCTGTGGACGGTGTAATTAGACAGGACATAACGCGCAAACGTGTAAGAAAGAGGTAGAAGTAGTTTCTAAATAGTATTACAGACTATACTGCACGTTACAGCACTAAACTGGGTTGTTTTAGGCTATAATAGGGTGGTGTTTGGTAGGGGCTTGGCAAAAGTGTCCGACTCGCCTGTTGTCCGACTCGCCTGTAGGGTACGTTAGGGTAACATCTATAACGTGTTAGGGACAGTAAGACTCTTATTATTAGATTATATGCTTAATGTGCAAAGATAATAATAAAGGTAATTAATTAATAATTATCTGTCTTAATGGCTAAATTTATGTGTGTGTGCCGCTAGCCCCTAAGTTAGCCGAGGTTAACCCCAACTTGGTTCGGTAAGGTCGGTTATCTGACACTTATATACTTAGTGTTGACACTGTTTAGGTGCTCTTATTTAAGAAAGGTAACTAGCTAGTATTGCTTTTGTAAGGCCTTTAATGCTGGAGTTTAAGGAAGTAGGTGACGTCTTCCGCCGGCGGCGCTTCTTCTTAGCACTTGCTTAGTCTCTTGCTCACGATTCACGGGTACTTCTATGCATGTTCCTGCATTAAGCCCTACGATATGTATAACGCCTCGCTACACGGCTCAAGGCACGCTCTGAAACACGCTCTGGTACACGCTCTGGTACACGCTCTGGTACACGCTCTATGTGACGCAACTCTTGCGGCAGTTAAATATGAGATAGTCACGTGACAGTGTGGGGTAACGGCTGGTCGGCTGCTCAACGGTTCGGAAGCAGGAGCAACGGCATCTTTTTATGTGTAAATATCCACACACCAGACTGGCAATTATATTGTTCAACATAAGCAAAATCAGTTCATACGAGCTGTTTTGGAAGTCTGTGTTACGGCCCAAAAGCGTGAGTGCCTAACGCATGTGACAAATTGCATGGCTCCACGACCCCTCCAACAACCATCTGCAGGCCTCAGCCTTTCAAGCCTACACGTATCCTCTTAACCATCGCATCTAAGGCTTTAACACAGCGCGGCTGTGAAATCGCTTTCTCCACCAGCAAGTGCTCAACCCTCTGAGCAACATCCCGATCCGAACACACTTTTGCACCACGCGATCCCGTACCGCGCCTCCAGTGTCAACGGGGCGACTGCCACTCCATACACACCACAAAATCCCACGCGCGGGAACCACTCTCCAGTCAACTCGCTCCACGCTCTTCTCACATACTATATCCTGATGGTAGGTAATATTAAATCTCTTAATTCATAACTAATCTTTCCTAGGCTTTCGACGCCCGCAAAGTACAACCGCCCGACGCAGATACAGATTTTACACATATCAAGGATACTGTTGCCACGGTGGTGACGGGTCGAGGCCAAATAGTGGAATGGAGAAATAGCAAGGTCACTGTGTTTGAAAAAGATAACGACGGGAAGGAGAAGCGTACGCGGCTACCTCATAATGCAGATGGAAGGTTAAAAGTTGAAGAGGGCTGGAAGCTATACATTGCAGAGGGGAAATTCTTGGAGTTCGACGAGAGAGATCTATTGTGATGTGGCGGTCACACAGAGCGTTTTCTGGATCTTAACACCCCCCATTACGCTCAATGTTAGGCCGATCGTGGCCTTCCTCTTTGAAAAGGTCATTGATACACATTTTGTTTTTTGAACTCCTTCTCTTAACTCGTTCGCCCTAATGCTACATGTAGTGATTGCAGCATGTACATCTGCCCCAAAAACGGCGACGATGTCCTCGTCCGAGACGCCCTTCATTGTATGCTGAAAATAAGGTATAATCTGCGACATTCCGCCGCAGTGGACGACCCAGAAGGCATCCGTCACCCAAGTTACTTCTACCTTGAATAATGCCATCGCAACCTCTTTGATACTTTCTTCGCGAAGGTCCAATGACATGAAACAAGGCGCCGAGAGATCGGGTGGCCACACCGGCAGGCGCATTATTACTGCTTTCCAGTTGTCACTCAGCTCCGTATTCTCAATCCTGTCTACTAGGTATTGCCCAAAAACCTCTCTAGTCCCTGCTCTTTCAGCGTATTTCAACTCGACCCACGGTTCTGACGGATTTGTTGACAGTTTGTGGGTCTCTTGGAGCAGTGGTACAATCCTATTGTCTTCTGAATGATCAAAAAGGGACCGCATGGTAGGAGACATGATTGTGTCATCGCGCCGTTCCTTGATTCTTTCAACCAGCCCATCGAGTATAGCTGCTTTCGTAGAATCGATCTGATTTTGCGAGAAAGCGACAATACATAACGTGTAAGAGTCGGGGTTGATAGCCAATACTCTTCTTAAGAATTTGTGTTGCTTAAGGAAGGCCCCTGACTTCTTTGTCTTTTTATCTTCCGTCATTTTCTTAATGCGCCCGACCTGGCCCTTTGTCAAGCGTAGCGATAGCTCAATGCTGGTGAATGTTTCCATGAGCTGTGTCCATCCTGACTCGACGTTTTTGAACCCGATTCGACTGCGCGATCGTTGCGCTGGCATTGTGTAGTTGACCGTGTAGTTGACCGTGTAGTTGATCGTGTAGTTGATCGTGTAGTTGAGCGTAAGTTTGAGCGTGCAGTTGAGCGTATGTGGCTCCACTGACCTGAACAGCCGAGCGAGCCAGTACATCATCGATCACCACATGAGCTTATAGCGTGATTGGCCGACAGCTGGACTGTGCTCAGTGTGGGGTAGGTAACTCCCTGTCATTTGCGATAGCGGCATCGTGGAACAACACGCTATGCCTAGGCATGCGGCACAGGACGCATATCAGAGTCGTTGTGCGTTGGTTGTGCTTTTTCGAGCGCGTCGTTCATGTTGCTGTGTGCCGGCCAACCACTCAAATCGGTGCCCGCTCTCCAGTACTGCAGGCGGCTGTCTTGACGAAACTAATCTTCCACTGTCCACTACACACCAACCTACATGGGGCGTCTCTGTGGTGTTGGGACAAGCCAGCCTAAGTCCATTGCTGCCTACGCCGACGCTCAGCAATCACTGCGCGACATTTACGTGATACTCTCTTATATATATAAGTAGTGTTGAGTACCATATCCTTTACACACAATCGCCTACACCTTTTTGCAACACCACAACTCGTTCACACCTCTAATACCAACATTAACGTCGGTGAATCCGTCCTCCACCTGCGGCAGTACCCTGTAGTCCCAATTATCGTCACGTATGGCTCAAGCCCCGTCTATGCTTGTGTGTGTCCCTGCTAACTTTCTAGTTGCTTCGCTAGTCTGCACCATGTGCCAAAGAATGCATCCACGAGTTAAATACGCTTGCGGGCACGAAGTCGAACAATACCCATATGTTCATCAGTGCGACGAAGCAAAGCAGCGAGGTTCAGATTGCGCCAATCCAACAGAAAACTACAGTCTGGGCATGTCGTCTAGGAAGGGCAAGTGCCCAAATTGTGGGAGTTAGCTTTTGCGATGAATTGGATGTATGCAGCCCGCTGACTTAAATGCAATCTCACATAATGTAATTAATGTCTGTTAAATACGATGCAAGTCATCATGCACATAGCGCCATGAAGCCCTGACAGATGCCTTTACGCCAAGCAGCCCAGCAGCATCTCTAATCTCTAAGTCAACTGATGATCACAAGAAGTAATAAGCATTGATATCTCAGCCTTACAAGGATTGACTATTATGCTGTATGCTCTAATCAGGTAGTACAGGAGGATAGCAAGTGAGAGAAGAAAATTGTGTAGAGACGAGCAGAAGATGGCTGAGCATACTAGCTGCCCAATCGAAGCTAGCCTAGATCTGGAACTAGCGGGCTAGCAGCCGGAACCTTTCACCTAGATTCTTTTGCCAGGAATTCGTAGCATTCCGATTGTAACGTACTGACTTGGAAATCATGCAAAACCTTCGTATCGCCATCTAAGAATTGCTCTGCAACACTGCACGTTCCAAGCAGAGAGATTATATCGTTTTCCACGGCTCTAATTGAGTTGTAATGCCCGTGCCAGCATTTGTCCATCAAATCGCCGAAGATGACGTCAGATGAGGTTGAAGGGAATAGACCCATAATAAGGTTTCGAACTCTAACATGGGGCTTAACGGTATGAAAGGGTATGTGTCCGAATCGGATGGTGAAAATGCAAGATGCTAGCGAAAATTGCTCACTGAGCGGGCCGGCTAAGGGGGTGTCGTAATTTTCGTCTAACTTACAAAATGGCTCACTAGCCACCAACAGCTGTTCCCCTTTCTTGACTGTTGCATCGAAATCTCCGAGTCGGACGTCTTCCATCGCACTGAGGAATATGTTTGCGGGCCGAAGGTCCCCGTGGACGTAACCGAGATCTTCAATCCAAGCTAGGGCACTGGTGATCTGTTGGATCCACCGCTCTTGCTTATTTGGACTGATAGCTGACACCGAGGATTTCTCTATACGATAATCTAGAGTCATTTCCTGGCGATGCATAAAAATGCCTTCCGGAATGCAAAGTATGCCATAGACAATGTTAGGATGTCGATGTTCCATCAATATATGATGTACAGCCTTTTCGTTTTCCAGCTTCCTGATGCTCTCTTTCATCTCTTCTGCTTGTGCTTGGACAGGGTTCTCAAAAAGGGTCGGACATTTGAAAACCACATTCTGGCTGACGGCGTAGACGTGCCCTGCAGAACCTCTGGAGAGAAAATTATCTGCCGACAGAGAAGGAAACGGCGGCAGTAATCGTGTGGTCATTTAGAGGAACATATGAAAGGCCTCTGTTGTATTGTTTGGGTTGTGGATATCGGTCGGAATGGGCGCTGGTATAAGAAGACTTGAATATCGATGGGGGAGGTAGGAGGGTTTGTGCCGTTGGAGGAGGGGTTGTTTCGTTGGTGGAGATTTTAATCAGGAGTGTTTGACGAAAGAGAGCGTAACACTTGCTTGTGTGAAAGGTTTCGGTATTACAGGGCGGATCAAGAGTAGAGTAATGCAATGAAGCGGCTGTGATAGAGGATGTGTCGAGCCCTTCACGAATGTTTAGTTTGGCCTGTACTATGTAAGAACGTTAGCACCCTACCGCGTGTCGCAAACGCGCTATTGACGCATAGGCCAATCAGCATCCGGAAAGGACCGACGTGGTGCCGGGCCAGCCTGCGCATGCGCGTTGTCGCGCGCAGCCAGTGTCTTGTCTCGCCATCGCTACCATACATCGCACGTTTCTCTTCGTCAATCTTGGTATTTTCTCACCCTTTTCCAGATCACGTAGCAATGTAAGCGGCTGCGTGCGTGACGGCCCTGTGGCACTTTGGAGACTTATGTCTCTTCGAGGATGTATATGTCTACGCAATCGCGGTCGCAAGTCATACAGTCTAAACCGATAGGTGAAGGATTAGATGGCTTTCGCAATACATTGAATCCGATATGCTATGACACAGGCGTCCCTAACTCTTCGCAAGCGCTTGATATGGTGGGCTATGAAGATGGTGCAAGCTAGCTATCTTTACACTATACCCCTTTAGCTTCCTCTTCTTTATCTACTCTTTTAGCTAATAGACAGTAAGCAACTAGTATTGCGGCTGATTACAACTTAGAACGTCTGCCTTATGGATTAGCAGCAAAAACTGTAAGGCAGACTTCACAAGCATAAAAGTAGCGATCTGGTGAACTGATAGATTTAAAAGTAGAGTGAATAAAATAGCAGACAGCGAGCTACAAGAGGGCAGAGAGAGAGACCTACTAATAGTAGTAAGGCCTATGCTCTCTACAAGTAAAAGTAAAGGCAAGTGTAGGAAGTGTAACGACGCAGGATGATAGAAGTCTCTAATAAGTGTAGGTATCCGCTACGAGGTGTATAGGAGCACTAGGATAGTTTACACAGAGAATTGTTCTATTCCTATAGGTCTTGTACAAAAGAATACTTAAAAACTAGCTATCTATGCTTGTTAACCTTGTGCCTTTTATACCTTACAAGAGTTAGGAAGAATTAGAGTGCTAGCCTAGGTGTAGGGTGGACACGGATGTAACGGCACCGAGTTAGTGATAAGTCGGAGAGGAATTGGACAGGGGCTTTGGAAGGACTAGTGCGTTACAGGAAGGTTCTACTAGGGTTAATAGAATCTGCTAGTAGGTTGTAACACATACTAGTAAGTTGCTGTATTACCTTAGTAGAATTCCTAACACGTATACTTTTTATAGAAAGTAAATCCTTTTAAGCTAAAGTCTGTATATAAGCAATTGTAAAAGTCTAGTACTTAAAGATTTTTAAGTAAAAGTAAAAGAAATATAAAGGAAAAGAAGGTATTAAAGATATGTATAATAACCTATTAATAGTTAGAGTAGAATTAAGGTATATGCCTTAAGTAACGTTATATAGGTCTCTTCTATTTCTTATATAGAAAGAAAAAATCTAAAATTTCTTCTACTATATAAACCTTATAATATAGAAACTATACCACTTTCTACCTAGAGCTTATATAAGGGAGAAGTATAGAAAAATAATTTACTATTAGAGCTAGGTTTATTATTAATCTTACGGTTTACATTTTATTAATAGTTGATTGCTAGACTGTAGCTGCCTAAGGGTAAGCTTAATCAGGTCTAGAGAAGGTTTACCGTGTCTTTAGGCGTGTCTTTAATAAATAAAGGAGCTTATCTAAAGTAGTTTAATATTCTGTTTAAGTAATATATTTACTTTCATTAACCTAACTCACTTTAATTAGATTTATTAGGGTTGCTAATTAGCTGTTGTTAAAGATGTCTTCTAGATAAGGGTCCTAGTTTGTTAGCATCTAGAGTGCCAGAAGAACAGGTTTGTTAGGATTGTTGTAGTAAAATAAAAAGGTGCTGTCGTAGCTAAGATGTTGTTTAGTAGGTTCCCAGGTAGGTTTCGAGTTATTAGACTATTTAATAAGGTGTTCCTATATACTTCGTTGCTTTCTATAATTAAGATATAAGTTAACGTACTATTCTTAGGAGACTAAACCCTAGTTATAGATAACCTCTACAAGTATTAGTTTAAGTAGTGCTTAATCTAATAGGGCGTCTTACCTTTTTTTCTCGAGCAAGTCAGAGTAAAATACAAAAAATACGCCTTTAGATATTATGTCTATAGATAGTTTTCGTTTATATACAGCACTATTATATATAATATAAGTAACAAAGTATAGACTAGTATACTTATAATATAGCTTCTTTAAAGGTTATGTAGTATTCTAATTGCAAATAGAAACGTTAAATAGATTACTAACAAAATATTCTGTAGTCTATTAGCAATAGGCGTTAGCTTAGACCTAATGTTTTTATTATGCCTAGGTAAGCTAAATCTATAGGTATTCTTAAAGGTTAGTGTAGGTAAAGGAGTAGCCTTTTAGCATACATATTTTAGTCCTTAGCTTTCTTAAATAATAGTTATATTAAAGTATAGTCTTTACTAGGGTGTATACTACTATAAGGATAGTATATAAGATCTATAAAGAAAGAGGTAAGTTAAAAAGATATATTAATAGTGTTGTTAGCTGAAGACTTAGGAAGGCACAACTATTAAGCCTAATTACTTTACGTGTAGTTGATATACTTCTACAAGTAGATTTTAAAACTTTAATTAGCTTATTTAGTTTAAATATTATTTTACAGATAATAAGAAGTTAAACGCTTAGCTAAGATGTAAAGGCGTTTATAAACCTGCTTCTAAAATTTATTCATAAATACAGTACTATAATTGGAAATAATAGTTAGTAGAAGTCTATAGAGATAAAAACCTTCTATAAAGTAGTAAGCAGATTCCTTTAAAGAGCAGCTAAGGAAAAGAAAGTAATGTTACTACTAAGTAGGATAGTCTACTATTACAAGTAAGTTTGTGTATATGTAGCTATAAAGAGAAAAGGCTAGTAAATCTTAAATATAGTCTACAGCATTATCTAATTACCTAGCGTTAGGAATTAGTAGAGGTTTAAGAAAACTGTTATAGGCTTCCTTAGAAGGTTGTACACACTTATACACTATATAAGCTTAATAATACCTTTTAATAGACTAAGGTATACGAGGCTAATAGTAGCGCCTAATTATTAGATGTAAAGTAGCTTTAGGGCCTTCATAACTAGTAATTTGGTAGTTATAGTATAAGATTAATATCTAGTATCTTAATTATGCGTTAGGTAGTATATATAGCTAAGTCTTATCTAAAAACAGCTATTAAAAGAAGCGTTTACTAATAAGTACGCTGGCAGAAGGGTAGGGGGTACCCTAGGGCTGGGTAGGGGTTGGGTACGGTCCGCACGGACGTTAGGTAGGGGTAGGGTTGTTATAGGCTTAGACCTTGTCTAAGCCTTAAGCGAGACAGGGCGGTTACGTGCCCTATAGACATATTAGAAGGACACGCAATATGTTACTACCTTAAGAGATACAATACTATATTAACCCTTATTATATCCTACCCTAAGGCTAGTCTATAACATTTTTATCTCTTCTTCTAGGAGAACAGCTAGCACTTGTACTATGTTAGCTAGTTCCTAGAATAACCCCCTAGACAAATCTGTCCCCTTAACCCTTTAGGAATTTATAGCCTAAATATTACAGTTTATAACAGACTTATAGTAAGCCTTAACTTCTACTAATAAGTATATAGCATTACTTAAATATAATAACTCTAATATATATATATTTATTAAGTTCCTAGCATAAACTACTAATACCTATACTAGACCTGCGTCTATAGTCCTATTATCCTTCTTAGGAGCAACGCTGTACCTATTAACGTCTACTATAGCTCCTAACCCGCCTTATAACATGCTGTTTTTAGCATCTACTCTAGGCCCTTATACCTATATGCAGACGTCTACAGCCTATAGAAAGTGTCTTCCTATAGGTAAGGCCTCTACTAGGAACAAATCCATATTTAAGGCGTAGTAGGTTATAATAGAACATAAGCTATAGGTAGACATGTCCTTTATTAGTAGGCTATAGGACATATTTACCTTTATATAGTCTTAGCTTAGTATATCTATATAATATAATATAGCACTATTATATAAGAATAGGGGTACCTAAGGTATATAGAGCCTAGAGGACTTCCTAGTATACCTAGAATTCTGCTACAGCAACAACTACAGCTAGGAACAGGCCTAGGCCAAACTAGAGAGCGTCTGTTAGGGTCCTAACAAGTTGTTCTTAGACTTTTTTATCTAGTTTAAGCAGCTACTAGTGTAAAGTAGGACCCTCTACTAGTATAGTAAACAGCACCTATTAAAGCTCTACTAGGCCCTAAACGCAAATATCTATAATATAGTAATAAACTAAGGAGTAACTTATATAGATTATAATGTAGCTGTTATAGAGTATAAGTCTATTATTATAGACATTAAGACTATAGCTATAGAAAACTAGCTACGCTATAGCCCTACCTAGGCGCTACTTAGGCGTAACAGAGACAGCAATATTAAGATAACGTACCCTACAGACAAAAGAATCAACAGATAAGAGAATTACTTTTACTAAACCCCTACTAAAACTTACCCTATTATAGCCTAAAACACTACAAACTAGCGCTGTATAAGGTAAGACAAGCTGTAATATTACTTAGAGACTACTTCTATATTATTCTTGCACGTTTGCGTATTATGTCTAGTCTTACTACACTATCTATAGCACCTTTAGGTTAGCTTAGCCCTATTAGCGCGCACCTGCTTCTTTGCCTTCTTACTATTACTACGCGCTCTAAACTCTTTTATAGCTGTTAATTACTAGTCCTCTTTAACTATTAGAGTACCTTCTCTCTTAACCTAATTTCTTTTATGTGATTTTTGTTATATAGCTGCCTTATTAGCAGCTTAAAGCTTAGCAATCTCCTGTTATGCTAATACTAGCTTGTGCGCAATTATAGCTACCCCCTTTAAGACCTTCTTAAACGCTTTAACTATAGAGGTAGGCAAGCTATCTATATACCTCTAAATCCTTGTCTTTACAAGCGTTAATTGCAACCTAAGTTTAAGGGTGTTGCTTAGGGTTTGCAACTGCTAGAGCTTATTGTTAATAGGTAGCAGTAGTAATAGCGTGCGCAGCTTTATATTAAGGCTGCTTATAACCTGTTATAGGTTAAACAGGACTAGTCTAGCGCCTTAGAACCCCCCCTAAATATTGCTAGAAGTAATTACAGCGTTATAGGCGCGTATAAAGCATAGTCGAAACTCTATCTTTATAATATAGTTAATCTAGTTATATATAAGTATTTTAGCTTAGCGCCTATACGCCTTCTTTAAAGCAGTAAAATAAGCTATATTAAGAGGCTATATAAGGTGTAATAAGTAAAAAGGCAAATAGAAAGTAATAATCTTGTTATCCTTACAGTACTGTTAGAATTTAAGAGAGTTCTAGCTCTTATAACTATTAATAATAAGCAAATAGTAGGTGCTAACAGTACGCTCCTTTGTATACCTGTTAAAGTAGCTTATCTAGTCTAGACTAAGCTTATTAGTAGTCTAGCCGTTATTAGAGACTCTAATAACCTAGTCTTAAGGCAGATCCTCTTCTTTATACTAGGCAGAGAGGTAGTAGTAGGCCTTAAAGATAAGAAAGGCTAGAATAGCCTATCCTTTAGCATTAATGCCTACTATAGCTGTAGCCTACTTGCGGTTACCTAGCTAGACTGCCTTTAGCTAACCTTGTTATTCTAAAGCTATAATAACTACTTCTAGGGAGATCTAGCCTATTATAAAGCCTGTCTTGTTAAAGTTGTATATATCTTTATCCTAGATACTATACTTAGCTTTAACGTTTACTACTAGGCTAAACTAGCCCTATAGAACCTTAGGATCCTTATAGAGAGCTTTCTTATAGTTATACTTATAATTAAACTTAACTTTAAGCTCTAGGTATTGCTTAACAAACATACTAGGCTAGTTTGTGCTAATAGGGCCTAGATTACGCTTAGCGCGTAAAGAATTAGCTATAGTAGCTATATCTAAGAGCTAAGAGAAAAATCCTTATACGTTTAGCTTAAGGACATATTTAATAATTACCTTCTCCTTATTATTGTCTAGCTTCTGTAAGTTAGCTATAGAATTAGCGCGTAAAGGTTGTCCTATGCGTTGCTTACTTAGTGTAGCTTAAGGAACTCTGTAGATAGCTGCAGCGCGTTGCTAAGAGAGAGTTACGTCTTGTTTAAGAGCCTAGAGCGTAAGCTGTATCTAAGCTTCTTTTAACACGTCTAAATGGTATTGTTAAGAAGGCATTATTATATAAAGGGTGGTTTAGTAGGGGCTTAGTAAAAGTAATTCTCTTGTCTGTTAATACTTTTGTCTGTAGGGTACGTTAATAGTTATGTCTACAGTGCGCACTAGCAGCAGTGCTAAGTATAGGGGTTAGAAGTAGTCTGCTTCTAACTAGGCTATGTAGGTTCCTAATAAGGTATTTTAGTAACGCTAGAAGGCTAACCTGTGTACCTGTTGCAGTAAAGAGGGACATATTTGCTAGGATTGTGCTAATACAGTAGTAACTACAGTATAGGCAGTAATAATCTTAGGTAAGAAAGAGGCTAGTTTATATAGGGGAAACTAGCTACTTCTAATGTAAGTCTAAGTTAGGAGTGCTGTAGAAGTATATTAGTAGAGGAGACTACTAGTGTAGGGGTATTATAGGCTACTAGAGGAGCTATTACAGACTCTATAGACAAGCTCCTATTCTATATTCTACTATTAATTAATAGGGTAATTTAGGCTAACGCGCTAGTACTCTTAGGGTATAAATGCTTTAGTACAGTAAGCAATAACTTTACTTCGTACTTAGGAGGAGACCTTATTAAGGTGCTGCTATAACGCTTAGTATAAGTAGTAGGCTCTAGTAGAAAGTCTATAATCTCTTGTTTAGTCCTATTTAGGTATAATTAGGTAGCACTTACAGGCTGTAGCCTATATAGTGCTAGGTCTAAGCTAGGATATTATTTTAGGGAAGCCCTAGCTTTAATAAGAGGGTGTGGTATTAGATATAGAAAAGGGCACACTAAGGATATAACAGGTAGGGAACCTTATAGTCTATAAGTCCTTATAGTGTACAGTAAACGTTTATATTACTCTTCTATTAGTAACTAAGTTTAATAAGACCCTAGCTAATAGGCTCTAGAAGCACCTGCCTAAGGACTAGTTTGTCTCTATAAGCCTCTACAACATTACTAGAATCCTCTTAGTTTAATCCCTAGGAGCGCAAGGGACAGCAGAGGAGGTAGACCTTCTCCCCCCTAAGTTAGTCTAGCTTTAGGACCTATTTAATAAGAGTAAGGCCTTTAGCCTTCCCCTATATAGAGGCTAGATAGACTACTATATATAGTTATAACACAACTAGTCTAGAAAGGAGAAGCCTTTACCCTAGGGCCCTCTGTACAACATGCTAAGGGACTAGCTACTTAAGCTACAGAAACAGGTGTTAGCACTAATAGACAAGGGGTAGATCTATGCCTCCTCTTCCTTAGCAGGGGCACTAGTCCTACTAGTTAAAAAGTCCTCTAGCAGGTAGCGTATATACGTAGACTATTACACACTTAATAGCATTATAATTACTTACTAGTACCTACTTACTCTTATTAAGGAGGCATTGCGTACACTAGTGAGTGCCTACTAGTTCTCTAAGGTTAATGTCTATACAGCATTTTACTAGATTTGTGTTATAGAAGGAGATAAGCACCTTAATACGTTCTATACTTATTTTAGGCTCTTTAAGTAGCTAGTCTGCCTATTTAGCCTAGCTAGAGCACTAGCATTGTTCTAGTGTTATATTAACAGCGTACCTTAGGAGAGATTAGGTAACTATACTACTGCGTACCTAGATAATATCCTTATTCACAGTAGTAGGTCTAGAACAGACTACTTTAGGAAGGTTAGCAGAGTTCTTACGCTCCTACGTAATATAGAGCTGTATTTAGATCTTAAGAAGTGTGTATTTATAATAAAGAAGGTATACTACCTAGAATATATTATAGAAGCTAGAAAGGATATTTATTCTAATCCTAAGAAGGTTAAGGCTATCTGTAATTAGGAAGCCTTATAGTCTTTGCGCAGAGTCTATAGTTTCCTAGAGTTTACTAACTTCTACTAGGACTTTGTCCTAGCCTTCTCTAATATTACTGCCTTACTTAATTAACGTATAGGGAAGGATGTCCTATTCTAGTAAGGGTAGGAGAAGGACGTAGCATTCTACTAGCTAAAGAACACATTTATAACAGAACTATTCCTTAACTAGTAAGACCCTAAGTAAGAGATACTACTAGAGGTAGACTACTCTAGTAAGGTGTTAGGTAGCTGCCTTTTATAATAGCATAGGAAGGTGCTTTACCCTATAGTGTACTACTCTACTACTCTTATAATAGAATAATAGAACTACACTATCTATAATAAGGAGTTAACTGCTGTTATAAGGTGCCTAGGGGTCTAGGCAACTAAATTAGGGTCTGTTACTAGGCTGTTTACTATCCTAACTAACTATAAGAATCTCTAGTACTTTACTATAGCGCGTAGGCTAAGTAAGAGACAGTACTAATAGGCAGAGGAGGTGTTAAAGTTCTGTTTCTACCTTTGCTTCTGCCTAGGGCGCCTTGCAGCCTAACTAGATACGCTAAGCTACTAGGAACAGGACTATAATAGGAGGTTAGGGGGGGTCTATAGGATAATAACCCTAGTTTTAGTATTAGTAGTTAGTACACTAGGCCCTAGTATACCCCTACTTTTTATTAATACGTATATATAATTACTATAGAATAAAGATATTTAGCAGGACATAGGGTATATAGCACGCCTGTCTACTGTCTATAATAGGGCCTGCTAGTTCCCTTCTGTAATAGAGCTTAGAGGACTATACTTAGGTAATCGATTAATTTAATTAGTGTCTATATATTTAATGTGTAACGTGTTGCTTAAGTACAAAGGAAATTTGGTTATTACGTGATCTCGCTTACTCAAGCTTTGTGGGCGACCCTCAGGAGCTCGGTGGTTAATTGTGGAGAAAGGAGCCACTTAACAATAATCCGCAAGGTCGATTGGATAGGGGAGCACCCCATTGGTCATCCACAGGCTCGGCTGCGCGACACCTTCTAAGGCTAAGACTACTTAGTAAATTGTAAATTATATACGTAATGCTTATAGCATACTACTATAGTATAGGGTTACGTAGGTTCTATATTAGAAGCTACTTACAACTACAATAATCTAAAGCGCACAAAAATCTAACCTAACAGGCTATCTAGGTACTAACGCTATGTTCTACATTATTAGATACAACTTCTACTAGAAGGGGATATTATAGGATATTTAGCGTTATATGTATAACTACTACTATTTTAGCGCGTATGTATTACAGCGCTAATAGCAGGGCTTACTCTAGCTGTTGCCTATTACTAACTGTTTTTAGTCCTAGATTTTAATAGACTTTATAGTTAACCTCCCTTAGGCTAATAAGGACGTACTGCACTATCTCTTAGTTATTACAGATTATCTCTCTAAGTATATGTGTTAGGCTCTTAGCCTTACTCTTAGCCTTAGGCATGTAGATGCGTCCACCTCTAACCTATAGGGCAAATAAGTACTGTTCTAGCCGCTGTCTTACTATTAAAGTAAGCATTGTTACCTTTTTAAGGTATGCTTAGCACGGTGGGCAGAGCCGTAGCCTTAATAATATGCAGCTTAAAGCAAAAACTTCTATAACTGCAGAATATTGCGCTAAGGTCTTCTACAACACATAGTAGCAGTTCTAGGGCTTTCCTAGCGCTATTATTACAGACTGCAGCTTAGACTAGCTAGGACAATTTTAGACAACGCTGTGTAGCTTTATAGGGGTAGACTAGCTACTCTCTACAGCCTATTACCCCTAGATAGATAGAGAGACAGAGCGCGCAAACTAAGAGGTGTAGGTAGTTCTACAGGTTATAGTTAACTTTAAACAGAATAACTAGCCTAACTACCTCCTAGCCTACTAACTAGCACTTAATAATCACAATTCTTTAGTTACTAGGGTTAGTTCTAACCTACTTCTCTATAGCTATAATATAGACCTCCTATAGACAACATTACTACTAACTATTAGCTAGAACACTCTATAGGGATAGGTAGGCTACTTCCTAAACTACCTCTAGTAAGGTATAGAGCTTACTTAGGCAGCTATTACTTAGGTATAGTAACGTACTTAGAACGTAACAGACTACAGCTAAAGGCCTATAGAGTAGTACTAAATAGGAAATAGTGTGTAATTTCTTCTTTATAATGTAAAAACTAATAGGCTAAGTTAGAAACTTAATTAGTTACAAGCCTAGTACATATTAGTTACAGTTTCTACCTCTTTAATAGTTACTTTAGATTTACTAGGTAACCTTTATAAGATAGTGTATATAGACCTACTAGAACGTATAGCCTCTAACCTACTACTAACACAGCACCTATAGGAAAGTAGACTAGGTCTACTAGTTGTCCTAGAGGAGGACAATCTAACCCTAGCTAAACAGGAGGTAGAGGTAATCCTAAAAAAGAAGAGGGCCTGTAGATAGAATAAGATATAGGTTCTAGTTAAATAGAAAGGATATATAAAGCTAATATAGAAGCCTCTAGACACATTATAAGATATAACAGCCTAGAAGGCCTTTATAGTAGCACACACAGAATATAAAAAAAAAGTTAAGGTAGAAAGAACTTTTATTATTTTAGAATAACCCTTAAGGGGTCCTATTAGAAGATGCTGCACTAGGCCTTATACCTAGCGTAGGAGAGCTTAGGATCCCTACAGTAACAGTATAACACTACCTCTTACACTCTACTAGCTACTAATACAGGAACTTAGATCTTAAAAAATAGTCTTATTAGGGGATAGGGAACAGTAGGTAGTAGTAGCTGTGTCTAGGGCCTAGTTACGCGCTATGCAGTAGTAGCAGTCCTACTTATAGTTATCTTCTTCTTTATCCTCCTCCTTATTACTAATAGTAATACTGCAGGTCTGTTATAACTAGGCTAAGGAGTAAGGGGTAGGCGCTGTAGTGCTGCAACGTAGGGTACGTAGCTCTACTAGAGAGGGTAAGCAGCAGCAGCAGAAGGGTAAGCAGCAGCAGCAGAAGGGTAAGCAGCAGCAGCAGAAGGGTAAGCAGACACGGCAGGGGAGTAAGCAGACGCAGTAGGGGGGTAAGTGGATCTAGCAGGGGGAAGGGTAGTGCTTAGTAGGGGAGGTAGAGCGTAGGCAGTAGGGTAGGTAGGACAACAACAGGTACTCTAGGTAGTGCTAGGGCGTAGTAAGTAGGCGCTTAACCTAGTTAATAGCCTTCTTTAGGGTAGGTTAGCTATACTCTTAATATAGGTAGAAGACTTATAGTAGTATAGGTCTAGACCTCCTTAAACTAGTTTATATACTTAGTCTGTGTCTTAATAGCTATCCCTATAGTAGACATAAACTATCAGAAGTAGGCGTTAAACTAGTTCTACTGTAACAGCTAGATAAGGGTGTAGTAGGCAGCGTAATCTGCGTACTAGGCTTAGGGGGGAATAGGTAATATAAGAGGAGGTTAGCTACTTAGCTAGTAAGAGGTTAGTATAGGCTAGGTTAAGGGCAGACTTATAGGCTTAGTAGAGCTTATAGTAGGTGCTTAAATAGTATATAGCAGATTAGTAAAACACTTCTTATAGTAATAGGTAGGACACTTATAGATAAAGGTAGGCTACCTACCCTAGTTAGCCTTATTACTATTAACACTCTAGGTTCTAGCTATATTAACATAGGCGTTACTACCCTATATAGACGCCTTAATAACAATTAGCTATAGACATATACCTAAGGTAAAGCTATATACCTAGATATACCCCTTAAAGTTATACTAGGTATAGTAGAGCTCTATATTAGCAGTAAAAAGACTATAATCCTAATAATAAACGCGATAGCACTTAGCACAGGTATAGTAGGTCTTACTAGCACTAAGAAGGCAGTTAGCTGTAGACAGAATTAGCTAGTAGTAGGCCTATAACAGAAATAAGACACTTACTAGGCTAGCTAGTAAGGATAGTAAGCTAGTAGTAGGGGTAGTATAGGACAGCGCGGGCAGAGACAGGGACTAAGTCCTTGTTCTTAGAGTTACCCTTAACCTTGTAGTTACTAATATAGTAACAGCAGGCTCTCTATAGACATAGTTAGATTCTGTAATTAAAAACCTAGATAACTGCAATTAAATACTAGGGGGATGTTGTAGGTAGATAGAAGGGGATAAGGTAGGCTACAGCTACCTCTGCTAGAGGGACTACTAGCCCTATAACTAGTAGCCTAGTAACTAGAACTAGGCGTAATAATAGATATAGTGTTTAAACTAGATAGGTAGGTATAAAAAGATAGGTAGGTATAATATAGGTAGGTTAGGTAAGAGTATAGAGTAGTACAGCGTCTAATAAGGGAAGGTGCGCTAGAAAAAACAAAAACAACCTAGGTGCGCGTAGGGACTACTCTAGGTAAACTACAGACTAGACTAGCAGCTAACCTACTAAGAGGCGGACCCTTACATAACTACAACTAGCTCTAGAGTTTACCTGCTACTAGCGCCCCTCTAATCTACGTAAAACGTAGAAAGGACCTAGTAAAATACATTTAGCTAGAGAGAGATAGGGAAAGAAGGTATGTTATAGGCTTAGACCTTGTCTAAGCCTTAAGTAAGATAGGGTGGTTACGTGCCCTACAGACATATTAGAAGGACACGTAACGTGTTACCTCCTTAAGAGATACAATACTATATTAACCCTTATTGCATCCTACCCTAGGGCCAGTCTATAACAGCAGATAAAGACTAGGTACCTCTATCTATGCAAAAACAAGGTCTCTTCTAGTTATTTCTTAGTTATTTTATTTTAAAAAAGAGAAGGAAACCTACCTAGGACCAGGACCTAGGACAATAGAACTGGAATTACTACCTAATAGAGAGCACTTTCTAAATACAGAGACAAAGGAAATAAGCCCCTAAAGCTCTCTAATTCCTCTAGGAGAGATGTACCAGCCTACACCTACCCCTAGAACCCTATCTATACCCTTATTATTAACACTCCTACAGTAATCTACTCTAGAAATGCAACAACCTAGTATATTTAACAGAACTGCAACTGTACCTCTACCCTCTGCTCCTTCTAAACAACTAGCTAGCAGACCTGCTACTCTAGCAGCACCTAGGCTCTCCCCTTTCTAATTTAACATAGCTACTAGACCTATAACCTAAGCACCTATTGCTAAGATAGTAAAAGAAGCTCTATCTATTACCAGGACAATAATTATTTAGGCTTCTTCCCTAGCTACCTTAAACAAGGAACAATTAAACCTCCTAGACCTTCTTAAAATCTTTAGAGACTACACAGAAAACAATAGGATAAACAAATAAGGCCTCTCTATCCTAGCGTCTTAAGTATTAAACCTTAAAACAGTGTTAAAATTAATTAAAATAAGAGTAAAACTCCTTTAAAAACCTACCCTAGCTACTAAGACTCCTACTATTTAACTTTCTACCTTCCCTACTTTATACGCATCTGCAGCTATAGCTAACTTCCCTAAGAACACAGAATAGTAAACAGTTATAAAGAAGAAGCAACCTACTATTATAAAGAACCCCCTAAGTTTACACTAACTAGTTCTTATACTAGAGTAAGAACTACCCTCTTTTACTCCCCTTAAAATGCGTAACACTTTTAATAAGGCCTTAACAGATAAAGGAGTAAGCCTCCCTGTAATTATTTCTGCTAGCCTAAGCAGAAGGAACAACACTATTCTTACTACAACACCCTCCTTTACAGCAAAATACCTGCTTAAAAACTAAGTAATCTAGCACTTAGTTACTACTAATAAGGAAGCCCTTCTAATAGAACTATAGCATAAAGTAATCCTACACAACATCCCTACGTCTCTAGAAACAAACTAGGACCTAGAGGTGCTTAAGTTAGAAATAACTACCTTTAACAAAGGCCTAATAATAGTAGATAACCTATTCTAGCTAATAAGCTATAAAAGGAGATAAAACTAATAACTAGGATCTGTCTATATAGCGTTTGTAATAGAAAAAGAAGGATAATAAGCTATACAGAATAGACTATACCTACTAGGAGCTAGTATAAGAGTAGAGAAGTTTATTACTATACCTTCTACTACACAATACTAAAAATGTTAGCAAAATGGACACGTAAAGAACAGGGGCCTTAATAGCACTATATGTAAAATATGCGTAGATAAACACTCTACAACACTGTATAAGTATAATATATATAGCACTATAGGTAAAGCCTACGTATACACTATACCTAAGTGTATAAACTATAAAGAAGTCTATATATTAGATAGAACATAATATACAGCCTATAGGGACGTAATAAACATATAAACACATCTAGAATACTAGACAACCTAAGGATTCTATAAGTAAATCTAAATAAGAGTGTATAAGCTATAGAAAGCACCTTATAACTTACAGTAGAACTAGCTATAGACCTTGTCTTAGTATAAGAACTGTAGCTTACCCCTACTTAATAACTACCTTTAGACTACTTAGACACACGCTCTGTAAACTACTCTTCCTTTATACAAATCCTACCCCTACTATAGAACTACAGTATAAGGCCACGCGTTCTAGCCTACGTTCTACGCTTAATAACAGTACAAATCACCCTAGCTGTAGATTTAAACCCTAACTTATACTTTCTAGCTATTACAGTCTAGTAGTATAGGTTAAACTTTACAATTAAATATATATACAACTAAACAAACATATAAGAAATAACAATAGTAGAAAGAAAGATTCTAAATAGCTGCACTCTGCCTAACTTAATCCTACTAGGTAACTTTAACACTAACTACCCTTAGTAGGACCCTACTATAACTACTATAACACTAAAAACTAGTAGTTTTGTTGCCTAGATAGAAGAGTTAAACCTAAAGCTATTAAATAACCCTAGTATAGGCACCTTCTACAGGCTAAACATAAGCAGGGAGAGTGTTCTAGACCTTACCTTTGCTACACATAGGTATAGTGGTAAAAGAGTAGGGGTAGGGTAGGGTAGGGGTACATCACGTGATGTACCCTACCCCTACCTAACCTCTACCCACGCTAATTCTATGCTAAGAGGGTGGGGGTAGGGTAGGGTCCACATGGGGTATGGGTGGGGGTAGGGTAGGGTCTACATAGGGTAGGGGTAGGGGTAGGGTAGGGTCTACATGGGGTACGGGTAGGGGTTGGGTAGGGGTTAGGTAGGGGTTAGGTAGGGGTTAGGTAGGGGTTAGGTAGGGTAGGTGTCAGCGTCCAACTCTTTACCTAAAGCAGTTATTACAAAACCTTGTACTACAAAAATGTAGAGCAAAATAAGTGCTTTTAAACGGTCCATATACCGTGAGATTCCATTTAAAACTAGTAGAGCTACAGCAGTTGTTGTGTAAATCCTAGGTCGTTACTACGTAGGCCTACGTAACAACTGCTCTAGCTCTACCAGTTTTAATTGGAATCTCATGGTATATAGACTTTTTGAAAGCGCTCTCCTTGTTCTATATCTTTCTAGTACAAAATCTCTTAATAGCTGCTTTACTGTAAGAGTTAGAGGTAGGGGTAGAGGTAGGGAAGAGGTAGGCCTAAGTAGGGCCCGTAGGTGTCGGCATCCAACACTTTAACTAAAGCAGTTATTGCAAAACTTGTACTACGAAATTATAGAGCACAACAAGCGCTTTTAAACAGTCTATTTACCGTAAGATTCTAATAGAAACTAGTAGAGCTAGAGCAGTTGTTACGTCGGCCTACGTAGTAACAACCTAGGATTTACACAACAACTGCTGTAACTCTACCAGTGTTAATCGAAATCTCACGGTATATGGACCGTTTGAAAGCGCTCGTTTTGCTCTAAATTTCTGTAGTACAGAGTCTTGCAATAATTGCTTTAGTTAAAGAGTTACACGCCGACACCTACGGGCCCTACTTAGGCCTACCTCTTCCCTTCAGACCCTACCCTAAACCCTACCCTACCCTACCCCTACCCCTAGTCCGTGCGAACCGTACTCTACCCCGACCCTACGCTAGATGTACCCCTACCCTACCTCTACCTAACGTCCGTGTGGACCCTACCCTACCCCTACCCTATGTGGACCCTACCCCTACCCTACCCCTACCCCTACCCTACCCCTACCCCTGGTCCGTGCGGACCGTACCCAACCCCTACCCAACCCTAGGGTACCCCCTACCCTTTTGCTAGCGTACACATAGGCTTACAAACTAGATAGAAGACTAGTAAACCCTAGCAGGTATAGGCTTAGACTACCTAGGCATCCTGTTTATAATTACAACGCCTAAAACACAGCTCTTAAACAACCCTACTCCTTAGTTTAACACCAAGAAGGCAGACTAGGACCTATTTTAGAAGGAGCTAGCAAAGGAGTTAGCAAAAAGCCCTGCTCTTAATACTACCTGCCCTAGACACTCTACTAGCAAAACCCTACCTCTTATCTAAGGAGAGGACAGAGAGCTAGAGAAACAGCTTAAAGCAATAGGGAAGGAGCTTACTACAGTAATAACAAATGCAGCTTAAACTATAATCCTACAAAGCTCTACTAGTGCAAGAAGTAAGCCTTAGTAGAACCTAGACCTAAAAATACTTAGAACAAACATGCTTAGCAAACAACGCCACCTATAGAGAGAACTAGTAACTAGCCCTATAAACACCTACATATAGAAAAGGGACTACCTAATTACTAGAAATAGCTACCTACAAACAGGAAGAGCAGCAAAGCACAGCTACAAGAATTAATTCCTAGAAAAGGAGGATATAAAATTAATCTTTAAAGTAATGTCTTATACTAGGTCTGTTAGTAACTAAAGTATACCTGCTATATAAGGCCCTAGAGGAATAGATAACTCCTTCTAAGGTAAATGCTCTGCACTAAGAGATACTCTTTTCCCTAGCCTACCTACCTCTTAACCTATAGAGTAGAGCACCTACTAGGAAGGCAGCTAGAAATAGCCACCTCTTACTAAAGAAGAGCTACAACACGCCTACTCCTTACAAATCTAAAGTAGCTCCCTAGGACTAGATATAATAAACTAGGAGATTATTACTACAGCATATAAAGCAGAAATAGACATATTCTTCTATGTGTTCTCTACCCTATTTAACTATAGGTACTATCCTTAAATCTAAAAGAGAGTAACAGGAATTATCCTAAAAAAGCTAATTAAACTGGACTACTTAGCCCCTAAAGACTATAGGGTAATTGCTCTTCTAAGCTGCCTAGGTAAAGTAGCTAAAAGACTAGTAGCTAAATAGCTTAGCATACTAGCAGAAACAACTACTCTACTCTACCCTTTATAACTAGGTAGAAGAGTACAAAAATTAGCTATAGACGCTTCTATACTACTACTAAACTAAGTATAAGAATAAAGGAAACTAAAGTACATAACAACTACAGTATTCCTAGACATTAAAGGAGCCTTTAACTACGTCTTACTAGGCTAACTACTTACTATCCTATAACAACTAAAGCTACTGTGCAGCCTAATAACCTAGATCTAATTATTCCTCTCTAGACGCTAACTATAACTGTTCTTTAATAGAGAAATAGAAGAATTTAGTAATATAAACGCTATAATCCTATAAGGAAGCCCTATCTTATCTATTCTGTTCCTAATATATATAAGACCTCTATTTTAGTTAATTACAAACTACTTGCTATCTAACCTAGACAACCTAGCTATTACAGTATTATCTACTAGCCTAAAGAAAAACATACGCCTACTAGAAAAAGATATAGCTAGCCTATTTACAAAAGAATCTAGCTGTGTAATTTAGTTTAACGCGCTAAAAACTAAACTTATCTACTTTACTATAATCTAACATGTAGAAACCTATACTGTTACTCTGCTAGACATGTCTATAATAACCCTAAAAAAGACTGTTAAATAGCTAGGAATCTACCTTAACAACACGCTCTCTTTTAAGGAGCATGCTGCTATAAGGATTAGCTAGGTAAGAAATGCCTTCTATAGAGTATACAGACTAGTAAACAGTAGTAAAGGCCTTATACCTACTACCCTTTAATTAATATACCTAGCCTGTGTTACTAGCATAGCAGACTATAGATGCTAGGTCTTCTAGAAGCAACAAGCTAGAATAGCAAAACAACTACAGGGACTACAGAACCTAGCACTTAGGAAATTCTTAGGCACTTTCTAAACCTTACCTATAATACCCTAAGAGGTAGAGGCAGTACTAGCCCCTCCTACTATAAGGCTAAACTCTGCAATACAAAAGTACGCCTTTAGAGTTAGGAAGCTCCTAAAGAACTACTCTATCTATACTGCTATAACATAGCTAAAGTCTACTCTATAAAACACAGACCTAGACTCTAGTATGGAGCAAAGAGAGGTTAACTATACTAGGCTAAGAATAGGACCTCCTATATAGCTTATGTAAATTACATAGTCTATAGAAAAGGCTATACCTAGTATAAGAGAAGAAAAACTAAAAAACTTCTACTTCTGCCCCTAGAACAAGGCTATAGCATACTAAACTGAAATCTTATAACTACTAAAGAAGATAAAGTAACAGCACATAAAATATAGATGCTATAAAAAGTAGAAAGTAATGTACTAGCTATCTATACAGACGCTTCTTCTATAGAGAAAGGCCTAGGGATAGAAGTAGGAATTACAGTCCTAGACTACAAATAACAGCCTAAGGAATCTATGCTATAAAGTATAATATTAGCAAAGACTAAATTATATATAATAGAGACCTAGAAGGTATAATAAGAGGCTTTAAAATTATAGCTACTATAGCTACTACAGCACAGAACGTCTAATTCTTTACAGATAACTAGGCAGCTATCCTAAGATGAAAGACTTCTTTAAATAAGCCTAGACAGGCTTAGCAAATACGCTGCATTAAGGCAGCTAAACCTATTAAAGATAAAGGAGCTACAATCAGCCTTAAATGGGCCCCTAGCCACTAGGACATTGCAGGGAACAAGAAAGCAGACTCCCTAGCAAAAGAAGTAATAAAAAAGAGGCCTCCCTCTAAGTTAACAAGCATTGCTATAACTAGAATTTAAGTTAAAGCTATTACAACATATAAATAGGAACATAAACTAGACACCTATACAGCTAAAGCAATCCTAAGGAAAATAGACACCTATGCAGCAAAATACTGTCTAGGACTAACAAAAAAGATAAAACTACTAAAAAACACTAAGAGAGAGGTAGTAAGTGCCTACTACTAACTAAAACTAGGATATAGATATAACAAAGCATACCTACATAATATATAGAAGGTAGATAATAATAGATATATCTGCGGCTACGTATAAATAACATAACACCTTCTACTTAGCTGTAGAGAATACAGACATATAAGGAAAATAAGGTAAGACAGCCTATAAGAACAAAGGCTTTTAATAAGACTACTACTATACACAACCTAAGGAATTCTAGCTACTCTAGCTTTTATTTTAGACATAAGAGTAGGTACCTGTAAGTGGTACCTACAACAAACATTAGACACTTAAAAACCTCTGTTAATTCCCTAGAGCATAGGCTCTTACTAGAGGACTTTAAATACACATTTACTATACCCTTTTACAAACACGCTCCTTAAATTACTAGACTAGCTTAACTGCTCTCGTCTTATATAGTCTTAGACTTATACAGAACGTTTAACTTATTAATTAATTAATTAATTAATTAATAGAATCTAGTATACTGTAGTACCTAATTACATAGTCTAAGAATACTTAAGCTAGTTACTCTACAGTATAATTGTAACAAAAAGGTATTATCTTAGCGTGCTTAGTAAATCTGTCTACTATAACAGAAATTAAGTTATAGGTATATCCTATAATAGAGTCCTTAGAGACAGGTAGCTGTATAACAAAATCTATAGTGATATTTATCTATAGCGCTGTTAGTAGCTTAATAGCCTATATCTCTCTATATTTTGTACATGTACTATACTTATTTTATTAATAATTAATATAGTACTTAATGTATTTAGTAACCTAATCTTTTATATTCTTAAACCTATAACGTACTCCACAGGTGAGCGGATTAAACAGGTAAGCGGATCACTCTGCCAAGACCACACCAAACCTCCACCTTACCACGCAATGCCTCAACAACAACATTAATCTACGCCCTTAAGAGAAGCTGTAATACAGCTTGCGCTCTAGGCAATTAAACAAGACGCAACACTTACCTTATAACGCGCTGCAGCTATATATAACACGCCTTACAGCATACTACACGCTTAATACACAGAACAACCTACACAAGCTAATTATACGCCAGTTTAACAGATTATAGACCAGACTAAGGAGGACGTGATTGCTAAGTATATCCTTAAGCTAGATAAATAAGGATTTGCCTCTTAGCTGGCTGCTGTAGCTGATATAGCTAATTCTTTGCGTGCTAAGTATAATATAGGCTATATTAGCATAAACTGGCCTAACACGTTTATTAAGCGCCGCCCTAACCTTAAAGTAAGGTTTAATCGCAAGTACAACTACAAGAGAGCCCTCTGTAAGAATCTAGAGATTATTAGGGGCTGGTTTAGGCTTGTAGCAAATGTTAAAGCTAAGTATAGCATCTAGAACAATAACACATACAACTTTAATAAGACAGGCTTTATAATAGGCCAGATATTAACAGGAGCAGTTATTACAGGCTTAGAGCGTTAAGGACGGCTAAAGGTAGTATAGTAGGGCAATTAAGAGTAGACAACAGTTATACAGGGCATTAATAGCATAGGGTAGGCTATTCTACCCTTTATTATCTTTAAAGGCCGCAACCACCTCTCTGCCTGGTACAAAGAGGACAATCTGCCCCATGACTGGGTTATTAGAGTCTCTAAGAACGGATGGACTACTAACAAGCTTGGTCTGGACTAGTTAAAGCACTTTAATGCCTATGTAAAGACGCGCACCTAAGGAGTACACTAGCTGCTGCTTATTAACAGCCACAAGAGCTACAACTCCCTTAACTTCTAATAATACTGTAAGGAAGCAAAGATTGTTACACTATGTATGCCTCTACACTTATCTTACCTCTTATAACTACTAGATATAGGTTATTTTACCCCTCTAAAGAAGGTATATAGGCGCTAAGCTAAGAATCTTATATATAACTATATTACTTATATTACTAAAACTAAGTTCCTACTATACTTTATAGACGCCTATAAGGAGACATTTACTTCTAGTAATATCTAAAAAGGCTTCTAAGGCGCTGGAATAGTCCCCCTTAACCTAGAACGGGTTATAATGGGTCTTAATGTCCGCCTACGTACCCTACCGCTACCTACTGTAGAAGATGAGCCCTAGCAGTCCCAAACCCCAAGCACTACCCTGCAATTAGGGTCGCAATTAACGCTAGTTTAAGAGAGGATTTAAAGGCATGCAAGCAGCTTACTAACTTTAATAGTTAAGGCCTTTAAAAAGCTTGCTAAAGGCGCAGCTATAGTAGCGCACAAGCTAGTGTTAGCTTAAAGGGAGATTACTAGGCTTTAAGCAGTAAATAAGGCTGCTACGCGACGTAAATCGCATAAAAGAAAGCAATTACAGCAGGAGGAAGTCCTAACAGCTAAGGAAGGCCTTTAATTAACTACTCTAACTAAGTTTGGGGCGTGTGGTGATAGTAAGAAGGCAAAGAAGCAAGTGCGTGCTAAAGGAGGGGAAGTAACCTAAAGACGCTGTACAAACTGCTATAATGTTAGACATAACTTACGTATATATAAGAAGGCTGTAGAAGATGTTTCTAAATAATATTATATACTACACTACTGTATATAAGGCTAAAGTGGGCTAATATAAGCTATAATAGGGTAGAGATTTGGTGTGGTCTTGGCAGAGTGATCCGCTCACCTGTTTAATCCGCTCACCCGTAGAGTACGTTAGTGTCTTTTAGTAAGCTTAAATATATATATAATTCTAAAGTGTCTGTATAGTAGGTTGTTATAATAACTAGTTATAATTTCTACTTTTTGTTTCTCTAGTACTTGCAATAGGATGCGCTGTTTCTGCTAAACTTACATTATGTTGTTAAGCTACTGCAATAGTCTTAAGGATCTATCCTTATTAATTCTAAGTATAGTGTGCTTATTATTTAGTTTTATTCCTGTTAGGTTGTGTTGTTAATTAAGTGTATTAGCTCTACTATTGTCTTTTTCTAGGGTATAACGTACTCCACGGGTAAGCGGATCAAACGGGTAAGCGGATTACTCTGCTAAGACCACACTAAACCTCCACCTTACCACGCAATGCCTCAACAACAACATCAATCTACGCCCTTAAGAGAAGCTGCAATACAGCTTGCGCTCTAGGTAATTAAATAAGACGTAACGCTTACCCTATAACGCGCTGCAGCTATATATAACGCGCCTTACAGCACACTACACGCTTAATACATAGAACGACCTACACAAGCTAATTGTACGCTAGTTTAACAGATTATAGACCAGACTAAGAAGGACGTAATTACTAAGTACATCCTTAAGCTAGATGCACAAGGATTTGCCCCTTAGCTAGCTGCTGTAGCTAATATAGCTAATTCTTTGCGTACTAAGCGTAATATAGGCTATGTTAGCATAAACTAGCCTAACACGTTTGTTAAGCGCTGCCCTAACCTTAAAGTAAGGTTTAATTGCAAGTACAACTACAAGAGAGCCCTCTGTAAGGATCTAGAGATTATTAGGGGCTAGTTTAGGCTTGTAGCGAATGTTAAAGCTAAGTATAGCATCTAGGACAATAACACGTACAACTTTAATAAGATAGGCTTTATAATAGGCTAGATATTAACAGAAGCAGTTATTATAGGCTTACAGCGTTAAGGACAGCTAAAGGCAGGGTAGTAGGGTAATTAAGAGTGGACAATAGTTATATAGGGTATTAATGGCATAGAGTAGGCTATTCTACCCTTTATTATCTTTAAAGGCTGTAACCACCTCTCTGCCTAGTACAAAGAGGACAATCTGCCCTATAACTGGGTTATTAGAGTCTCTAAGAACAGATGGACTACTAACAAGCTTAGTCTAGACTAGTTAAAGCACTTTAATGCCTATATAAAGACGCGCACCTAAGAAGTATACTAGCTGCTCCTTATTAACAGCTATAAGAGCTATAACTCCCTTAACTTCTAACAATACTATAAGGAAGTAAAGATTGTTACACTATATATGCCTCTACACTTATCTTACCTCTTACAACTACTAGATGTAGGTTGTTTTGCCCCTCTAAAGAAGGTATATAGGCGCTAAGCTAAGAATCTTATACATAACTACATTACTTATATTACTAAAACTAAGTTCCTACTATACTTTATAGACGCCTATAAGGAGACATTTACTTCTAGTAATATCTAAGAAGGCTTCTAAGGCGCTAGAATAGTCCCCCTTAACCCAGAACGGGTTATAATAGGTCTTAATGTCTGCCTACGTACCCTACCGCTACCTACTATAGAAGATAAGCCCTAGCAGTCCCAAACCCTAAGCACTACCCTGCAATTAGGGTCGCAATTAACACTAGTTTAAGAGAGGATTTAAAGGCATGCAAGCAGCTTACTAACTTTAATAGTTAAGGCCTTTAAAAAGCTTACTAAAGGCGTAGCTATAGTAGCGTATAAGCTAGTGTTGGCTTAAAGAGAGATTACTAGGCTTTAAGCAGCAAATAAGGCTGCTACGCGACGTAAATCGCATAAAAGAAAGCAATTACAGCAGAAGAGAGTCCTAACAGCTAAGGAAGGCCTTTAATTAACTACTCTAACTAAGTTTAGGGCGCGTGGTGATGGTAAGAAGGCAAAGAAGTAAGTGCGCGCTAAAGGAGGGGAAGTAACCTAAAGACGCTGTATAAAGTGCTACAACGTTAGACATAACTTGCGTACATATAAGAAGGCTGTAGAAGATGTTTCTAAATAATAATATGTACTGCACTACTATATATAAGGCTAAAGTAGGCTAATATAAGCTATAATAGGGTAGAAATTTAGTGTAGTCTTAGCAGAGTAATCCGCTTACCCGTTTAATCCGCTTACCTGTAGAGTACGTTATAATATCTTAAACTTATATCTTCCTAGTAATTCTAAATATCTAACTTATCTTCTGTTAAGAACCTTAGTTGTTATAAAATAAACTAGGTTCTTAGAGTCTGTATATATAGTAATGTCTAAGCAGCTTTCTATATAGGTTCTCTAATATTTTAGGGCTATTATATTTTCTATAAGCTCTTTATTATATATATTATAGTTGTCTTCTAGTCCTATAAACTTTTATAAGTAGTAGGTAATTAGGTGCTATAAGCTATCTTGTTCTTACATTACAGAAGCTTCTAATACTAGATCTAAGGTATTAGTTTTAATTTAAAGTAGTTTTCTACTTTTAAATATAATTATTATAGGTAGTTCTATACATACCTACTTAAGTAACTAAAAGAAGTCTTCTTATACCTGTTCCTATCTAAATAGAACATCCTTCTAAGTTAGCTTAGTAAGCAGTAGTGCTTTTATAGAGTAGTCCTTAATAATGCGTTAGTTAAAGTTAACAAAGCTAAGGAATTCTTAGATATCCTTAACTGTTTTTAGTGTTAGCTAATCCTTTATAACCTAAATCTTCTTTAGGCTTATTTTTACTCTATATCTTCCTATAATATAGCTAAGAAATTCTACTTCTTCCTTATACTATTCGCACTTCTCTAGCTTTAAGCAGAGGTCTGCTCTTCCTAGGCAGTCTAACACTTTCTTAATGTAGGTTAGGTGTTCTTCTAGGGTCTTACTATACACTAGGATATTATTAAGGTATACTACTATTATTCTGTCTAGGTAAACTCTTAATATGTTGTTAATTAGAGCTTAGCACGTAGCTAGTGCATTAGTTAGCCTAAATAGCATAACTAGGTACTTATAATAACTATAACAGGTTCTAATACTATCTTCTATCTCTTACCTTTCTTTATGCGTATAAGGTTATACACTCTATATAAGTAAAGTGTAGTAAAGTATTATACTCTACTAAGTCTATCTTTTAACTCCTTTATATTTAGTAGTATGTATTAATTCTTAATTATAATATTGTTAAGCTTTTAGTAGTTAACATTAAGGCATAGCAAGCTGTTTACTTAGCTATAAAGGTAATAGAGAATCCTGCTAGGGATTCTAATTCTCTAATAAATCCTTTCTTAAGGTTCTCCCTAATGTACTTGCGTAGTGTTACGAGTATTCTCCCTACGCTAGGAGATACCTCAGCTAGGTCCTAGGCCAAGCCTAGGGACCTACCGGCCACACACGTATATAATATTCACAGACCTTAAGACTTATCTATTAAGGATTTGTCTAATTGTGCCGGTGCACACGGTAACTTCCTTAGTAAGAACTAGGATGCTTAGCTAGTGTACGTAATCTGGCCGGCAGAGGGGTATAAGAGACCTTAACAGGAACTGTTAAGGCAGGACACCTACGACAACAACTAGAAACACTTACCTATAGAATTTAACTACCGTATCACCTATCTCTTTAACCCTTAACAATAATAATAATAAGTATCCTCCCTAATGTGCCTGCTAACAGGATGCTTTAATACTTATACTAGAACAAAATAGTAACCTAACTAGAGGGCACAGTATAGCAGGTAATATTAAAATTCTGCTACTCTAAAGGCTAGGGTATAGTTTAGGAATTATCCTGTTAACTCTAGACTAGGACGTTATTATCTAAATATCTGCCACTCTAAAGGCTAGGGCACAGCCTAGGAATTATCCTGTTAATTCTAGACTAGGACGTTATTATCTGAATATCTGCCACTCTAAAGGCTAGGGCACGGCCTAGGAATTATCCTGTTAATTCTGGACTAGGACGTTACTATCAGACCTATTATTTAGAAAACAAGAAAAACCAGCTTAAAACGAGGCAGGCATCTAGTTAACCTAGAAAAGCCTTAGTAAAAGGACTATTTTAGTCTAATTTCTAATGCTTATTATATATATTATCCGCACAGTTCCACTTAGCCCTATTCCTTAGGACTTAGGACAAGAGGAACATAAAAGACAGGGACTAAGCTGCTCTAACAGACAGAGCAATTAAGATTACTTTAATTATAAAAAATAATATAACAGACTACTAAGGATTAATGTACACTACTATAGATAACCCTTTAGACTCTATAGAGACACTGTCTTTCCTAATAGGAAATAGCTGTTAGGTTGTTGTTCTAATAAAGGGAAGGTCTATCTAACTATTTTTAATAGAAAGGAGGTTATAGAGTTCCTTAATAACTATAACTACATAGTAGAAAATAGAGGGTTAAGTAATAAGCAGAAGGTTAGGGTCCTCTCTAACTACTGCTATAATTACTGTAGGAGGTTTATTAAACGCCTAAAACTATACGCTTTAGATAATTAGGTTACGCTTTAGATCGCTATAAAGGATTACTAGAACAACTAGGACACTGCTTAACGTATAGGCAATTAAGCGTTCCTTAAAGCCTATGTTAAAGAAACCTCTTAAGCCTTCCCTAGACTATTACACTACTATACTAACTTTATAGTATATAGTAATATATATTAGAAGAATAATTAAATTCTAACCTCTAAGGAAGGATACTACTTCTTCTTAGGACTGCTAAAGGTTAATAAAGACCTTATTCTCTTTAATATATAAAACAGGCTAGATATAAAGGATTAATCTTTATTTATACTTAATAATATCTATAATTTTATAATAAGGGTGTATAAGCAGCGCTAAGGCTTAAAAACATGAGCGCTTAGAAGGCATAATAAATATACTAAAGAAACCCAGCGCCTTATAAACAGCACTAATGAGCTAATTAATGCTAAGTCTATTATTACCTAGGCTAAGGATTAACTGGCTAGTTAGGGTAGTAAGAGCAAAACACCCCTACCTCCTAGTGTTAATAAAGACGTTAAAGAGCTTGTCTAGGCAATAAGCAGATAGAAGCTATCCCTAGCAGAAGTTAGCACCCTTATAAACTCTAACAATTAGATAAGAGAGATCCTTTAGTCTCCTACTAATTACGCTTACTTTATTTTTTAAGCAACTAGAGCTAGTGCTACCTAGAAAAGGAACAATAGCTCTTACATTACTAACGCACCTAGGAACGTTAACCTAAGATAAGGAGTAAACTACTCCTAAGGAAGAGAGTACAGTAACTCTTATAACATATATAGAGAGCTAAACTACTAAGCCTATAAGTATAAATTATACAGAGCACTTACCTGTATAGGGTAGTGTAGTTTTTAACTTAACTAAGATAGTTAACGCAGATACTACTTTAGTCCTACTTACTATTAAATTAAACCTATCTAAGGATCTGTCCTACCTACTTATTAACTTAATTAGTTAAAACAGGGGATTTAAGAGTACTTTAAAGTTTTACAAGATGTCTTAGACTAGCTAGCCTCTATAGTTAAGCCTAATCTATTTAAAGGTGTAGACTCTAGGCCTAGAGGGGTAATATATAGATCTAGGCCAGGCCTAGATATATAGGGAAAGATTATTAGAAGTGTTAGCGCACTAACTATAATAGATAATTACAAGCTAGACTATAAGTTATTGCACTCTTATTAGAACTTCTAAATCCTTAATAATAACTATTACAAAGTTTATAGCCTTTATGATATTAATAACAGGGATATTATACTAGGGGAATATAACGTTAAAGATAGCTCCTTCTTAAACGAAGTAACTAGGTTAGATAAGGCACGCGACCGCTAAGTTAATACTGTCCTAGAAAGAGCTTAGAGAGCTGCGGTTAGGAAAGAAAGACCTTTAACGTTTTAATAAGCTATAGTTAAGCAAGCATATAATAATACTAGAGATAAGTTAGCAGTAGATATTAAAGACTTGTTAGGGTTAAGCCCTTTGCTAATAGAGAATAAGTAAATAATACCTTTTGCTAGTTAACCTTACAGTTAGCTGTATGCTATTATTAAACTACTATTATAAGAGAGGGTATTAGAAACTATTCTACTATTAAATTAGCAAAAGAGGAAGTTTTTAATAACTGGCTTAGACAATGGAATAGCTAACCTACTTAAAATATCTAAAAACAAGATTCTAACTGCAATTCTTTGTTAAGAAGTACAAGGGATTACTGTTAGAGACTTAGTCTCTTAGGGTTATATCTAAGCAATGTTCCAGAAGCTTATAAAAGAGTTAGACTCTAACCTAATAGTTAGCAGGAGCGTTAACGTAGCAATCCTAGGGGCTAAAGGTTCTAACTAATTAGGAGTTAACAGGTCTTACTAGTTAAATGCTAATTAGCTAGAAATTATAAGGGTCTGCACTAGCGCTAAGTTTAGCGAAAATTACCCTGCAATTAAGAACAGTAGGGCTTAATGCTTTAATGTTAGGTTAGAGAGGAATGCTTATAGGAGCTACTAAGTAGAAGCATACAGTAATACGTAGAACAATAAAGATTCTCTAAATAAGCTAGCGAAAACTATAGAAACTACTAGGTTAGAGAAGCTAGTGCACTAAGATTTACTAATATGCTTGGCTTATATTAGGTTACATGTGGTTAGCTACTTAATTAACACTAGAGCTTAGATAAATTTAATAAGGTTTAGTGCTTCTTAAGCGCTAGGAATAGTGTATAAAGAAATAACACACCTAATAGGAAAAGAGTAGGGCGTTATTACAGCTAATAGTAGTATAGATCTATTTGTTAGAACGTTGTAGAATGTTCTAGTCTAGATTAGAGAAGTTACAACCTTAACGCACTTTAGGCCTATAAGGAACCTAATAAGATTAGTTATCCTTAGAACGCTATAGTGCTTATTAGTAAGACTAGCTAAATAATATAATGTTTTTAGAAGAACTATATACTGCATTATGTCTAATAATAGTAGGAGGAACGCTACCTTTATTATATTAGACCTATCTCCGTACTACTCTACCCTAGTTAAGCATAACTAGGATAAGGGAAAAGTTAGGGGAACTTCTTAATTAGGCTAGGATGTTCTAATACTAGTAAAGACCTAATAACACTAAAGTTCTGTTACTTAGCAGAAGTAAACTACTACTTCCTACGTACAACTATAGATTTAGGAATTATAAAAGGCCTAAGTAGTTTTATCTTTACACAGAACAATACTAGCAGCCTCTAATAGATCTCTAAGGGAGGGGACCCTAGGCAGGTACATGCAGATAAGGACTTGCTTATCTTACTGTCCTAAATAAACTTATAATTATTAAGGATAAGAGGTTAGCATAATATAGTTAAAAACTAAGAAGTTAACACACTCTATAAATAAGTAGGGGTAAAGGTTTAACCTGTTAATAATCTATAACCTAATAAACCTATAGAACTTAGTTAGGAAGACTAGAAAAGAGTTACATATAAACAACAGCAGCTAATACTTAGTTTAAGGCTACACAATATTAGGCCTTTTAATTACTTATTTAAAAGGCAATATGCCCTATTCCTAAGAGGAAAAAGGCTTACTCCCTAGAGAATAAAAGATTAGAAGTTTAGCAATACTCTATTCCTAGCAGAGATAGCACTCTTTAAGGAAATGATCCTAAACAGAGAAGTAGCTATAGCTTTTACTTTTTCTAAATCTAGGCACATTTAGAAGGAGGTTTCTCTTCTATACTAGATTAGGACAATCCTATACAAAGCTTAGCAGGTTAAGACCTTCCCTATTATAAGAAGTCTAGAAGGGGAACTTATTAAGATATTAAACAAAAGACTAGAATAAGGAACACTTAAGCAATGCGACAGCTAATATAGAAACATATAGTATTTAGTGTCTAAGAAAGATAGTAGATTCTAGTTTATTAACAATGCTTAATATATAAACAGGGTCTCTGTTTAAGATATAGGAACCCCTCTAACTACAGATACATTCTCTAAGAGGTTTACTAGCTATAAGATTATATTACTTATAGACTTCTTCTCTAGTTATAACTAGATAATACTATATAAAGATAGCAGAGACATAACAGTAGTTATAACGCTAATTAGCCTTTTATAATTATGTACCCTAGATTAAGGGGCTACTAACTTAGTAGCTGTCTTCTAAAGAATTATAACAAAGATTCTTAAGGATCACTAGCTAGATACACTTCCTTTCCTTAATAACATTACTAGCAGTAGCCTAAAGACAGATTATAATAGTAATGAGGCTTTACCTAGTATTAGGCGATATATGCTTAAGCACATCTAGTAACTAGATAGGGTTCTTACAGACGTAGAAAGAGCTAAGGGAACAGTGTTAGGACTTAAATGCTACTAGGGACATAATTAATTAGGGGTAGTTAGCTATAAAGTTTTAGCAGAAGGACGATATCTAGCACAAAAGAAAGTTAACAAAATTGCAAATTAGCTAGAGTGTTAGAACCTAAAGGAGGTCTAGATGTTTATAGGAATTGTAGTTTACTACTATATCTAGATACCCTTATTTGCCTTAAAAGTAAAGCTACTATTCTAGTTATTAAATAATGACGTAGTATAGCGATAGGGCAATGTAGAATAGAGCTTAATGTTACTCCTAAAAGAGCACATTATTAACGCACCTGCGCTTATAACAATATCTTACAAAAATCCTAGTTTAGTGTTTCTCTTAGTTAATGCAAGTAATAAAGGCGCAGGAGCATGCCTTAAACAAATAGGCCTAGACAGAAAATAACACCTATGCAGATTTAAAAGCACTGTCTAGTCTAAGGCAGAAAGCAGGTAGCACTTAATAAAGCTTAAATGCAAGGCAGTTATTTAGGTACTTAAGAAGTTTAGGATGTAGCTATATAGTATACACTTTATTATTAAGACTAACACTTAAATATTAATTACCTAGCTAAATAGGTTGTTATTAGACCTTCTAGGCTTAGTTATAAACAGGTGGCTTGCTGTAATTCTACTCTAGGACTTTAAAATACGCTATATAGTAGGAAAGAAGAATATAGTTACAGATGTACTATTAAGATACCTAAAGCTAGAGGGGTAGGAGAACCTAGACAAACCTAAATCTAACGTTAAAGAGTTTGTTAAAAACCTAATAGCAAACGTGGAGTTAGGTAACTAGGTTAACACAAGGACTACCTAGATTCTAAGACAGGAATACTCCTAGGAATTAGAGGACATTGCTGTTTTTCTACACTCCCTAAAGACCCTAGTTAGGTTAAGCAGGAAAGAGTGTAGGGCTTAGAAGAAGAGAGCTATAAACTTCTTTAAGAGGGACAGCTACTTATTCTAAAAGAATATTAAGGGATATTGCTATTAGGCGTGTAGTTAATAATGTAGATATCTAAACTGCAGTTATATAGGATATCTACTAAACTATTAGTTATAGGGGTATAAACGCAGTGTTCTCTATAGTATCTTAATAATACTACTAGCTTAACATATATAGGAGTGTTAAGAGAAAAATCTCTACGTATAAGAAGTGCTAACTTAGAGTAACTAAGATTATAAAGGATATGCTAACTAGTACCTACTTCTATACACTATAGGAGTTAGTTACTATTAACGTTATGCACATGCTAATAAGCAGAGGCTTCTAGTACCTAGTTGCAGCTAGAGAATACTTAAGTAGGTAGATAGAGGCAAGGGCGCTTTATAATAATAAGTTATTAGTAGTAGTAAAGTTCCTATATAAAGACATTGTATGTAGGTAGAGCACTATAAGAAGACTTATAGTTAACAGCAGACTAGACTTTACTAAAGTAGTTAAGAGGCTTACTTTAATCTATAGGATTAAGAGGGTATAGGCATCTGTATATAACCCTTAAGTAATAGGAAAAGTAGAGGGTAGATATAAACCTATTATTAACGCACTTATAAAGCTTAAGGGGTTATAGGTAGACAACCTCCTAATAGTACTGTTAGCTAACAAGATCTCTATATAATCTATAGGATACTTAGTATATTAACTTATTACTAGCTAGAACCTAGTTCTTCTAATTAAACTGTTACTACTAATATAGTAAACACTACTATTCTAGAAGGTTAAGAACAGGGCTTAACTACTTGCAATTAGGGCTATATAGTTAGATCTCTAGGATTAGTTCCTAAAAGATGTAGTTAGCACAACTAATTAACTAAGAGCGTTAAAAAAGGAATATTAGGATAATAACAACAAAGTTCAGCATAAGCAGATTAACCCTAGAGACCTAGTTCTACTGTAGGACTTAGTAGGACAAATTAACATGTCTAGGGATAAGAAGTTAAGAAAGAAGTAGCTTAGGCCATACTAAGTGTTACTTAAGAGAACGCAGCTAGATAGGGGCACCTATTTACTTAAAGACCTTAATAGAACTAGCATGCTATATATAGTACTAGGGTAGAAAATAAAGAAGTTCTATAAGCGTTTACTAGAGGATATTTAGTTAGAAGAGAGGGGACTTATAAAAGTATAGAGAGAAGATACCTAGAATTAAAACTATAAGAACATGTTTCTACAGAGTAGACAAAACAAGGCTGCTAAGAATTTAAGTACCCCTATCCTAGCAGGTAAGGGTAGAACACCTACTAGTTGTAATTTACTAAGTATTAAAATCCACCCTAAACCTCTTATATAGTATAAAAGACTATAATATAAAATATATAATAACTTATCTAATTTAGACTCTGATAATAAGGAATAGTAGTGTAGTCTATAGGACGGACTGCTAAAGATAGAGGGGTAACATCCTAACTACTAAAGCTACAAGCTAATTAGCAGTTGCTAGGTCTTACTAGTTAACTCCTAATTAGCTAAAACTTAACGCTAGCAAAAACAACTTAGCTTAGGCACTTACTAAGTACAGAGAAAGGTGTAAGCTAACAGCTTATAACTAAAACAACTGTTTATAAATAATTAACAATTATAGTAAGTAAAAGTAAGTAAGTAAAACTATAAATAGTAAGTAAAAAACATAAATAGTAAGTAAAAGCATAGAAGAAAAGCGGGCCTACAGCTGCCTAGGACACTATTAAAGCAGCGCCACCCTGTTACTTCTAACTCTCTCCCTTATAATATTAGCTTATAACTTCTTTATATCTACTTAACTATATATAAAGTTTATAATATTACAGTAAAGGGCAATTGCATGGAAAGAGCTAGAACTAGAAGAAGAGGTAGTATGGTGGTTATTAGTCTTAAAGGCTATTAAGAGTAAGGACATTACTAAGGTTGCTAATATCCTAATGCTATACATAGAGGGGTCTACAGTTAGCTAGTTTATAATAGAGATTACTTAAGGAGAGCTACAGGCGTAAAGGGAAAGGCTTAACTTCTAGATAAGTGCAGTAGTTACTAAGTTTAATAAATTAGCAGCTATAATACACTTAATATTAGACATTATCTAGTAAACCCTAAACCTAGTTGCACAATATAGAGGTAACGTATTTAACAGGTAAGTCGGCTACACGGGCGAGTCGGCCACTCTGCCAAGACCACACCAACATTCTACCCTATTATGGCTTACATTAGCCCACATTGGCATTGTTTTTGTAGTACAGTATATAATATTATTTAGTAACACCTTCTTTAGGCTTTTTATACGTGCACAAGTTATGCCCTATGTTGTGGCACTTTTTACAGCGTCTTTAGGTTGCCTTACCTCCTTTAACACGTACTTGCTTCCTTACCTTCTTACTATTACTACGCGCCCTAAACTTAGTTAGAGTAGTTAATTAAAGGCCTTCCTTAGCTGTTAGGACTCCCTCCTGCTATAACTACTTTCTTTTATGCGATTTACGTTACGTTACAGCCTTATTTACTGCTTAAAGCCTAGTAATCTCCCTTTAAGCCAACACCAGCTTATGCGCTACTATAGCTGCGCCTTTAGTAAGCTTTTTAAAGGCCTTAACTATTAAAGTTAGTAAGCTACTTACATGCCTATAAATCCTCTCTTAAACCAGCATTAATTACGACCCTAATTGCAGGGTAGTGCTTAGGGTTTAGGACTGCTAGGGCTCATCTTCTACAGTAGGTAGCGGTAGGGTACGTAGGCGGACATCAAGACCTATTATAACCCGTTCTAGGTTAAGGGGGACTATTCTAGCGCCTTAGAAGCCTCCTTAGATATTGCTAGAAGTAAATGTCTCCTTATAGGCGTCTATAAAGTATAGTAGGAACTTAGTTTTAGTAATATAAGTAATGTAGTTATATATAAGATTCTTAGCTTAGCGCCTATATACCTTCTTTAGAGGGGTAAAATAACGTATATCTAGTAGTTATAAGAGGTGAAATAAGTATAGAGACATATATAGTGTAATAATGTTTACTTCCTTACAGTATTGTTAGAAGTTAAGGGAGTTATAGCTCTTGTGGCTATTAATAAGGAGCAGCTAGTACACTCCTTAGGTGCGCGTCTTTGTATAGGCATTAAAGTGCTTTAACTAGTCTAGACCAAGCTTATTAGTAGTCTATCTGTTCTTAGAGACTCTAATAACCCAGTTATAGGGCAGGTTGTCCTCTTTATACTAGGCAGAGAGGTAGTTGCAGCCTTTAAAGATAATAAAGGGTAGAATAGCCTACCCTGTGCCATTAATGCCCTGTATAACCGTTGTCTACTCTTAATTACCCTACTGCACTGCCTTTAGCCGTCCTTAACGCTCTAAACCTGTAATAACTACTTCTGCAGATATCTAGCCTATTATAAAGCCTGTCTTATTAAAGTTATATATATTATTATCCTAGATGCTATACTTAGCTTTAACATTTGCTATAAGCCTAAACCAGCCTTATATAATCTCTAGATCCTTATAGAGGGGTCTCTTATAGTTGTACTTACAATTAAACTTTACTTTAAGGTTAGGGCAGCGCTTAATAAATATATTAGGCTAGTTTATGCTAACATGGCCTATATTATGCTTAGTACGCAAAGAATTACCTATATTAGCTACAGCAGCTAGCTAAGGGGCAAATCCTTGTGCATCTAGCTTAAGAATGTACTTAGTAATCACATCCTCTTTAGTTTAATCTATATTCTGTTAACTTAGCGTATAATTAGCTTGTGTAGGTTGTCCTGTGTATTAATTACGTAGTGTGCTGTAAGGCGCGTTGTATATAGCTGCAGCGCGTTATATAGTAAGGTTCGCGTCTTATTTAAGTACCTAGAGCGCAAGCTGTATTGCAGCCTCTTTTAAGGGCGTAGGTTTATATTGTTATTAAGTCATCGCGTTATAAGGTAGAATGTTGGTGTAGTCTTAGCAGAGTGGCCGACTCGCCTATGTAGCCGACTTACCCGTTAAATACGTTATAAGTAACTTTAATAGTTAATACCTAGCAATCTAATCTGCAACAGACTATAACTAGAAGAAGATAATAGAAATAGTATAAGCTATAAAGTACATCTGCAAAAATAAGAATAGTAAAAATATTCTAGTAAATATAGTAATACTATACTGCCTATAGTCTGCTATAGAGTATATAACACTTAACTTAATTATATACTATATCTACTAAGTAGACGCTAACAACCTTACTAAGTTTATTAACTTAGCAATTTACTAACGCCTATCTATACTATAAAAGAGAAGGGACAAGTTCTGTAACTTAAGTAACTAGAACACAGTCTACTAAGCCCTTACTATGCTCTAGCAGGATATAATAAACTTTGTTACGCACCTAAACAATAAGACCTACCTACTTATAGTAAAAGTAAAAGTACTAGGTAAAGGCGTACTAAAGCTAAAAGCAACAGAGTAGGACGTGTGCCTAACTAGGGACCTAAGTTTAAAAACATACTAATAGTAGATACAGGCACTTACACTGTAGAAGACCTAATTACTAGCACTTATCTTTAACCTAAAAGGTGTTAGGACACCCTACTTGCTGAAAGAAAGGATTACTTAGGAGTAGGTAGTATTAAATACTATAACGTTTAGCTCTAAGAACTTCCTTACACTAATATAAGCAGCGCTAGAGTACATTCTTAACAGAGTTTAGACACTAGCCTCTTTAGCATTACTATCTAGGTTACAGTTACTTACTAAGCTAGGGACAAGCATAAGGACTGCAGGCTAATTAAGTAGTTCCCTAGAAGAATTATCCCTTACTCTAATAAGGCTATAGACTAATACAAAGCTATTCCTAACAGGTAACAAATTCCCTAAGGGTGTTATTAAAAGTATTAAACAAGAACACTAAAGGGACCTATTGTCTACAACACCTAACAACCTTAACTAGATAGCCTTTAAGTTAGGTGTTAATAAAACAGGAAAGCAGCGCTGCACAATAGATGCAATTTAGAAGCACTAACAGTCTAAAGGAACGCAATTCAGCTCTGTTACTTTAGTGCTAGAGGACTATTAAACTATGGAATAATTGTTAATTAGGCTATTAGAATTTAGATTATTATAAGACGTTATAAGCCCTAAAGTTAACTACCTATTAATATTAGACGTTTAGTCTATGCAGGAAGACGCAGAGATTAGTAAAGATATAATAAATAATATCTAGAATAGCACTAAGTGTAAATATACTAATAGCTAATCTGCCTTTATTCTACTCTGCATAAAGATTAGCTAGAAGCTTCTTAAGGATCTAGAGCGTGTAAAGCTCCTAGATGCATAGGTCTAAGAGTGCTGTAAGGGAGGAGAAACTTAAAAGAAGGAAGGTGCTAGTAGAAGAACAATTACCTACTATATAGTTAACCTGTTATAAGTTTACTTTTCTTATTCCTAGTACACTGCTAGTAAACTTAGCTTACTAGTCTACACTCTTAACACTACTATAATATCTAACCTGCTTATACTAATACATAAGAATAAGACTAGCTAGAGAAAGTAGAGGAGCAACCTAAAAACTAGGATCCTGTTTTAAGAGCAGCTCTATACACTAAACACAATAGATAGTCTATAGTCGTATTAATTCTACCTAGTTCCTATAGTACTTAACCTTAACTAGGACAACTTTATCTCTAGGTATCTATCTTAATATTTTTAAGCTAAGGCAGACAGTCTAAACTAGAAAGGCACTATTGTAGTCTCTTTGTTTGCCTCTATATTTTAAAATAATCTAGAACTCTAGAAAATAGTAGATAAATACTTTAATATATATAACTATTATACTTGTATAAAGTATAGTAAAAGCAACCTAGGGTAGTGTAGAATTCTATACTACTCTGTTATCTAATAGCTAGTAAGGGGTAATCTGCAGTACTAGCTTTACTATACAGTACTCTGTTAACAAACTAACTTAATCTCCTACCTATACTACACTAAGTACACTAAGCCTAGAGATTAGACGTTCTTTAAGTATATAGATTGCAACCTCTATAACACTATAGAGTTAGGTAGAGGAATAGACATAATATAGGGCTTAGTATCCTTTAACAATAAAGATACAGATAACTATACTATTACTCTAGAAGGCTTCTATAATTTAGTTCTAGAATACTTAGCTTAGAGGAAAGATAATAGAATTAAACAACGTAATAGTTATATTAAAGGGTAGGTAGATATAGTTAACTACCCTAAGTTAGTATAAGACGCAGTAGGTGCTAAGTAGAAGAAGTATCCTTATAAGTATAGGGACGTTAGGATCTTCTACCTAGCACTACTATATAGGTCTACTAGACTATCTATAATAAGACGCTAAACTATACTCCCTTAGTACGTGCTAGTTATAGAGGACGGAGAAACTATAGAGATTCTAGAGATAGGATTATATAAGGACATTACTAGCTCTTATTAGATGCTTACGCTAGGACCCTTATTACTATTAGGTTATTTAAACAAGTATAGTAGTGCTCCCTATGCTTTCCTAGCAGACATAGCGCTAACTTTCTCTTTCTAGATTTCTAAAGCTATCTATTACTAGGCTTAGTAAAACTCTTACCTAGTCTAGTAAGAGATACTCTGTATTTTTAGTCTTAATAATAAGGAGCTTGTAAAGTTTCTTTAGAAGAGTAGGGATAACAACGTTGCTATAGTAAAGAGGCATTAGTAGTAGGTAAAGATGTCTAAGAAGTATTGCTTTAGGGCTAATAAAGAGTTAGGTATCCCTAATTAATCCTTCTTTACTAACAAAGGAGTAGTACTAGAACATAAGAAAGGATAGGAGTTATAGGACAGACAGCATACATAGGGGGGTACTCTTAATAAGTTATTTAATAGTCTAACTGTTAAAGTAACAGAGGCTACTACCTAGATAACATACAAATTAGGCAGTGCCTTAGACTAGGGTTTATTAAGACACGTACTAGACTCTCCTACCCCTAAGCTATTAGGAGACTCTAGTTAACAACCTACTTAAGAAACTAGGGCCTTAACAAGATTATAGAAACAGGGAGGTAGCAAGGAAAAGGAATAAGCAGAGTAATAAGGGGGGTTAGTAATTAGTTTAGAGTTTAGTTTTAACTTAGTTTGTTAGCTTAATAGGGCTAAGCTCTTAGGGGGGGGGGGTTTGTGCTGGTGCACACAGTAACTTCCTTAGTAAGAACTAGGATGCTTAGCTAGTGTATGTAATCTGGCCGGCAGAGGGGTATAAGAGACCTTAACAGGAACTGTTAAGGCAGGACACCTATAACAACAACTAGAAACACTTACTTATAGAATTTAACTACTGTATTACCTATCTCTTTAACCCTTAACAATAATAATAATAAGTATCCTCCCTAATGTGCCTACTAACGAGATGCTTCGATACTTATACTGGAACATTATCTCTTAAATATTACCCTATTATTTATTCTATCTTGCTCTCCTCTATTACCTGCCTATAGTGCCCTTACAATTTAAAACCTTTATACTCCTCTTATAATAGGCAGCTAATTAGAAGCAGAGAAGTAGGAAAAACCTAGCTATTATAATGGCAGGAGGACAACACAACCTCTACTTAACTACTAGCAACGTAGAAGAGCTACCCCCTTACAATAACCCTAGTTAGGAGCTAGACGCTTAACGACGCAACAACGTGCTTAGGGTGTTACTATTACCTATAGAGCTACTACTTAACCCTTATATTAGGAGTAAGTTAGACGCTATAATAGCAGGTGTTATAATACTAGACGTTCTAACGCTACACGCTACACAACCTATAATAGAGTTACTACAAGCTTCTATCCTGTTATTGCTAGAAGCACTTAATAAGGCAGAATTGTCTAGCGCTACTAAGCAGGAGATTAAAATCTAGCAACAATAATTTAACTAGGTAGTTAAAACCCTGCAATAGATGCATGCTAGACAAGCACTAGGTAGCTAATACCTAGCGTTTAATAAGGCTAGTAGAATAATGCAAGTCGTTAATAATATTTAGCCTAAGCTAAAACTTAGGACAGATAATAAGCCTCTATTAACCTAGTAGGTAGACTAGTAGATTAAGGATATAGACACGGCGTTCTAGTACACTTAAGTACTTAAAAACTCTGTAACCTATACCTACTAGATTATAGGCACTATCTACTATAGTGTCTACTAGGAATTAATTTAACAACGTATTAATAAGGGATTAATCTAGACCTAGGCTAACCTCTGCGTAGAAGAGGAGTAGCTTGTCTAAGACCTAGTCTTTACACAGTATAAAAACTATAATAAGTACTTTAACTATAAGTAGAAGTCTAACAATTTAGTTAACACCTTTCTAATAAAGTTAAATAAGCAGGAGTCTCTACTACCCTGTAACTTTGTAAAGTTTAAAGACAGCAGTAACAACTATAAGCTTAAGATAGTATTTATGTAGAGCCTTACGCCCTCTACACTCTAAGATAAAATCTAGCAGAATAGCAGTCTAGAACACATTACTAAGTAGGCAGAGTTTAAACAGGCCCTCTAAAACACAGAAACTTTACCAGTCCTCTTAAGCTTAGGGTTGCGGACTAAAGGTAGCGGTAGAAACAAGAGACCTCTTTCTTTAGACGCTAGGAGAAAGGTTAAAAGGCATAATAGTTAGGCGTTAACCCCCTCTAGGAGCAACACTAGGAAGCACCTAGGAGACCCCTAGCTAATAACTAGTGCCGCTAATTTATTAGACAGAAGATAGAACCCTAAGGGAAATAATTATTAATAATCCTAAGGTTAACTGTAAAGAGTGTACAAAGCGATTACAAGGGAGGATAGGGTTATAGAGGATAGCAGGTGTATTAAGGTACGTAGTGTGTAGTAATAAGACTAATTGCTAGAGTATTAGTAATAACCTCTAACACCTTTATATAGTCTGAGCTGGCTAGCCCTATAGTAGCTCGCTAAGACTAGTAGAGGTACCTCTAGGCCTAGCGCCTAACAATGCCTCCCTTCTCTAGATTGTTTAGCTTAAACAATAGTATAATTAGTAATACTGTATTATTTTAGCCTAGCTTTAGACGTGTTTACTCTGTCTGTCCTGTTATGTCTAATTCTAACTAGGTTTAGGCGTTTAAGACACCTTGTAAGGCTAGATAGGGCTTAATACTAATTCTGCCTTTACCTAGTAAAAGTTAAACAGAAATCCTCTCTTACCTCTTACTTTACCTCTAGGGTCTAGGCAGCCGTCTGCGCAGGCTAAAGCTCTAACTAGGTAGCTAGCAGCATATAAGCTATCTATACCCCTAGTTTTATTAGTTACTACTACATCCTACCTTATTTTAGTAAGTACTAACCTATTCTGTCTAGCACTTTTGTAAGGATAGCTAAGGGATTTTCTAGGTCTTTCTAGCACGTTCTAACACATTTTAGCAGATAGCACTGCACAATACGCCTTAGTAACCTTTTTAGACTATTCCTAACTGCTACTGCCCACCACTAACTATTACTAACTATTACTAACTACTATTTGCTATAGCTGTTATGTTAATGCCTGCCTACTGTAAGATTAACATTACTAAGAATAGTAGGACTACTAAGCAGTGCTGTATACTATATCTCTACTACATTACTAACAGTAATGTCTATAGGGACTGTTGTTTCTCTACTAACCTAGCTTTATAGGGTAGCCTGCGTTATAGGGACGCCTAGGCCTACTACTACAGAGAGTGTTATAATAGCAATAAGAATTGCCTATTAGTACGTGTTTTATCTCCTTTTAGCTTGTTTTAGTATCTTTTAACATATTTAGGGCCCTAATAAGTATGCTAACAGCTACTTAAGGCTTTCTAGCAACATAGCGCGCCTTTACTCTAGTTACTGCCTAGTTACTACTAATTATACTGCTATTGTTAATGCAGCTAGCGTTAAGACTACCCCTGTAATATCTGCTACTACTGCGCCTATGTCTATTAATAAGAAGACCACAATAGGCAAGTCTATTATTAACTAGGCTAGCTTGTTGCTAGGTATAATTTAAGAGTACGTTCTAACGCGTTTTAGCTTATTATAGCTTAATGTAACCTTTATAGGAACTATTTACTATAGGAAGAGCTACTTATACTCTATAATAGCAACACTTATACGTATAAGTTAACCTTATCTAGCATCTACATTAAGAAGTGTAATTAATCTAAGGCTAGCGCTGTTAAGGCTAAGATGAAGCGAAAGAAGCTGTTAGAGGAGAGTGGTGGTAAGTCTAATCTAGACGCGCCTATTACCTCCTGTAAGAAGGTATTATAGCACGTTTTAACCTATTTTAATAATATCTAACTTCTTTTAGTTAAAGTACCAGATTGCAGGTACTGGCAAGACCCTAGGTTAGCTCTAGGAGGAGCGGGAGGAGTAGGAAGCTGCCGAACAGGCCGCTGCCAATGCTGCTACTGCCGCTGCTGCTGCTAAGAAGCCTTGTAGTGGTTGCAAGTCTACTACTTATACCTGTAGTAGAGGTTATAGTTAATAGATGTTCCCTATAATAGAAGGTTTAGATTAATAATACCTAAGTTTGTAGTTAGTAGACAGTTTTAGGCTAATATAGTAATTAGGTGCATTACACTCGTAGATAGTCTAAACAATACTAGGAAGGTGTTCTTTTATACTAATTCTTCTATATTTACTTATAATTATAACTCTATAATATAGCGTTTAACTTTCTTTATCTCCTTATATTAGAAATAGCTATAATAGGCTAAAAGATATCTGCATTAGCTAGTCTGTATTTCTTAGGGTAAGGTAGGGTTATGTTTTCCCTTAGCGTAAACTATTAAACACTTATTAATTATAAAACTCCTGTAGAGAAAAATCATAATTAAGTAAAGGTATTTAGCCTTTTTAGTCCCCCTCTTTTTTAGACTTTAACCTTAACATCTTATTATGCGGTCTAAGCAGTTACTTTATAGTTTTCTAGTATTATTTTAGCACTTCTTTAGAAAGATTTGTGCTAATTTCCTAGGAATTTTCTAATTTAGGGAATTTATCCTACTTAATAAGGTATTCCTACTATCTGTTGTCTAGTTACCTTCTGTTAAGGACTTTCTCCACATCCTACACCTTCTCTTCCCCTTTAACTATAGGTTTTTATATTTATTCCTATATAATTAGGATTTAACTTCTTAGTATATATAGGTCTAACAGTAACGCATAGAATACTAGATAGATTCCTTTTATTCCTGGCAGGTCTACTCTGTATGCACTAGGGCCGATCTAGGCTGTAATAGTCCTAGGTCCTTGGTATTTCTAGTCTAGCTTCTTTTTTAGGCGTACTGTCCTAATGTTCTTACTAGAGACTAGTACTTTGTCGCCTACTTTGAAGGGTGCTAGTAGTCGTTTCTTATCTAAGTGTTTCTTTTAATACTTGTTTAACTTTTCTATATTTGCTTTGCAGGTAGCCTATAAGGTAATAACTCTAGCAGCTAATTCCTTTACAAGGGGAGATTCTCTACCTTTTAATACTAAAGTAGGCTAATCTATGCTCCTTAGATCTATACTGTAATAGGCTTAGAAAGGTGTTATATTTATAGATACGTAAATGCTATTATTATACTTAAATTCTGTAATTAAAATCTATAGGGCCTAATTGTCTTATTCTGTAGTATAATAGTAACGTAAGTACTATTTAAGAGTCTGATTTTGCCTTTCTGTTTGGCCATCTGTCTAGGGATAATAGGCTGATGTTAAGACTTGTCTTAAGTTTAAATAGTAGTTAAAGGTTTCCTACGTCTTTAAGTTTATTAGCAGCCCCTAATCTAAGATAATTTGTGCTAGCGCGCTGTGTAAGCAGATAATTTCTCTAATCTAGGTGTATGCTAGGTCTTTTCTATCCTAATTAGCCCTAGCTAGTATGTAGTGTGACATTTTAGTTAATTTGTACACTACTACTAATATAGAGTTATACACCAGCCTAGCTACCTTACTAGAGGGTAGTTCTGTAATAAAGTCCATTATTACGTCCTTCTATAGTTAGCTTAGCACTAGTAAAGGTTGTAGTAACCTGTACAGTTTGTGTTAGGCAGTAGTTAATCTCCTACATACTAAGCAGTTATAGCAGTAGTTAGATATATCCCTATTAATGCCCTTCTAGGTGTATCTGCGCTGAATCTTCTCTAAGGTCCTTTGTGCTCTAAAGTGTCCTAACATTAGGTTATTATAACGTTCTTTAATAACTTACACTTTATCTTTTAGCCTAATAAGCAAGATACGCCTCTCCTTAGCTATATTGTCTTTTTCTAGGTTATTTTATCCTATTTTAATGTTACTTAACTCTTTTTTAGTACTAGAGAGTTTATCTGTGTTGTCTAAGTCTGTTGTCAGCTCTGTCTAACTGTTCTCTCTTAATTCTTCTCTTTTAAGATCCCTTATATCCTTTCTTCCTTTTACAGACAAACAAAGGGTTATAGCTGCTACTAGGGGAGTACTAGGGTTCCTTCTAGTTAGGATCTCCTAAAGTGGTTGTATAAAAGCCTTATTATACTTTTATAAGGGGTCTTATGCCTCTCTTATGTAATTAGGACGCTGTAAGGGTCTATCTGCAGGGTTTGTAGACCCTAGGCAATATGTAATTACAAAGTTAAATTTAGATAGCACTAAGTATACCCTTACTTACTAATAGCTAAGAACCTTTGTCTCTATAAACTATTTTAGGTTTTAGTAATCTGTTAAGATCTTAAAGAAGGTACTGTCTAAGTATCTTCGCTAATGCTGTAGGCTCTAGATAGTTGTAAGAAGTTCCTAGTTATAAGTATTGTAGTTATACTCTGCTTAGATTAACTTCTTTAAATAGAAGTCTACAGGCCCCTATTAGGCTAGCTTCCCTTCCCTAGGGACTAGTTAACTAAGGATTCCTGAGATAGCGCCTCTAGAGGCATCTACTTCTATCCTAGTCTGTCTCCTAGGTACGAAATAAACTAAGATAGGTATATTAATAAATAAATCCTTTATATTCTAGAAAGCTTATAGGGATTCTTTACTTAGCTTAAGAGGCTAACTCTCCTCCTTCCTTATTACTCAACCAGATTTAGCCGAATTTGGCCCTTTCTAGGTTAATTAGGTTAATAGCAAGGCTAATTTAGAAAACCCTATAATAAATCTCTAAAAGTAGTTTATAAAGCCTATAAATACTTAGATATTACAAACTGTGCGTGGAATTAGCTATTCTTAGATTGTTTTAACCCTGTCTAGGTTAATACTTACCCCTTTAGGTAAGACTATGTACCTAAGGTACTCTATGTGTTAATAGTGCTATTTACACTTGTCTAAGCGCATATAGAGGTCTGCTTTGCAAAGCCTCTCTAAGACCTCCTTAACATGTTAGACGTAGTCTTCCTCTGTCTTAGAGTATACTAATATGTTGTCTAGATATATAATATAAGTTATATTAACTAATCCTATCAGTGCCTTATTTATATAGGCCTAAAATTAGGTAGAAGTATTTGTAAGTCTAAATAGTATTACTGTGTACTTAAAATGACTATACCTAGTTTAAAAAGCAGTCTTCTACTTATCTCCTTTCTTAATTTAGATATAGTAATATGCCTTGTGTATATCTAGTTTAGTATAGAACTTAGCTTACGCTAGTTGTTCTAGTAACTCTGTAATTAGTAGTAATAGATAGTAGTTTTTAACTATTATCTTGTTTAGACCTCTATAGTCTACACACAGTTATAGGTTACTATCTTTCTTCTTTAAAAGGAGAATAGGCGCCCCTACTAGCAACCTTAAGTGTTATATCTAGCTACGTTGTAGATATTCTGCTAGATACTTCCTAAGTATCTTTAATTCTATTGCATATAGCCTGTATAACAGTTAGTAAGGGGAAGTAGCTCCTTCTATAATATTAATTACTAGGTTATGCTCTCTATACTCTAGTAGGACCTAAGCATTATCCTCTAATCCTAAGTGCGCATATTTGTAATACACTTCTAGAATTAGGCCCTTTTTAGCAGATATTAGGTTGTATGTACCTACTAAGTTTACTATACACATATAAACGTCTACTAAGAGACTTCTTATAGTGCGTTTAAACTCTTTAGCATCTTCTAACGCTATTTTCTCTAGTTTAGAAGAGTCCCTATACTTCTTCCCTTAGAAGAGCATACGCTAGCTTAAATAGCTTAGCTTAGGGTTTATCTAGTTAATCTAGGGTAATCTAAGGTATATCTTGTACCTTTGTAGGTCTGTAACTATAAAGGGTATCTGTTAGACCTCCTGTCTTCTACAGGAGTTAATAATAGATACTTTAGCTGTAGTTACTCTGTAGATAGGTATTTCTGCTCTGCCTATACCTTTAGCCACTTTTTTATTTAATAGTATAACCTCTAGATCCTGCTCCTTTGCTAGGAGAACTAAAATTAAGTTTAGTTGTAACCCTCTATCTATTAAGGCTTCTACGTTCTCTACATTGCCTATAGATGCTTTAACTATAAGTAGGTATATATATTCTAGGTATACTACCTTATAAAGAGAGATATTCTTCTTCTTCTTCTTAGACAATTTAATATAGGCTACAAGAGAGAAGATTAGCTCTTAGGTCCCTTGTCTTTTCCTAACTTATCTAGAGCAGGGTCTTTCTAGTTTAACTTTAGCTTTAGGCAGTTAGGGCAGTAGTAACTAGTTTCTCTGCACTTAAGGTATGCGTTTTAGGCCTTATGTAGCCTATGTTAGCCCTTTTTGCCCTTTACTAGCTCCTTACAGAACTTCTTAGACTTAAACAACTTTTTTAGGGTTTTTATGTTCCTCTCTAACCTAGAGTTACTAAATTGGCGCTTCTGTAGTCCTTTGTTAGTTGTCTTGCCCTTAGCTAGAGTCTTCTTAGGTAGCTGTTAGCTATGCTAACCTAGTCTCTAGTTAATAATGTTAGCTTGTTCCTCTACCTTTAGGATTATGTCCCTTTAATTATAGGGGATAAGAAACAAGTTCTTTTATATACTAGGGAGCAGTACAGTAATATTTTCTAGAACTTAAAGCTCTAGCGTATGTAAGTTGCCTAGTTCCTTCTATAGTAGACGTATAAAATCTAACAGATCTATAGGGGACTAAGATTTCTACTGCTTATATTGCTTTAAGGATTTATACGCTGCTTACTTACGTTTAGCTAGCGTTTCTAGAGTATCTAGCATAATTCTTTTTAGCTCTTACTATATTAGTTCCTAGGTTAGCTAAATACAGTAGTTAGTTGTGTAGTAGGCCTGCTACAACGGCTTTAGGTTCTCTAAGAGGTACCTTACGCTAAACTTAATCTTTTATTCCTTTATAAGGAAATTAACTAGAGATTAGAGGAAGTATCCCTTATAATCTCTCTCCTAATAGTTATATTTAGCGTAGTTACGCTTTATATACTTCTATAGGGGTTTAGGTTATAGAAGATTTATAGATAGAGAAGATTATAGTTTCTCTACCCCTTCTAGTACTTTTTAGAAGGATAGGATTGTTACTAGATCTCCTTTATTGTATTTGCGTCTAAGTTTACAGAGAAAGGAAAGTTCCTTGCAGTCTTTTGTCTCTTACAACTATTTGCGTAAGTTTTCTAACTCCTGTTATTAATTACCTACTTCTAGGCCATTCTGGCCTTCTCTAGCTGAAGCTACCCTATAGATGCAAATTCTAAGGTAAGGTATACTGCCTAGAGGACCTACAGATCCTCTTAAGGCACTATAGACACTTAGTGTCTGTTAAGGTATCTCCTTATCTATAGAGGGAGGTGTTACCTTACCCTCTACTAGCTCTCCTACAGGTAGGTTGTCTTAGTCCCTCTCCAAAGACAGTAAGCCTAGATAATTTGGTTTAAGACTTATAGTGGCTTAGGTCTTTCTTTAATTATAATATAAGAGTAATTAGAATATAAAGAGTGTATAAAGTAATTATAAGGGAGGATAGGGTTATAGAGGATAGAAGGTGTATTAAGGTACGTAGTGTGTAGTAACGAGACTAATTGCTAGAGTATTAGTGATAACCTCTAACACCTTTATATAGTCTGGGCTGGCTAGCCCTATAGTAGCTCGCTAAGACTAGTAGAGGTACCTCTAGGCCTAGCGCCTAACATTAACTACAGAACTAGGAACAACATGCCTAGGGATACTAGCAGCAGGGCTATTAGAGAGGCTGCAGAGGCAGCTAACAACATTCTAGTAGCAAGCTAAATCTAGGAAATAGCAAGCCCTAGTTGCTAACCTGTCCTACCTGTAGCTAGGGTTAGAAACTAAGGGGAAGTAAACCCGCATAACAGTTACAGTCCAGCTTAACAACGCTAACAGTATCCCTAGGACCCTCTAGGCTCTATATAACTTAGGCTTAGAGCTAAACCTTATTACTAAGCACGCAGCTAGGAACCTAGGGCTTAACCTAGTAGGCACTAACTAACAACTAAAGGCTGTAGTCCCGGACAACACAGAGCTGTCCTTAACTTACTAGTACTAGTTAATAGTAGTCTGCTACAACAGCAAAGGAGTACCTAAGACAATTAGACTAACTAAGTTCTAGTCTATATCTTTTGTTAGGTATAACCTAGTCCTAGGTTACCTATAGCTAGCTAAAGCAGATTTATATATCTATTTCTTAGCAGAAACCTATAAGTAGTTTACTAATAAAACTAAGAGAGTCTAGCTGTTAACAGCTAAATAATTATTTAATAAACTAGGTCTACGTAAGCAGCTATATCTACTACATTCTAGAAGCCTAAATATAGACAGTCTAACAGACGCCTACTAGGCAGACGCTAGACAGATATTAGAGGCAGCTTGTCTTACTAAACAGTTAAGAATTATAGCAGTAGAACTTAACAGTAGTGCTATTCTAGGAGACAGCGCTCTAGATATAGAAGAACTTAAGTATAACGTACTCTACAGGTAAGCGGATTAAACGGGTGAGCAGATCACTCTGCTAAGACTACACCAAATTTCTACCCTATTATAGCTCGCATTAGCCTACTTTAGCCTTGTATACAGTAGTGTAGTACATAATATTATTTAGAAACATCTTCTACAGCCTTCTTACATGTACGTAAGTTATGTCTAACATTGTAGCACTTTGTACAGCGTCTTTAGGTTACTTCCCCTCCTTTAGCGCGCACTTGCTTCTTTACCTTCTTACTATTACTACGCGCCCTAAACTTAGTTAGAGTAGTTAATTAAAGGCCTTCCTTAGCTGTTAGGACTCCCTTCTGCTGTAATTGCTTTCTTTTATACGATTTACGTCGCGTAGCAGCCTTATTTGCTGCTTAAAGCCTAGTAATCTCCCTTTAAGCCAACACTAGCTTATGCGCTACTATAGCTGCGCCTTTAGTAAGCTTTTTAAAGGCCTTAACTATTAAAGTTAGTAAGCTGCTTGCATGCCTTTAAATCCTCTCTTAAACCAGCGTTAATTGCGACCCTATTTGCAGGGTAGTGCTTAGGGTTTAGGACTGCTAGGGCTTATCTTCTATAGTAGGTAGCGGTAGGGTACGTAGGCGGACATCAAGACCCATTATGACCCGTTCTAGGTCAAGGGGGACTATTCTAGCGCCTTAGAAGCCTTCTTAGATATTGCTAGAAGTAAATGTCTCCTTATAGGCGTCTATAAAGCATAGTAGGAACTTAGTTTTAGTAATATAAGTAATGTAGTTATGTATAAGATTCTTAGCTTAGCACCTATATACCTTCTTTAGAGGGGTAAAATAACCTACATCTAGTGGTTATAAGAGGTAAGATAAGTGTAGAGGCATACACAGTATAACAATCTTTGCTTCCTTATAGTATTATTAGAAGTTAAGGGAGTTGTAGCTCTTGTGGCTGTTAATAAGGAGTAGCTAGTGTACTCCTTAGGTGCGCGTCTTTGTATAGGCATCAAAGTGCTTTAACCAGTCTAGACTAAGCTTGTTAGTAGTCCATCTGTTCTTAGAGACTCTAATAACCCAGTTATAGGGCAGATTGTCCTCTTTGTACCAGGCAGAGAGGTGGTTGCAGCCTTTAAAGATAATAAAGGGTAGAATAGCCTACCCTGTGCTATTAATGCCCTGTATAACTGTTGTCTACTCTTAATTGCCCTACTGCACTGCCTTTAGCTGTCCTTAACGCTCTAAGCCTGTAATAACTGCTCCTGTTAATATCTAGCCTATTATAAAGCCTGTCTTATTAAAGTTGTATATATTATTGTCCTAGATACTATACTTAGCTTTAACATTTGCTACAAGCCTAAACCAGCCCCTAATAATCTCTAGATCCTTACAGAGGGCTCTCTTGTAGTTGTACTTGCAATTAAACCTTACTTTAAGGTTAGGGCGGCGCTTAACAAACATATTAGGCTAGTTTATGCTAACATAGCCTATATTGCGCTTAGCACGCAAAGAATTAGCTATATTAGCTATAGCAGCCAGCTAAGGAGTAAATCCTTATACATCTAGCTTAAGGATGTACTTAGTAATCACGTCCTCCTTAGTCTGGTCTATAATCTGTTAAACTGGCGTATAATTAGCTTGTGTAGGTTGTCCTGTGTATTAAGCGTGTAGTGTACTGTAAGGCGCGTTATATATAGCTGCAGCGCGTTATATAGTAAGTGTTATGTCTTATTTAATTGCCTAGAGCGCAAGCTGTATCGCAGCTTCTCTTAAGGGCGTAGATTGATGTTATTGTTGAGGCATTGCGTGGTAAGGTGGAGGTTTGGTGTGGTCTTGGCAGAGTGATCCGCTCACCTGTTTAATCCGCTCACCTGTGGAGTACGTTATGCCTAAACACCTCTATTATAAATAGTTTTCCTTTAGTAAATAGTAAATAATTATGTTAGCACTACACTAAGAGTATAACTACTCTATTAAGATTAAGGATAAAGCTAAAGTTCCTAACCTCCTAATCTATAACCTATCTTGCAGAGAGCTAGACATCCTCTAGGAATACCTTAAGACAGCATAGGAGAAGGGCTAGATCTACCTAAGCAAGTTGCTAGTAGGTGCCCCTATCCTGTTTATCTCTAAGTTAGACAGTACTATAAGACTATACGTTAACTATTAGGGATTAAACAGGGTAACTATTAAGAACTAGTACCCTATACTGCTAGTTAGTAAGATAATAGACTACTTATTAAAAGTAAAGGTCTTTACTAAGCTAGATCTACATAACACCTACTATAGGCTCTAAATTAAGAAAGGTAGTAAGTAGAAGACTGCGTTTAAGATACAGTACAGTTATTTTAAATACCTAGTAATGCCTTTTAGACTAGCAAACGCGCTAGCCACGTTTTAATCCTACATCTACTAAGCCCTAGGAGGCCTACTAGATAGAACCTGCGTAGTCTACCTTAATAACATCCTTATCTACTCCTAGAACAAGAAGGACTACAATAAGCACGTTAAGGAGGTCCTAGATCGCCTAGTTAAGTAGGGGATGTTTGCGAAGGCTAGTAAGTACGTCTTTTCTAGCAAGTTAGTAGAGTTTCTAGGATTTATTATTACACTAGAGGGCGTAGTTATAGACCCTAAGAGGGTCTACACTTTTACTAAATAGCCAGAGCTATTAAGCTATAAGGACATTTAGGTGTTCTTAGGCTTTACTAACTTCTATTAATAATTTATTTTTAACTACTTAGGAATTATCTAACTGCTTATAGACTATATAAGAGCCGCCTAGAACCTAACAGAGGACTAGGGGGTCTCTAGTCTAGAAAGAGGGAAGGTAAGACTAAAGAAAAGCTAAAAGGGACTAACAAAATAGTACAAACTATAGCACTAGCTAAAGGAAGCCTGCACAGCGTTTCTTATAATTAGGGAGAAGTTTATAAAAGCCCTAGTGCTATAACACTTTAACTCTAATAAGCCTATTATTATTCTTATAGACGCGTTAGACTTTACTATAGCAGCTATCCTATTACAACCCTAGACAACTAAAGTAGCAACAGAGCAGCACTAGAAACTAGTAGCGTTCTAGAGCTAGAAGTTCTAAGGTTTATCTATTAGATAGCATACCTATAATAAGGAACTCTTAGTAATTATTAAAGCTTTTAGGTAGTAGAGGCATTACCTTAAACACGCCCCTATAACAATCTAGGTACTCTTAGACTATAATAACCTAAGGTACTTTATAATAATAAAGAAGCTCTCTCTAAAACAAGCCTGTTAGGCAGAGGAGCTAGTAAGGTTTAACTTTAAAGTTAAATACAAGCTAGGACTAGAGAACGTAGCAGACAGTCCCTTAAGACGTCTAGATTACGCATAAGGTCTTAAGGTTAGGGAATAGTAAGCCCTTAGGGACGCTATACTACCTACCTTACAACAGAAGCTTTAGATCTAGATAATTTAAAAGTCTAGGGCTTAAAAAGATGTATAGGTAATATCTAGGAGTAACATACCTATAGAAGACCTAGTAGGGGTCTAACAACTGCCTAAAATTATCCCTAAGGAATTCTACTAATATTAGATTAGCCTTAGAGACTTGTCTCCTCTAGCTCTTAGCCCTCTATCTAATAGCTATTAGAGCTAGGGTTAATCTAAAGACACTAAAGCTAAGGGACTAGACTTTAACGTTGCAGAAGCTCTCCTTTATAGCCTAGATAATAGAGTTAGTGCCCCTATATACCTTGCAAACAAAGCTATATAAGAAGATTCTGCTTACAGCTTAGAAACCCTAGAACTCCTAATAGATTTTGTTAAGTAAGTCTAGTAATAGGACGCAGTATACCCTGTAAACTAGTTATTAACAACCTAGACAGACAGCAGAGTAAAGAAGGGACAGCACTACTAGGAAGTTAACCCTAGTAGGACCTTACGTAGAAGTAGGAAAGTTTAGATTCCTAACAATATTACACTACGCTAAACTATCCTTTTAAGGAATTATAATAACCCTATAAAGGGTTACTACAGTATAGATAAGACTGCTAAAGTACTTAAGAGAAAGTACTACTAGCTGTAACTAATAAAGGACGTATATAAGTATATCTAAAGGTGTCCTATATACTAACTATATAAGATTAGAAGGTATAAGCTATAGAGATTACTTACACTATTACTAGTACTAAACACAGCCTAGTAGTACTTCTCCCTTAACTTTGTAACAGACCTACTAAAGTTAATAGACGTAAAGGGGAATAAGTATAACTCTATACTAGTCCTTATAGACCACTTTAGTAAGTACGTCTAGTACCTACCCTGCACTAAGACAATTACTACCTAACACCTAGCTAAGCTGCTTATAGAGCAGAGCTTTTTAAAGCAAGAACTACTAGATACGTTATTGTTAGATTAAGGTTTAGTGTTTACTAGTTAATTCTAGTCTAATATATACTACTACCTTAAAATTAACTACTAATTAAGTACAGCTTTCTACCCCTAGACAGATAGGCAGACAGAGTAATAAAACTAGGAGTTAGAAACGTACCTCCGCATATATATAAACTACTAACAGAATAACTAGGTAGACCTCCTACTATACGCTAAGTATGCCTATAACTCTAAAGCTTACTCTGCCTATAGAGAATCTCCTATAAAGGTTGCCTTTAGCACAGACCCTAAAGGATTTAACAGGATACCTAATAAGCACTAGCTATAAAAACCCTAAACTGTCTAGAATAAGGATAAGGTAACACTAGAACTACGCTAGTAGGTTGCTAGCTGCCTATTAAACTAGCATAAGATATAAAAAATAGTAAAGAAGGCCTTAGAGTATGTATAAGAAGGCAACGCCTAGTAGTATAATATAAAATAGTCTAAACAACCCTTTACTAAGGGAGACTCTGTTCTCCTTTAGGCTAAGAACCTAATAACAAGCTGTCCTTCTAAGAAGTTTAACGCTTAATACCTTAGGCTATTTATAGTAATTAAGAAGGTAAGTAAGCTAGCATATAAGCTAAAGCTGCCTCTATTTATAGATAGAGTGTACCTAGTGTTTAATATATTACTTCTTAAGCACTAGAGGGAACCCCTTATAAGTAGTAGGTTCTAGCTAGGTCCTATTAGTATACTAGAAGACGTCTTACCTAGTAATAGGTTTAAAGTTAAAGGTATACTGTTATATAGAGATACTACTGCCTAGGAAAGGAAGTATAGGGTTAAGTAGCTAGGTTAGCTAAATAAAGAAGCCACCTAGAAACTACTTAAGAACCTTAACTACTGTAATAAGATTCTTTAGAATTATTACTAATACGCTTAGGCAGGTAATCTATTAAGAGTAGGCTGTCCTACAACTAACAGACTAGCGCAACTAAAGTAAAAGAGGGGATGTCCTTAGAAGTCCGCCTTATAAACCCTACTCTAAAATAGCTAATAGAAAGTAAGGATAGATAGTCCTAGGACTTGTGCAACTAGATGCTAAAGAAGGTCTAGCGTCTATCTAATATATTACTAGCAAAGACTAGCACATTTATAGGAGAGGAGAGTTTATTATTATCTACTAGTCTGTTAAGCAGTATTACAGAGATAGAGGGTCTTTATAACTACAACTACAGCTTAAGCAGCTCCTCTGTAACCCTTAGAAGGGCTTATCTTATAGGAGGGGCTGTAACAGCAATAACTACCTAGGGTAGGTTTAGTTAGAGACAACAAAAACTGCTTAAAAGGAGCTAACAGAGCCTAAACAGCAGAAGGTAGGTTAGTACTATAGTAGTACTACTGCTTTTCCGCATTATAAGCACTACCTGTCTTCTAGAAGTAATCCTTAATTATGCTGTTAATTATAAAGTTGTTAGGAAGCTTTATACTAACAGTCCTAACTACAGCCTATAAAAGTTAACTCTATATAAGAAAGAGGGGGAAGAAAAATACCTATAATGTACCGCTTAAGGTTATATAACTAAGAAACCTAACAGTCTTAAGCGTACCTAGTCTTGCTTAGACTAGACTTATTAATATAGTAATAAACTACAGTTTTATAAGTAATAAAGCTATTATAATAAGCCTTAGCATAGTTATAGGCAGTCTACTAGTATACCTACACCTAAGTAATTACATTATTATTAGCTGCCTAGTTACCTTAAGTAACTGTCTTATTATTTATCTTATAAAGGGCACGCTTAATTAAGAAATTAAGCATATTATAGCCTTAACAGAAAACAGGGTTAATTTATAAAAGTTAGCAGGAGTAGACACTAGGGCAGCGTAGGAAATACCTTAATATACCTCTCTTTCTTTAATTAGACGTAGTAGGGATATATGCTAAAGTTGTCCTTATAAAGCCTATACCTACTAGGCTAACAAAAGACACAGATAAAGGATAAGATAGTGCTATTAGGGTTACTCTTAAATAAGGTAGTTAAGTGTGTAATACTAGTATAGTACTAGTACTGCAAAAGCAACAGCTAAGGCTGTATACTCTTAGGTAGCTAGTAGACGTAGTTAGGTAGAGCCTTATAGGAGATATATATTAGAAGGGGCGTTATAGTGTAGAGGGTAAGGGCTAGTAGGTATATGTAGATAAAGGTATAGGGATAATAAGGCACTATAAGTAAGTAGATACAGTCCTTATATACACTAAATTCCCTCTACCTAGCAGCTCTCTAGTAACAACCTAACCTCTTACTGCTCTCTTACCTGTCGCAATCTACTGCGTAGAAAGACAATTCTTATTACAAATATCTAGGCACAGGTCTATTAACTGCTAGAAGGGTAACTAGTAATCTTACCTAAGATTTATATTATAAATAAATACTAGAGCCTAGACTATACTACGTAAGAGTCTAGGTAAGGCACTAGGTGTAGTAAGGCTAACAGCTTACTATTACTGCTAGCATGCAGACAAGATCCCCTATAAATAAGTAAATCCTAGGCTAGTTTACGCAGGAACAGGGCTGCAGAAGCTGCTAGTAATCCTCTTACAGACGTTACTAGTTAGGGACTTACTACTCTAGCCTATAAGGCAGATAACATCTAACTACTTACGCCTCTAGCAGCCTTAGCCTTAGGATTAAGGCACCTAATTACTTAGAAGATTATAGAGAGCAAACAGTAGGCACGCCTAAGGTAACCTTTAGCCTAGTGCTAGGCGCTATATACGCTATGTAGGGAGTAAATAATACCTCTTATATATTACCTATTTAGTGTATAATTATTACGCTCTCTGTAGACTTAGCTATATAGGTTTTAGAGCTAATAACTGCTAAGGCGTTATTTATAGTAACGTCTAGCAGAAGTAACAGCTTATTAACTAGTAGCTAATAAAGGCATAAGGGAAGACTTGGCCTTAGCTAGTCGTTTCTTCCCTTTCTAGAGCTTTATATTGCAGTCCTATAGTTTATGCTATAGTAATACTTTATAGTTTTATTATACTAGAAGAGTTCTTTATAACTATTGTATTTATCTAGGATTTTAGTAGGTGCACTGTCCTTCTCCTTAGCTGCGCTTTTCCTATCTCCTACTATCTTAGTAGTTAGTAGCTAGCTAACTGCTCTATTTTAGCGCGTTTTATGTGTTAAAGAGATGTTATTAATCTTCTTCTTATCTACTAACTGCAGCGTATGTTGCGTAGGCATTAGTTTAGCTATATAGTGCTTACATCTGTTAAATAAGATTTATTACTTCTTCTAATTAATTTGTAGATTATACTCTTATAACTTTAGTAGTCCTAATATAATATTATAGGCAGCCGTCCTAAGAATATTAGGATCTAACTTCTCTTTATAGTTTTGTATCCTTAGGGGGACACCTTAAATTTTAAGCGTGATTCTTTCCTCCCCTAATATTAGCTCTCTGTTAGCTACTTATAATAGGTACAGTTCTTCTTTATACTATAGTTAAAGTCTAGCTTCTTTTACTACTATGCGGGATATGTAGTTTCCCTAGGCTCCTAAGTCTAATAATACTAATAGCTCTACTGTATTTAGTATAATAGTGAGCTTAATAAGGCAATTAATAGAATTAATAAATTAATCCCCAGCGCTCTTAGGCGCTGTTCTAAAAAAGTCTTGTTAGTAAATATGTTATGTTCCTTATGTCTGCAGTAGACCTTATAGTCTTAGTTTAGGCAGTCTTACTAGTACGCGTCTTAGCACTGTCTATTAGCTACTAACTATATTTAAATTACTACTTATAGGTTATCTGTTCTAGGAAACTAGGCGTAGCTATGTTTGTTAATAAGTTGCCTCTTATATAAGTTGTTCTGACAGTTATACTACTAAACATAATAAGAATAGTATTCTAGAGGAAACTATCTATAATTTAGCTTAGATTCTTAGTGTACACTGTATTAGTTATTACTGCAGGCTGTCTATAATAATTCTCTATGTCTTAATTTCCTAACATCTAGTTTGTACTTGGGTTGTGGGCTAAGTAGTAGTAGAAGTAATATTAGTAAGGGTTGTTGTTCCCTTATATGCTGCACGCTACGTTATATCTCCCTTTTACACTAGTGTTAATCTTTAGCTTCTTCTAGATTGTTTAGCATTTATTAGCAGTTGTTAGTCTGTTATTTAACCTGCTAGATAAGCTAGTTAAAATCTAGAGTAAGCTGTTCTTTCTTAGATCCTACTATAGGTTAAATAAGTTCTTAACACATATAGGCGTACGCTTCTTCCTTAGCACAGCGCTTACGCTGCTAGCATTAGTGTTAGCATTACATAGTGTCTTATCTAATCTTCCTAAGTATTTGTTTAGATGTATCTAGGAGGTTGTCTATCTTATATTAGTAGTCTTTAGTCTCTTTATATAGTTTACTAATATTGTTAAGCATAGCTTACTCCTTAGTAACATCTTCTAGTTTACGTTTAATAACTAGAAGTTCCTTACCTTTAAGACTAAAGTAACATATTCCTTGTTAACAGAACAGGCCTTTGTATTTTTTACTAACCTTAAGGCTCTTTCCTTCTATACAGCATTCTACTGCGTAGTATTACTAGTTGCTATTAGTAAACAGTACTCCTTTGCCTTCTATAGTGTTGCAGTAAGAGGTTACTATACAAATAGGATGTTTAATACATTTAGTATTATCCTTAGGACTAGACTCTAGGTCTTCTATAAGTTGTCCTATGTTATTAGTAACCACTTCCTAGTTACTAGCATCTGCAGTATTGTTATTACAGTTTAGGACATTAAGCTGTTGAAAAACCTTATTATTTATTTTATAGTTTCTTATAAAGTAACATAGTTTACTACAGTTATAACAGTTCTTACTGCTATTATTGTTAGAGTAGTGTCCTCCTCTACCCTTCTTTTTATTCTAGCGTTCTAGTAGTAGTTCTTTATTAAGGTTTAAGAGGTCTATAGCCTCTAATCTAAAGTAGCTACTCTGTGTATTATTATAGACGCGTTAGCTAGTATTAGGCTAGTAACATCCTCCCTATTATTCTTAGTTTATATTGTTGCGCTATAGGTTATATAAGGGTAGGTAGTTATTTCTAATAGCTATAACTTATGTCTACAGATCTTCTTATAGTTCTAGTTATAGTTTATAGAGCTTAACATTAATAGATATAGACTTATTAATAAGTTTGTCTAAGGTCTTAGTACTAGCGCTAGTGCGCATTAGTTCCTCCTTAATAGTAGGTTTTAATCCTTGTTTGTATATATTAATTAATATAGTGTTGTCCTATTCTATATTAGTAGTAAGTTGCTAAAACTTAGCAGTATAGTTAGCTGTAGAATAGGATTATATAATACGTTAGTTATTATAATATATAATAGCTAGTTTGTTTAAGACTCTAAAGATTAGCTTAATTATTTGTTTAAAGTTGTTAAAGTTGTTAAACTATTTAGAGATGTCGTCTAGACATTTGTCTAATATAGCCTTTTAGAGAAAGGATGTAATCTATTTAAAAGCGTTTCTGCGTATGTAGCTAGCAGCTAGCATAACACATTTATTATTAGAAATCTTACTTTCTTAGAATTTAAAGAACAAGTTAAACTAGAAGAGCTAGTTATTAAGCTTGTTATGTTCTCTATTATAGGTGTCTAGTTTAGCTATATTTATAGTGCTGCTTATAACAGAAGCTTCTATATCTATATTACTAGAGTAAGTGCTACTAAGGGTAGCCTAAGATCCTAAAGTACTTATCTTAGGGGTGTTTGAAATATTAAGTTTTTTACTTTAGACAAAGCCTGTAAGTAATTACTTAATTAGGTCTTAAGGATAAGTACGTGTAGGGGTTCTTAAGGGGGTAGTTGTCTAGTTAATAACTGTAGTAACTAGGGTTGTAAGGAAGAGTAAAGAGTAGACTATCTGTTTTACAAGCAGGGTTAAAATACTCTAATAACAAAGTTAATTAACAAAGTTAAATACAAACTATAAGGGTTGTGTTCCTATAGACTATATACTTTAATAATTTTAGTAGTAATATAGACTAATTAGTGTTATATATACTCTAATTGCACTAAGCACTAATTATACTAATTACTAATTGTACTAATTACACTAAGCCCTAATTAGGTCACGTGTTCTATAAGTGGTTAACTAAGTGCTAACACTGTAATTGTTACTTACTTGTTGTTCGTTCTGTTGTTATAATTACTGTGCCGCAGCTACTATAATTAGACGAATCCTTCCTGTATTCTATAGATCGTAACAGGCGCTAGTTAGTTAGGGGGTAAAACAAAGGGCTAGTACTCTAGAGCCTAAAAAAAGAAATAACAATTTATCCTACTAAATATGAAAGATAGGTAGTTTGTACTTAGAAGACGCGTAGGAAAGGCTAATTTATACTTAAAAACATACACTTACTACCTATACTAGTTAAGGGTAGAGACTAAGAAAAGAACTCTAAATAGGGCTAATGTATAGTAAAGAGATAGTACACTAGACTAAAACTTTAGTATAACCTTAAGTAGTAGTAGATAACTACTAGCTTAATAAAGGTAGAAGCCTAAGAGAAAGCTAAAAAAAATTGCTATTAGGTCTACTATTATATAAGGCAGACTTTATAAGCATAAAAGTAGTAATCTAGTAAACTAATAGATTTAAAAGAGGAGTAAATAAAATAGCAGACTGTAAGCTATAAGAGGGCAGAGAGAGAGACCTAGTTATAGTAGTAAGGCCTGTGCTCTCTGCAAGTGAAAGTGAAGGCAAGTAAAGGAAGGTTCTACTAGGGTTGATAGAATCTGCTAGTAGGTTGTGACACATACTAGTAGGTTACCATCTTACCTTAGCAGAAGTCCTTACAGTTATCGCGTTAAAAGGTAAAATCTTGGTGTGGTCTTAGCAGAGTAGCCGACTTGCCTGTGAGGCCGACTCGCTCGTAGAGTACGTTAGACCTTTTTTATTTCTGAGTAGATAAGCCTAGTTAATCAGACAGAATATGTCAAAGGATGTAAAGATCTATCTAGTGTTCTACATCGCTATGTGAGAACCTGCTAACTCCAGAGCGTTTATCTATCAGGTGTTGGTGGGACGTCACGCGAATCCGGGCATCACGCGAACGGACATGGTACCCCGCTGTTGTGTTATTATCCAAGTCCAAAAATGTTTAGGAGAAAGAAAAAACACCTGAATATTTACCTCTGGAGATTTAAGGCAGATGTATGTAACGATTGTATCTTCACTTAACCATGGTCAAGTGCAGAGCCTAGTCAGTGTGTAGATTGTCCATGCTGGGAAGTCGGGCCCGACCCACCTAAAGCGGACAAAATATCACGAAGAGGAGGAGAAGCAACAATAGCAATCGAGTGACGACTTAGCAGAGCTGCAGATCGAGCGAGGGTACATAGCTCAATGCAGGATACGTTACCGCAAGAATTAACCTTTATAACCGTGATTTTCCCTTTAAGATTGCGACAAAACTCCTGTGCACATATACACACAATTCAACAGTAAGTGGAAGCATTACCAGATCTGAATTTCGGTTGCAATGTAGAGAGTACACACTTACTGGGCGTCTAGTGTCTCAAACTGCTGTCCCTCTCACGATCATCAAAGGCGCAGGCCATGAGTACATCCCGATCCCGCAAGGCGAAAGCGCCATTGTCGCAGACTTTCACTCGTAAACCTCACTTTTGCTATTGCATGAATTGGACTTTTCCCTCTGCAGAATTATTTGCTATCGCACGAGAGGACTTCTTCTGCAGCATGATTCGCTATTGCACGAGAGGACTTCTTCCTCTCCAGCATGATTCGCTATCGCACGGGGACCTCTTCCTCTGCAGCATGATTCGCTATTGCACGAGAGGACTTCTTCCTCTTTACCATCAACATCTGTTTGAGCGTATCTAACGCGCGCACAGCATCCAAACCCAAACCACCGACTCTCCCACCTACCTCACTTCAGGATTTTACCGGATCCAAGCAGGACCGACGCGTAACATCCCCCAGTACACGTACGAAGAGACCAAGTATGTTCTCAGCGGGCAGATTGACGTCTTGGACGAGGCGACGGGTGTCACGCATCATCTGGTCGCGGGCGACTTTGCATTCTTCCATGTAGGCTCCAAGGCGCAGTTCTCGAGCAAGTCGGGTGGGCTGGCTTTCTTTGCTGTCACGAGGCCCATCATCACACAGCACCCGGGCCTGCAGGGGAGGGAGGAGGAGGTGAAGTCGAAGTTGTGAGAGATGGGTATCGGTCCTTCCCAATAGGCAGCCATAGCTTTGTCGTGTACCGTTGTGAAGAAACATGGTATTTTGGAATAAAAAGCTAGTGCAGAAGACGTTGGACACGAGGAAGCGTGGATGCAAAGCCCAACATGGAATTAACGACACTTGTGCTATGCTAATGACTCGTGGAGAAGGGGTTGAATTCAACAGGGGGATGATTGGGAAGACGGGGCTGATGATGCTAAACGGCCGCCTCGGTAGTGTACAGATGTTACCACGTGACTTGTCATGTATGTTTACATTTTTCCACCGGTCAGGACCTCGGCCAGCTTCTTGACCCGCTCCTTGGCCAGGCCGACGCCCTCGCCACCACGCAGCTTGTTCATCCTGTCGCCGACACCCTCGGGCATGGGCCCGTGCCAGGGCGACAGGCCCTCCTTGCCCTCTGCGCGAGGGCCCATGTTGCCCCTGACGTCCCAGCCGATGGGCGAGTCTTCTGTGCCGAACGTCTTCTCAATGGCGTCGTCGAGCTGCTCCTCGCTGACGATGAAGTGGCGGGCGTTGGTGTAAAGGTCGTGCAGACGGGCCTCGCGCACGGCCTGCTGGGCGGCCAGTCTGCGCTCGTAGGCCCTTGTTCGCGCGTCCCTGTTCTTGTTGGCGGCGGGGAGGGCGTCGGCGAGGAAGTCGCGCACGCCCTTGGAGACGGAGGTGTCGGTCAGGACGTCGACGCGGCGGCGGGGCGCCATGGCCAGGGCGGTGCGCAGCTCGCCGCTCTTCTGGATGCGGTGCAGGTGCTGGGCGTCCGAGGCGAGCTTGCGGGCGTGCAGCTCCTGGACGCCCTCCTTCAGGGCGAGTTTGCGGGCGTCGGCCAGGCGCTGCTTGTACAGGCGGAGGTCGGCGTCGCGGCTGAAGGGCCCGGGGGCCTTTGGGTGCTTTGCATCCTTGGTCGACTTGCGCAGGAAGGCGTCCGAGTGCTTGGGGTGCTGGTTGCGTGTCTGGAAGATGTCGCGCGGGATGGGCAGGTGGCCCTTGAGGTCGGGGTCGAGGGGGAACGTGGGCTGCGCCGGCTGCGGCACCTCGATGTAGTTGGGGGACTGGGGGCCGAGGGCCAGCGCGGGCCGTGTGGCGGAGAAGGGGCGGACGTGGGCGTGGGCGTGGAGGCAGCTGGCGGGCGGCGGCGAGGCCCAGGCGGCGCGGGCGGAGATCCTGGGCGGCATGGAGGTGGTGATGGCGATGGTGATGGTGACGGTGATGGTGATGGTGATGGTGATGGCGATGATGGTGGCGACGGCGATGGCAATGGCAATGGCGATGGCGGGTGTCAATGGGGTCGCGTGTTTGCCTGGCCCGGTGCAGAGCTGCTCGAGGCGCCGGGACTCGATGCGCAGTGACTTGCGTCCTGTCCACACGGTGGGTGCGCTGCGAAAAGTTGTGCCAAGGCGCGCTAGGGCGCATGTGCAGCAGCGCGCTGAGAAAAAGTTCAACCGTGAAAATCGGCCATCGCTCCTCCACCGCCAATCTCCCCACCACTGGGAGCCGCGACACGAGACACCGCACTGCACCGCAAACATGGGTACAGGAAAGAAAGAGGCCAGCCGCAAGGAGCGCCAGGGTAAGACCGGCGATGGCATGGGCAACGTCAAGGTCAAGGGCGAGAATTTCTACCGGTATGCGCCTGATAGGGTGGGATGGGATATGGTATACTCTGCTATGCTATGCTCTGCTATGCTCTGCTATGCTCTGCTATACCAAATCCTCCTACATCATCACACAACTCCCCCACCGACTGCAACTAACAACGCCCAGCTCGGCCAAAAAGGTTAAGGTCCTCAAGCGCCTCACCGACGGCAAGGCCCAGCGCAACGCCGCCGGTGACATCACAAAGGCCGCCTCGTACCAGTCGCGCGAGGCCCCCGTCGCCCGCGTCGAGCCCAACCGCAAGTGGTTCAACAACACGCGCGTCATCTCCCAGGATGCCCTCGACTCGTTCCGCTCCGCCGTCCAGGCCCAGGCCTCGGACCCCACCACCTTCCTCATGAAGCGCAACAAGCTGCCCATGAGCCTGATTGAGGAAAAGGGCAACATCAACGGCCTCAAGCAGCACGCCGCCAAGATCGCCGTCTCCTCCCAGCCCTTCTCCGAGACCTTCGGCAACAAGGCCCAGCGCAAGAAGCCCAAGCTCGACTTCAGCTCCATCGAGGACCTCGCCACCCGCACAGGCACCATGCACGAGAGCTACCTCGACCGCCTCGAGCAGGCCAAGCTGCTGTCCGGCACCTCGGGCGAGCCCGACGAAGAGAACAAGGACGGCGACCTGGCCAGCGCCCGCGAGTTCATCTTCATGAAGGGCACCAGCAAGCGCATCTGGAACGAGCTGTACAAGGTCATCGACTCGAGCGACGTCATCCTCCACGTCCTCGACGCTCGCGACCCCAACGGCACCCGCTGCCGCAGTGTCGAAAAGTACATTCGCACAGAGGCCCCCCACAAGCACCTGGTCTTTGTCCTGAACAAGGTCGATCTGGTGCCCTCCAAGGTAGCTGTAAGTCTTGGAAACACCCACAACCCCTCTCATACTCGACCCTCCCCTTCCCTCCCCTTCCCTCTCCTCCCCTCGCCTCCCCGGCCCACCTTCCATTCCCCATTTTAAGTCAAGGACCTATTCTTTTTCCTCGCGAAATATTCTCCATGAACTGGTTCTGTTACAAACTGGGAAGATTGAGACCGACTCGCTTTCCCAACGCCGTCTTGGCTGCGGGTGGATGGCTTCCGTTTTGGTGGCCGTCGCTAGAGTTCAGAGTGATCTGTTTGAGTTGAGGGCCGACTCCGCCTCGCGGGTTCTTGTGGCGGTCCTCTTAGTAATGCTTCACACATGCCTTTGTCCCAAGCACGCTTCTTTCGACTTGCAAAACGACACTGGCTAACACCATCACAGGCTGCCTGGGTCAGACACCTCAGCAAAGAGTTTCCCACACTTGGTATGTGTTGTCGCTCCTCCCATCACTCACTCACTGCTAACACCCCTCTCAGCCTTCCACGCCAACATCAACAACTCCTTCGGAAAGGGCTCCCTCATCGCCCTTCTCCGTCAATTCTCCTCCCTCCACAGCGACCGCAAGCAGATCTCCGTCGGCATGGTCGGCTATCCCAACACCGGAAAGTCGTCCATCATCAACACCCTGCGCAAGAAGAAGGTCTGTGTGGTTGCACCCATTGCTGGCGAGACAAAGGTCTGGCAGTACATCACACTCATGAAGAGGATCTACATGATCGATTGCCCGGGTATCGTGCCGCCGAACCAGGAGGACACAGACGAGGATCTCCTGCTGAGAGGCAGTGTCCGAGTCGAGAACGTCGAGTACCCTTCACAATACATCCCCGCCGTGCTCAGGCGAGTGCAGCCAAAGTACTTGCAGCGGACGTACGAGCTGAAGGAGCCTGCTACTGATTCAGTCACATTCCTCGAGATCCTCTGCAGAAAGAGCGGACGTCTTCTCAAGGGTGGTGAGGCTGACATCGACGGCGCTGCCAAGATGGTACTGAACGACTGGATCCGTGGAAAGCTCCCTTGGTTCACACCTCCGCCATACAAGGAGGGCGAGCAAGGCCCCGCGGTTGGTGTCGAGGGTCGTGATGGTGCGCTGGGCGAGATGAGCAAAAAGAGGAAACGCGGTGCCGAGGGTGAAGCTGCTACAAGCCTTGCTGCTACCGTAGACACCACCGGCGCGCCTCAGGACGAGGCTGAGAAGACCGATGGCGAGTTTGATGGCTTCAGCGACGACGATAGCGCAGAGCTGGATGACGAGGTTGACGAGGACGACGATGAGGATGAAGAGGCGGATCTCGCTGGTGGCGTGTCTCTGGAAGCCCCCGAGGTCGATGATGCAAGTGAAGACGATGAAGATGTGGAAGCAGATATCGCAGCAATATCGGCAGCCTTATCGAAGGCGAAGAAGCGGCAACGGAAGGCGTAGTAGCACTTTGACGACTGAAATGATACCCATCTTGTCCGAGCTATGTGGCTCACTTCTCTTCATGATTTGCCTCTTGTGTTTCTCGTGATGCATCTGATCTCACTGCTCAACAGCGCGACAGCGGCTCTGTCGGTCTGCCGGATGCCGCACAGGACCAAGACACTCCTACATGTACCAAACGCGCCTCGGTCTTGCAGCAACCGATGCCCGATAGACCTAGACACGATGACGGTACCGCATATTCTCCACAAACCTATCGTGGTCGTGCGAGGTTGTTCGCAAATTGTACCCCGGCCGTACATCTATCGCCGAACCGATGGGTCTCAACCAATCGCACGTTGCTAAGGCTAGCCGTTTGCTCTTTCCGCGGGTTTGCGGGGCTAGGTACCCTGGCAACAAACAACGGCATGGTAGACCGGTAGAACGTATACCCTTCTTCGACGATACCCATATAATACACTCCACCTACCACTGGCTCTTGTCCTATCACTTTGAATCGTGTCCTCAAAACCACACACGTCCAGTCACAATGGCACCCAACTGGGACAGGCTCATCCGCTTCATTTCTACAGATGGCCGCGAATTGCGGGGTCAACCCATTCTCCCCTCCCCCGACTTTGATGTCGGCACAACAACCGAAGAGACGGGACTGAAGGCCAAGGTTATCAATGTAGCCAATGGAGATGTTTTCGATGCCGCCACCAAGGTCACAGATGAGGAGGTCACAGTGAAGAAGCTGCTCGGTCCCGTGACCGTCGATGAGGTGCCCATCATTCGATGCATCGGGCTGAACTTCATCAAGCACAGTTAGTTGCCCGTCTACCTGAAAAAACAAACAGATTGTTGATGAATACTTTAGTTCAGGAAGGAGGCCGTACCCTCCCCCCTCATCCCAGCACGTTCATCAAAGCCAACACCTGCCTGGCGGACCACAATGGTCCCATTGTAATTCCCAAGATCGCACAAGACAATCAAGCCGACTACGAAGGCGAGCTCTGCTTCATCATTTCCAAAGACTGCAAGGACGTATCCGAAGCCGATGCTTTCGACTACATTGGTGGTTATATGTCCGGCAACGACGTCTCTTCTCGCAAGTGGCAGCGCGACCCCAACCTCGCCGGCACCGTCCCGCAGTGGAACTTCTCCAAGGGCTTCGACACATACGCGCCCCTCGGACCCCAAATCGTCAGCACGAAGGTGATCCCCGACCCAAGCAAACTCCAGCTCCAGACACGGGTCAACGGCGAGCTCCGCCAGAACTCAGGCATCGACGACTTGTGCTTCAAGATCCCCACGCTCGTCGCTTTCAGCAGCCAAGGCACAACGCTGAAGAAGGGTACTGTAGTCATGACAGGGACGTGTGCGGGCGTCGGGTACGCCATGAAGAACCCGCAGTTCCTGAAGCCGGGGGATGTCGTGGAGGTCTCGCTCACACCGCAGATTGGAACACTGAGGAATACCGTGGAGTACGCGTAGATGACGGAAGTAGACAGAGGTAGACGAATCTTGACAGGATACCACAATGACCATGTTCATCGCTGCAAAACCTGAATTTGATCGACGACCCTACTCAAACATCCATGCCTTGCAGCATGAAGTGCGCACGCAAGGATCTGTAAAAGTGGGAATGCACTTGGAAGAAGCTTTAGTTTCTGTAGTTGTAAATGCCACCAAACGAGGAAAAAATCAAAGCGAACACGCTACATGGAGAGGAAAGCTCGATCTCCAACACTGTGCTCGACCACGTCGACCATTCACCTGAAGCCGGGCCCGGCTGTCGCGGTGTGCGAGCCAGTATTTGCGCTGAAAAGCAGTTCTGGGCTGGACTTTGAGCTGGTACGGGTCTGTCGACATTTCGGGTGTTTCATGATAATTTGATAGGCCTGTTATTCCAAGAAGTACAACAAAGCGCACATGACATGGCAAGCGGTTTGAGATGACTATGCAACGACATTTTATTTTGGAGCAGCGACGAGCTAGGAAAAGAAGGAGCTTCTGTTCAAGGTGGCAGAGTGCTGGACATGACGGGAGGCTTGGATTGTTTGTAATCACCGCGATTGCGAATAGCGCGTCATTCTGGTGCCTTTTGAGATGCATGTAGCCGGCGCCTTGCTTCCTTCTCCTCAAGCAAACTGCAGTGGTGGAGACACTAGCATGTTATGAATCAACAGCGTTCACACCATTCTCGCCACGCCTCCTTTACTATTGTATACCTCTCTATTTTGCGTAAGACATAACATCTCGTCCACTATCTTTACCAAGGCCAATCCTTGCGATGGCTTCTGTATGATGTGCTCGTAGAAGGGTACTATGAGATGAAGCGCTTGTAAGGAGACCTGTTACCGCTTGAATAGCTGCCAAAAGCTTGACTGGACGTTTCACAAGCTTGTGTGCAAGACCGCGAAGGACTTTGGAGGAGACAAGCAGCCCAGCCAGACACACATGCGCGCCATAGTGATCGCAGAGAATGAGACCCGGCCCGTTTCGCTTGGCTGCCTATGTCTTGCGACAAATGCAAAGAATCAGGTCAGATGAAGCCTTACCTCAGCTCGATGCTCGACGAAACTCTTTGTGTATGAAGCCGCTGAGGTGCTCACCTGTACGCTATCGTGCAGTATGTATAGGCAAGAATGGAAGGACATTGTACAAAGATGACGCAACAAGGACTTGCTCGCTCGTTGAGTGTTATGACCAGGGGCGAGTTGCGCAGGTACACGGCAGGCCCATGGCTGGCAATGGTGTCGAAGCAGGACTTCAAGAAGTGGTACGTCGAGAGCACCGACGAAATCGAGGCTAAGTTTCTACGAGCGAAACAGCTTGCTGGACCTTGTGAGGCATAGTCGAGCGAGCTCGAGGAGCCTTATGACTTTGGACTGGTATGGCATGTGTGGGGAAATTTTGTCATGGAAGCTTACGATTCCAGTAGCCAGCTCAACAAAAGTCTGTTGTTAACTGGACATATTGATCATGTGATACTGCCGTAACAGCCTTCGTACTGGTTGCTCGGAAATCTGAAATAGCCAAGAATTGACGACCAAAATAATTGTAGAAATTGTAGAACGGATGGCTTGGCAGCGATGCTGGATTGAGGTCCATGGTGGTAAGCCGGTAGGTTTTCCCTTGTCAGGCTAGCGTCGAATCTGTCTTTCGGCCTCGGATGCGGGCACATGCACCTGGGGGTGTACTCCAATCGCAGTGGAAACTGAAACATGCCTGCTTTCAAAGCAAACGATGGTGTGAGTCTACACTACGAGACGCATGGTGACAGTAGTAGCCCGCCGTTGATTCTGGTAGGTCATCGTCTCCAGAGCTCATCACGACACGCTGATTGACTTGTTCACAAGCTCCATGGTTTCACAGGGTCTGGGCAGGTCTTCCAACGCAATACTTCGTCGCTTTCGAAGAAGTACTACGTGATCGTACCTGATTTACGCGGTCACGGCGAATCTGAAAAGCCACGTGCTGGATACCACGTCGCACGACTGGCTTTGGATTTGAGCAACTTGATCGAGCACCTGCAGCTCCCCAAAGGCCAAATATCAGCGATTGGCACAAGCCTCGGGGCAGCTATCCTCTGGTACTCTAAATGCTTGGATGGAAGAAAGCGCAGGGGCTGACAGCACGGCAGGTCGTATTGTGAGCTTTTCAGCACGCGCACGTTTTCACACGTCATATATGTCGACCAGGCTCCATTGCAGAACTATCTCTCCGATTGGGGCCCTGAGTTTGGTAACCGTGGTTGCAACTGTCCGCAGGCATTGGCAGAGATGCAGCGCACGCTCGAAGAGGATGCCAGAACGGCTCATCTAGGCACCATCTCTGCTTGTCTGGGCTACCGATCGCACCCTCAAGCAGGCGATCCCACCTCAAAGACCAAAGAATGGCAAGACGACGAAGGCTTCTTTCTTGGCGAAGCGCTCAAGGGAGAGGGCTGGTGGTATGGGAAGCTGATGGCCGATCACACAGCGCTGGACTGGCGGGACGCAATCAGGCAGAGTTTCGGGCCGGGAAGCGGCAGTCGGACGAAGACGCTGGTGGTTGCGAGCACGAGGAGTGGATGCTTCCCTGCTGCTGGGCCGCTCAAGGTGGTCGAGTTGGCGAACGGGGGCAATGATGGCGGGCTTGCGAGGGGTGTGGCGGTGGAGTGGGGAGGGCACTGGTGTTACTGGGAGAAGCCTGAGCAGTTCAATGGGCTGGTGCTTGGGTTTCTGGCCGAGTAGAGGGGGGTTGGATAGCACGGGTCCAGATGAGATTCTTTTGGTGTGTGGTGTTGCACCGAAAGACGTGCATGACGTGAATGGAGTGCATGACGTGAATGAAGTGCATCACGTGCATGAAGTGCATCACGTGCATGAAGTGCATAACGTGCATGGAGTGCATCACGTGAATGAAGTACATCACGTGCATGGTGTGCATGACGTGGATGGAGTGAGTGCATCACGTGTGTAGGACGCATCACGTGCGAACAACACCGTGCACCACCTTTGCACACAAAGAGTCAAAGAGCGTGCGTGCATCGGACAGGCGAGCCACTCCCCGCGCGCCCCACAAAAGGCGGGGCCCTCCGATTAAGCATGCAGGCGTTGCAAATCATGAGCTTCAGAATTGAGAGCGTCCAGCTGCCAGCCACTCCACCACGCCCTCCACGCCCTTCACCTCCACCACGCCCACCATGGCAGCCGTAGAAGACTACTCGCGGCCGACGACGCCTGACAACACGCCCAATGGGCTCAGCTCGCCGCGCACGCCCAAGCAGACGGGCCTCGCGCTCACAGAGTACACGGCGACCCCCAGCCCGCCCAACGAGTCGTCGCGCGACAAGAGCAGCGTGGTGCCCGAGGCGTTCCTGCTGCCCAACGGGTATCCTGATGTAGGTCACGTGCCACGGGACCCCTTGACCGAGCCGCGAGTGTCTGACGCCCGCCGCCCCAGTATCTGCGCCTCATCCTCACGTCGCGCGTGTACGAGGTCGTCAGCGAGACGCCGCTCACGCACGCCACCAACCTCAGCAACCGGCTCGAGTGCAATGTCCTGCTCAAGCGCGAGGACCTGCAGCCCGTCTTCAGCTTCAAGCTGCGCGGCGCCTACAACAAAATGGCCCACCTCGACCCCAAGCACCGCTGGCGGGGCGTGGTTGCGTGCAGCGCCGGCAACCACGCCCAGGGCGTCGCCTACTCCGCCCGCCACCTGAAGATCCCCGCCACCATTGTCATGCCCTCGGGCACCCCCGACATCAAGCACAAGAACGTCTCGCGCCTCGGCGGCTCCGTCATCCTCCACGGCGCCGACTTCGACGCCGCAAAGGCCGAGGCCGCCCGCCTCGAGACGCTGCACGGCCTCGTCCAGATCCCGCCCTTCGACGACCCGTACGTCATTGCTGGCCAGGGCACCGTCGGCCTGGAGCTGCTGCGCCAGACGAATCTGCAGAACCTGCACGCCGTCTTCTGCTGCGTCGGCGGCGGCGGCCTGATAGCCGGCATCGGCGTCTACATCAAGCGCATCGCCCCCCACGTCAGGATCATCGGCGTCGAGCAGTACGACGCCAACGCCATGGTCGAGTCGCTCAAGGCCGGCCGCCGCGTGCTGCTCAAGGAAGTCGGCCTGTTCGCCGACGGCGCCGCTGTCAAGACGGTCGGCGAGGAGACCTTCCGCATCTGCCAGGACGTCGTCGACGAGGTCGTCCAGGTCACCACCGACGAGACCTGCGCCGCCATCAAGGACATGTTCGAGGACACACGCTCCATTGTCGAGCCCGCCGGCGCCCTTGCCCTCGCTGGCTTGAAGAAGTGGGTCAGCCGCAACCCCTCGCCCGACCGCGAGCGCGGCCTCGTCGCCGTTGCCAGTGGTGCCAACATGAACTTTGACCGCCTCCGCTTCGTCGCTGAGCGCGCGGCCCTGGGTGAGAACAAGGAAGCCCTGCTCTCCGTCACCATCCCCGAAACCCCCGGCGCCTTCGCAAAGCTCGTCTCCACCATCCATCCCATGGGCGTCACAGAGTTCAGCTACCGCTACTCGGGCCCACAGGAAGCCAACATCCTGGTCGGTGTCGAGCTCAAGGCCGCGACGCGCTCTCGCGACCTGCCCGATCTCATCGCTCGTCTTGCCGTCGAGGGCATGACAGCGACCGATCTCTCGCAAGACGAGCTCGCAAAGTCACACATCCGTTACCTGGTCGGCGGTCGCAGCGCCGCCGCTGACGAGCACATGTTCATGTTCGAGTTTCCCGAGCGGGGCGGCGCCTTGTTCAAGTTTTTGAACACGCTGCAGCCGGGCATGAACATCAGTCTCTTTCACTACAGAAACTATGGCGGCGATGTCGCCAAGATCCTGGCTGGTATTCAGTGCAAGCAGGAAGAGAGCGCAAAGCTGACGGACTTCCTGAGGGACATCGGCTATCCTTACAAAGAGGTCACTGATAGCGCCAGCTACAAGATGTTCTTGAGGGATTAAAGGTTGCATGGCCCGCCAGATCTTCTCGACCTCTGACCAGGTCATGCTGTGCCGCAGTACATTTTCAAAGCTGAGAATCTTTCCAAGCATCTGCCGCCCTTGAGCCGTTTGGCGCCTTTCTGGATTCCATACCTTATGCCCACAAAATGATCTACTACCCAAGTCTCAAACACTCCACTATTGCGCGACTCATTCTTCCTGCCAACGCGTCAGCTCCTTATTGACATGGCCGAACCACTCGACAATTGGAAATACGTCGCCTGGCCCGGCGGCCATACAGGGTGTGAGCCTTTAGCCGCAGAAATGTATCCGCCTCATGACAACGACTCCACCCTACACAAGGCTGTTTTTAAGGGAGAAGTCGCTTAACTCGCATTGTCGCTGGTAGAAGTTGATACTGCTGACATCCGGAGTCACCACTACTGCACAGCCCTCCACCTGGCAATTCGAAGCAATTAAGCAGAAGCTGTCCAGGTACTCCCATCAGCTGGTACGGATCCTCAGCTTGAACATGATGTGGATACATGTTACCAGGTGCGTCTTGCTGCTATTGGCTCTGCAGCTTGGCTTAGATCCAACGAAACGTGTCTTTGATCATTCTTATCGATCACGGAGTCAATTTACCACCGAGCATATGTCTGCTATCCTAATTAAACCTCACCGGTATGTTTGATAATAGTCGAACTCATCAATCATGGCGCAGAACCGGAGCGATCAGAGAGGGAACACAGCTCCTCACCGCTCTCTGAAGTACCATTATAGGGTTCCGGTGCCTGAAGCCCAGACCTGTTCAATGCGCTCTTGGTGAGGGGCGCAGACATGGATGCGATGAACGATGAGGGTTAGACACATGCTGGACAACTCGGTCGCAACAAGTGGTTTTCAGATGACACTGGACTACTGCAGAAGATGCCACCCCAACCATGCTCTCCTAATCCGCCAGCGCGATGGTGATGAAAAGATTGGGAGGACTTAGCAGAGAGCAAGTCTTGAGCACATGGACCTTACCAGGCCAATATTTCCACAAAGGCCGCGCGCAAGTACCACGCTCCAAGGAGCTCCTGGATACTCCTCAGTCTACGTTTTTACAACATCCACAAGGCAAGCTCTGACGTTGCATCCCCATATTGCCGCAGTCTATTTTTGCATTGGCTATTCCGCTTCTGGAACAATGTATTGGACCCTTTTCTTGGGGTTGGTTCAACATGGTATGCCAAGTGCGTTCAGCTGCATGGCACTTGGCTAATTGGGCTCGTTGAAGCTCGTAAATGCGGGCTAAAAGCTTCCGACACGTCAGACACGAGCCTCACAACGTCATGTTACTCTTGGCGATGATGTGCAGATCCGACAATGCAGAAGCTAGGGGCAAACATATTGGCATACTTGAGGAAGAGAGTCCCCGTAATTTTCATCAATATCAACGCTGATTAATAATTAATTGTGTTCCTACTACACCACCATGAAGGCAACAGTGGCGTCTCTCCTTGCTTTGGCCACAGCTGTCTCAGCCCAGGTCAAAGGCTTCAACTATGGCGCCACCAACAACGACGGCTCCTGCAGAGGCTACAGCGACTTCGTCCGCTACTTCAACGATGCCAAATCGCTATCCGGCGCATCAGGTTTCCAGGCCGCTCGCCTTTACACTTCCATCCAGTGCGGTACTGCCGCGGCACCCATCGAAGCTTTCCGCGCTGCCATCGATACCGACACCAAAATCCTTGTCGGTCTGTGGGCATCTGCTGGACGAGCCGTGTACGAGAACGAGTTGAACGCGCTACTTCAAGCATCCCGCGACCTCGGAAGCGCATTCACAGACCGCATCGTCGGTATCAGCGTAGGCTCCGAGGACCTGTACCGCAGCTCTCCCCAGGGTGTAGCCAACAACGCTGGCGTCGGTGCCACCGGTGCCGAGATCGAAGGCTACATTGGCTGGATGCGTGATTGGATTCGCGGAACCGGACTCGAGAGCAAGCCCATCGGCCACGTCGATACATGGACAGCATGGGTCCTGCCTGAGAACCGCGGCGTAGCGAACTCTGTCAATTGGCTCGGTCACAACTCGTTCCCCTACTTCGAATCGACCAAGGCAAACTCGATTGACTTGGCTGCCGAGAACTTCAGGACGGCTGTCGCGCAAACCGAGGGTGTTGCAGGCGGAAAGGAGGTCTGGGTCACCGAGACGGGATGGCCGCGTGTCGGACCCAACTCTCGCGATGCCGTTGCGAGCACAGAGAACAGCCAGCGCTACTGGAAGGAAGTCGGCTGCAGTCTCTTTGGCCAGAGGAACACTTTCTGGTACACACTCAAGGATGCCAACACTGCCCAGACCGATTTGAGCTTCGCGGTCACGCCGCTGGAGAACAACACGCCTTACTTCGACTTGACCTGTTAGATCATGGCGATTGAGAACCAGGCATCGTGGGGTTCTCGTTGACGCATGGGTCGAATCAAAACTTCATCAATGGTGTAAATAACTCAATTCATCTCATAGAACCCATGTCTGCCTCATTCATCGTATCGAACAAATCTTGCAGTACCTTAAGCTTGCTGCATAAAAGCGAGCCGTCTTCGAACCGCGCATCATACCATGGAGTTTCAATGAGAGCAGCCATACGAAACGTGCCGATCACCAGTAAGCCGCTTTTGACGAGCACTCATCAAACTGTCCTGTCACCTGTTTTTACTCCTGCCTGCTAATATGCGCGGTAGTCTCCACACCACGATCCACCCAATTGGCAACTACAGCGCCAAACACCTCATCCCGCTTCACAAAGACGCCTGGTACCCGCACACCACCCCATATCTTCGTTTCCACCGTGTTGGCGCCGTACTTGCGGTTGAATCCATACTTGGTGCTGTCGGCAGCGATTTCCCCTGCCATCTAATTCGACATGCCTTCACTTTATGTGCTCATCACCACAGGAAACCCTCTATCCGTGGCATGGCCCAGACACGAGCTTCTTGAGGCGCAGCAGAAAGTCTCGTCGCCTTCGTGGACTAGTGAGGAAGACACTTCAATCGACCTATATCGATGCTTATTGGGCAAGCACCCTGACACACCCGACGTGGACAATGTCAAGACCTTTGGAAAGTTCTGTTTCAGAAACGCCGTACATTGTTATGTAGATACTGGGGCGCTGCAGGATCGGGAAATTGCATTCAGAGAGCTAGATTTTGCTATCGGTCAGGCGAGGGTGGCGGCAGCCAGAACGAATTTCCATTCTATCTAGTCAAGATGAAGGATGACGAAGGGGAAGATGTCATTCGTGGTGTTTCATGGAGCAACGACAACGATGGAGTCCTGTGTCGATGGTATGTCATCGAGGTCAAGCTCCGAGACTAGGACTGGGGCCTGACATCAAACATATTGATATTCGAGTCGGCGCTTTCATGGCGTACACCAATCTTACCGCTTCATTCACACCAACAAGGAGGCCGAATTGCGATGTTACCGAGGTCCAAAGCGATTTATTTCCGAAGCATCCGTAGATTATGATTACTTTTGGAGATAGGTGCAACTATGTACCAGTAGACAGGACGGCTCACACACGCCACGGCATCGATGGATCAAAACAAGCTAATGTTGATGCGGCTTAGCTCATGTTGATCGTGAGCCTTTTGACTACTCATTTGTTTCTTGTTGCTACCCCTGTATTGGTGCCGCATCGCAAGCAACCATGCAGTCCAGATGTTTTTATCATCCAACCGCTTCTAGTGCTGTTGTTCTGCGGAATCCTCTAAGCAACGTATAGGCTCATCGGGCGAGCTCCAAAACCCCGCTCTTGCTCCGCAGCTCATTGCTATCATCCACTGGTCAATGACGCAGGACCGATAACGCCCCTGCCAATACAATCTTATTCTCGGGCCTTCACCTCCCTCATTAGGCTGCGATGCCAAGCAGAAATTGCATCTGCTATCGGATGTCTACGTTGTGACTTGCAGAGCATGTGCCGGAGTGATGCGGATGACAGCTCCAAGCGAATCCATCTAGACCAGGGGCCATTAAGGTGTCTTTGAGAAAGATGATAGGAAAGTATAAGATGTATCGACAAGTTGCCCTCTTCATCTACGCTCAGATCATCGATATTCCGTGCTTCTGACATGCGTATTCTTACTCTCAGCTCTCTCTTCTTCGTGGTCTGTAGCAATGCTACACCAACGCTTTCCCGCAAGAACGCTTCTACCGCCAGTGAACGACTTGGATTGACCTGGTTGGGAGGTAACAGCACGCTCCCCAAAGTCTTGTGAGCTACATAAATGTGATGGGCTGTTCTTAAAGCTAAACAGCAAAGGGTACTTTTCACAGGAGGCACCATCTCAGGCGGCTCAATTCACGGTGCTTTGGATGACACTCAGTATGGCGACCTAGGAATCACTGGGGAGCAAATCATAGCTCGCAACCCATACCTTCTCAACAATACACAACTTGCTGTTTCCAATTGGACAAGCGATGATGGCTCGACGGGCACCAACGATGCCTTAGTGATGAACATGACCCGGTTCGCCTATGACGCTCTGTGCTCAAAAGATAGCGATATCGTCGGCGCCGTGTTCACCCATGGAACCAACTCGCTCGAAGAAACGGCATTCCTTATGGACAGTCTCGTAAATTGCGGCAAACCTATTGTTGCAGTCGGGTCAATGCGGCCTTGGACGTATCTCTCTTACGACGGAGACGCGAACTTCTTCGATGGTGTCAAGCTAGCTGCAACTCCAGAAGCACGAAACCGAGGCGTCATGGTTGCATTCAACGCCCGTATCATACCGGGTTATTGGGCGACCAAACTGCATTCCACAAACCCCGACGCCTTTGGCGCCACTGCTACAGGGGATCTTGGCCTTTTCATCAACAGCTTACCGGTCTTCTACAACACACCATCACAACCACTTTACAAGCATGCCTTTGATCTGTCTCAGGTATCCAAACACTCCTCATATCCCGCCCTTCCGAAGGTCGACATTCTTTACGCGGCCCGCGAGTTCGATGGAAAGCTTGTGCTTAACTCTCAAGCGAATGGCGCTGCAGGAGTAGTGATCGCTGGTACCGGCAACGGTGGAGTACCAACGGGCCAGGATGAGATTGCCGAAGCGATGGAGAAGGGACTGCAGGTCGTTGTCGGGACTAGGAGTCCGTTCGGACCGAGCAGTCCTGACCTGACGCCTTCGTACGCCAAGTCGGGCTTTGTCCATGTCATCCAGGCTAGAATCATGTTGCAACTTGCGATTGCCAGCGGCATGGGTATGAATCAAACTATTGAGTTGTTTGAGGGTGCGTTCAGAAAGGCTATTGGAGAGCCGTGGAGTCCTGGCAGCTAGTGAGGAGACAGTGCGTTAGCCGGAGACATCAAGTTACTTATGGGTCACCCATCAATGAGATGAACGTCAAGAATGTGAAGAAGCAGCTTTTGATTCTGTCTATCCACGCCAGAAGAGCCGAAAGCTCAACGATGTCGATCTAGTAGATGTGGTTTTCTGGGAAGGCAACCTCTAGCTTCGGCATGCCGAGTAGATTGTGGAAAGATCTGTCCTCGAGATCGGCGGAACAAAACGGGAAATTGAAAGTCGTGATTACAGTCCAATCACTGGCGACAGTCTGCAACAGTCTGGTAGTATTGATCTAAGCACCGAAAGCGTAACGGCTTCCAACGTTGCTAAGGCTGTTTCCACCGTTATCGATCAGGAATCCGTCCCCCGTAGTCGCCATGAAGTAAGCGTAGCGATGGACATCACTTGAGGTATCAAGCCAAGGAAGTACTTCGTCGAGAAATGCCTCGATCTGCTCATCATTACCGCGCGGCTTGAATTCGGTGATCCAGATGGGACGGCCGGCGGCGACCTTGCGGGTGTCCTCGACGTGCTTCTTGAAGTAGGCAGCGTTGCTTGCTTCGTCGTACCTGTCTGATAGTCAGCATTGAATCGTGATGTCGAAGACGTGAAGAAGGATGGAGGTAAAGGGTACTCACCAGTGGATGTTGATGAAGTCGATGCTGCAGCCCGTGCAAGCGTTGATGAAAGATGAGAGGTAGGCCAGCCCGTTCGGTCCATTGGTCACGGCAGGGGAGCCCAGATACATCTTCTCCTTGAGCGACTTCTGAGGCTCCATGTGCTGTTTCCACGCAGCAATTGAGCTGCCGAGGTCCATGCAAGCGCCGCCCATGCCGGGTCTGGTGTTGTTAGGGATTATTCTAGAAAATGCAGGCACAAACGACTTACTCGCAGTTGTCAGGCTCATTGAATCCAAGGAGGTGAGTGGGCGCGTCTTTGTTTGCAAACGCGGCAGCCCGAACATCTTCAGCCCACTTGCCAGTCTGGTCGGCGCGGTTCGAGTGCAGCATTGGGACGAACTCAAACCATGCGTCGATGTCACCATGAGATCGAGAATCCCAGTTGTACGCCTGGTCAAGTTTTCAGTGAGTGGCTAAGCTACGGATCAAGATGTCAAATATACCCAAGTGACCCGACTGCCGCCAACGTCGAAGTACTTGATGTACTTGACCTCGTTGTATGGGACACCGCGGCGATGGACACTTCCCGTCTCGAGTGGAGGGCGAGCGATAGCAATGGGTCGTGAGGTTGCGGCCGTGAAGTTGAAGAGCGCCAGGCTCACGAAAAGAAGGACTCGGAAAAAGGACATCTTGGCTCGATGGTGTGCGTGGCTGACCGCGGAGTATATGTAAGGTAAAATGGTATATAGGGAGTGGAAGGCACTGGTGCGCGGAAAGAGCGTTTTTGAGGTTGGTTGGTAGACAAAGAGTGTGTGGTCGAGGGGAAAAGGCGATCAGAAGCGAGCGAAGTGCGGTATATATACGGGGGGTAGTGCAGTGACTGCAAGTGGGCCGCGCTAGTGAGCCGTGATGAAGTGAAGCTGGAACTGTTGGGGCTATGGCTTATAGCTGAGGTAAGAAAGGTTGCTGCGTTCGTTCGTTCTGACTGAGAGCTCATGTGGTGAAGGTGAAGGTTTGGAGGCCGTCCACTCGATCTGCTTGGCCATGTTCGACAGACCGGATCCTAAGTACTTCCTGCCCGAGTCGTTCTGTTCAGTCCGCGAAATTGCATCCTCCAAGGTTTAGACGTGCGGTGTGCTCTTTATCGGGGGGCATTTGCCCAGTGTCCCGAGTAGCAAGCGCGCATGACGTGCTTTCACAGTCATGTGCCTGATCAGTTGCTAGAAGTGCATACACACCTGACGAACTGGAGACGAGATTTTCGTTTCGATACTCAGGCAACTCATTCAGTCGCTCGATCTCTATCCTTCTTGATCTCATTGTCAGGTTCACTACTGATCTTGTGTTGATTAGAAGGGGTCTTGATGGTGTCCCAATCGTTTCGAATTGCTTAGATGAGTACTGAGGCTCTTGCTGCGAAGATGTTTTCCCGGCCCAAACGTTGCTTATGATTACGAAACACGCTCGACAGCCTTATCACCAACACTGTGAAGAGCCATTCGTCGATGCGCATTCGTTAGAATGTTTCTTTTCTCTTAATTCCAGTCGAATGTTCTCAGTAACCGTACCAATTGACTGCTTCATCGACACCATGACAGCATCTGCAGCGAATCTCATCATGGACACAGCGCTAGAGGCTTGTGAAGCCTCTTCCTTGAACAAAGCGTATAGTATATGTATTGAGGTGACCGAGTTGCCGGCCAAAAGTTGCAAACTCATTGAGTCAAAGGCCTTTTGGGACGAGACGGTCATAACTCTATCGTGGAAGCCAAAATCTGCGGCCACTTTTTCTATCGTAATTGCATCGAACACTGGTTCCAAACTAGCAAGGACCCACAACGAAACTGTTGTCCAAATTGTCGAGCTGTGCTTTTCGGTGTACCCCTACTCCCAAATCCCCGAGCCGCTCAAGCTGAAAAAGGTTCTCGAGCTGGACAGGACATATACTCACATGATCATGTTGGTGGTTCTCACAGGACCCCTTACTTGGCCGTCCACGAGATCGCCGATCCGTGGAACACCGAATATTGCCAGCTCTAAACCGGGAGGACGCCTCTTTGGCGACTGATAGTGCTCCTACCACCAGTGAGATAATTTTGAGCGCCGTCTATCCTATTCATCAAACGACACATGCCGAAGTTGATGAGCGCCGGTACCTGTGCAATTTTTTTAGTGTTGTTCTCATACGCGATAGAGATCTTTGCAATATTTTGCAGTGACAATAAAACAGTGTGCCACGTCTGTACAAAGCTGCCAACAACCCTCATCGTCTCATAGTAAGGCCTTTGTTGATCGAACAACAAAGGTAGCTCTTTGTAACGTAAGTAGCCAGAAAAGTCTTCTGAGTTTCCCTTTGTGCAGGGAACGCGCTGTCACTACATAGTCAATGAACTGTATACACAGTGCTGTTCGTCTACGTTACAGGATTGATTCAATGTCAACATGTCTATTTGCACAACGTCGATTGATAGTGCGTTAAACCTTTGTTTCTTCATGTCGTCATGGCACCTTTTCTAATGCAAAATCCTAAGCCCGAACCTAGTAAAACATCTTCATAAGAAACAGGCTAGATATTTTGTAGCTATACTCCTCCTACAGATATTCTCAGCCCTCAACTTCGTCCGTAATTTTGTATCTGAGAAGATGGCTTTGCGAACAGCCAAAAAAGCTGAGATCGTTTTGGCACGTAGCAAACGAACGAGCGAAAAGTATCCTGTGCGCACATCACATCTCTCAGGAAGCTGTCCCAGTTCTAGAGGATTGGTACCTTTCCTCCACTATACAGATGACACTCACTTGAAAGCATGTCGCTGCCTTGAAGCGGAGGAGCACGAGAGATCACACCCAGTAAGTGACGACGACAAGAATCTAGCAATTGCTGTCGCACGCTACTTGGGGAAGTTTGGCCTTGAGTCATGTCTCCAATCAGTTTTCCATCAATACTATGAACAAAAGAAGATCGAATGGGCCTTGAATAATGTTCGAGCCGAACGCTTCCACTACTCGAGTAAGAATAAGGACTTTGTCTGTCGATGTGATTTACACCAGCATCGTAACTACAGGCGGGTGCACAATCCAGAGATCCAGGAACTGTGTGCGGAGTTCTTTCAGCTGAACACAACTGAAACTGGGTGTACTCAGGAACAATGGCGAAAATTCGATGTCAAATCTCAAAAGAGCTTTGCAGCGCAGTCAAACTGGGAAGCTGATCTGGTTGAGACAAGGACGTCGCTCCCACGGTTAAGGAAAAGTGCTCTCGAATACGACTCACCAACCGGAATCGAATTGATTAAAAGCCGCGAAGAGTGTCTTCAGGGCTTTCATGGGTATCGCTCCCGACGCTCTTCAAGCCCTCGTAAACGTCATGCAACGAAATCCTCGCATATGGCTCATTTGAGCAGCCGATCAAACGGTGTTACGGACATTCCAGAAGATGTGTGGCGCGTGAGTCGACCTTCTGTATACCTAGGACAGTACGAGACCGAATCGACTATGAGTACGCCGCTTGGCTCCGCTGCTACACCGGCCTGGCACAACGCAGGCCCGGTCCGTAAGACGCAGGAATTTCGACCTTCAAGGCTAGGTCTTCTCTCCAATCCCCCCTCCGGTACACGACACGACCACACACGTCAACCGAGCTCGTTAGGGGTAGATTCAGGAAACGTGCATGCGGCATCCTCTCACAGGGTTGTCTCTTCCCAGCCAGAGGCTGACCTTGCCGGGTTGGAAGTACGCCCTCGCGAGACGTTGCAACATCCAACATCACGCCCATCAAAACCATCTACCGCGCACATTGACCCAATCGCACGGACTGTTGAGCTTCCTTGTCCTGCGAAAACAGTAGAACTCGACACTGCTTCTGTTCCCCTGAGGTTCTTGCCACACCACTCGCGAACGCCGCAAGAGCTGGAAGAGACTTCTCCAGAATACGTTGCTGAGCTCGCTGGTAAGCGACCTTTGATTCGGTCGAAAAGGCACGATCCAACAAAGGGTCATAAGCGCGCAGACTCACACATCTAGTTGAGCAAGCCTTGCCGGATGTGAGACAACCAGGTTGGGAAGATCAATTCTTTCAGCAAATATCATGACTTTCGTGAGGGCGATGTCTTCTTCTCGCCAGACTGTTTTGCAAATATTATAGATGTCATGACCACAGATCAAATGCTTGGTACGGTTGAATGTAAAGAAAACTAGTGCATTCCGTCTCACCTGAAACGATCTCTTGTTGTCATTAGTCTAGCTCGGGTCTCACTGATAGACGTCCCTGTGTGTGGACGAGTTCACACTGTACAGCCTTGTTGATTGTCCAGCTCAGGCTCTAGATGCTGAACAGTTCATGAAAAAGAGGGCTGGCATTGGGCTTCTTTGGGTGGCTTGCTATGTGCTGTGAGATGCGGTACCAAAGACTCCGTTTTTGGTGAGAATATGATTCTGTCAATTCGTCTTTTCTGTAAAAGTTACTTTGCTAAGCGGCTCATGCTTTCATGGCATCCTTATTGCTTTCCGACCTGACCGGAGGCGGGAACTCACGGGAGTCCCTCGCATCGTCAGGGAGCTTGCCTTCAATACTGGTCCTCGCAGCCAGTTGCTCCGCCGCACCAGGCGCGAAGTCGCGATACTCGGCACTCGTTCCCAGTCTGAAGCCGAGGTAGATGCACATGAAGAAAACGAGACACAACATCGCGAACACGGTCCAGTTGCCCATTGGGTAGTTCGGCCCGTCCGTCTTGGGGAATAAGAAAGGGGCGCTGATACCACCGCAATTGGAGATGGCAATTGTTACGCCAGTGGCCAACGCCGTAGCCGTCGATCCCGACACTGTGGCGGTCCTATGGGCGAGGAAAGGCATGACGGCCGAGTTGGTGCAAGCAATCAAGAAGACCGCCACGTAACGGCCAATCCAGTTGGAAACCAAGGCCAAGATGAGGTACCCAGATCCCACAAGAGTCAGACCGGCAAGGACATGGCGGATGCGTTCTTTGGAGTAGTCCGAGTGTATGCAGTTGGCCAAGATGATAATCAGACCAAAAACATTCGGGGGCACAGTGAGCAGCTGCGCGGTGTAGCCTGCGAATCCCAGGTTGGCAACGATGGTGGGCGAGAAGTATGAGAATGCGTTCAAGCTGTTCACCATGAAAAAGTAGCTGAGCGCGTAAACCCAAAACAGCGGATCCAACAGCGTCTGCTTGGCGATCTTTGCGTTGAAAGTCTTGTCCTCCTTGTTGGGCGCGAAAGGACCCATACGCGCGATGGCAAAAGCACGCTCTTCCTCTGTGAAGAACTTGGCATCTTGCGGGTAGTTGGGCATCCAGATCCATACAACGATACCGAAGAGAACTGCGGGAATGCCGGTGAGGATGAAAAGCCATTGCCAACCAGCGAGGTTTGCCTTGCCGTTCAAGAAAGAGATGCCAGTGGCCAAAAGTCCACTGAAAGCACCAGCAACCGCAACGGAACCGGCAAAAATGGCGAGACGCGTTGCGCGCTCCGAGGGCTTGTACCAATAGCACAGGTACATGACGACTCCGGGGAAAAAGCCGGCCTCTGCAATACCAAGAAAGAACCGAATCGCCAAAAGACCCTCGAAGCTCGAGACGGCGCTTGTACAGATGGTGATGATACCCCAGCTGATCATGATTCGGCCAATCCATACCGAGGGCGAGAAGTATTTCATTGCAAAGTTACTCGGAGCTTCGAAGATGACATAAGGCACGAAGAAGACAGCGACGGCTATGTTGTACCGGTTGCCGGTAAGGTCGAGCTCGTTGACAAGGTTGCTCGCCGGGGTGTCGTTGTTGAGAGTACGAGCGTTCCCCAGATTGACCTGTAGTGCTTGTCAGTAGACCGCTCTGTGTTCTGCGCTCTCAGCGAACTCCACTCACTCGATCCAGGTAGTTTATCAGGTACGAAATGCAGATGAATGGAAGGATCCACATGTCGATCTTGCGCACAACGCGCCTCTCCATGGCCTTGTCATTTAGGTCCGGTACGTATGATGTTCCAACAGCAACATCCTGTTCAACGTTGCCTTGATCGGCATGTTTGACATCTGTGGTAGTCATGATTGGCGGTAGGTTTCGTGCCGCACGAACGACAGCTTTGTTTTGTCGAAGACGGGAACTTGACGGTCGCTTGTGTACATTGTCAGTCGGCGAGCGGCCATCGCTTTTTGAAGTCTGCTTCCTGCTGCTAATATCTCCGTAAAGTCGAATGGCTCAACAAGACCGTTTTCCTGGTGAGAGATAACAGAGATACGAAGCTTCACATCGAAAAGACATGACATCGTCTCGGTCCTTCTCCATGCCGTTATCAACAGCTGGTGTGGAGAATTGACCAATTGACGCCCATGGGTAGATGCACCCTCTGGCATTGGCAGGCCGGGCCGACATCGGTCGAGAGCCAAGCCGAAGCCGCTCTGCTCAAGGGCGGAAATCCAAGGAACAAGTTCAGTTCCCCCCGCCGACATGCTACTATTCAGTCATAATGTTTCGTCAAAGGCCAAGCATTTCGACTTGCTATCTCAGCGGCGCCTTCGACGCGAGCGAGTCCTCCCGAATGTCCCACGCTCAGACGATAATCGAATGAGCCGAGTTGCTCCTGCGAGTGGAAGTCTCTACCCTCACTCTGGACAGCGATGCTTCTGAGCCCTCGGGCTGCGTACGCGGTGATGGGTCTAATCACTTACCATCTGCGTTGCTGGAAAGTCTTGGCGACTTTTCAGTAGCATACCACCCGCTATTTCTCAATGATGGTGAAGGACACCACTGCAGCTACTCTTTCACGATGATGCTCTTGGCCGTATCTCGATACATGCGACTTGTACAAGAATCAGAAACACTCCTGTTCCTAGCCGCCACCAACGAAAACCTTTGGACAACATGTCCGACTTTGTTTTGTCGCTCGTCTGTTTGATGGTACGAGCATCTACTTCCATTTCGTGCGAACTATGAATATACATCATGTCTTCTGGTCCTTGTGTATGAGTCTCTACGCTTCTCGCGCAGTGGCTTGGTCACTTGACGATTGCCTTGATCACGACGTGCAGTGATCATTCTCCGCTGTTCTCTTTGGAAGCTATTGACATTGTACTTTACCACGGTCACTAACTGTAGGACACCGTTCTTCTTTGAGCTCGTCACGCGTTATTGTGAGTTGCTAATGATTGCTATAGATACCTGAAGCCAGCTGTTCGTATTTGTAGGTAGTAAGAGGCTCGGCGTTGTACCACATTTGCGTAGGCGATGATGACATGACACGACGCATCGGTAAAAATCGAGTCTGTGTCGTGGTTGTAGTGTAGTCGTGGTCGTAGTCGTGATTGTAGTCGTGATCGTGGTTGTAGTTGTAGTCGTGGTTGTAGTGTAGTCGTGGTCGTGGTCGTGGTCGTGGTCGTGGTCGTGGTCGTGGTCGTGGTCGTGGTCGTGGTCGTGGTCGGTGTCGTGGTGGTAGTCGTGGTTGTAGCGTGGTCGTGGTCGTGGTCGTGGTCGTGATTGTAGTCGTGGTCGTGGTTGTAGTCGTAGGTAGTCGTGATCGTAGTGAAGCACGGACTCCCGTGGACATGGCTTGTGTGTCTGGATCGTCCCGAGTTGGCGGGTGCGAGCTCCGGTGCCGCAGCTCAGGACCGAAAACTTGCCCGGCGTCGCAGCTGCAGCACCGCCCGCACACGACATCGTCACCAACCATGGCCGCGCGAACGCTTCGAATTGGTGCGTCTTGCACAATCGCACAGTCCCTACCGCCCTGCAGGAGCGAAGCTAATCGGGGCCAGGTCTCATCCCCGGCGACGGCATCGGCCGCGAAGTGATGCCTGCCGGGCGCCGCATCCTCGAGGCGCTGCCCTCGTCGCTGGGCCTCCGCTTCAGCTTCTCGCACCACGAGGCCGGGTGGGCGACGTTCCAGAAACAGGGCGTGGCGCTGCCCGAGGAGACGGTGGCAGCGCTCAAGTCGGACTGCGACGGCGCGCTGTTCGGCGCCGTGTCCTCGCCCACGGTCGCCACCCAGGGCTACTCGTCGCCCATCGTCGCGCTCCGCAAGCGCCTGCAGCTGTACGCCAACGTGCGGCCCGTCAAGTCCACTGCGAGCGCCAAGAGTCCCGTCGACCTCGTCATCGTGCGCGAGAACACCGAGGACCTGTACGTCAAGGAGGAGAAGACGTACGCAGCGCCCGACGGCAGCCGGATCGCAGAGGCCATCAAGCGCATCTCCGAGACGGCCAGCTACAACATCGCCGCCATGGCGGGCGACATTGCCCTGCGCCGCCAGCGCGTGCGCGACGCCGGCGCCCCGAGCATCCACGCGCGGCCCCTCGTCACCGTCACGCACAAGAGCAACGTGCTCTCGCAGACGGACGGCCTGTTCCGCGAGACGGCCCGCCGCGCGCTGGCCGAGCACCGCTACCAGCTCGTCGGCGTCGAGGAGCAGATTGTCGACTCCATGGTCTACAAGCTCTTCCGCCAGCCCAGCGACTACGACGTCATCGTCGCGCCCAACCTGTACGGCGACATCCTGTCCGACGGCGCCGCTGCCCTCGTCGGCTCCCTGGGTCTCGTCCCCTCGGCCAACGTGGGCAAGCACTTTGTCATTGGCGAGCCGTGCCACGGATCTGCGCCGGACATTGAGGGCCAGGGCATCGCGAACCCCATTGCCACCATCCGCTCCACCGCCCTGATGCTCGAGTTCCAGGGCGAGGAGAAGGCTGCTGCCGCCATTTACGCCGCCGTCGATGCCTGTCTGGACGAGGGCAAGCTGCTGAGTCCCGATCTCGGCGGCAAGGCCAAGACGGACGAGATTGTCGAGGACATTTGTAAAAGGTTGTAGGCCACGTCTTGGACTAGGTCACGTCTTGGACCAGGTCCTGTCTTGGAGTAGAACATGTTGATGGAGTAGACTGTACATGTAGAGGCCATGTAGGCTATTGAATATCTACTCATCTCTCCTCTAACACACGTCTTGTTTCTATTCAATCGCCTCGCTGACCCTGAACAAAAACAGCCAAAGCCAGCCTTTCCACCAGCATCCACCAGCATCCACCAGCATCCACCAGACTATCAATCCAGATCATCATCCTCCTTCTTGCCACCTTCCTCCTCCTCCTCCTCCTCCTCCTCCTCCTTCTCCGCCTCCTCCTTCTCCGCCTCCTTGGCACCCTGCTCCGTAGGCATGAGCTGGATGACGACGACAAAGAGCTCCGTGTTGGTCTCGCGGTTCTTGAGCGTGTATCTGAGCGAGTGCGGTCTGGTTAGTTGTACGTCGGTCAGCCTGCCTCCCTAGGAAATCTTCTTCGTTTTTTATACAAAAAATCTTGTCTCTCTTTCTTGGATTGAAATGAGAGACCTAAAATAGGGATGAGAGAGAGAAAAAAAACAATTCTCTTCCTGGAATGGCAACAAGAGATGAAGGAAGAATCAATTCCCTTCCTGGAATGGCAACAAGAGTGAAGGAAGAATCAATTCCCTTCCTGGAATGGGAATAAGAGCTTCCTGGAATAGAAATAAGAGAGAGAAAAACACACCTCAATGGCTGCCCGTCCCAGTGCCCAATAATACTAATGTTCGGCAGCCCGTAGCCAATCTTCAGCGCAAACTCGTTAAAGTCGAGATACGGATTGTAGAAGTCGCACTTGTACTCGCGCCCGGCCTCAAACGTGAAGCGCTTGCGGTTCGCCTCGGTCAGAAAGTGCTTCTGGCGCTGCGACGAACCCGCGGGCATGTGCTGCTCCTTGCGCACCGCCTCGCCCGTCCCGTCGGCGCCCTCGGTGTACACGACGGCCTCGCCCTCGTCGCCCTCGTCGCCCTCGGCCAGGCTCTCGCTCCCGGCGTCGGCGGCCGGCTGCTTGTCGCCGATGCGCAGCACGTTGATGCTCGACAGCAGCGGGCCGTACAGGTAGGGCTCGTCGCCGTAGACGTCGCCGTCCAGGCCCGGGTCGATCCACCACTTGACGATGCCAAACGCCTTGTCGAAGAGCGGCGGCAGGCGGTCGCGGATCGGGTGCTCAAAGTCGTTGCCGAACACGAGCTTGTCGCCCGGGATGTCGTGCTTGGGCACAAACGAGAAGGAGATGGAGTAGCGGTCGTACGGGTGCTGCGGCGTGGAGAAGTAGGGTGACGTCGTCGGCGATCCTTTGGGGAGGCCTGCCAGTGTGAGTCGAGGTCTGCTGGCATCGTGTCCGCCGCGCGTCACTCCCTACCGCGGTAGTCCCTGATGCGCACGTGCACCTGTGCATCGATCAGGTCTGACGATATGTGCACCGGCTTTTCCGTGTTGACGGGCACGTCCTGGTGCTTGGACCGGTCGTACGTGGAGCCCGCGGTGACGCGCAGCTCGTACTGTTCGTGCAGGGGCGCCATGGCGATGAGAGTGTGCAATAGCCACCCGGGTGTGAGTGGAATATCAAACCGAATAGCAAACCGAGGGTGGAATCAAACTGAGAGTGGAATCAAACTGAGAGTGGAATCAAACTGAGAGTGGAATCAAACCGAGGATGGAATATCAAACCGAGTGTGCAATATCAAACCGAGTGTGCAATATCAAACCGAGGGTGCAATATCAAACCGAGGGTGCAATATCAAACCGAGGGTGCAAGAGGGACAAACGCCCTCTCAGCAGTCGAGGCCCACCACCGGCGTAGGCATGACGTGGGGTCTGCATTTTTTTTGGACAGGGGGGCGAGTCTAGCGCGGGGAAGCCACGATCGACACCTGCATCATGAGCCTCATGGTCCTGCTTCCTCGCCTCTCGAATCATCACCACCATCACCACCGTCACCACCACCGTCACCACCATCACCACCATCACCATCACCATCATCACCATGCTATTTGCATACACGACCCTATTCACTACACCTTACCTACAACACTACTAACAATACCTTAATATAATATGACTCCCACCCTTGAACACCACCAACCACACTTCCTCCCACTCGAGCTACACCTTGACAAAGTCGTCCACGTTCACGCGCTGATAAAACGACACATGCCCAAACGTCTCCCAGTACTGCGCCAGCCGGTCGTGTGAGATGAGAATGAGCTGCGAAGTCATGTACGTGTCTGTCTGGAGTCAGCTCAGAAGAGAAGTCGACATGGGCCTCTCTCACCCTCCCTGAACCCCCTGGCCGCAATGTGGCCCACGCTCCTGACAATGCGCGCCCCCTTGAACATGTCCTCGCTCGCAACGCGAATCAGCCCGTTGGGCCCAATGTCGGGCGCGATGAACGTGTACTCCCCGCGCGGGATGTTGGGATCGCCAGTGAGCTTGATGGCTTCCATCCGGCCCCGGTACACGCCCTCTTCGTCCTCGGCCGACCGCTCTTCCTTCTTCCTGTCCGCCGCTTCGACCATGGACCAGCCGTCTTCTCGGTCTGCGCCCTGCAGCGTGGCAACACTATCCTCCAGGTCGTCTGCCGTCTCGAACAACTCCTCGTGGTCAGACGACACGGCTGCATCGGTGGGCGCCGTGCTCCAGCTCCCAGCGCTGCTCACGCTGCCCCCCCTCTCTCGCGCCCGCATCGCCCACTCCGCTCTTTCCGGCAGCGCCAGTGGCTCGTCGGGCTGCGTGACGAGGAGGAACTCACACCCGTGGCCTGCGTAGTCCCCGCACCAGATGCCCTGCCACGGCTTCTGCGCAGTCGGGGTGTAGCTTTCCTCAGGGAGCGTGGCAAACGTAGTGATGTCTTCGCCCACCCTCATGCTGACCCCGTTGGGCCGCGAGGCAAATTCCATCCACTTGCGCAGGCGGAACGTCGACGTGGAGAGCTCTTGGATGCGCCCTGGCTTGTTCGCCGTGTGTCTGAACCCCGACGGCGACGTGTCGTTGCGTGTGCGAGCCGCACTGGGCAGAATGAGCGGCGGCCACACGGGCGTCGCCGCGGTGATGATGTCCTTGGGCCACGGTCGCGTCAGCATGAGTCGAGAGAACAGCCCTGCAGAGGCCAGCGGCGCCTCGTGATACACGTCCATGTGTATCTCGTGCTGCAGTCGGTCGCCGTAGACGCGCTCGTAAGAGTCTCCGTTCAGCCGTATAATCGGCGCGACCATATCGAGCTGAACACTAGGATGGAAGGTGTGGATGATGGCTTCTGGGTTCCATTCCCACGACTGCATCACCGGCTGTCGCCGCTCGGCCACCAAAGCGTACGCCTCGATCGCATTGATCCTGTGGTCGTAGCGTGCAACAAGCAGCTTCCCCGTGTGTGGTGTGTCGGCGAACCAGATCTTGTTCTTGGCTAGGAACCAGTACGGGTGGTGTTGCCGGAACAGCTCCCTCCATGTCAAGTTCTTGGGCTTGGGTACGTCGTGTCCTGGGACCTGCTCTTGCACAAACGGCTGCCACAAGGTGTCCTGCTGCGAATGCTGGTGCAGTGCGCGGCTGACCAAGCTAGTGGTGATCAGGTCGGAGAGCGAGAGAAAGGCAAGGATGTGCTGGACGATCTCCGCAGGAAGCGCCAAGAGGGGTGGAGTTGCGTCGTCCATGGTGGCTTCCGGCATGTATCTGTTACTGTGGAGATTTGGCATGGTCGCAGGAGCAAAGGCAGATCGGTTGATCCAAGGCTGCAATGCAAGTCCCGGTGGCGAGGTCCCGGCTACTATAAGACCAGCTTCCCTGGACCAGCGCGCTTACGATATCAAGATAGTCCGTGGTGGTCGCGTTCCTTGATCGTACTCGCACAACTCCAGACACAACACCAGAGCATGTGCCCCGGTACGTGGTACCGCAGGGTATCGCCAACACCGCGCTCAGGCCTGGTACGTCGTCCTCGGCAGCTGCCCGCAGTGGCACCTTCCCAGCTGCGTCTAGCGGCCGGCAGATTGATTGGAACGGCTGCTGATAGGCTGCTCTTCACGATCAAATCGTATTCGACAATCGCACAAGTACAAGATACCTTCTCGTTTGGGCGCGTGCAATGTAGAGAGCTGGCTATGACGGTGCGATGTCGGCGCGCGGCCTGACCAGGCCGATGACGGATGGGGAGTGCGGTTCCGTGTGGTCGCGGGCGAAGGGGGGTGCGCAATAGATAGGAAGATGTCGCAATGGGCGGTTGTCTGTTTATCAAAAGCTTGTGCGGAGTCTGTCAGAGTGCAGGTGACGAGGGCGAGATACGATGCTGGAGGCCGGATGCCGGATGCTGCACGCTGCACGCTGGATGGATGGATGCAGGATGACGGAGGCTGGATGGAGCATTGCACCGACATCAGATGCGGGTGCGCGGGTGCACAGACTCTCGCTAGCGAGCGCCATGTGGGGAGCCTCGGGGCTTTCTATATCAACGACCACTCTCACCTCCTTGCCCTCGCTCCCTCCTCCCGGACTATCGATTTCCGCTGCCGTCCTCCAGCGATCGACCTCTGCCCGACGGTTGAGCTGGCTCTCGCGACAACGTCGGCTAGTTTGCGTTTCAAGTCACTGCCGTCCGCTATCGCTGCCCGTTCTGGCCACTGACGACGCGCGCATCCGCCTGCGATCGCCCTACTAGGACGGTCGAACGCGTGGCGTGCCGGGCGGTGATCCTTCGTCTGCCACATGGCCAGCGGCCATTCATCCAACGGCCTGGAACGTGTGGCCCTGGCCGTCTCCACACTGTCAGTGCAACGTCACTCACGATAGCGTCACACCCCTCTTTGACATGTCGTGCTGCTCTACTAGTACTTCGTACCGCAGTACCCACTTGGGAGTCACAAACACCCAGAGATTGTCAGGCTTAATAATATCAAGCTTCTTCTCAGGTACCTAGTCGCTCGGACTACTTTCCACCCAGCCATCCCCTCCTTCAGCTGACTAGGCCACTCTCCATGTCTCAAAGAGGACCTCCCCTGTCCAGCGTACTCACAGATACCATCGGTGCCGTGCAAGGTTTGTGCTATGCGCAGTAGCAATCCAAGCTCCATGTTGCGCAAACATCTCTCGCTCCACCAGATCGTTCCAAGTCGAACACCGCTGGTCGTTGGTCGCTCGTCGTTGAGAGCCTCACTCGAGTCGAAGTCGCCAAGTATCAGACTTTGGGCAACTGCTGCAACGTCACCGATCTGTGGCAGCAAGTCTCCCGCGTCGTTGTCTGCATTGAAATCGCTGTACCGTGACCAATCTACCTTGGAACTTCAACGACACGACGTTGAAGCTGCCTTGGCTCCAAGCGAAAACTGCGGTGGCAGATCTGCCTGGTAAGCATACAGGAGCATGTTCCGCATCTCTGCATCCACGACTTCGTTGCCAGTGGCGATTGACTGCGGCAGTGAGCTCAGATAATACGCCTCAGACCGAGTTTGCGTAAGCTTCTGCGACACGGGGTCGCTCACCGCGAATCCGACGTGCTTCTGAAACACACCACCTGAAGTTCGAATGCGACCAAGCCCGCTTTCTATCATCTCAGGATCTTGTGGCTTGAAGGCTTCTCTTCGTGCAGATGATGGTGCTGGGGGAGCATCTTGGAAGTCTGATGCAGCAGCTGGCGTTAATGAACCCGCTCGCAACGTCGGCATGCTCGCCTTCTGAGCCAAGTACTCACCAAAAAACGAGTCTACAGCAGCCAAAGCCGGACCAATGCCAACCCGCTTCCTACCCACATAGCTTGGATCCTCCTTTTCCAACAGTTCCCGCTGCTCAGCGCTCAGCGGCTGCTCTTTGTCTTTCAGGAAGTACGCCAGGTACCACTTCTTTAGCAACCCAAAGTCTGGGCTTTCTTTGAGCGATTCACGATACTGCGCATGGCGATAGAACACGTCGTGCTGGCGTAGTTGGCGCGGGTTGGTCCGTACTAGCTTGGCCAGGAAGGAGGTCTGGATGGCTGCGATGTCGTTGGAGATACTCTGACGCTGGAACGCTGGTATCGGTTGCGGACGATGGTAGTCAATGGGTGACTGAGGGGCATCGTTCGAAGCTGGACAAGCGGGAGAATGGCACACGTCTGGCCGCTGCAGCGACTGTCGACTTCTCTTTCGCACAACCTCCCCACCTTCAATCATCCCCCGCTTCCACCCTTCCCTCTCTCTAGCCCTCTTCTCCCTCGCCTCCTTCTGCCTCGCAAAAAGCACCGGCTGATTCTTCTCCCTCAACCCCTCACACACCCAGCCCTCCCACTCCTTATGCCCGGGATCCAACTTCCCCCCATCAATCAGCCTCTCAACCTGCTTCTTCCAGGTTTCTTTGCTCTTCTTGATCGCCTCCTTCTTCGCATGCATACTCAGCCCCGTCTCGCAGCATTCCAGCGGCGGATTGCGATACACGTGCCCGCACGCATAGTTGCCGTTTGGCATGGTTTCAAAGTCGGAGAGCGCAACGAAGGGCGGTTCTGGAACGGGGACAGAATCGCCTGGGAGACGTCGCCGTTGTCGACACTTGACTGACAACGTCTGGGCATCGATGGCCTGGCTGCTGCCGGTGTTGAGTTTGCGCTTCTTGCGCGGCGAGGCGACGACGTGCCCGTGGGCTTTTTGCCACACCAGGAGCTTCTGGTACCATGGCGCGGCGCTGTGTTTGGGCTTGCCGTGCTGCGGGATGCCAAGTTTCTTGGTGTGGTCTTTGTCGTACCACGTATTGATTTCGGTTTTATTGGCGTCGTAGATCGCTCGGGAGTTTGCTTTTAGTTGGAGGTCGCTTGTATCGTCAGTCTCGAGTTGAGCACTGGGTCGCTTCGTCCCTGTGCTGGGGGTCTTTTGGAGGGTTTCTGGTGGGTTGAACGCCAGATCGCTCGCGCCGTCGGTATCTCCTGTCAATACCATCTCATCATGCCTACAAACTCGCTCAACTTCTTCGGCACATGTCTGAATCCCACCACGCCGCTCACAAGACAAGGCCACTCGACCCCCCATCCCATCTTCCTCAGCATCTCCCACATCATTCACCACCCCCTCGCATCTCACTCGTTTCCGCCTCTCAGAACCAGTCTGCTCTACACTCTCACGCTTTCGCGAAAAAAAAGCCATTGAACAAACCCAACTATTACAAGCTGCAACACCCTCCAAGTTGACGATCTGGTTCCGTAGAAGGAAGCAAAGAGACTTGGCATCTCAATAGATACACATTGTGAATCTACATAATCACGCGTCCACTCTTTCACTTGCTTCATGTACAAAGCACAAGCCCCACAATGCATGCGGAGTGAAGAGTCGGGTATGCACTACAAAGAAATTGTTCACTAGAGTTTAGTACACGTTGACGCTGTGGTCCCAAGAACCCTCGTACTCCCTGCAGAACCATATCAACTGCTCAATATTACCCCCCTCCTCGTCTTCAAGACGACGGGGACGTTCAAAGTTCTAGTTGCCCTTCTTCAGAACAGCTTGAGGCTCGATAACAAGCCAGCCTTGAGATATATTGCCGCTCCTCAGCGCAACATCCCCTTTGATTGCGCCGTTTCCAACCACCACTTAAGAGCGAATATGCCGCCATCCTCCCCTGCAGACATGTACTTCGAGACACCATAGCTTGGGTGTTGAGACAACCAACAGCGTACATGCAAGTTACCTTCTTTTTTTCGTTTTCAAGGACGGATCGTGGTGGTAAAGGAGGTATCAAAAGACAATAGACGTTCAAGAAAGTAGGGAAAGAAACCAAGCCACTAGATGAATATTTTGAAACAAGTTATTAATAAGCTCCTCGGTAGAATCTCCTCACTCCCCCCGACCTCTTCTATCCACACTCGCCGCTTCAGCACAACTCAACCCCCATATCGCAACGCGACGGAATCTCAACTATAGCGCAGCAAAAGTGCACCACCCAGCAACCAGACATCCCATCAGACTCACCCTCCCAAGAACCCCTCATTCCCTACCCCACTACTCCCGCTCAACAATCCCTAAGAAAATTTATGCCCGTGATTTCGTCCCTCGGCCAACCTTCCTCTTCTACCTATATCTACCCAACCGCGCACATTTCGCAGGCCAAAGAAAGCACCGACTTTCCTCCCTCCCACCAAGCCCGCCAACGACAGTGCAGCGCCGACGAGCTGTTGTCCCCTAGTCTTCGTGGGAGAGAGCTTTGCACGTACCCCACCCCGACCACCTCCACAGGAAAAAGCGTGATATTTCAATATCTCCTGCGACGTGGATACTTCCGTACCCCAATAGCACTGCTGTTCTGCTTGGCGCTTCACGTGCGATGTCCCCTTGCCTTCCTCCTTTGTGTTCACCTCTTCAAACGGAAATAAACAGCTCCTACGGAGTTGACGCTCGTGTACCCAATGACGTCGGTCTAGTGTGCTACTGCATTTGAAAGTAGAGGAGAGGGAGTACCAGACGAGTGGCTACGTGGGAATGTAGATGGTAATCTGCTTTTATTTAGTAGGTCTAAGCTTCTCTAAGGAAGATAAATGATCGAGGTAGAGTAGAGGGATTTTGCAAAGAGAAAGCTCTGTTCTGATAGTGCGTTGTGATATCTTACTACAGTGGAAGCTCTGAGGCCTCTGTTGTCGGTGTCGGGTGTAGTGTGGGTACGGCTGTGCGTCACTGTAGAAGAAGAGGGGTTTTCTTTCGTAGGGTGCATTCAATAGCGCGAGTAGGCTCTTAGGCCTGTATTTGTAGCTAGTTTTGTGATTGGGGATAGGTCTTTCACGCGACCGACGCTATGAGAAGGACAGTTAAAAAGCTTTCCATTGCTTTCCTGTAGAGTTCTAGATGGAAACAGACGCCCAATCGCGTTGCAGGAAGCTCTTTTAACAAGTACCTAAACACTATATTTCTTGGACTCGGACGCGGGTCCTTTCTACTTCACTATCTATCGGCATGCATACCCGTTTGGAACCACACATCCACCTCATCGCCTTTGAGAGCAGTCTCTTCCAACTCACTCTGATTGCCCTCCTCTTCATCAGTCCTGGGTTTCTTCCCCGCCAACCTCTTCGCGACCTCATTCGCCTCTAGCAGACTGACCAGCGTCCTCTTCGTGCCCCGACAAGCCTTGCCCTCGAACTCCTTGCACACGTCCCACACCTTCTCTATCTGATTCCGCTCATCCTTATCCCCCCCAACAAAACTCTCTGGTCTTCTCTCTAAAATCTCGCTTTTCGGAGCTTGGTTGTAGTATTGCCTGTACTTTCGACCGATAACAGGTGGTTTGTGGAAAACGTTTTGCGCCAGATGCGCATCCTCTGCCATCTCGTACGGCGTTCTGCCTGATGCGTTCTCGCGGAACAAGAGTTCGGGACGGCAGGAAAGCATGATGTGGAGGATGTTGTCGGCTCCGTAGCGGACTGCGGCATGAAGCGGTGTATCGCCTTCGCCGTTGACAAGCCCGAGGTCAGAGCCCTTGCTAATGTCAAGAAGGATGCGTAGAGTTTCCTCGTGGACTTTGGTCACAACATCAGGTTGTTTGTTGCTATTGCGGCCGTAGCCGTAGCTGTGCCGAATCGCGGCATACGTCCATTGGGCGAGGGGCGTAACTGCGCCCGGTACAGAGGAGGCTCGTTCGGTGACCATGCTTGAGACGAGTCGAGAATCAATTAGACCAAGAAGCTCCAGAAGTGTTGCACGGCCGTTGTCACGAGAGATTAGATGGGGGCTGAGCGTGGTATGGATGAGGTTGTCGCCACCGTGGTTGCGGCTGGTTTGGTCACCGCCGGCTTCCATAAGGATCTTTGCCATCTCGACTCGATGCAGGGAAAATGCCAATTGTAGGGGAGTAAGGCCGGAGGCAGATTTGTGGTTGATCAAGTCTGGCTGCGTCTCGGAGAGATGCTTGAGTAGTTCCAACGATTTGGCGTTAGTCTTACTGAGAACTACGACGTGAATCAGTAGCTTCGAACGGAGGCTCAGCCACTTGCTGATAGCAGCTTGCAGACCACCTTTTGCCTTCGCAAGACCCTGGATCCGAATGTCCTTCTTGTTGTTCTCCGCGAATTCGACGTAGGTATGGGTGGCGGCGTCGCTGAGAAACCACTCAATACTGTCGAGATTCGTGAGACGCGCTGCATGCAGCAGTGGTGGGTGCTCCTCGCGTGGTGATTCGCATTGCGTGTCTCGGCCAGCAGCAGCCCAATCTGCTCGTTTCCTTCCGTGGACAGACAAGCCCTGGTAGTACTTGGGCTTCTTATTGATTTCTACGCCGCTCTTCTTCACAAGAACATCCAATGGGATACCGGCACCGGTACGTTTGACGATTTCTTTCAGAAGCTGTACCCTGCCCAATTGAATTGCATAAAAGAAATCCTGCTCGCTGAAGCTGTAGAATTGGGACGCCGGACCGACGTCCGTGTCTCCGCGGCGGACGGTGTACTCTTCGCCAGCGTCAATAAGGAACTGGAGCAGGCTTGCGTCGTCTAGAAAGATCGCCATCTGGAACAGGTTGCCGGGCTTGGCCACCTTCTGATAGTGCTCCTGGGCTATTGACGGGCTTGCTCGGTATGTCCGGCCATTCGCAGCGTCTCTGATGATCTTCCGCGGTTCTCTGATACCGTATGATCTTCTAGTGAGATGACGGGAGGCGCCATGATGGTAAGAGTAGTCGAGCAAGGCGGTGGAAGTGTCGTCTTCTTCCAAGAATCGAGAGACAGGACAATGCCATGCAAGCATAGCAAGCGCGGTAATCTTACTTTTGACTTGGCTCTGCACCTCTCCGATGTTTTCGATAGTGAAATTGTCATCAACGACTTCGTGGAAAATCCGAACGGCGTCCTCTTCGTTATTATCAGATAATGCGCCTTCGTCGTCCGAGCCTTCTGCCTGCAGAGTGTACATGGACTGGCCGGACTCCTCCGCAGGAGCGAATTGAACGTGCGCGATCTCGAGCAAAACCTTAGCCAAGTCTAGATGCTCTCGCAGAACAGCAATCGAGAAGGGCGAGAATCCGCTGGTATCTTGTACGGCAATCTTCAGTGGCGTCTGGTTCTCACTCCATACAGCAAGGGTAAGCTCCTTCACCGTTGACAGATCCGCATCCCAGCAAGCTTGGAAGAGCCTAATATACCCCTCGCGTTGCTCTTCTGTCAGATCAGGAAGATGGAAGTTTAGTTTTGGCGCCCAAGGCTTGGGAGGATCTGGCTTGTAATCACGCGCGTAGCGATTTCGGTGCTCATCAAGTTGGACGTCAGGGTAGAGCTCCTTGAAGGTTTTGGCATCTCGCTCCAGCAATTCGGAATCGAGAGCTTCATAGCCGGAAAGCAGTTTCTGAACCTCAGCCAGCTTCTCTTTCCAGCCGTCAGCTTCCTTGGGCATGGCTTTCGCAGCTTCCTCATATTTCTTGACATCTTCCTCGTACACACGCTTGGCTGCCTGTAGCTGCTTGAGAGTCGTCCAATGTGCATAGGTCCCCGGAGAGATACCATCGAGATAGTGTGCATCTTCCTTAAGAGGGACTGGAGCGAACACTTGATGTGCGCCGCCCCACGTGCCAGGTGTTGTGACGGTCTTGTCCTGCTGCTCTTTGTCGATCCACTGTCGGAGCGTGTTGATTTTCTCACGAGTTGCGTCCAGTAAACTCTGAGCATTGTCATAGCCGCTGGCCCTCCCATCATGCACAGCTCGCCAGGCCCCTCCACTCAGGGAATTGATATCGGCGCCAGCGTCGAGGAGCTTGAGGACAACAGATGGTAGCTCACGCTCGACAGCTGTGAGAACCGGTTGCTGGAAGGTTGTTTGGAATGTTTTCTGATTGTTTTCGGACATTCCATGAGCTTCCCATTTGGTTTTGTACGAGCGAATATAGACGCCAAAGTCAACTTGCGCCTGAGCACCGAGCTTAAGGAGTGCATCGATGCTGTCAACGTCTCCATGCTCAATCGCAGATTGAAGAGCAGATGTGGCGCTTGGAGTGTACTCGTGACCAGACATATGCAAATGGTTTACTGCACGCTTTGCTGCAGGTGAGTTTGCCGAGATCATGGTGCTTAGCAATGCGGCGTTCCTGGCTGCAAAATAATGCAGTGCAGTAACATTTTCCACGTCTGCTTGTGCGGGAGAAGCTCCTAGAGCGATAAGTGCCTGCGTCATTTCGTCGGCCTTCTGTGGTGGCAGCTGCAAAGCGAGAACAAGCGGAAGGATCGCTGCACGGGGAGATTTGCTGTGTTCGTGCACCAACTTGACCGGCAGCAAGACGTCTGCGCCGAACTCCTGGACGAGCAACTTGACCACCTCCACATGTCCGTTGGAGATGGCAAGGTGGAGGGGAGGTACTGGAGTGTCCCAGGCTAGGACATTAACATCGTACACATCAGGGTCATCATCATTCTCGTCAATGGGCATGTTGTTCTCTTCTCGCTGTTGTTTGCCTCGGATTTTGACCATGGAGCCTTCTGTAGTAGCATCGGCGCGCTCGTCTTCATCATCAAGCATGTCGACATCGTCGTCGCTGTGAGTAACGTCTGCATCTGCCATTTGAGAGTCGTCAGTGGCGGCAAGTTGCTTGATCCCGTGATCGGTTTTGCGTTGCTTGAGCTTGGCCTCTTCCTTCTCTGCCTCTTTCTCTTCGTTGGCTTCGCTCTTGACAAGGAGAGCTTTGACCATAGCAGCTTCACCCCGCATGGCGGCAAGATGTAAAGCAGTTCTCCCATCAATCATGCGAGCCACAATGCGAGCACCAGCATCTATGAGGATCTGAACAACTTCGGGCGTCGAGCTCATGACAGCAAGTTGAAGTGGCGTGCGACCAGTGTAATCTCGTTCGTTGGGATCCGCGCCTTCCTGGCTCAGCCAGTCCTGGACGTGCTCGACATCGCCGTCGACGATAGCTTGACAAAGCCTAGCCGTATTACCGACGTAGGCCATTTCTGTCCAGTCATCATTAGTGAGAGGGTGAAATGAGCCAATTGTCTGTCGTCCCGGATCGTCTTTGATAAAGGTAAGACCACCAGACACGTATATCTTGTTCTCGACTTCTGCAATCGCTTCATCTTCCGGTGTTGCGGGCTTTGGACAGTAGCCACAGCAGTCACCGATGACGTCAGTTGCATTGCCAAAGAACGCTGGGTGACGATGTAAAGTTGTTTCACGGTCTTTTGGTCGGTTCCATTCTGCGTTGAGTAGAAGATCTTTTGCGTAAAGGAGACGTTCAATCTTGCGAGCATGGAACTTCGGTCCGTACGGGACCGTGAAAGTGTGATAATCGCTGACTTCGTCTGACTCGACCCAATCAGGCACCTCATCGTCGTGATCTTCTTTGACATTTCCTTTCAGCTTGTGCTTGCGCGTGTTCCATCGGTTGATGGCTGGTCTGTAGACACTTGTCAGTGACGCAACAGAGAGATTGTCAGGAGCACTTACCTGCCGCGCTCCGCCCGTCGCTGGTCCACATAAGAATCCCGGTCTGTTGTGCGAGGCAGCTTCTCGAGTACTAGCAAACGAGCAAGGCCAAGTGTGCGACCGAATGATCGCTCGAAGATGGTTGGGTCAATGCGCGAACGGTCCAAGAGGGGCCAGTAAACCTCAAATCCGCGGTGAGAGTACTTGGAAAGGCGATTCTCATACGAAGGTGAGCGTCGTGTGAGGTCAATGGTGTTGACTTGAGTCATGTATGCAGCGACTGCACGTGGACTAGCGTAGACTTGTTTCCCATCGTAGGCAGCGCATGAGCAGTCAACATCGAAGCCGGTGAGAATTTCAGAGATGGAGCGATAGATACGAAGCACAATCTGCACGTGTCGTGTAGGATACTGTGAAGCAATGGTGATTGCATTCTTTGTGCGGATTGTGGTCGTTTCTGTCAAGATGGAATCTCGAATACGCTGTTCAATTTGCTTGATCTTCTCCACGGCCTGCTCTTCAGTTAGAGCATACAGGAAGAGATCTACATCTGAAGAGGGTGCGAGTTTTTGGTGATAGTACTCGCGGAGAGCACGTTTCGAAGCATTGTGCTCTGCTGGAACCGGAAGGAGTGAGGTAACAACAGCGCTGCCGGCAACGACGACATTCGACCAGTCCATGTCCACCAATGCCGACTCGGAGAACAGCTGGAAGTTTGTCTGGAACTCTTTGAGGGGTTGGACAATTGCTGGCGCGCCATCGGGTTTGCGCTCAGAGGTTTTCAAGGGCATCAGGTAGCGCTGGCGTTCGTCCTCAGATTCAGTGTCTGACTTCCGGGCTCGGATCTTGACGTCCCGTTCTTGTCCTGCGAAAAGAGGAAGAACGTTTGGCTTCTCCATTGCAGGGTGAGAGGGCTGCTGAGCGAAAACCTCGCGAAGCTTTGCATCGTACTCTTTGTAGGGAGCGAGCAATTCGTGCATTGATGTGCTGGGATGCTTCGAGACGTGCGAAAGCCATTCTGCATGCTCGGCAGGAAGCCGAGGCAGAGCAATAGGCTCAATCACTTGGTTCTGTGTGGACATCCCTTTGGGTGGGAATTTGTGAAGCAGCAATGTGAAGACAGCAACGAAAGGTAGATGAGATGGCGAGATTTGCTGAGGGAATGAATCGAGCAAGCAAAGCAGCTCCGACCATACTTATAATCATGCCCCACTTCATGATAAACGGTCGCACCTACCTCGCATCTTTGAGAGTCTTCCGAAAAGGGGATTGCAGCCTTGTTGGACTCACACGAAAGCAACTAGTTAGGCAGACGCTAATCACAGCGCTGGATAATGCCAAGATTTTGTCGCCGCCTGGAGGCAAGTGGGACGGACGCCTGAATCAGCAGTTTTGCAATGACCGATTATCTTGCATGGAATGTCAGTGCATCCGAATGTCATCACTGTGGCAAGGTCACGTAGCTAACGTCCCTATGACGAGGACCATCCAGCCTTGCCCTGAACAAGCAGTACCTTCGATTTGTCCTGGCATGATACCTACGATATGAAACTCCAAACGCTCATTCATCCATCAGCCAGTGGCGATCAATCTTACAAGAAGAAGAAAAAATGTGACAAAAATCGAAGGGGCGCAATGGCAACTGTGGCCCGTTGCATACAGCGGAGGAAGATAGCTCAGCGCTTCCTCTTCTTCGGCTTTTCTTCCTCGTCTTCCAGTGTGCCTTCCTTGTCCTTCTTCGCCGCCTTCTTTTCCAACTCATCCCAATCTTCGCCTTCAGAGAACTCGTCTTCTGAGCCCTCGTCGCTCATCTCTTCAGACGCGTTCTCATCGAAATCGCTCTCTTCAGACGACTCGTCCGAGATGGCAAGTTCAGACTCTGACACCTCGAAAGCAGACTCTTCTTCTTCCTCATCGCCGTCTTCGTCGTCGGACTCGGTAGAGAGGAACGACCAACCGCCGTCAGCAAAGAATTGATGCGGGTCGGAGGTGACAGTCTTCATGATGGTAGCCCAGTTGAGGTTGAGCGGACCCTCGCTGAAGGGAATATCGACAGAGTCCAGCCAATCCTTGACCGGGTCGAGTGATTCGACAGGAATGGTGTTGATGTGAACGGGAGGGCGGTTGTAGTCCTTGAAAACCACGACCATATCGAAGTTTCGGAGACCGAACTGCACGCGTTCGAGATGGACGATCTCAATCTCGGAGAGGGTAAGACATGTGAAGGGCGGCTCGGTGAGCTGGACCAAGCAGTCGGTTGTCGGTTGTACAAGCACAGACGATCGAGATGGGACACCGTTGAAACCAAGCTCACGGTATGGAATGTCGACGCTGACGTTCTCGTTGCGCGCAGCATCTGCAATCTTCTCGGCAAAGTTCTTGAACTCCTTGTCAAGTGCTGCTCGTCGCCTCCGCTCTTCCTGCTCCTGCTCAAACTCTTCCTCGTCACCGAACTTGTGGCGACGCTTGCGGTTGCCTGTGTCGTCAAACTGCATTTCTGTAGCTTCGCGGACGAACTGGACGTCCTTGGTCTTCTTCTTGCCCAACATGATGGGGTTCTTGAGATGGACGTGGATGATGACGATGAGTTCGTGTTGCGACGGCTGGAAGAACAGGTGCTTCATGTTGCTGAACAGCACATCGATCCTCGCGCTACCACCGCCGTGGATGTAGCGCAAACCGTTCTGGTGAATCTCGACGCTTCCGGGAATACGCTTGCCGTCGAGTGCGGGTCGGATGAAGATGAGGTCGAGGTTGAAGGGCTTGCGAGTCTTGAGAGGAACGAGCTTGTCCTGCTCAACAACATCCTCCATCTGCTTCTTTTCTTGGTCTCGTCGTACAACTTCCTTCTTCAGCTCGGTGATGTCCTTGGTGATCTGGTCAATGCGCTCGATATCCTGGGAGCGGAAAGTCAGACTGCGGATGAAGTGAGCGTTAGGGTCCTCGAAAGGCTGATCATCCTTTCGCCCAACACCCTGACCTGGAGAGAGGAAGTTGATGCGAAGAGAGGTAACGTCAGCTTCGGGCGTGTGGGAAGCGTTCTTGATGGTGTGGATGTGGAAGGGAACCGGTCGACCCATGATTGGCAAGATGACTGTCTGGCTTTTCTTATCGACCACAATCTCCAGATTTGCAACCGAGTTGGGCAGCTGGTTGTCGCGCTTGTAGGATTCGAAGCGCTTGAACTTCTTCTCCTCGGTGCCGTTGAGCGACTTTGCGCCTTCGCTGTACTGCTCCAGACCTTGCTGCTGCTTCTTCTGGTGCAATTCGCGCTGATGCTGCCGCCTCTGTTCTTCCTTTTCTGCGTCCTGGTTCGTTGTTCGCTCGTGTCGTGTGCGTGTCTTGGTGATGTTCGTCTGCGCAATGGCTGGCGCACGCTCCTTCTTGACTTTCGGCTTAGCCTCCTCCTCCTCTTCATCGAAGAAGAACGAGACAGCGTCTAGATCAGACGTGGTGTCCTTTGTGAAGACGGACGCGTCGCCCTGGCCAACACGCACGGTGTCTACCAATACCAGAGAGTATGTCTTGCTCTTCTTGTCCTGGGGCTTGCTGTTCTCCAGATCGTGCAGGCCAGCCTGCACGACAATGGTCATGCCATCCTTCAGGACACGCACATTCTTACCGCTTAACAGCAGCGAACTGTCCTTGTTCTCGGTTCCAATGCCGTAGCCAACGTTCTTGGGGAAGTGCTTCTCCCACTCGGGCTTCTTGGATTTCAGGTGGGCGAGAGCCTTGTTGTAGACGTCCTTTGCGACGGCGCCGTCCTTGATGGACTTGATGACCAGGTCGTGGATGGCCAGAAGCAGCTTGTAGGCCGTCTCCTGCTCCTTGTTGGGCCCGACCATGTAGGTTCTTCCGACCATGGCGCCGTACGTCTGGTAGCGCAGACCAAGGACCGAGATGATGACGCCGGCGTGGAGGTTGTTCTCGTCAGGCTCGGCGGCGAACTTGAGGTCGTATGCGCCGCCACTCTGGATGGTGGGCTGGAGGCACCAGTCGAGCTGCATGGCGTCGAAGTTCTTGGAGACCTTCTGCTTCTCAAAGAACTTTGCGTCGTCGATTTTGTTTGCGACCTTGTCGGCGAGGGCCCGGTGCGTGATCTTCTTCTCGGAATCGAGGATGTCGGACATTTCCTCCACGAAGTAGCTGGTCATGAGGGCGCTGGATGCGCGCGAGGCATCGCGGATGGTGCGCTATGCAAGTCAGCCCAGCTTCGCTCGTGAACACGGCGTGGTTGTTGCCTACCAGCTCCTTCTCGTCCTTGACCGACAGCGCAGCCTGCGAGAGAATGGGCGCGAGATCGACCTGGTCCTCCTCCTTGATGCCGGCGTCGGCAAAGGCCGCTTTCCACTCGTCTGCGAAGCCTCCGGTGGAGCTGTCCTTCTTCAGCACGGCGACCTTTTTCCCGGCGTTCTTCAGCGTCTCGAGACATGTCTGGAACTGCTTCTTGTTCTCCTCGGCGTCCTTGCCGCGCACGAGGATCTCAATGGGCACCTTGCCACCCTTCAGCGGCTCGAGGTACGAGGCTGTGTGCTCTGTTAGCGCCGTGTCTCGGCCGTGTCTGGCGGTGTGACGACGCACCCTTCTTCTTTGTTGTGACGATCTGGAGCAGGTCGGGGGTGAGGATGAAGAGCGTCGCAGGGAACTCGTAGCCCAGGAGCCATAACTGCGGCTGCTGTGAGTAGTAGCTCGGCCAGGCTTTGGCGTGCTGGCCTTACCTGGAAAGCTGCAGGCTTCAAGTAGCTGCCGGGCTCGCTGGCTTTACCGACGACCGTGGCGAGGGAGCTTGCGCCCTGGAAGACGGCATCGCCAGCACGCTTGTCGGCCTTCCACTTTGCGACAAAGTTGCCCAGGCGGTCGTGGAAGAGCTGCTTGTCGATGACGATGTCGTCGGCCATGGTTGCGAAAGGCGAGCGCGGGGGCCTTTGGCAGGTGCACGGCGCCTGGTGGTGGTGGTGGTGTTGAGGGGGGGCGAGGGTGGAGAGGGCGCGGCGATGAGAGAAGACGGCCGGCGTGGTGCTCGATGAGCAAACGCGTTGCAGTCGCGCCAAGGCAACCGCGACCGGTCCGAGCTTCCCCACGCGGAGGACCCACCTCGATTGGCAGACTGACGTTGCCTTTACCGCGGACAGACTTGGGCTGGCTTGGACGGACTTGGACGGACCTGGACGGACTTTCACGACGTCGACTCGACCGGTGACAGGCCCGCGTGCAGCACGCACCTTCACCTTTACCTGTGTGCAGCACGCACCTTCACCTTTACCTGTGTGCAGCACGCACCTTCACCTTCACCTTCACCTGTCTGCAGCACGCACCTTCACCTTTACCTGTCTGCAGCACGCACCTTCCCCTGTGTACAGCACGCACCTTCACCTTTACCAGTCTGCAGCACGCACCTTCACCTTTACCTGTCTGCAGCACGCACCTTCCCCTGTGTGCAGCACGCACCTTCACCTTCACCTGTCTGCAGCACGCACCTTCACCTTCACCTGTCTGCAGCACGCACCTTCCCCCTGTCTGCATCGCCCACCGCCTTACCTGCCCCCCACTATGCGATGACCACCAATCCCAGTGCCAATGGACGCACTGGAGTCCTCCCGGTCACCCTCCGCGGCGGCAGCGACGGCACCGGCGACCAACTCGAGCCGCAGAAACCCAACAAGGCCCCCGCCACGGGCGTGCAGGCGGCCGGCATGCGCGCCGTGGCCGCCCGCATGGTCGCCTTCTACTTCCGAGCGCCCGTCAAGGCCTTCTTCCGCGGCAGGATCGACTACATGGGCTATGCGCGCGCCATCAACCCCCACATCGCCGCCCACGCCCGCTGGAGCTGGAGGACGACGACGCCCGCCATCCTCGCCCACGCCGTCCGCACCGAGGGCTGGGCCTTCATCCCGAACCAGGTGCTGCCGCCCCTGCTGGCCAACACGTGCATTGGCGCAGTCTTGTACACCGTCTACCTGCACAGCTTGTCGAGCCTCCACGAGCCGAGCTCGCACCAGACGAAGCGCGTGTACCCGCCGCCCTCGCCCTCGACGACCTTCACCGCCGGCCTGGTTGCAGGCAGCTTCCAGTCCATCGTCGCCGCGCCCTTTGACGCCCTGCAGACGCGCTTCCGCACCGCAGACCTCCTCGATGGGAAGTACAAGACCATGTGGCACTACGCCGGCCACAAGCTCCGCTCCATTGGCCTACAGGGTATCTTCGCCGGCTGGTCGCTGTCGCTCTGCAAAGACGCGCTTGCCGCCGCCGTCTTCTTCAGCGCCTTCGAGACGGTCAAGAGCCAAGGCTACTACAGCTTCGTCGCCTGGCACTACGGCTCCCGCACCCGCGACTCCATCCTCGGCTCTGCCCCGCTGAGCGTCCACGAGCACCCCCACCGCGACTCCATCCTCAACCCTGCCCCGCTGAGCGTCCACGAGCACCTCCACCACGACACCCGGCCCGTCATCAAACCCCACTTTGCGCTCGAGCCCACGTTCCTCCTCCTGGCCGGCATCTCCGCAGGCGTCTCCAGTCAAATCATCCAGCACCCGCTCACCGAGATCCAAGACGTGCACTACCGCCGCCTCGAAGCGCTCGACTTCCAAGCCCACGAAGAATCCCGCCCCGGCCAGATCATGCGTCGCTACTACCACGCCTACGAGCAGACCTTCGCCCAGTGCAAGACGCTCGCCAAGCGCGCCGGCGGCTGGAGAAAGTACCTGTACAAGGACTTCTGGGGCAACACCATCCGCCAAGTCCCCAGCACGAGCGCGGGCCTCATCGTCTTCGAGCTCGTGCGCCGCAAGTACTCGTTTGAAAACGACGAGGAGGTGACGATTGACCGCGCGGATTCGAAAATCCTGCTGCGGTGACAGAATTTCCCTACGCTCGGGCGTTGTTGTACATAGCACCTACACATTTGCATTTGATACCCAGCATAGCACCGCATCAACTCACACACTATCGATAAACCCAGTCTCTTCTCTTCTTCTCTCTTTCTCCACTACTTAGTTTGTCTCGCCTCTACTACTTATTTTAGGTGCTCCTTACCCTAAAAACAGAAAGAAAAAGAAAAGTGAGTTTATTTTAAAAAAAATTCTAATACTACAATATGTGCTGTTAAAACATTAATGGTTATAGCGCTAGAGCGTTATACATGGTACCTAGACATATATTTTTATATTTAACATCTAGTATAGCATTATATAAAGGCACACATCTAATGATAGAATCCACCTTGTCATCTTCTCCTCCCTTTCTCCACTACGCGATCCACCTCACCCCTACCCACCACACGTCCCAGACATCCCTCGCAAACAAACCCCCCCACACACACACCCAGCAGGAACACAAACACACACGCCGTTTTGTTGTTCGCCGTCTGCGCATCGTAGCTGCATCATGGGCGTGGGACTAGCTAGGCGGTGGAAACGAGTACACAGGTATCCTGTATTCAACACACTACACTACCCCACTACCCGACCACCACAACCACCCCCACCACCCCGACCACGGCTTGCCTGCGAACCTGTCGACTGGGCACTCTGGGCACTCTATCAACGGAAACGAAAACAAGGAGAAGAAGAAGAAAAAAAATAAGAAATAGGAGAGGTTCCCCTTTCTGGTTCTGACGCTACGACACGCGCTGTTCAGGCGCTGATGGTCACGGCGCCGGAGCGCGAGCGTGGGCGCGTTTTGGTCACGGTGCTGGTGCGGCGTGACGTGATGGTGGTCGTTATCAGCACGGTCGTCGTGGGCTCGGGGGTGCTGCTGGATTCGTTGGTTGTGCTACTGCTGCTGCTGCTGCTGCTACTGCTGCTAGGGATATCTGCTGTGCTGGAAGCGTCTGCAAGGCTAGTGCTTGGTGTAGTTTCTGGTGAACTGCTGGACGCAGGTTGAGGAGTGCTGCCAGAACATTAGCCACGTCATGAGCAGTCGGTGTCCAACTCACCTCGACACGTGCTCGAGATGTCGCGTGATGGTCATGGTGGACGCCGGCTCCTGCGAGGTCAGACTCGGGTCCACCACTGACCTCGTGACGGTGCTGGTGCTCTCGATCGTGACTTCAGTCTCGAGACGCAGCGTCTTTGAAAGGCTGATGAACTCGGTCGTGCTGTTGATGTACGATGTGCTGGAGTCGAAGATCAGTGCGCCCGGGCCTGACAACGTCCTCGAAAAGGTTACGGGAAACGAGGTCGTGACTGTTGAGGTGACGACGACTATCTCCCAGACTTCTTGGTACCGCTGGCACTTCATATTCCCATCGTCGAGCACCGTGCAGACTTTGACGTCCACGTCAGACGGTGCCTCGCCTGCTGTCAGTGACTGCCATGGTGCAAGCCAGTACGTCATCAGCCTGCGCACAGTCGGTGCGGCTGTGATGAGGGCAGACGGGCTGGTTGTAGCAGGGGTAGGTGTTGGCGTTTCCAATGTGTAGCCGCACTCGCTGGAGAAGGTGATCTCTTGGTCACACTCTGACACTGTGACCTTGGACGCAAGTCCTGTGAGTGTTGTTGCGCAGATGGTCGTTGTTGTTGTGGAATACTCCACTCCGCAGCTGCTCGATCCAGACACATATTGAGTCACGTTTGCCGATCCGTTGAAGAAGGGTGCTCCGGGGACAGAAGCGAAGTAAAGCGCGGGCCCAATGCACCAGGTCGCTTCAGGGATGTAAGAAGTGACCACCTGGCTGATTGATGTCACTTCGACCGGAACAGCGTCGGAAGATGGGTAGATCACAGTGAGCGTACTGACTGGGGGAGGGGGAGGGGGTAGCGTGGTCGTGATGACGCTTGTGGCTATTGTCGTGGCTGTGATAGTGGAAGTATCAGTGGTGGTGATGTTCACAGTGGCCGTGACTGCAGCTACAGCGAGCGGTGGTTCGACTCCCGTGATGTTGTAGACTTGGTGAGGAAGTTGCTGGACAGCTGCAAATGAGCGTGGCAGATGGGAAATGACTGAGGTGACGCCGAGAAGCAGGGAAAATGAAAGCATCGTGGTTGCTATAGTAAGGAATGAGTGTGCAGACTGGAAAGTAAGAGATAAGGAGCGACGAAGTCTAGTAGCTGAGTCGGCGCAGGAGGGCCAGTTGTCGTGGTTTTAGGTGGAATGAGAAAACTGCGTGACACATCATCCCTTACTTACTGACTGCGTGGCAGCCGTGTTATACAGAACCTCGCATGAATATCCAACGCTCATTTCGCGTCAGAACCACTGAGCTGAGTAGTTAAGCCTTCACATGCGCGTACGAGCTGCGATGAGACCCTGCTGGCACGCAAGGCACGGAGCTCGAGTACCGCAAGTTCGGGGTTTTGTCTCGTTGTAGGAAAACAAGCATCGTTGCGGTCTAAACAGCAGATGTTGTTGAACAAGAAATTCCTTGTAAGGGAGGGCATTGCGGACGCTGTTCACCTAGAGATCCGTTAGTTGGGGTTGAGGCTTTGGTGTCGTGAGAAGGACGTCGTGATGAGGCCCCACTTTTCCCCGCTCCCGGACCTTCGACATCACATTGCACCACATCATCCATGTACACAATTCCATCTCTACAGATGAATTGGCGATAGGAATGACATGGTGTGCAGTCGCGTGGCGAAAAGTCAAGATCCAAGTCCACAGCAAATGTCTGTTTTTGCCTGTTGACGACACACCACGAAGACTCACGGTTGAGCTCATGATCAAATGCCGAGTCATGTTACCGAGTCGGATATATATCTCCCATTGGTCATACTAAACAACACCTCCCACCACTTCCCTCGACACCTCCGGACTGGCATTCACTTGACAAGAAAGACATGGCGTCCTCACAACCCATCAAGCTCGCTGTTTTAGACGACTATCACAACATCGCGCTCCAGCACCTCGGGCACCTCCCAGCCTCCTCAGTCCAAATCACAGTCTTTAACGACACACTCCCATCCTACACGCACCCCAAAACAACCGATGGCGAGCGCCAAGCTCTGGTCGAGCGCCTGCGGCCCTTCTCCGTTCTTGTCACGATGCGGGAGCGCACCGCGTTTCCGGGGGCACTACTGCGGCAGCTTCCGAATCTGAAGACGATATTCGGTACAGGCGGCAAGTTTGAAAGCTGGGATCTCGCGACGATGAAAGAGCTCGGTATCACGGTTTGCGCTGCGCCGGGCAAAGGCCGGACGGACGGCAAGGGAAGCGGACAGTCCCCGCGCTCACTGCCGGTGACGCAGGGTGGTGGACACCCGACAACGCAGCATGTGTGGGCGTTGATTCTAGCGCTGGCGAGGAACGTGGCTGCCGATGATGCGGTGGTGAAGGGTAAGGGTGGGCCGAAAGGTTGGCAGACTGGGCTGGCGATGGGCTTGCAGGGGAAGACGTTGGGGCTGGTGGGGATGGGAAGGATTGGATCGCACGTGGCACGGGTGGGCGTGCTTGCGTTTGGGATGAGGATTGTCTGCTGGAGCACAAACCTCACGCAGGAGAAGGCGGATCTGCTCGCTGAAGAAGCAGGACTGCCGGTCACAGGAGGAGGCATGGTTGCTGACGATGAGAAGACATTCAGGGTGGTCAGCAAGGAAGAGGTGTTCAAGAAATCCGACGTGGTCTCACTGCACTATGTGCTCAGTGAGCGCTCAAGGGGCATTGTGAGCACGAAAGAATTGGAGTGGATGAAGCCCTCTGGATTGCTGGTGAACACATCGCGCGGCCCTCTTGTAGATGAAGCAGCACTTCTCGACACACTTCGCAGCGGTCGCATAGGCGGCGCCGCGCTCGACGTATTCGACATGGAACCGCTGCCAGCTGACAGTCCCTGGCGGAACGAAGAGTGGGATGTGAAGGGGAAGAGCAGAGTACTGTTGACACCGCACATGGGCTACGTCGAGGAGGGTAGGATGACGATATGGTACGAGGAGATGGCAGAGAACGTGGAGAGGCAGCTTCAGGGGGAGGAGCTACTCCATGTCATTGTTTGAATGTGTCTGCTTTTGCTTTGAGGTGTGGAGCAGATTTGTGATTAATTACTATATAGCAAGTGAATAGTTGTTACTACTTTTTGTATTAAAAGAGGCGTGTTAGTATTGTATTTAAAGAGATGTTTTATCAATTCTATTAAAAGAGGCGTGTTATTATTGTATCAATTCTATTGGCGTGTTATCAATTCTATCCAAAGAGGCGTGTTAGTATTGTATTAAAAGAGGCGTGTTATTAATTCTTTAAAAAGTGGCGTGTTATTATTGTATCAATTCTATCAAAAGAGGCGTGTCATTAAATGTATTAAAAGAGGCGTGTTATTAATTCTTTAAGAAGTGGCGTGTTATTATTGTATCAATTCTTTAAAAAGTGGCGTGTTATTATTGTATCAATTCTATCAAAAGAGGCGTGCTAGGCGGTGTCGATGCTGTCAAAAAGAGAGGCGGGCTGGCTGCGCATGGGCCCTTCAAGCCTTGTCGAAAGGAGACGGCGTCTGTCAGTCGTCCCACCACCATGCGATGGGGTTTCGGCTCTCGACCACCGTGGTGCGCCTCACGCCGCTGCGCCTGCTGTGCGCGGCGGTGCTCCTGTGTGTCCTCTACGCATCCTCGGCGCTGCCAGACCTGGCCCCGTACGGGCGGCGTGGGTATGACGACGACGGGCAGGCGCGCCCAGAGCAGGTCACGATGCGCTTTGGAGAGGAATGCTCGCCCTTCAGCGCCGGCGCCATGGAGGACGTCACCGTCGTCGTCAAGACGGGCGCCGGCGAGGCGGCCACGGAGCTGCCCGCGTACCTGAACCGCCTCGGCCGCTGCAAGCAGGACCTGCTCCTCTTCTCCGACCGCAAGGCCAGCGTCCAGGGATTCGACCTCGTCGACGCCCTCTCCCACCTGCGCCCCGAGTATCGGTGGGCGAACGCCGACTTCGACGTCTACGACAGCATCCAGGCCGCCAACCACACGCCCGCCAAGGCCCCGGACGGCCGCAAGCTGGACAAGTACAAGTTCCTGCCCATGATGGAGTGGACCGCCTACCTGCGTCCAGACTCGCACTGGTACCTCTTCATCGAGACCGACACGTACGTCAACTACGACAACCTCTACCGCTTCCTGGCCCGCTTCAACCCCGCCTCCGCCCACTACTTCGGCTCTCCCGTGCGGCCCAAGAAGAAGGCGCCCTTTGCCCACGCCGGCAGTGGCTTCGTCCTGTCTCGCGCTGCGCTGAGCAAACTCATGGCCCGTGGCCGCATGTTCGCCGAGAACCACCACTTCCCCGGCACCCACTTCTTCGGCGAGAAGGCCGCCGACTCGTGCTGCGGCGACGAGCTGCTGGCGCAGGTGCTGAAGAAAAGCGGCGTGCCCCTCCGTGGCTACTGGCCAATGTTCAACGCCGACAAGCCAGCCACGATACGCTTTGGACCAGAGCAATGGTGCGATGCCATCGTGACCATGCGCCATCTGCACCAACACGACTTCACCGCCCTCTCGCAGTGGGAAGAGGCTCGAAAGCACCCAGAGCGCCCTCTGATGTTCGAGGAGCTGTTCACTGTCGTCGAGCCACGGCTCCAGGACAAAGCTGAAGACTGGTCGAACATGTCAGACGACGTCGTCCACAAAAAGGGCGTGCCTATCAAGTCCTTCGAAGAGTGCGAGAGAGCTTGTCTGAAAGACAGCAAGTGCATGCAATTCGAACACACTGGTACAGAGTGCAGGTTATCGCACAGCATCCGGCTTGGTGAACAACGACTCTCACGAGAGGACGACAAGTACGTTTCCGGCTGGATGCTCGACCGGATAAAGGCTTTCAAGAAGGCCAACTCTCCCTGTCAGGGCGCACACTTCGTCCACGCTAACCCTTGACTGGACCCTCATGATCACGACTATGACACGACTTTTCTTTTCACCGTGCACGACTTACTGCATTGAAGGCGTTGGATACCCAGGGCTTCGCGTATGACGCTGCTTTATGCAGAGACTGGCGGTCGCTTTATTCTAGACTCGGCATTCTCATGCCGCTGACGCCATCACAGCGAGCAGAAGTTGTTCGTTACACAGCCTCGGCTGCACATCAGCTCACGATCATCCACGCCTATAGAGGCTGCTCAGCATGTACGCCACTTGTTCTCTACCATGGACATTACCCACCAACACCCACGTTCACACCAACACAATCTAATGATAACATAGACGATTCCATCTCACCAGAGCACCAAGCGTACCGCATCGTTGTCTAGTTCTGTTCCTTGTTTGCGACAACCGCTTTGTGAACAGAGTTACACATCGATGAGTCGTGATGACTCACGGTGAGCAGCTCCTCGATATGGCATAGCGCTGGTGGGGTTCAACGAGCTTCATGTACCTCGACTTCCGTCTGCCGCCTGATGACATGACTGTCCACCTCAACATGCGTCTCATCACTTCTTGCGCACGGAATTCCTCCGAATAGACGACGCATGTCAAGATGGGTTCCCAGCTCAAGAACTTCATCCGGATCCCTGTCGCCGAAGGCAGCTTCCAGACCTTGCCGGTCGATGAGGAAAAGAGGCTCGCGGAATCAGAAATCAGGATCGAGCGTGCCGAAGAAAAGGATGCCTACAGGATTGTAAGTTGTCAAAGTGGTCTCCAGAGTAGTCTCTGCGTCTCTCCAACATTCTAATATCTTGATTAGGCCGAGGGTCTCTATACCTGCTTCCGCGAAGCCTGGTGGGAAAAAAGAGAACCACTCCACCTCCGTCCAGAGAACAATGAAACTCGAGTTGAACGTATGGCGAAAAGGATTCAGCCGTCTTTTTCTCAACCAGGCATGCATTGGATCAAAGCTGTTCATGTACCAACATCTACTATAATCGGTGCAGCAGGCTGGGCGGGCCCCACACTACCCCTCCATCACATCTACCGCCGCTCCGCTATGACTTTCTTCGGATGGCAGGAGAAGCTTGGGTTATCTGATTCTGAGATTGACGACCTATTCGCCCACATCGACGATGAAGCCTGGAGCGGAGGCTTCGCCAAAGATGACGACGCTCGTCGCGAGGTCCTTGGCGAGGAGCCGCACTGGTATCTTGCACCACTAATGACGTGGCCGGAGTGGCAGGGTCGCGGTGTTGCAAAGAAGTTGCTGAACTGGGCAATTGAACAGGCTGATGCACAGGACCCACCGACGCCAATGTACCTGGAAAGTGCGCCCACGGCGAGGGCGGTGTATATGCACGTGGGATTTGAGCCGCAAGGAGAACACAATTTCCTGCGTAGAGGACCCAAGGTGGTCAGGGGCTCGGAGGCGGAGGAAGAGGGGAAAGGGAGTTACGTGGAGGGAAAAGCAGAGAAGGTCGATGTTGAAACTGTCGCTGAGGAGATAGAGGCTAACATGGCTTCTTGAAGGTTGCAGTAGATACTTTGCACAAGCATCATTTGTTGGATGCTGCATAGTTCCTTGTATGGGTGATTAACGAAAGACCTTTTACACCCTGTGATAGGAGTGTCAGCAGCCAATCAATCCCAACAAAGCAAGACCTCCTTGTATATTTGTAAGAATTCGAACAACAGTACATATTAGTAAGAGAAGAAAGATCTTGTAATAAACATCTCTACTCTTATACTAAAAGGTGCACTTGACATAAACTTTCTTCTCTTAAACAAGGGTGCTATATCGCACGCAGTATACAAACTACACCAATAATACACTACTAAACCCAAGACACGGAGTGTAAATGGCCTTTCGTGAATACCTACAACAAGGCTGAATCTCGTGTGTCATGTCGATCAGACTGTGGACAGAGCGGGAAAAGCGGCCGGGGAGAGACGCCCATGCTCGACAGAGGCGCAGCTGCAGTACGATTTGGCTAGACAGGACTGATGTTCAGGGTTTTGCACGAGGCTGAGGCCTGGTGATGTGGTAGCCGCTGATTGGGCGCTTAGTCCAGCGCGATCCCACGGGGAAGTGATCCTTCGCCCATCCATTACAAGTGCGGCACGGCCCGCTACTTCAATGGTTTCGCAGCATGTTTATTTCAGTGCTCCTCCCTCTCCTCATCCTGGACTCTGAAGAGGCGACTACACTCCATTGCTTCTGATTACCTTCAACCAGAACTCCCGAGATGGCGACTAAGCAAGCACCGGTATCCTCTTTAAAATCGCATCTCTGCAGCAAGTGCACACGTTCTTTCGCTACTCGTAAGGCTTTGGCCGAGCATAGTCGGGCTATGGGTCATGGCTTTCCGTGTACTGTCTCTGGGTGCAAGAGGACGTTTCTTTCGACCGCCGCACTTCAAGCTCATTTGTCTTCGTCAGTGCACTTTTCACCGGCCCCGACAACCACAAGGACAAGTCCAGCATCCGGCTCTGGGCTTCATAGTGTCTTGGGAAATCAAGGACTGCAGTCGTTCAAGTGCACGGTGTCGGGCTGTGGCAAGGTGTTTGCAACATCACATTCGCGCAGGCAACACCTGGACTCGCTAACCCATAAGGAATCCTCACAACCCAAGGGGAAATTTGTGGTGAAGAGTGAAGAAGTGCAGATCGGCTTCAGGACAGGGACTGTCGGCGAAAGATCGGGAGCGAGCAGTGCTGGAGGGGTGCAACAGTATGCACAGCCCCAGGTCGTGACGCCGATGGCTGGTAAAACCCCTGGAGCTCAACCCGCTGCTGCTCTTGAGCCGGAAACACCGAGTGCCAAAAGCACTGTTTCCCCCAAGAAGTCTGTCAAAGCACCAAAAGGCAAACAAAAGTCTGCTGCTGTAGTTCCAAAAGTATCAGCTCCGATCTTACCTCAACAAGCAACCTCGTCGACACGTCAAATCCCGCTCGATTCACGCTGGTCGGTCATTCCCGCAGCACAGTACAATTCTGCCATGTCAGCGCTCATCAGCTGCATCCCAAAGACCGCAGTCCTACCCATGAACGACTCCACGACCAAATCCCTCACCATAGCTCCTACGACAGCACCAAGCCACAGCTCCACGCTCCAGAGAAGACGCGCAGTAGCGCTCGACTGCGAAATGGTACGCATCGGCCACAACATTTCCGAACTGGCCCGTCTTTCCGCCATCGACTACCTAACCGGCGAAATCCTAATCGATACCCTCGTCCGCCCCCTCCACGCCGTCACAGACTGGCGCACACAGTGGAGCGGCGTAACAGCGCAAGCCATGAACGCCGCCGTCGCGTCCGGCACAGCACTGCAGGGGGCCCCAGAAGCCCGAACCCAACTCTTCACCTTCGTCGACACGGAAACGGTGCTCGTCGGCCACGCGCTGCACCACGACCTCGCCGCGCTGGGCATCTGCCACCAGAACGTCGTCGACTCTGCGGCGCTGGCGAGCAAAGCCGTCGCCATGGGCGCGCGGAAACAGTGGGGTCTCCAAGCGCTCTGCGCGGAACTACTCACTCTCTCGGTCCAGGGCCACGGGAGCCAAGGGCACGATTCGGTCGAGGACGCGCTCGCGGCTCGAGAGGTGGTGCTGTGGAGTCTGCGGAATCCGGGGCCGTTGAAGGCGTGGGGGAAGAGGAAGAAGATGGAGATGTTGGAAGAGGATAGGCTTAGGAAAGCTAGACGGGATGCTAAGAGGCTGGCAAGAGCGCCGCGGATCGAGTATACGTATCCGGATCCGTGGGATTACTCTGATGCGTCTGGGGTTTATGATGTCAGCTTGCGGGAGCTCAATGAGATGTGTGGATACCCCGTGTGGTACGATAACTGGTCCGACTGAGCACACTTTTCTCAATGTCGATCAGCTACTTATACGAGTGGATAAATGGCCCAATTCTTTGGTTCCTTTCTTTTCGCCCCGGGTATGGTCATCCTGACATTCAACTGCACTGGGTGACGTTTTGTGCTGCCTTCTGGTTGCTCACCAACCTACTGGCGCATTTCTTTCCATTTATCGATCGCTTATGGGTGGGATACAATGAACGCAAGCTGGGTAGGTTCGGCACTGGGGTCATTACCATGTTGTGTATGCTGTGCGGTGTAAGCTATATCGTAAGTCGAGCTTACCTAGTGGTCGAGGCTTTTGTGAGTATCCGACGGGTACCTTCCGATGTGTACAAGACGCCGGCATGGTCACAAGTTTCCCCTCACTTGTGAAGCAGCATGTGGTCTGGTTCTCGTGTACCTAGTTGTCATGCAGGACATATTGGAGCTCCTAGCGATGGCCATGCTTGCTGTTGCGAATGCAAGATGATCATTCGAATACCACCTGTATCGTAGCACTGGTATGATGTATGGGCCCCAAAAGTGTGTTGGTGCTATAATGAGCGTAATTCAGTCAACATCATCTTTAGTTCACAGCACGTGATGACGCGTTCTCGCGGTTCTCTTGGCAAAGCTTGATCTGCTCCTTTGCTCCACATCAACACGAGAGCGAATCGCAATGGCAGATGGACCACAACCTGACAACCTTACGGACGCGAGTGAACCCCGGGAAGCTTCCACAAAGACCCCCTCGCCTTTCCCACCGCCTGCACCCTCCTACTCAAGATGGCGCACTTCCGCCCATCTCTACCTCCCGCTCGTCACCGTCTTCCTCCTTATGAGCCTGGGCACGCCGTTCGAGACTCCAGGGGCCAATTTCCTCTGCGTCTTCCTGTCCGCGATCCCAACGAATTGGCTCGGCGCCTTCTTCTACCCCACCGACCGCGCCGAGCCAAAACCTGAACAAGCCATCCGCTTCACGCGCAAAAGCAATATTTGTCGTGCGGCGGTACTTGTCACATATCGTTGGATGTTCGGCAGGTCTTTTGACCTGTTCATGCTCACCGCCGACTTCTTCTTGAGCCATTTTATCGGTCCCCTTATCGGCGAGCGGCCTCCAGGGACCAAGGAGCGACGCAGCGAGTTTGGCGTCGCGTTACTCTGGATGGCAGGAAGTGGGATGTTGATGCAATACGCTCCATCTGCGCTAAGCTATTGGATTATCGTGGCAGACAGGACGGTATGGAGGGCGGTGTACATGGCGTTTGTCGATGACGTGGTGGGCGTGCTGGCAAGACCGAACCTGAAGACGTGGAGGGGCAAGGTCACGCTGGTCCTGACTCAAGCATTCACTATCACGTTCATCAGTTGGATGCTGCTGTCATGGACGAGAGACGCGATGCTGGCAGCTGGAGTGGATGACGAGCGCAAGGCTGCGCTTGCTGCAATGGAAGCCCAGCTTAACTCCATGAAAGCAGAAGGGGACATTGAAGACGATGGCGATCGATATCTGGTGTAAGTTATTAGGCGGAGCTGCTGGGTATTGACAGGAAGGAAACATTATATGCGTATGATTCGCAGATTAACCACACAGTTGAGACTTTGTCCATTACGTGTAAAGGTGTGCCCTGATTCGATGGATCGTATATGCATGCTTGCTGTTCTGATGGGGAGCTTGTTCTGCATGTCGTTGCGCGGATCAACATGCTTTGCTACACCGCCGATCTCGATTACGCGCCCTTCAACGGCAATCGCAGTGCCGCTCCCACACCAACAACCCATCAAGAGGCACTACTGTACGACCTTTCCAATTTAGACCACAAGTACATGACGTGCAGTCCTTGACTAGCACCGCTGTCTGACGAAAGCCCAGAAGAACCCAACGATGGTATCTTTCGACCAGCGCATCATCCTGCCGCCCGAAGCGTACCTATGCCTCTACATCTTCGCATTTGTCCTTTTCCTGCTAGCACTCAGCATCATGACGCTGTCTTGCGCTTTATGGAGGATGAGTCCCTTACAGGCGCTTCTGCGTTGCAATTGCCAGCAGGATGAAGGAAGAAAGCAGCGATAGTCACAATGGGAGATAGAGACGTCGCCGATGAACGTCGTCAAAAGTACGCCTAAGCGTGAGCACGGTCATGCTTTTCAATTTCATGCTTCGAGAGTCAGAATCAGTGCACACATATTTCAGACATCAATATAAGCATTGCAGTGTTGATGTTCTGGGCTTCCGGCCGTGGTGGTGGATCTCAATACTGACGCTAGAAAGCATGGACCCTGTCTCGCCACCTCCTTGGGTCCCTCCCCACTGATGTTTCGACCGTAGGTGTCTTTCACACCACAGCCCGCAACTTTCTCTCTGTTCCGACGCGCAGCTACGCTCTCTTCGCTCCCTATTTCCCTGTTCCGCGCGTTACTGTCTCGGCCAGCCATTCGCTTGTGCGTGGTCGAACCTGCTGTAGCTGGCTTTTTCCTTGTACATAGGCTCCATTGCATCTTATCAGATTGGACCATGGGCAAGCTCCACTTCCCACCCGCTGCCGACCTTACTGGGCCTGATCGGCTAGTCTTGGGTCATCTGCAAAGGGACTATGAGCAGTATGATTCGAAGCTCAAGAACGCGCCAGTAGATGCCGCAGAAGAGTCCGACGATTCAGCTACCAAGCGCACCGAGTTTGTATCACCTTCACCAGAGGGTAAGCTGTTCAGCGTCATGAGATTGTGCAGTAAGCAGTCTCACATCGAACTTTTCTGACGTGCAGCAGACACCCAGGATAGCGAGCAACAGACTGTGGCCTACCTCAAGAATCTCAACAACCCCAAGTCTGATGTTTTCGAAACCACAGTTTTTAGCTCTGTGGATCTTCACGACATCAAGAACCCGTTCCTGCGAAAATGGATCATCGACCCATACGTCCGTTGGGCGAAGGGAATTGTCCGCGCTGAGACCGATGTGATCATGATCACGCATCTCCTCACATATCTTTGCACCAGCATCCCATCGGCACTGTACCTGTTCTACAACTTCCATTGGTGGCACGGTGTCCTACATTCAGCCGTGCAACTCTATTACATGGGGCCGTACACACTTCTCATGCACCAGCACATCCACATGAGAGGTGTTTTGAACAAGAAGTACGCTCTTGTCGACACCGTCTTCCCCTACCTGTTCGATCCCTTGATGGGACACACTTGGAACTCGTATTTCTTTCACCACGTCAAGCACCACCATATCGAAGGCAACGGACCAAACGATCTTTCCTCGACGGTCCGCTACCAGCGCGACAGCGTGCTGCACTTCCTCCACTATGTAGGGCGCTTCTATCTCTTAGTGTGGTTCGATCTGCCACGCTACTTCCTCCGCAATAACAAGACCAACCTCGCGCTCAAAGCTGGCGGCTGTGAAATCGCGAACTACATCTTCTTGTACACCATGTACAGATTTGTCAACTCCAAGGCCACTATCTTTGTCTTCCTGGTTCCGCTCGCTCTTATGCGCATCGCGCTGATGACCGGCAACTGGGGACAGCACGCTTTTGTCGACGAGGTCGAACCAGACTCCGACTTCAGGTCTAGCATCACGCTTATTGACGCACCGGTAAGCTCACTTCCCAACCAAGTGTGAGTATCGTACACAGAACTAACATCAGACAGAGCAACCGCTACTGCTACAATGACGGCTACCACACCTCTCATCACCTGAACCCACTCCGTCACTGGCGCGATCATCCTGCCGCCTTTCTTGCACAGAAGAAGCAGTACTCGGATGAGCACGCTCTCGTGTTTTACAATATCGACTACTTTATGCTAACCGTCACATTGCTGAGCAAGAACTACGATCACTTGGCGCGCTGCTTAGTGCCAATGGGTGACCAGATGCAGCTGAGTCTTGAGGAAAAGGTCGAACTGCTGAAACGTAAGACTAGGAAGTTTAGCGAAGAAGAGATTGCGGAGAAGTGGGGGAAGCAGTATGCTAAGCTGAAGTGAGGACAAGGTGAGCTTTCAGAAGCACCGCAATATTCTCATCAAATGAAGATCCTAGCTTCTACAACACATGACTGCAAGAGAAATCGTCGCGGCCATTCTTTCCTACCGCGATTCTGCAATCCCAGCGCGCCTGCCATCTCACCTAGCTCATTAACAATCCCCATGATGGAACACGACAAAATCCTGACATCCTCCACACTCGACTCAGCACTCACCCCTGTATCCATTAATAGTCAATCCAGTCATGCCGGTAGAGCACAGTCTACCATTACAACGCAGCCTCTTCATTGTGACGCCCAGTGCGATACACTTGCGCTCACAAACCGGTAGCAAGCTTTTGTTTGAGTGCGGAAACGCTGGTGGCATTGTCACAGCTCGAGCCCCCACGAACAACAGCATCGTGCTGGCGGTTGCGGACAGTCAGGTCGTCGTTCTGCACGATACGACACGTGAGAGGGAGAAGAAGCTCAGATTGAAAGCTGGAGATGTGAGCGACCGTGGATGGTGATTTACCTTACTAGGCTGATCTTACCACAGGCTCGGCCACGCCTGTTGCAATTCTCGCCGGACTCACGCACACTTTTCTTCACCACGACACTGAATACAAGCGTACAAGCATACTCATTACCTACCGGCGACCTACTTCCCTCCTCGATTTCTCACCCTTCACCCCCAAATGTTGTAGCGCTATCGCAGAATGGACATGTCCTGCTCTCAGCCTCGCCCTCCCCACCCACAATACTATTGTCCGACCGTAGGTGGGGTGGCAGCGCGCTCGTCAGTTTACAGCCCACAGATACACCGTCAGCTGCCAAATGCGCGGCTTTCCAGGCGTTCGATAGTTCCTTACACCCGTCGTCTACAAACCTTGTGCTCGGTTTCCAAGATGGCGCATTAGTGATGTATCAACTCTCACTACCGTCGCTTTCCCACCTCTACAAGTCACCACCAGTCGAACAAAGTCAATCTCATCAACTTCGACCCACTCGGGTGGGTGCAATGAAAAGACTCCACAAAGGTTCAATGGGTGGCATTACAGCTGCGGCTTTCATACCTGGCTATGCATCACGAGTGGTCAGTATTGGGTACGATGGACGGTGCAGGCTCGTTGAATTTGAAGGTGGCGGCAGAATTCTCAGGACTTGGCATGTTTCAGGACCAGCGACTTCGCTCTCCGTCACTGCAAGCGGGTCCATCGCTTCCAGGGATCGGAAGGATGGCGCCGTGCTATTTGGTGGCGACGCAACAAATGACCAAGAGGCGGTATACAACGGTTCGTGTCTTTGACAACTTCGAAGAATGCTAAGCTGACGATCTAGGTATCGGCATCTTCATCGCGATAGGTACTCAGGCTGGGACCATTTCGATCTTCAACACTCTTGGATTACTTGTGCAGGAAATCATCATGAGCGTACCCGTCATATCGGTCGAATGGGTAGGGGACATGTCTGGGACTTCAACCCTTCTCAATCGCAGTCCATTGTTGTTCCCAGAACCGGGTCCCGTAATTCAGTCACTAATGGAGCAGGTTGGTGATTTTGGAGTCCTGCAACTACCGAACACCGTGAAGGAGGCGGATACATCACAAGCTCCGTCTAGCCATTCAGTTGCGAAACATCAGATTGTTTCGTTCTCTAATGAAGTCGACCAGACTGATGTAATAACAGACAATCTACCACATGTCTCGTCAGTTGCTCTTCTACAAGTTCCTCGAACGAGGCAATCACCCAGAACAAACCTCTTTACCCGCTCGCGGCTCGAGACGGCAGATTTCAGTCTAACTGCGTCCTCTTTAAAGCCACCCATACCGACGAGGTCTTCTCTGCAAACTGATGCGCCAGTCGAAAAAGCTCACAAATGGCTCCAAATCCGGAAAGCTCCAATGGTCACTCCACACCGCGCACGGCGCTTCCTAGCCTCCCACGCCTCGTCTCACTTATCGCGGAGCTCTCTCTCGTCCGAGCAGGACTACTTCACACCGCCTCCCACTCGGCATCCTTCGACCCGTAAAGACAAAGGAAAAGAAAAGGCCACTGAGAAGGACGATAATCTAGCAGCATCTGCTGCTGGAAAGAGTCTAGTTTTTCAAGCAGACTCGGAAAGCGATGATCCGGCTCCCTCGATGGAGCAGCCCCTGCAGATCGAGCGCTCAGCAGGGAGCATCAACCCAGGTACAGTGAGAGGATCTCAGACCTTGGCAGCAGCGAACAACAAGCCTCTCTACGTCGTATTGCCAGGTCTGCCAGGGGGTCAGCCCGTGCATTCGAGCACAGCACGCAGCCGGCCTGATATACAGAAGTCTACCTCGAGAAGTGGAAAGAGAAAGTATGTGGATACACCCCCGACAGAGGCCTCATCAGTTCACGACTTCTCGAGCAGCCTCTACTCTCGCCCCAATTCTCGTGTGTTTCGTAGCCATTCCAAGGCGATGGACGGTGGAGCAGACGCCATCAATCCACTGTTACAAGATCGCGTTTGCACACCCAGGAAGAGTTTCAGCTTCGACAACGGCCTGCAAGTCCTTGAAGTTCCGGCAGAGCAAGAGTACAGTGCTGTGAGGGGAGCTGGTGTATGGTCTGGCGGCGTGTGCGAGGAAATTAGCCGTCTACGCAACGACTATACGGCCCTAAACAAGCAGATGTCTGACCTTCGAGGCGAATTCCGCACGCTGAAAGACGTGCTGTTGCAAGCCGAGTCGGATCGGCGGTGGCGTGAAATCGAGTGTAGCTCGTAGGCCTCGTAAACTTATCCTCAACCCGCTCAACGAGAAAGAAGGAAATCACATTCACCTCTTCAGATTCCAAAACCCCTTTCCACTCTCCCTGCTCACTGCCACTGCACTTCTCCAACGCAATACCCCCCCCGTCATTTCTATCTCCTCATCCGTCCGCAGTCGGCTCCTACACCTCCAACTCGCCCGCCCACCCTTCTCCAAAGCCCGTAGTGCCCTCTTGCTCGCTTTCCTCTGCTTCTCCCAGACTCGGGAGCCCCTTGCAGTCCCTTTTAGTCCCTTTTTTCAGTCGCGGTAGTCCCACCAGAAGAGGAAAGTGCCGAGGAGGAGGAGGAAGAGGAAGGGTCTTCGATAAGGATGCGAGCGTCACGGTGCGGGAATAGGTCTACAGCCCTAGTACCAGCAATCTCAGAATGAGCAGGAGTAGGATGCCGAAGGCGAGGAAGAGGAAGAGGACTGTTTCTTCCGAGGGGATGTTGGTTCGCTTGATGGTTCTTGTTGTTGTCGTTGGTAGTGGGCATGTCTGGTTTGTTTTGCTTTGACTCGGTTTGCTTTACCGGGCTGCGTCGTTGCAAAGTCCTCGTGCCAAGACTCTGCCTGCGCGGTGTTGTGCGGACGGTGGTGGATGGTTGATGCATGGGTCGTTATACACCTGCTTCTACACGTACATGTACATGTACATACACCCACACGCACACGAACAGACGCGGCCCGCGCCCTTCCAAGTTCGTGTCCAAGCGATAGAGCCGGATCGTCCCGCCGCCTTACAGCGCCGCGCGCCGACGCGTCGGCAGGTGTCGCTGTCGCTGTGTCACGTGTATTGCCTGTCTGTGGGGAGGGGAGGACGGCCGTGGCGTTTCGCACTTGTTTCGCATGGGCATGCACGACCCTGTGCATGGCGCGTCGCGGATTTGGGTGGGGGATTCCGGGGGCTTCAGAACGTGCGTACTGGAAAGGGAAAGGGAAATGGGGAAACGGGGAAGGGAAGGGGAAGGGGAGAGGGTCGGTCTGCTTGGTGATGCGAGGTGGGGTAGTTAGTTAGCTACAGGCCGGTGCGCGGTGGTCTGGTCGGTTGAGATGAAGGAGATTGCCGATACCGGTAGATCAGAGCACCCACTCGAACTCGAGCTCGAGTTTGATCGAGCTCAACCTCGCTTGAGAAGACTGCAGCACCATCACCACCATCACCACAAGGAAAAGGACAAGCGAGGCAAGACAAGAAGCAGTTTTCCCTCTTGCTATCAAAGACCAAAAAAAGACCGAGACCCGTTTGTGCTCATATTGTAACCATGTCCTGCCTACCTACCTACCTACCTACTGTACCCTGTATGCCTATCCTATCCTGTCCTGTCCTGTCCTGTCCAATCCAGTCCAGTCCAATTCACCAAGAGACACGCCGCGCTATGCAAAGAAATGGAAGACAGAATGTAACAGTGACTACGACTATGAGTATAGCTATAGCTACAGGTACAACTACAGGTATCCTGCTTAGCGGCTACAAAGTAGAGTCGCGAAGCAAGCGCCTAGTTGAAGCGGAAGCGGCAGCGGAAGTAGAAGCAGAAGTAGAAGCAGAAGTAGAAGCAGAAGCAGAAGCAGAAGTAGAAGCAGAAGTAGAAGCAGAAGTAAGTAAGAGTAAGAGGCATCGTTGAATCTCGTGTGTGAAAACGAGGTATCTGAACAACGCAACGCAAACCAAGCAGAGTGATGATAACGAAGACAAATTTGATCCAAAAGAAATAAGTGCTGTGACATCCAGCAGTCGAACGTCATCAAGCGCGTGCTTATACAAGAAGAGCTTCAAGCAGCCTCACCAACCTCAGCGCCGTCGATTTCCTCTTCGACGTTCTCGTCGACGCCGAACCCGCTGTCCCACTGCCTCTTGGCCACCTTCTTGATGCCCTTGGTCTTCTTGCCCACCTTGACCTTCTCGCTGACCTTGCCCACCTTGCCTGTCGCCACGCGGTGCAGATCCACGCCCTTGGTCTTGACCTCGAGGCCCTGGATCTTCATGGCGCGCACGGCGGCGACGGCGCTGGCGCCGCGCTTCTTGAGGTCTTCGGCAAGCGCCTCGTTTTGCTCTTGGAGGACGCGCTGCTGCAGCGTCATGCGGTCGATGGTCTCGCGCGTGTCTTGCTCAAACTTGGCGAATTCTTTGACAACATCCAGGCGGGCGGCCTCGACTTGGACGAGCTTCTCTGCGCGGTCGTCGACCAGGAGGTGCAGTTCTTCGATCTGGAGGTCCTTGTCGGAGAGGATGCTCTCGTGCTCGGTGGCGCGCGTTGCAGCCTGGTTTTGCAGTTCGGAGATGGTGTCTTGTTGCGTTGCAATGACAACCTTGAGAGCACCGGTTTCGTCGGCGTGCGAGTTGGTGATGCTCAGCAGCTCGACTGCCTCACGGCCAACGCGGTCAGACAACGACTCATTCTCCTTACGGTATGCTTCGTTGTCTGCTTGCGCTTCGGCAAGATCGCGCTCAAGGCGTTCGATGTTGGCGTTGAGGGTAGTGCTCTCCTGCTCGTAGTTCTGCTCGGCCTCAACAAGGCGCTCAGCAAGGCGCTGAACCTCAGCCTGCTTACGAGCGTTCTCGTTGGTGAGGTCCGTGATTTGTGCCTCGAGGGAGGTGATTTCCGAGCTGGTCGAGCTCTCAAGTGCGGCACGCTTCGCCTCTGATTCGACAAGGTTGTTGCTGATGTTGCTGACTTGAATCTCACGGTCCTCCTCGAGCTGGTCACGAGCCTCGGTCATCTTGGCAAGATCCGCCTCGGAGGCTGCCAGAGTCTCCTGAAGCGCCGCGAGCTGCTTCTCCAGATCAGCAATAGCCTGCTGGGCACCCTCGCGCAGCTCCTGCTCAGTAGCCAGCTGCTCGGTAAGCTCCTCTTCACGCTCTTGAGCCGCAGCGGTAAGGTCAGCAATCTCCTGCTCCTTCTCTTGCTGGATTTGGAAAAGCTTGGATCGCAGCTCGTTGGCTTGAACACCCAGCTGGTGGACACGGTCCTCGAGACCCTCGATTTGCATGTTGGCTTCGTCCAAGGCGGCCTCAGTAGTCTCGCGCTGCTCGCGCTCGGCGATGATGTTGGCTTTGGCAACCTCGAGCTGCTCAGTGAGGTCCGCGATCGTCTCGGTGAGGTTCTCGATGGTGTTGGTGTGCTGGTATACCAGCTCGACTTGTTCGTCGCGCTCAGTTTCAGCAGTAGAACGGGCTGCTGTCTCGAGGGCCAGCTTCTCACGCAGATCCGCCAGCGTTGTGTGGATTGAGCCAAAGTCGGCTTCCATCTGGTCAACACGACCTTGCAACTCTTCAATGAAGTCGGTCTTCTGAGCAGCCTCATCCTCGGCAGTCTCACGACCCTCCCGCTCTGCGCCGAGCTGAGCCTCGAGATCGGCGACGATGTCTGCATGCTCTCCCTCCATCCGCACAATGCGCTCTTGATATTCGGTCTCCACTTCGGCAGTCGTGCGAGTGAGCGTGTCGAGGTCGGTGCGGTATTTGTCGAGCGCCTCGCGGAGGCGTTCTAGGTTGGTGTCCTTGTTGTCGACCTGCTCGACCAGTGTGTCGTTCTGCAGGTCCTTCTGTCTCAGCTCCGCCTCCTGGTCTTCTGTCAGATCGGTCAAAGTTTGCACGCGCTCCTCGAGATCGACAATGGTGCGCTGCTTGTCTTCGTTGCTCTTGTCGAGCATGTAGACCTTCTTGTCGAGCTCCGCCTTGCGCTCCTCAGCCTCGCCGAGCAAGTCCAAGACGCCTTCATACTGGCGGCGCAACAGGACCTCCGTGTGCTGCGAGCTAGCAGCAAGCTCGGTCTTCTCGCGCAGCTCGTAGAAGATGCCGCTGAAAAGCTTGGGGACTTTCTGAAGAAGTTGCTCGTTCGTGATGCCTTCGGTCTCGTTGGGGAAGAACTTCTCGACGGCGGCACGCAGATCACCGAAGCCGTTGCGCATAGCGACCAAAACATCGCGAGCATCGGACCCTTTCTCGAGGAAGCCAAGGTTCTGAAGCTCGATGGTGATGACGCGCAGAGCACCAACCGACTGAGCGACCTGGACCGTCAGCTGCTGGATCTCGCGCTCGTATCGCTCGACAGCCTGGTCGGAGATGCTGTCGGGCACGACATCGTCGTCATCGTGCAGAGTGTCGACATGCAACTGGCTGAAGGTGGGCAGCTGCTCGAGTGTGACCTCCTGCGACAGCTCCAACACGCGCGAGGCGAAGCGTCCGTTCGGCGCGTCCTCCATCTCGAGGTCTTGGGAAAGGTGGAGATCCTCGGGGTGGACCAGCAGAAGCTCATCGTCGTCGTCGTCGTCGTCGTCGTCGTCGTCGTCGTCGAATGGTTCGGCGGAGCCATCGAGGGCACGGCTAAGTTCGCGGTCGCTAGTGCCCATGTAAGCGTCGGTGTTGCGAAGCTCGTCGAGCTCCTTGCGTGCATCTTCTAGCTGCTGGGCAAGGTCGTCGTGGTCGGCGTCGCTCATCTGGATGTTACCCATGCGGCTTGCCTCGAGACGGAACTCGAGGTCCTTGATCTTGTCGTCGCGCTTCTTCAGCTCGCGGCGCAGTTCCAGCAGCTGCTTCTTGCCCCGCTTCTTGTCGTCCTCGATGTCGTTGACCTCCTGGCTTAGGTGGCTGCGGCGGAGGCGGCGGCGAGTGCGACCGTCGAGCACGGCTGTGAGGGGCGCGTACTGAAAGCGGTGGCCGTTGAGGTCGGCATCGTCGACGCGCTCGACGTGCAGCTGCGCGGGCATAGACATGCGCTCGCGGCGGCGGCTGGCGAATTTGCCGCGGGCTGCACCGAGACGGTCGAGATGTGGTGTCAGGCCCGCGAGAGGCTGTGTTGAGGGTCCGGCGAAAATGTCGTCGTCGTCGTCGTTGTTGTCGTCGTGAGCGGTCACGACAGGCTCGGAAAAGCGGCGTGCGCGGCGTACAATGGGCGACGACTGCACTTGGGTGGGGACGGCGTCGGTGTGCTGCGTGCGCGAGACGGATTGCATGAACTCTGCTTCGAGCTGCAAAGCGCCGTCATCGTCGTCGTCGTCTTCCTCGATGATGGTCTGCACGCGTTTTGTGCGCTTGGTCTGCGACGCGAGGGGCGAGGCGGTGCGCTTGGCTGTGGTGGTCACTGTCGTCTCTTCCTGGGTGCTCTGGCTGCTCTTCGATGGGCGGCCCCGCCTGCGTCGTGGCGCGTCACCGGGCCCCTCGTGGTGGTGCTCACTGGGCAGGCCGCTGAGACGAGCCATGATGGCGATGTGGTGTGGTGTGGTATCGTGTGGTGTGGTGTGGTATCGTGTGGTGTGGTGTGGTATCGTGTGGTGTGGTGTGGTGTGGTATCGTGTCGTGTCGTGTCGTGTCCTGTCGTGTCCTGTCGTGTTGGCCAAGGTCAGCGGCGGTAGCTCCAACAGCAGCGCAGACGCGTCCAAAATGCGTACCTGTCCAAGAAACACCAAAAGAGGCAACCGCTGCAGGTGGGCCGTGATCCAATCGTGTCCTGGCCCAAGCGTCTCGTGGTGGAGTGGGGGAACGGGTTGTGCAGCAGCAACAGTGGCAGGGCAGCTGGTCAAGAAGGGTTTGCGAGGGAAAGAGCGCGGAGGGGGGCTGCCAGGCTGGTGGGTGAAGTCGCAGGCACTCACTGGGCGGCGGGCTGCTGGTGAATGGCGAATGGTGAATTGTGAATGCTGAGTTGTGAATGGTGAATTGTGAATGCTGAGTTGTGAATGGTGAATTGTGAATTGTGAATTGTGAATTGCGGTGGCTGGGCTGGGCTGGGCTGGGCGTGGAGGGCTTTTTCGCTACGTCACCGTGCACCACAAACCAGGATCTCGCTCTTCTCAGGCAGGGGTCGAGACGCGTCGGTTCGTGGACGCGTCTGCGTGGCGAGAAGGGGAAGCAAGCGCCGAGTCTGCGCAGGCAGGCAATGCTGTTGGCAAGTCTTGATGGAGTGCAGCGGCTGTGCAGGGCAGACAATGTGCTGCTTTGTTGATTTTGATTTTGATGTTGATTTTGATGTTGATGTTGATGTTGATGTTGATGTTGATGTTGATTTTGATGTTGATGTTGATGTTGATTTTGATGTTGATGTTGATGTTGATGTTGATGTTGATGTTGATGTTGATGTTGATGTTGACGTTGAAGTTGACGTTGACCTCGACCTCGACCTTGACCTCGACCTCGACCTTGACCTTGACGTTGACGTTGACCTTGACTGACGTTGACGTTGACCTTGACCTTGACCTTGACGCGTGTGACGGGACGACGGGGGACGGGGCGACGTCATGCTAACGCGCCGCGAGACCATTGTGAAGCCCTCGGACAGCAGCCAGCTGGCCGTCTGGACCAATCACGAGCCACCGGTCCCAGCCCAGGCACACCAGGCACACCAGGCACGTCCTCGCCCGCAAGGGGCAGCCAGCGACAGCGGAGACGAATCTTGAATTCTCATCCACGTGACCGTCTTTTCATCTCAACGCGGGACCGATCCAGTTATTTGCCTTTCTTTCGCCACATTCCACCTGCATGCCTCGTCGTCTCGTCTCGTCTCGTCATGGCGTCATGTCGTGTCATCAACGCACACCCTTTGACGTCCTCGCGAGCTGTCAGGTCTAGCAAACGCCGCGCGCACGGCTAACCTACCGCCTACTTCTTCAACAAAAAGTCGCTCTTGACCAAAAGGCCTTTGGTCGCACTCGCAACCCCATAGATCCCCCCCAACGGCCAAGTACCCCAAAACCGCCTGTGCGCCCACTCGCCCCAGCCTTCCTTCTTCCTGACAGCCTGCCCCCCGGCAACACCCTGAAGGTCGACCTTGACCTTGTCATACACCGTTGGCAAGCTCTCAGCGTGGTACTTCTTCCTCAAGTCCACGTACTTGTCCTTGTCGTAGATATCCCAAAACTCTTGCTCCGTGTAGTACGCGTGCGCATACAGACACTTCATGCCCCCCAGCTCCGTGACCTTTTGTTCAAACTCGCGGTTCAGCTTGATGAACGCATGGCTGTCTTTGGGGCCCATGTCCCAGATCCCCACGTCGAGAAGTAGGTCCTCGGTGATGTGGTGGCCCTGCGAGAAGCTACGTTCCTCTCGCGGCGCACACTTGACAGGGCAGAGCCACAGCGGCCAGATGCCCGTCCTCTCCTCCGTCCACTCCACAAACTCCCTCGCCGACGAGTAGGGGACTGCGAAGTCTTGGATGATGGTCTGTGCGGCGATGCCGGACCGGTGCAACGCGTGTACCATGGTGCGGCTGTACATGAACGGGTCGAGCAGATAGCGCGTTAGCGCGTTGAAAGGCGTCATGAAGTACTTGAAGGCACGGAGACCGGACCAGAAGACGCCGCGGTCGTAGCGAAAGAGGTAGGTTTGGATGGGGATGCTCTCTTTGTAGGTCGTGGGTTGGGCGCCCTCTTGCCTGCTTTGCTTGAGCACAGACTCGGCGTGCATATAGAACCAGGGGTCTGATGCGCGATCGAATCGTTGTATCCCTCCAGGAAGGCTTTGCTTGCTGAGACGTCCGATCATAACCACGCCGTTGGTCAAGGAATAGAGGATGCCGTCCATGTACGCGACGTCTGGCTGCTCTTGGTGCCGTCGTAGCTGCTCCACGGCCTCTTCGGTACTGCTGACTGGAATGTACTCGAGCTCAACGTAGCTCTTTGCATCAACCAGCTCCATCTCAAGCAGGGTGATGACGCCGAGACTGCCGCAACTCCCGGCTGCCGTGAAGAACAGCTCTCGGTGCTCCTCTGCGGATGCCCAGACCACGTCCCCGTTCCCCAGGATGATCTCCGCTCCTCTGATGGTGCGGTCGAAAAGACCATACCTGAATGAGCTGCTCTCCCCACTGGTTCCCGCGAAGCTGTGTGGAGGGGGTTTTGATCAGCGAAGCTCCCATCTGTTGTGTTCACTTGGATACTGCACAGTCATTTGGAAGATGCACATCAGAAAACCTCTGCACTTACCCACCGCCTACTGTAATGTTGGGTAGCTCCATGACGACTTTGGGCAACAGCCCACAAGCAAGTGTAGCTTCCACAAGCTTATCCATCGGCACATTGGGCTCGACGAGAACCGTCTTTTCCATTTCGTTGAACTTGAGGACATGATTCAGCGAGCTGACATCGATGATCTGGTTGCGCTGGCGAGGCGAGTGCCGCGTGGACAACGTAGAGCCATGGTAGATTCGGAATGGCGTCTTGGAAGCACTGAACTGCTTGACCTGCGCTGCAAGCGTTGCGACTGTTCCCTTGTGTTCTTCCATCTCTTCTAGCTATTGATGCTGCTCGGTCGTTGACAACAGCAAGGAATGTGCGGGAGGGAAGGAATAGGAATAGGAATGGGGACGAAAAGCACACGTCGTCTTGGTACCATGTCTTGAACAAGCGCGCAGGGCTGAGCCTACTCCCCACTCCAAGCTATCGACCCTTCCTTTCCGTCTGGCTGGCAAGTTCGGCTGCGTATTGAAGCGTATTCCAGCGTCTAAGTACTGTCCAAACGCGTCCAAGACGCCTCGCCATCTCGTGTCGCACATCAACTGGGATTTCAATCACACTCATATCATAATCCAAGAGAACCAGCGGGGATCTTGCAAACCTCATCACAACGCGTTCTCGACGCGCTTCGTTTGAGCTGTTCGGAAGACCCGGAACGGAAACCCCGCTAAGAACGGTGACGTGTGCTGACAAGACTCAACAGCCTCAAACTGCGTTGCCGGCCACCGAGAGCGTAAGCCACGCGAGGAATCAAGCCAGACTTGCAGCAGGATACAACCTGAGCTAGGGGGATACAGTCGCTGCAGCAATCACGCGTACCTTTACTCCTTTGCGTGCACTGCGAGACAGGCTAGACCACTAGCGCAAACAACGGCAATTAACAAGCCACTCGAAAACAGAACAGCAACATCTGTCTTTGTTGGCCTCAGCTAGAATCGGTATCGGCGCCCTTCACATCTAAGATAGGCAGCACAATGGTCAAGCAAGCTGACCATGACCGCCGTGTCTCAACGGTTCGCTCCCGCATCACTCACTTCCACACCACGCACACCCCCTTCCGGATCTACCACGGCAGCACAAACTCCACACGACATGCCTCTTTCGATCCGTCTGCCATCATCGACATCTCGTCCTTCAACAACATCCTCTCCATCAATGCTTCCACTCAGACGGCCCTAGTCGAACCGAATGTGCCCATGGACGCACTAGTTGCAGCGACCACGACAAAGGGATTCTTGCCGCCAGTCGTGATGGAATTCCCCGGCATCACCGTTGGCGGAGGCTTCGTGGGGACTGCAGGCGAGAGTAGCAGTTTCAAGTACGGGTTCTTTGATCGGACGGTTGTGCGGGCAGACGTCGTGCTTGCTGACGGCTCACTCGTGTCTTGCTCCGCGACCGAGAATGCCGATCTCTTCGAGGGGCTGAGAGGAAGCTTCGGGACCTTGGGAGTGCTGACGCTGCTTGAGATCCGTCTTGTGCCGTTGAAGAGCTGGGTTGAGGTTACCTATCACCCTACAAGAAGCGCTGGTGAGGCGATGAGTGTGCTTCAGCGGGAGACGAAAAAGGACGGCAATGACTATGTCGATGGTGTGCTTTTCGGGAAAACAAGCGGGGTGGTGGTTTCAGGACGTTTGGTCTTTGAGCCCTCGTCTCCACGTATACCGGTCCGCCGCTTCTCGCGCTTCTGGGATGAATGGTTCTGGATCCACGCCCGCAACCTCGTCTCCTCCAGCGAACCCACCACTGAACTCGTACCAGTTGAAGAGTACCTCTTTCGATACGACCGCGGTGCGTTTTGGATGGGCATGTATGCATACCGCCACTTCTTCGTCCCCTTCTGGTACGTCTTCCGCGTGCTTCTGGACTACTTCATGCACACAAGGATCATGTATCACGCGCTGCATGCATCAGGATACACAGACCGGTACATCATCCAGGACATTGCCTTCCCAGCTGGCAACGCAGAGGCGTTTGTCGACTACGTGGATCACGAATTCGGCATCTATCCGCTGTGGCTCTGTCCGCTCCGAAAGGATGGTCGAGTCTCCATGGGCCATCCAAGGCAGTTCCAAGGGTCCGTGCGCGGGGAAGAGCAGAGCGGTAGGGTATATGACGGCGATTACATCAACATCGGCGTCTGGGGTCCATATCCATCGTCTAAATCCGAGTACGTGCGCGCAAACCGCGAACTAGAGAAAAAGACCAGCGAGCTTGGTGGGCTGAAGTGGCTGTACTCGAGGGTCTTCTACACTGAAGATGAGTGGTGGCAGCTGTACGACAAAGAGGAATACGAAGCATTAAGGAAAAGGTTCGGAGCGACAGGACTGCCATCCATCTGGGAGAAGGTTCGAGATCGGGGTAGAAAAAAGGAGGATTTTGGTACTGGTGCTAAGGGACTGTTGAAGAGGATTGCCAAGAGTAATGCGTTGCTGAGCGGGTTCTACGGGATCTACAAGGCAACCAGAGGCGGTGATTACATGCTGAAGAAGAAGTCGGGTTAGATGCGTCTAATGAAGCCAACCTTTACCGTCATTCAGCACGGTTGGGCTGTTCATCATCTTCGAACAAACACACTGGAGATGCTCGTAGACAACCGCGATCGATGGATCAGGTTTGCAACCATCCCGTGTATCTGTTTCTGAGTCGTACACAGCAGAGACAGCCACGCGTGTGGTTGATACGCGAGATCGTACGCTTGTTTGTGCGACCCTTGTGACACGTGTGAGGGCGAGAACATGCGTCCTGGCCGACTGAGGGTCCTTGGGTCCTGGGTCCATTCAACGAAAAGGGAGACGCAAGTGCAATTCACAAAGTTTGACCGAACGCGTGCGGGTGTAGGTTGCTCGTGGATTATAAGCGTAAAGCTACAGGTTGCAATGCGCCACAAGCTGCACGCAGGCTTGATTGACCGTTGGGGCGTTGCCCGGCGAAGGTGTCGCAGCAGGGTTTGTAGACCAATCATTGGGATGTAACAAACCCTCCTTAGATCGCTCGCTCGCCTCCACCTCGTTCTTTCACCCTTGCCGGTTCGACAGCTTCCCTGTGAAAATCATTGCGGTCCCATTGCGCATCTGTGCGGAAGATGGACTGATGCTCTCTCGACTTGATGGATCATGACGTTCAAACTTCACGGCAACAGCACTTCCGGAAGCCTCGACGATTCCAAATGGCGGGCGGGCAGCGATCGTCATCCATCCCATGGTTCAGCCCAGCGACAACAAAGATCTATTGAGAGGGCCTCTTTATTTTGAAAGCCTGTGCGCTGTTCTGTACTGCTATCTTTGCCGGTATCCAAGACCGGCCGACAGCTGCCGTACCCAGTAGCAGCGCAGCGTTGTCTCCAACAGGGCACACTCGCTCATCACGCAGCAAGCTGTGCGCCCTGCAGCAACAGCAACAACACTCCACTCTCGATGCTCCTCCACGGCAACATCACGATAATTGCATCTGCAAGGCAAGACAAGGCGCCAATGAAGAGTAAGACCGGCATGACGCAACGTCAACGGGCCCGAATGCCGTGACAAGGAACACAGCCAAGACTTGACCAGGTACCTTTCGTCCTTCTGCAAATGTGCGTCTTGACAAGCTGTACGCCAAATCACAACATTGCAATGTTTCTGGAAGTAGCCAGGTCACTATTTGTACCGGTACAATGCTCAAGTGCACCAACCTCACAAGCATTGAACTTAGCTGCGCCACTAAAGCGCCAGGGCCTGAACTATGATGCCATGGCTCTAGCTGACCAGACCCGTTTGCCACGCTGGGGAGAGCGAGTGTAAGCAATCTGACAGAACAGCTGTCTCTGGGATCAACAATCGAGTTCATGATGCTGACTTGGAGTGGGGATTAGCTGCAGCAGACAACCTTCGGCACTGCTCGGCACATGCTCGATTGGTTGCACACACATCCGTTCACACGACGTGACTGCTGCAAAGTACCAGCAGCACGATGTTACGCGCCGAGCCGCAGCGACCCCAGTTGGATCCCATTCCAAATGGAGCGCTTCCACCAACCCCAGAAGCAACGGACTCGTGGTGAATGCGCCTTGGCCGTGCGTACTAGTCGCCTTCGGGCTCAAGCTGGGTTGTATTACATTTAGCTGCAGCTGACTTTACCCCCATTACCTGACTACCTGACGGTCATATACAATGACACACCACTGACGCCAGCACGCTCGATCAGCCGTACTGTTAAAGGCCCGTTCTGTCCACTCCTCTCCTCTGCGCCTGATTCCTTAGCCCCGGCGTACACAATGGCACCTACCATGAAGACGTTCGCTGCTTCGCTCTTTGCAGGCTACGCAGCCGCAAAGCAGTGTCAGACTCTCAGCATTCCCGTCGACATCTCCTCCAGACAGGGTCTCTTCAAGGAGGTACCCGTGGAGAGCAATCTCGATGCCGGCGCATTCGCCATTCGCTTCACCGAGTTCCAGCGCAATTACACCGCCGAGCTCCTCACTGGCTACCAGACGCTCCAGAAGAGCATCTCCATCTCGGCTCAGTACTGCACACCCGACGGCGGTAGCAACGGCACTATCCAGCTTCTCTCCCACGGAATCGGATTCGACAAGACGTATGTTCAGTTTCCATCATTCAATGTTCTTTTCAATTGACACTATCTAGTTACTGGGACCTGACCTACGACAACAGCAACTACAGCTACGTCAATGTAGCCACTGCTTCTGGTTACAGCACCCTCGCTATCGACCGTTTCGGCATTGGCAACTCCACCCACGGTGACCCTTTCAACGAGGTTCAGGCCCAGGCTGAGGTCGAAGCTCTCAACGAAGTTACCAAGAAGCTTCGTGCTGGCTCTATCTCCGAGATCAGCTGCTCGTACGACAAGGTTATCCATGTCGGCCACTCCTTCGGTTCAATTCAGTCCTACTGGTTCTCTGCTCTGTACCCCAACAACACTGACGGTGTCGTCCTCACCGGTTACTCGACTGCCGGCGAGTTCCTTCCCTACATTGTTGCTGGCTGGAATCTCCACAGCGCCCGTCTAAACCAGCCATTCCGTTTCGGCAACGTTTCTGCTACAGGTGTCCAGGCTCTTGCCCAGCAGTACGGGATCCAGGGCGACATTGTCCCTGGCCTGACTGCCATCCTCAACAAGGTCGGCGCCAACGTGGACACCGATGAAGTTTGGAACTACATTGCTTCTACCGAGGTCAATGACCTGATCAACGGCTACAACAGTTCCGTATACCAGTACAACTACCCCTCTGGATACCTCGCTTCTTCGGATCTTACCGCCCTTCAGTACGCCTTCCTCTTCCCCGACATGTTCGATGTTGGCCTTGCAGTGGAGGGTGAGAAGACCAAGCAGCCCGTCACTACCGGTGAGCTCTTGACCATTGGAAGCGCCCCCATGATGTCCTCATTCACTGGACCGGTTCTGGTCGTCACTGGCGAGCACGACATTCCATTCTGCGGTGGTAACTGCTACGGCAGGGCCCAGAATATCGCCGCCGCCAACATCCCCGCTGGTGTCAAGGCTACTTTCCCTGCTGCGTCTGCGTTCGAGGCCTACATCCAGCCCAACACCGGTCATGGTCTCAACTTCCACTACAACGCCACTGCCGGATACCAGCTTATCCAGGACTTCTTGGCCGGCAACGGTCTCGCCGCATAAGCGAGCGCGCAGTGCAGTAGATGGGAGGAAGTCGATGTATTGGTACATGCTGCAAATGCATCACAATTAATGTAATCACCTAAAAGTACAACCTACCGTCTTTGATGTTTGACGTAATCCTTGGCTGTGATGACTGATCCTAAGCTAGCAGGGGCTCCCCACTCCTCTTCCCCTCTGTCAACATTACCAATGTATCGAGTCAATCAGTTGAATCTCGCATCAGGTCTCGGCGATCCTGTAGCTAGCTCTTCTTATCTCTACGAAGCTTGTTCATCCTGCTGCTATCAAAGACCAGATCTAGGCAAGCGCGGAATGAGGGTACGTCGGAACTCCACGCGCTGGGAAAGCATTCATCAGCCCTGACCAAGCTGATTCAAGAACATTGCGCCGAGTTCAACAGAAACGAGCTGCATTCGCTAACATGCGATGCTTCCTTGATTGCGACTAGGCACGATGGTTAGATGCTGATGAACAACACAGGTCTGCTTACATGCATGCCAAGAGCTGGGGCATGCGCTAGACAGATCTTGTCTGGCCATCCTGGAGACCAGAGCGAGTCTGTGTACAGTCATGGCTTATTAAATGCTGCGTTAGGTGCAGGGAGTCGTATTCAAGCCCTGCTTCTGCTCGCTTCAGAACCAATAGCATAGCCGTTCTGTGCCGGTCCGAAAACGGTGAGACTGCGACGGGTCTGTTAACCGACCATTGCACGACGTTCATACGCAAGAGTCCGCCAATCGTAGACAAGTATGCTGGGCCTCCGGCCTTCGACAGGTTGGTCAGGTTCGGTCAGGTCTTCCAAATCATCATGGAAACCGCTTCTTGCAGGCTGCGGGACCCACGATGCAATCTCCAGGCGTGTCGACCCAATCGGACGGCAGCAGCATCGCACGAACAAGCCCACTGTAGACGAATACGCTGAGCTTCGCCGATCTGAGGTCAGTTTTGCAGCTTGGCTGGACTCTGGAAGGTCGCAGATATGAGTTGAATCCGTAAGGCGAGCAGCTGAGGATGTATAAAGAGAGCGTTGTGCGGCTGCCAGAACTCCATCACGCCGTCCTCGCACCACTTCGACAGAGAAGCTTCCCTGGATTCAGCTGCTTGCTTAATTACCCTCAAGATGAAGTTCGGAACTAGCCTTGCACTCTTGGCTTCCAGCCTCTTCAGCGCCGTCCGCGGTGAGGGTACGTTTCATCATCGTCAAACTTCACAGGGAAACAGGTCTAACACTTGTCAGCTGTACCGTGGGAGCGCATCGACAAGAACAACTCGGTTCGTCTTGACTTCCCCCAGACCCAGATCCTTTTGGAGGGACACTGACCAACGTCTCAGCTTTTACTCATTCTTGATCTCCAAGTCGGACTCTACCAGCTTGCTCGTGACTGGGACCCCACCCTTTACAAAGAGAACATCATGGCTCACGCTGAGCTCGGCAAGCTCTTTGACTTGCCCGTCATCATGACCACATCTGCCGATACCGGTCCCAACGGCCCTCTTCCCAAGGAGATGCTCGAGATGTATCCAGATGCTCCTCTCATCCGCCGTCAGGGCGAGGTCAAGTACGGGCAATCTTGTCCTCGCTGAATCAGCAACTAACCATCAACAGCGCTTGGGACAACTCTGAGTTTCGCGCCGCCGTGAAAGCTTCGGGCAAGCAGCAAATCATCGTCGCCGGCATCGTCACGGACGTCTGCACCGCATTCCTCGCTCTATCTCTCCGCGCAGAGGGATACTCAGTCTTTGCCAACATCGAAGGATCCGGCACCACTACGCAGCTCATCCGCGACACGGCCAACTCCCGCATGGAGAAGGCCGGTGTTCAGCTCGTCAGCCTGTTCTCCATCGTCTGTGATCTCATGCGCGATTGGCGCGCGACTCCTGGTGCTGGTGAGGTTCTTCCTTTCCTCGACAAGTACCTGCCTGTCTATGGTATGCTTGCTAGGGGCCACGCTGCGGCTATTGAGAACGGAACGGTTATTCCCGGGGAAGCTGGATTGATCACTGGACAGAATGGCACTGTTCTTATTTGAAGAAATGAAACGGAAGGGGTTGCTAGGAAGAGATGGATGGCGGTCGGACGCTTTCAGTAGGGCTGGGTTGCAGCTGCAGTCTTTGAAGATGCCGGGTGATGATGTATGCACACAAGAGATATACAGAATTCGAAAGATCGAACGCAAGTTGTAAGATCTAGCTCTCTGTTCGACGACACCTAAGCGGCACTTTCGGGGTTATCGAGCTCATACAGCTTGATGATGAACTCCTGATCAATCACAATAGTATGCCGTATTCGTTCCACGGCAGATTCACACTGGCCATCATACCAACGATAGCCATCGCACATCTAGCGTCAATAACAAAGAAAACAAAGAAAACAAAGAAAACAAAGAAAACAAAGAAAACAAAGAAAGACTAGAGAAAGAAGGTGAAATGCAAACGACGTAAAAAGACAACACGAAGCAGCCCATCCACAGCGTAGGCTAGACAAGTCTAAAAAAAAAACGGCGAAGCAGTTTCCGCTCGGTTCCTAGGATCTCGTCTGAGGATCTGGATTCTTCCGTGTTGTTCGACACGGCGCAGACGGTTGATTCGCTGCTTCGGAGTTGCAGTCGCAACTCGTGTTGGCCAACTATATCCTGGCTCTTGCACCACCCCCCCACGACCGTCTCTCTCTCTCTCTCTCTCTCTCTCTCTCTCTCTCTCTCTCTCTCTCTCTCTCTCTCAAAACACTATCCCGAGCACACCACGATCAATCGGTATGAACCATTCGATATAATGCAGTGGATATCCTTCTCTCCCTCCCCTGACATAGTCCACAACACATCTTGCCCCGACAACGTGGCTACAATCTCGATCCCTTATGCGTACAGCAGGCTCGCAGCATGCAATCTCAGAGCATTTGTGGTTGGCATGGAAGGAGCGACATGTGGTCTTATAGTCGCACATGGGGTGCGAGCATATTGAGCAGTTAGTACAGTGTCCGGTGTGGGTCAGGTGGAGAACGGAGTCGTCGTCTATCTTGCCTGCGAGGAACGTGGCGAGCGTAGGGAGTTCGCTTTTCTGCATATTGGCATGGTGAAGATTCATGTGGTAGTTGGTGAGGTTCGGATGTGTGGGGGGTGTGGTGGTGTTGATGTGCGTGGATCATGACGGACATGGCTTGGTAGCTGGCAGTTACGGATCCTGGTTGTAGCGACGAGGCTTCGCGTGGCACCTTAGCTGGTGCGACGTGTGCGTGAGATGATGCGAGCTCCAGTTCGCTGTCGTTGGTGACGCAGTGTGAACGTTCTGTTGTTACACGACCGTCACCATTTCCATGGTGGACTTACTAACCATCACCGAACATCTACCGAGATGAGGAATGTCGCCGAAATACATATTGAATTGTATTTCCACTTCGTCAAGTGTTTCCAGGTATTTGCGTATTCCACAATATCGACTTGCTAACGAGAAACCTACATACCCTCAACGAAAATGCCCAATCGTATCCCCGAGTTCCAAATCTTCAACTTCCTCGCTGAAAACACGGTGGGTTTGCAGCTCACTCAAGTCTCTGTTGCGGGCGCGGAAAGCGAGTGCCCCGTCTGCCATCACCCCTACGCTGATCAACCGCAGGACTGCGTGCACCCAGACCTGCCTGAAGACGAAGATGAATATCCCGTACAAATCCACAATCGCGGTCGATGCAAGCACATCTTCGGTCGCCGCTGTCTAGAACATCACATACGTGGTGGTAATCCGTGGAGCCATACCTGTCCCTTGTGTCGAACGGAGTGGTTCCCTGCGCCAAACGCTGCAAGGCGCCAGATGCTGGGTGATATCGAATCGACGTTGAACCACCTGGCGTCGTTGGACCTGGAGGGTGAGCAAGCGAGGCGCGAGCTGGGAGAGGCGGAGCTGGCTTTGGAAAGGATCAGGGAAGCACTGTATGAGTCGCGGTGGATATGAGCGCGTCTGAAGCGCGAATGCGATGACGAAGTTCCTCCGCCCTGTTGTACCGCGATTTCCGGTGCATATGTAGCAGCAATAGATTCGAAGAGAACGTAAAGCGCATCCACCACGCCAATGCACGTCTAGTGTGCTTCAAAAGTAGTTCAAGTTGATAAGAGGAAGAGGCGAGTGGTGGTTGTGAAGGTGTCGCGTTGACAGCTTCGTGTTCGATCTAGTCCGCTTTCAATGTTAGCGCAGAAACTTTCCTCCCTCACAGCTCGGCGCGCATTTTGTTCCTACAGCACTCATCTTGTATCTTAGATTCGCAGCTGTCTCGAACCCTCACTTCAAAACAATCGAGAGACCGCAGTCGTTACTGCGCGCATATCTAGAGCAGGACTTGCGTGCATTTCTGCTACTGAAGAAACTTTACTTCCGCAATCAGAAATACACTGGGAGGACGTTGCTACACATTTGTCTAGACCCTCTGGACGATCTTGTAGACATGGGAGACTTCAAAGCTGCGACAGATCACTTTTTAAATTGGTTCAAATCGGTCGGTGGTGAATTCAGAGATGACCTCGTCGAAATTCAAGACTTGAGGTCTCAAGGCGCAGGTAGAGGCATTGGTAAGTCTATACAATGATTGCAGGTTTCTCGTCACTAAGAAAAACAAGTGGCAACCAAAGATATACCGCAAGACTGTACTCTGTTCACGATTCCCCGGTCTGCGATTATCAATGTTGAAACCTCAGACCTTCCAAAGAAATTGCCAAAGGTCTTCGAGACTGCATTCGAAGAAGAGGAGGAAGACACAGAGCCACTCGACCCCTGGGAATCTTTGATCTTGATCCTATTATACGAGCACCTGCAAGGTGATGCGTCTCGCTGGAAGCCTTACCTGGATGTCCTACCGACCACCTTCGACACGCCCATGTTCTGGTCAGAAGCTGAACTCAAGGAGCTGAATGCGACCGTTCTAACGCAAGAGAAGATTGGAAAGCAAGCCAGTGATGAAAAACTGCGCTCTCGCATCGTCCCTGTAGTTTTACAGAACCCTTCGATCTTTTACCCCGCAGGCAGCAATCAGCTCAAAGAAGACGAATTGCTGAGCCTAGCGCATCGAATGGGCAGTACAATCATGGCATACGCATTTGACTTGGATAACAAAGAAGATGACTCTGAAGAGGATGAAGATGGCTGGGTGGTAGACACTGATGCGCAAACGATGCTGGGCATGGTGCCCATGGCCGACATCCTCAATGCCAACGCTGATTTCAATGTAAGTATCGATACTGGTCGGCATTCTGGACGTGTGCTGATTATGCTGCTCAAGGCCCATGTCAACCATGGCGATAACCTCGAGGTCACAAGCCTTCGCGCTGATGTCAAGACCGGGACCGAGATATTAAACTATTATGGAGCCATGCCCTCATCCGAGGTGCTGAGACGTTACGGATATGTCACACCGGAGTACCGTAGGTACGACGAAGTCGAGGTGTCTCGTGAGACTGTTGCAAAAGCCTTGGCCACCGCTACAGGCATGTCGCCATCTGATCTAACAGCAATGGTAAGCGTTTGTCTCAAAAACTGCAACAAACTGGATTCTGATTTGATCATAGGGCGTCGAGATAGACACAGAAGAGAACGAGGAACCTTTCATCATCGAGCGGGAGTCGGGCGCACCCAATGAGGAGGGCCGTCTAGTGGAAGAAGCCAAGCTGAGTGAATTTCCAGAGCTCGAAGAAGAGCTGAGAGATGCTTTGAAGATCATTAGAAAGCACAAACCGGAAGCAGTCGCAGACAAGCGAAAACGGGATGAGATTGCGAACACAGTTCTGATCCAAATCCTGAGCGACAAGCTAGCCGAGTTTCCCACATCAGTACAAGAGGACGAAGCATTGTTGCAGAAATCTGACCTCACAAGTCGACACCGTATGGCTGTTGAGGTCAGGCTGGGAGAGAAAGTGCTTCTTGAAGAAGCTCTCGCCATGGTGAGAAGAAGGGGTGAGGCAGCTACCCAGGGAGGTGAAGAACGCCCAGCAAAGAGGGTCAAGAGCCGGGCATAAATTCGTGTACGAAAAAAAGATGTTACAACAATAGTAGGGATACTTGAATTACTTAGTCTTCCGAGAGTCCAGGTCGGCCATAGAACTCCCCCAACGCTTGTTCAACCTCTTCCAAAGTACGTCCCACCTCATCACTTCCCTCCTCGATCTTGAGATGCCTGTGTAGTCGCTCTGTGAACTGAATAGGCTCCGACGATGACATTCGTTGACGCGCATGCGCTCGAGCGGTCTCACGCTGTGGGCTTCTAGACCTGTTGCGACGTTCACTGTTCAGTGCAGACGATCGCAAACGTACAATCCTTTCGCTGCGGCGTTGCGGCCGCATTGGAGGGGCTCGTGGTACGCCTCGAACTGGACGTTGGTACTCGTGAAACCAGGCTTGGCGACAGAGAGGACATTGTCTTCTCCAAGGGCCTGAAGATCGAAGGTGGGCTTCTAGGCAGCGCCGGCCGAAGATATGACCACAACATTGCTTCGTTCCGGATATGTCAGCCACCAGCTCTACGCGCACTGCCCACTCTCCGCCTTTGATTTTGTGAGTGGAGCCATATGGTGGAGGCTCAGCATACGCTTCATAGCATATGTTGCACCTTTTGTCGCCCGGTGCGAGAAGCGATATTGGCACGGGGGTTGTGAAAAGCGCGCCGTGCATTGCTGTGAGCTTTCCTGGTCAAGGGACGTACGTGGTGATGGTTTGTAAGAACGTGGACAGAAACAGTGCGAGTAACTCACGATCGAGAACACGATCACATTGTGTGCGCATTGAAGACGGTACCGAACATTCACAATATTCATCGTTACCAAACTAGCGCACCACACGCTGCTGCGTGATGCAACTACCAACTAGCACGCTGCCAAAGGCTGGTTCGTCGTGGCACGCCAAATCCAAACTCGAAAACAACATAGCCAGCAGCGTGCAAAAAGAACCCTGTTTCTGCAATTCCAGGGCTCAATGGCAATTTGTGAAAGCCTAGGACATGTTACTTCGAATCACGGCTGCGCTTCCACTTTTTCGATTGCACGCTTCCAAGTGGCTTCGATGTCGTTGTTGTAAATCCAAGACATATCTGCACCGCCGTCGGAAATAATCTTGTTAGCCACTCGTTCGTCGAACGAGGGATTGCCGATAACTTGCAAGTTCTTCGCCCGTCGCGTAGCTTCAGATGCCAGATGTGCGTACATACGCGCATAGTATGACAAACGAATTCGATCGAAGAGTGGCAGTGCCTTGCTAAGATCATTGTTGTAATGCGCCAGCGACTGAGCCAAGATCCAGCCATCTTCCATGGCAAAGCCGGCGCCAGACCCAAAAGCTCCAGATAGGGCGTGTGATGAGTCGCCAACAAGGACAACCTTGTTGTTCCATGCCACAAGAGTGTCCAGCTCAGGACCGGCGAAAGCAGCAAACTCACGCCAGCCTCCCTGGGGCACACGTGCCAGCGCCTCTCGAATTTGGGGGAGATACTCCTGAGCCTACGTTAGCGTTTGTTTCTCGTGATCGGCAAGTTTCATACTGTGAAGTGTGACTCCACATGCGCATTGTCAACCGGCACGCCCCAGCTGACCTTGCTGGCACTGTGAGTTGCTGGGTCATGCCACGCTCTCGCAGCAATTTCCCACAGCCCTTCACCTACAGGTGAGAAGTACACATGTGTAGTTGGCGTATGCCACCAAGCTGTGGTCTCGAACCGTGGATCCAGGTCTTTCACGTCGTCCCAGGCCAGCAGCGTGCGCCAGATGGTAGTGCCAGTGAACTTGATTTCATAGTCCAGCCAAGCGGCGTCACGAACCACCTGCACATAGATTAGCTGGGAATCTCATCGAAGCAGAACACACACCGAGCGGATACCATCGGCACCGACCACGAGATCGGCAATCGCAGAGGTGCCGTCTTTGAAATGTAATTGTACACCTGCATCCCCTAGGTCGACTACATGCGCCAACTTCTTCGACAACTGAATCGTTCCAGGCTGGATAGAAGAGAGCAACGCAGACTGCAGCTTAGTTCTTTGTGTTCGGATGGGTGCATATCCAGACTCGGTTTTCGGCTTTTCACGCCGATGCAGCTCTTCGCCCGATCGTCCATTGCTATCATTTCTTCGGGTGAGTATATTGTATTACGTCGATCAGTCCAACGATGCTTACAGATTCAGTGTTGTCCATGTTGGATGACCACTATTCAGAGCATCCGCCACGCCTAGCAGCTCCAGCACCTTCCAAGAATTCGGCCCAATGCTGATTCCTGCACCAACCTCGCGCAGAACACTGGCTTGCTCGTAGATTGTAACTTCGACATCGGGAATCCTTGAGAGTGCGATCGCTGTTCCCAGGCCGCCAGGGCCGCCTCCTACTATAGCTACTTTTAGAGGCTTAGGTGTCAGTTTAACAGTCATCGCAGAATATTGCTTCGATACTAGTCCTACGGATAAGTCGGTTGAACATATTGTCGTTGAAGCGGAATTGCTGCGTATTGTTGACAAAGCAATCTGTCGTCAGTTGTCACGCGAATGATGTGCGAGACATGGATTTAGTGGGTCCGATAACCGACCGAATTAGGAAAGCGCATCTTGTGCAGGCTCCAACCATAAAGCCTACTCTCTCGCACTGTTACAGTTCATGTTGACAGGCAATTTCAGTGCCGTATGTTGTCGAGGGTCGAAGGTTAAAATTTGACTTCTCGAGCTTTTTACGCAGGTCAACCATCACTATCTTGATGTGACGCTCATCGCCTTACTCATTGTACTTTGTACTTGCGAGTCTATCAAAAGTTTGCCTTCAGTGGTTGAGATCTCTTGACTTGTGTCCTTACTCTGTATGCCTTGTTAGGGCAGATGACATTCTTGCAAATGCAAGCAACAATCCAGCTTTCACGAGCAATGACGACACGAATTTAAATGCATCCTACTTGCTGTCAAGTAACTCGGTTCGTGGCTGCCAGATATGACTTGTAGTTTGTGAAAAAGCGTGTGCGCGCTCAAACACACTTTCACCTTCACCTTGGATCGGAGGCACGACCTTAGCGAGCGCCGTACTACACAATGTTACCACTGCCAAGCCACTATCTACATCCAAAGACTCGAAAGCCAAGGCCATGATGCGCTTAAGCAGCGCCACGAATATTTCCCTACGAACCCTTGCCGATGCAGCTCTGACCTGCCTGTCGCCATCCTCAGAGCCAGCGATACCTTCTCCTACAGACTCAATATCAATTGTGTCAGCTCGTTCAGTCGCACCAGCTTCTACAACGAAAAAGGCTCTATCAAACATCTACACAGACCAGTCCACAGACCCAAGCGCAGAAATAGTTACCAAACCACGGATCAAGCCAGAGATTGAGATAACCTCGCGGTCTCTACCTTCACTACTCCAATATGTTGACCATGTCCTCTTGCGAGATACAAGCAGTCACAATCAGCCGCCTCACCCAGGACAAAAGTGCGTGATCTGTAACTTGCAGTGGGACAAAGCCAGCGTTCCCTCAACATTTCTCCCTTTGTCGTCCTGCAACCACTGGGTCCACTACCGCTGCCTCATCTGGCTCGCCACGGGCGACGGCCCACATCGAGACAAATGCTACGCATGCAACAAACCGCTGTACGAATGGGATGGAATCAGTGCGCTCACACTTGCCACACGCACGAGTCTGCCTATGAGTGACAGTCGAGCTCCCACGTCAACTCCAAACACGCACGTCGCAGGCACTTCTGACAAAGACGCCTACGAACAGGAATGTATGTTCATCGACAACACAATCGCCCACCGCTTCTTTGATCAGCTGGGAAAGCCTGCTGGGTTCTCTGATGGCTCTCCCGATCTGGTCCAATGCTACGACGATGTGCTCAATGATCTCAGTTCGATGGGTCGACCGCATTCCAAATGGTTGAGGTGGAGCACGAGCACTGGCTGTCTACTCTTTAGTATGCTGGTCGCGATCAAGATGAAGAGGTTTCTTCTGGAGGGCCATGGGCGTATCGTGCAGACCGAAGCGTGGACGGCTTGGGAGGATGGGTGTCGATCGTTACAGAGAAGGATATTGGAGAACGTGCACAGCGAGTAGTGAAACAGGCCATCCTACTGACGATTATCTACAGATGTTGTAGATGTTTCTCTGCTTGTAGCTGATTTAACGATGTCATGTCTGTTGGGACTTCGGACTGCATCCACTCGTCAGCTTAGCAGAGTGACTAAATTCTTCAAGCGACTACGAGACCATCATGGGTCAATCCATGCAGCTGTATGAGTAACGAACGTCACAAAGTTACGATGAATGTCCTGAGAGTGGTACGATCAACAATTGCAGTGATTGACTGAATAGTATAGAAACAGCAGTCCTGCTAAAACATACATGGAACCAGCACGCTTATGCCACGAAAACGAAGCGCAGAAAAGCTCAGAACAAAAGCAACAGACACCCAGCGCCAACGCTGATAACAACAATGCAGAGACTTCAATTCCACCCAATAATGCCCTCAGCGACCGTCAACGGCCCTTTCGTCGACCCGGTCATCACCGAGACTCTACGCCCGATGATCCCAGCATCACCAACGCCAAGATCCAACTTGCGCGGCAAATGCATCGTCGAAGCATCGCTCGAGTCCAACGCGAACGAGTAAAACGGCCGAGTCTGAACGGGAGACTCGCAGCCCGAAAGGTCGCCGTCGCGGCTACGAGCTAGATCAGCAACCCACCCCAGCACACGGAGCGTAGAACCTACTGAATGACAACCCAGTGTCTATCTCTTTGTGCATCTTCGCCCCAGCCTTGGAACTCGACGCTTGTGCCTGCGGTGGAGAACTGGTTGTGGAAGAATAACATCAGCTCGTCTGTGTTGGAACGTCGTAAATGCTGTGTCGGTCGCAGAACTGCGATTGAGCCGCCTTGACTGATGCGAGTTGAGCTGCCGTTACACATGGTGACTGATGATGTGATGGCTTGTAGATGAGTTGGTGAATCTAGTTGAGCTTCAAATGATGAGCGAGGATAAAGTGGTCGGAAGGAAGTCTGATAGGATGAGATCTTGTCAATAGTAGGGCTTTTTTCGCGTTCTTGAACGGCTGCTGAAGGTCACGGACGTTTGTTGCGTGTTTGAGAGCTGAGGGCGAATGCGTCCCTTTGAGCATGTTTCAGGAGAGCACCTGATTGGTCAGTTCGCCACGCTAAAGACACCACGGTACTCCGAGTGTCAGTGTGTTGCACAGTGACACAGAATCTTGCATGCAGACTAAGGTGCAGTTTCATTCCCTTCTATGAACTTTCGATACCTAGATAGAAGCCTTGAGGACCTTGAAAGCATCTGCGCGCGAGCCCAGGAAACGATCTTCGGCGGTCTTCCAGTTGATGACATTCCAGATGTTCTGCACGTATGCAGCTTTGCCGTTCAGGTACTGTTCAAAGTCAGTCTAGTCGTGTAAACACAGGCGTACCAAGCTTACCTGGAGATAGTATGCATGCTCCCACATGTCAACGCCAAAGATCGGGACTTCGCCCTTGCCAACAACGGGGTCCTGGTCCTTCGTCGTAACGATGGCAAGCCTCTGCTCCTTTCCGGTCTCGACCTTGATGAGCCAGCCCCAGCCACTGCCCTGGATGCTCAGAAGTGCTGCGTTGAATGCCTCCTTAAATTTGTCCTCGTCACCCCACACCGCCTTAATCTGCTTGACAAGCTCGGGAGCAGCAGAACTCTTTGCTTCAGGAGAGCTCGCTGGAGCGAGGTTCTGCCAGAAGAGAGAGTGGTTGATGTGTCCACCAGCATTGAACTTGATGCCTTGCTGAAGAGAAACCTGAGACGTGATATCGGACGTGTGCACTGCCTCGGCTTGGGTCTTGAGGGCAGCATTAAGATTCGTGATGTATGTCTGGTGGTGCTTGCCATGGTGCAACTCCATGATTTGAGCGGAGATGTGGGGTTCCAATGCCTGTGTCATATGAGCTTGCTGTTTGCCAGCCTATCCGGTATAATCGAAACGTACATCATATGCATATGGCAGAGAAGGCAGTGTGTACTGTGGTGCAGACATCTTTCCGAATTCGAATGGCTGTTGTTCTGAAGCAAGGATGTTAGGTGCAGAGAAGATAGAAGCCAACAAAGCTGGCAGTACTGATGTGCCCCGCATATTTGCAACGTATCTGACGTGCTCGATGGTTTGTCAGATGTCGACTCCAACAAGGTGCTCGGTGTTGATGATGTCCCGATTGGGTTTGGTGTGGGGAAACTGCCTCAATTGTACGCAAATCCGTTGCGACCACGAGAAGTTTCTATACGGTTCCCAGGCCGGTGAAAGAGACGAGACGAGACGTAAGGTCCAAAGACTGGAGCTGAACGAGGCGTCTCTTGTAATTCGCCCTCGCAAGACTCGATCGGCCTCGTGGGGATGCTGGGAGGTATACGTTGCAAGCTCAGGACGCTACGAAGCGGCTTAGTCAAGTGTGAGTTTAGGCCGTAAATATAAAGTCTCTGGGCTTTCGCATACAGAACTGTGATCTGTAAGAGATCGCGCGTGTTGATGCCTGGGCGATGACAGGTGGAGGAAGGCACGACAGCTGCTTGAGGGTGATTCAGCCGCTATTTCCCGCGGCCATGCCTCGTTGGCGCTAGTGCCTGAACTGAACAGCCATCGCTTACCCTCAACGACCAACAATACATCGAGATACTATTTCCAATCTCCGTTTTAGCTACACCTGGCGCCCTCTTCTAAAGCACATTTCATATTGCTGCGCATCAAAAACACTCCTCCTCCCCTCCTCCTTCATCATCCCCAAACCACTCACTCCCTTCGCTCTCCACCTCCATTCCCCCCTCGAACTCAGGCTCGAACACCAAATCCACACTACATATCCTCTCGAGCGCCCTCACCCTCTTCACCTCCTTCGTGAACGGGCTATCCTTCCTGCCTAGCTTCGCCCATCGCTCAGCTAAATCAGCACATACATCTATCCTTAGCATCTTTGTCCCCTTTCCCCTGGCATGATAGGAACGAAGCGTTGTGATACTGAGCAGACTATGCCGACGCTTTGCACCTACACCGATTGCATTGATAAGGGAGGGCGCTGCGACGGTGTGGATGGGGGAAATGTGGGAGTGGGAGAGCATGTGCTCTGCTTTCTCCCAGTCCTTTAGTGAACCCCAGGTTACGTTGCAGAACGGACACGTGGGCCCTGTGTCCGCGTTGTCTGGAGGGCAAAACCGAGATTTCGGCTCTGGCATGTGCTCCGGGTCCTTGACAGTCGGCGAGAGCGGGGCTGTCTTTGGTGAGTAGGCAGAGCTGATGTGCTCGAGCCAGTCGTATATGCGTTTGTCTTGTGTGCGTGGCAGAAAGTCCATGCTATCGCGTCGGTAAAGAGCGTCTACTTCGTCTTCAATCGAGCTGGTCCCGGCTGAGGAAGTAGTTTCTAGTTCTGCATTGCATGTGTTGCTGTCGCCAGAGACAACATCCCACACAGCATCGTCGTCCTTCGTCCAGCTTTCTTCGCCGTTGAACGGTAGGAAGCCACGCCCAAGCTGGAGAGCAGCGATCTTCTCAGCAACACACATGTCTTGCGTTGGTTTGACAGGAGGGGCATCAGGTAGCTCGCCACTGGGATACAGTACGGGCATCCTTTCAGTGAAGATGTTCCAAGCTTGCGCTTTGCCAGTAGAGACGGCAAATGTTTTGTGCTTGGCGAGGGTAGCTGATAGCCCATGCGTGCAAAGATCGATCTCAATAGAGGAGAGTGTAGCATCAGGTCCTGGGTGACCGGGTGAGTCGTGGCGGAGCGAAGAAACCGTGCTGAGTTTCTTGATCCTAAACGGAGCCTGTGACGGAGGTGTATTGGCAGTAGCCACCGCCTGCGTGTTGACCTTTTGCTCTAATGATACCGTCCAAGCCGTGTTTGGCGTCGTAGGATCACTCGATTCGCTCTTCCCTGCCCAGAAGTAGTAGTGCGGGAGATCGCAGCCCGGGAAACGAACGTAGTACAGATTATCGATCGACTTCTCAAAATGCGTGAGAGAAGCACTCTTGATCCCTCTCTCCCAATCAAGGTAACTCGGCACATAGCTCACCGCAAGCGGCCGCCATCGACACGCTTCATACACATCGGCAACTTGCTTCCTTTTATTCGTGAGACGCTGTGCAAATCTGTGTCGGTGGTCTGCCTTTGGATCTACAGCCCCTGGCGTCGAGCGTAGTAACTTCATGTTCCCAAGATTCCATTTCTGGTACACATCGATGAGTTGACGGTTCTTCACATCATCGCGCAGTGGGAGGGAGAAGTACATGCGCCCGTTCCAGCCCTGGACGAGAGTGCGAGACGCCCATGTGGATGCAGGCTCGATTGTCGCGTGAGCCAGAAGGCCGATCATGTGTCCATGACGCACAGCAGCCCGTGTACATGGGTCGAGAACAGGCACGTAATCTGGATCGACGCCTGCTGGATACTTCAGGCCTGGAAGTGTAATCTTCTCACGGGTCTGTGTCGTGATAAGCTTCAAAGACGCGTACGTGAGCTGTCTCGGAAACTGTTCTTCCCCTGCACACGGCAGCTGGGACTTCGGTGGCATGGCGATGTAGGACCATTCAAACAGCCTCAGCTTGCATTCTGGTTCGATGGGTGGGTTTCTGGACTGGATTGTTGACTCGGAAGCAGTATCCTCCCACGTCTCGTCGCTGAGCGCTTCACCACCAGTCACTGTAAGCTTCTGTGCATCGTACCTGTCCTGCTCATCAGCATCAACAGTGTCCTCGGAGTTGGAGCTGACGTCTTCTCCATGTTCGCGCCTTCTGCCTCGGTCATTGTTGCGCTTCCCTCTCGCTCTTCTCCGATCTTTCTTTGCCTTAGCCGCGTCTTTGAGCTCTTGTTGTTTCTTCTCCTTTTTCTCCTTCTGCTCCTGTGCCGCTCTCCTGGCAGAGAATTGTAAATCTTGATCGTGTTTAGCAAGCTTTCTGGCCATGGTGCTCTTCTTGTCATCTTTGACGTAGCAGCCGGCCTCTTTCACAGCCGCAAGAAGCTCCTCGCGTGTGTAGTGGTCATATTTCGTATGGGTGAGATCCTCATCTTTGACGGCATGCTTGCCGCCACGTCGATGAGCTGCCGCCATGTCGTCTTGAGAGCACTACTCAAAAACCATTGCCGGAGTGATTAAGCCTGTTGAAGTAAGCATAGGACTGGGAACAAAGTAGTCGGTATCGTGAGTAGAACACCAGCGCGGTTGCCCAGTTTCATGGATCTTCATATCGTGTCATGCTGTCTCAGCTAAGACGGTGTTGTGTAAGACTCTTTGTCTAGCCATGATTGTTGATGACCCAGAAGTCACGGACAACAAAGCACGATGCATCAGTGGTGAGTACCGAGGCAGATCCTCTTTGTTGCGTTCGTTCAATCCTTTCTCGTGTCAGACTCCTTGAATGCGTCGCAATTGCACATGGCGTGAATTTCTGTGAGCAAAGTCGTACGCGTCGCAGGGTATCTCACTACACGCCATTAATTCGAATCCAGTTCGATTGTTTAAAGCTACTTACAGTTCCGACTTCTCCACTACCGAATCCCGTCGCCTCTCTGCTTTGAAGTCCAAGAAGCCTTCCAACTCCATCCACTCAGCTGCGAATGCTGTGACTATCTTCGTCCAATCTTCTACAGTGTCCATATCTAAATGCTCTCCATCATCCTCAATCTCATGCCACACTCGTGGAAATGGCGTTGGAATGATGTGCAGAATCTCCACACCTCTCGCCATGAAAGGCACATGGTCGTCCTGCACAAAGCCGCCCATGAAAGAACTGTCGGCTTTGTTCTTTTCGTATAGGAAGTGCGGCTCGGCGCGCGGCTTCTTGTTTTCACGCTTCGCCATGCGATCAGGGTGGTTCGGCGATGAGCGTAGCAGCTTGAGCTTGCGCAGGCGGTCTTCGACAGTAGCCATATGCTTGTATGCCCAATGAGTTGTCTTGAAGTACGAAGGTACGCGTGGGCCGGCGGAGCCCAGTAGATCGAGCAGCACAAAGAGCTCCATCGAGTCGAGGGGCGTACGGTATGTCGAGGCGGCCGTGTGGAAAGTTGATTCCCAATCTTCAGCCAGAGCACTGCGTCAAGTCAGAATGCGTGAACAGCTTCATCCCCATGCGATTCCTTACCGTGCGCCGTACAGGCTGTCTGAGTCGGTCCAGCTCCTGAAGGCCTCCTCGCCGTCCAGCAACAATATCTGCACGCCCTTGTGCCCCACATCCAGGTCGTCGCCGGCTCCTCCCGCCCACTTCTTGGTCAACGCCGCATCAAGTGTGCGCGCAGCGTGTAGCAGCATGGCGCACGGCGCTGCGCTGTCTGTTGCACCAATAAATCCTTTCGGTGTGAGTTTGCTGTCGTAGTGCGCTACCAGTGCCAGCCGGGAGACATCGCCCTCATTGGTTCCAGGCGGATCGCGAGTTGCAATCAGGTTGACGAAAGGCACTTCCTTCCCCTTGCTCACTGGCGTCGTAGAAGTTGAGTTGTGCAGCTCAATGCGCCATTCCGGCAGGTGCGTCTTGAAGAAGTCGATGAAATGCTGTCGCACCGCCACATTGCCCTCCGTCCCTGACACCCGCGGTCGTAGAATGGGCGCCAGCAGTGCTCCAGTCTTGATGTTGAAGTCATCGCCTGGGCTGGGAAGGCTCTTGAGCGAATCGTCGCTGAGGTCATGGTAGGCAAGACTGCGGGAGAAGATCGAAACAAGCGACAGCAGGGCAAGAGCGAAATACATGGTTGCAGTTATTTCACATTGGAAACTTGCACAACCAAAGAAGATTATGCAAAGGCATCCACCCGGGCGATGAGCATGTTGGCGCCGAAGTACGAGCACCATTCGGTCCTGAATCGTGGTCACATCCCACGCCAGATCCAGGGTCCAAAACCGCCACGTGATAGCGTGCTCAAGTGGCAAGTCTAGCCGAGAGCGACTCTCATCACGCGTCAATCTTGTCTCCGGTCGTTCTACCATCAATTGAGATGCAGTCAAGAATCCTCGCGTTTTCGACTGCCTTCAAGGGCTCGCCACCATGGGTGCAGAGCATGCAACAGGCGCCGAAGCTGCGTATAGCGCAGTTCATCTGCAGAAGCTGTCAGCGTAAATTTTCCACATCGCCAGCACTACGCGCAGCAGCCAAGAACACCGAGAGGGACCGGAGTAGGTAGCCACTGGATCAATGGCACTTGAGACATAAAGTACAGGTGGCTGATTCCCTCATAGTGTACAAGTCGCGACTGTTGATCTACGATGCTGGTGATACACGCACCACCTGGGTGTCATTCTGGAAGGCTATGGCACTACTGCAGTTCGGAACAACACTGGTCTTTGCAGTGCCACCGCTGTGGAACAACGAGAATCAACCTGATCCTAATCTGAGGAAGGCACAGGCCATCTTGGGTAAGAAGCTGTTCTTTGCCGCCCCGTCTCTTATGTACTCGCTTGCCCGCACCATCTCCATTGATCTTTGCTGTCCTTGGCTTCTTCCATCTCACGCTGCTCTTGTGCTTGAGCTTTTGCCGTTTGATCTTCATTCAAAGTTTTATTCTGAAGTCTGCTGAGCTATGTCTCGCCTCCGCCGTGTATCTACACGAACGTCCTGTGCGCTGTTATTCCTTCATCTCAAGCACATCACCATGGTCCGGCTTCCTTTACTTTGACCATGTCCTAACAAGTTGCAGTCGGTGTCCTCGGAACGATACCTACTCTGACAATGGCCTACGTGACCGCACCCTTCGCGCACCAAGTCTTCCTCCAGATCCCCGAACACGCACGCCGCAGCCGCCAAAACCTCATGAACTTCGCACGCTCGCTCAACAACCCCGCCAGCACCAGCACCACCGCCAACACGAAACTTGAGTTTGTAACCCTCCGCATCTTTCCTTTCCGCAAGAACACCACAGCCTTTCTGCACGAACTGCGCGCTCTACCACCCATGAAGTTCCGCCTCGCCAACCTCGAGATTCCCAAAACCGATGAGTGGGCGAAGCGACAGAGGGAGAAGGGTCTTTGGATGCGCATGCTGGAGGTCATTGCTGAACCCAGATATAAGTTCTTTGTCAAGGAGGGGAAGATGTTCACCGCGAAGACGGGCGTACCAGGCGTGTGGGAGGAAGTTGCAATGAGAATCAAGAGCCAGACCAACAAGCAAGTGAAGGACGAGAAAGCAGAGATGGCTGCTGCTGCCCCACGGGGAACAATCAGGAGACCGGTTGTGAAGGGACCCGTCGTGTTGAGAAGACCACCGAAGGTGGTCGAGGAAGCGAGAATCAAGAGGCAGACGGCAAGGTCGTCGAGATGAGCCGGCATATAGGGTCATGAAAATTAGCGTGTACGAATATTCTTCAGGCGTGTAAGAACAGGTTATATGCATACAGCATTCGCAAGCAAAATGGATTTGTAGCATCAGACAGAACAACATGCTTAAACGTACAGCCGGCACCTTGTAGTACACTAGATTCCTTACCACTTCGCAGTGCAAATGGACGACCCAGTGCTCGCGGTCGTCTCGACTGAGCGCTCTGTGTCAAGTCACGACAGGAAGAATGCCGTTAGCAGATGACATGGCACTCTCTACAAGCCCCTGACGTCCAAACAGCTTGCAGCGTACTCTCGCACGGCGGTCCCTTGTGGCTCTGAGTGAGACTTTAGGTGAACAGCTGAAGTCTCACCAACCAGCCATCTCAACATCTTCGTTTCCAGCTCGAGCAACGCTCAAAGTGCAATTCATCTCCACAAGAAACGAAGAAGGGCCTGTGTGTGGTGATTCGGCAAGCTGCGCCACTTCGTCTGCGCCATCGAAGCCATTCGAGTGGCGCAGGAGGACATGGGCACTTTGAGTCTCGCCTCACCTGCGGTACACGCGCGGTACATCCCAGGAGCGAGCCAGAAGCCGTCGCCATGCCGTGGACCCGTCATCAGCGCGGGCCTTTGCATCGGTCCCAGATAATTCCAGCCGTGTGGAAACTGCGCGGTGGTACCGTCTCTCTCAGTGCCGGAGATCGCGATGGCGTCAGCCAATGAAATGGCGTTGCGGCCAGCCTGGTCTTGGTACGCTACGCCCTCGAGGCCGCCGCTTGGCGCGGGCAGTGACGTACCGCTCTTCCAAATCATAAGAAAGGCGCGGGAGCTGAAAGATTGGGTAGGTTTCGGGAGGTGGAGGGAGATGGTGGAGTTGTGGATAAAGGCATTGTTACCTGCGATGCCGTCCGTGACTGCGCGGAGGCGAACGGCGACATGGCACAGCGAGTTCCACAGTCGCAAGACGACGAAGGCGACGATGTGAATTGAGGAAACACGTGCAGCTTGGCTATAGCGCGGCAGCGGCAGCGGCACCCATCCCAATCCCAATCCCAGCGCTCAGGAAGCCACTCCGCACTCGAAACAGCGGAATCCCTGCTCGCACGTTGCCGCCTCCGACCCAAGGAGTCAAAACCCCCGTGCCCGCCCACCATGCATGACTCGCACCGGCATTTTCACTCGACGCGGCCGTGGAGGCGTGCAGCCGAGGCCCAGCCAGAGCTCGTACCTGCCACAAGCGAGGGCTCGAGCTAGCGGACTGCACTCGTCAAAAATACCGAATGCACAACCACCCCGCGCCGTGCCTGGATGTCAGGCCCAACGCAAATGATCCACAGGGCCATCTGCGCCCTTGACAGAGATCACTGTGATCACTGTGACCCCCTCCCCCCCCGCGGGAGCCAAGACGGCGACGTCCTTTGGTTTTCCGTTGGCGGTGCGACTGCGTGTTCTGCGCCTGCGGCGTGGAGGGTTTTGAACGCATCAAGGGGCCTCCGCGGAGGGATGCTGGACGCAGCATGCTGGATTCAGGATGCGGTCGTCTGTAGGTACGTGAATTTGAAACGGCCATCCTGCCTCTGCGATCCATACCAGGGCATCGTGGGACACGGCGTGGAGGCTGCACGTGAGGACAGGCATGCCGGCAGTTGAGTTCTGTTGGGACTGATTTGTGATCGTTGTGTTTCGCGTTGGCGTGACAGGTTGCAATGATGCAATGAATGGTAGCCTGCGCCGCTCGTCTGTCTGTCTCTGCGAGCAAGCAGTGGAATTGGACCGAGCTCAGTGCATCGCTCCATCAGGAATTCTTGCTGCACTCATGTCTCCTGGCCAGTCGGATGCTGTGCTCGGTGGGCCGTTTGCAGTTGGCGTCGATTTCTGCCCCTGGTGGGCGGCTATGCGTCAAGGCAGGCTGTCAGACCACATCAGGTAGGTAGGCTGTCGCGCGCAATCTTGCTGCTTTGACGTTTCGTCTGGATCTGGACATTGAGCTGCAGCGGTGTGGATGATATATACCAGGTCTTTGATAACAACAGACAGGGCGCGAATGTTTGAACGCAGAGATGCTCATTGCAGTTGGAAAAACTGCGTTGGTAGAATATCAATTAGGGGTATGTTCGTGTCGTGATCGTTGTACAGTATTATGTCATGTAAAAACCCGCCCTCGGGAAGCTATCGATGCCTGCTCCTCGTCAACCCAGAAGGTCTTCGAGACCATAATGTGCATCTGATCGTCGTCGCTGTTTCTCGAGCCCTTGAGCTTCAGACTCCGTTCGCTCTCGTTGTCGCTCCTCACTTGGCTCCTCGTCATGCTCTGCTGGCCTTCACCGTTGAACCAATTGGGCGACTTGGGGAAGCTCGATTCCTTTGCAAGAGAGTCGTCTGATATTCTTGTTTCTTGCACGTTCGATAACCCGTACATGTCGGGGCCACTCTTACTTCCTCTACGTCGACTGCTGAGCAGCTGACTGGCAGGAGGGGTCTGCAGGCCGTAATGGGAAGGCCGCGGTTGAGTGGGGCGTGTCGAGAGGCCGAGTTGATGCATGACCAAAGCAAAGAGAGGGCGAAGGGTCGCAAGACTGCCAGCGGTGATGGCGAGGCCCTGTTCTACTGTAGACCAGATGGCGATATCAATGGTATCCCCTTGTTGGTATTAGCAGAAGCATAGACGTGACGCTGCAGCGGAGCTACTTACAGAGGAAGTCGGGCGAGTTGAGCTTGGGAAGGAAAGGCAATCGAGCAATGACGGCAGCGCTGGCAACACAGCCCATGGTAAGGAGTGGAATTAGGGCGATCTTTGTTCTCCTCTTCAGCTGCAGGTTCCAGACCAGAAAAGCGGGAAGAAGGGCGAAAGTGAAATCTGCGATGATGCTGAAGATGCTGTAGACGAAGCCAAGAGCGATGATGACGCGGTTGTCGATGCAGGTCCCGTCCTCGAGGGATTTTTCCCAGAAGAATTTGACGGGGTTACACTGGAAGAGAGTGACGAAAAAGAATGCCGTGCACGCAAAGGTCGAGACGAACATGGCGGCGTAGATGATCATGGTGTGGACACGCTTGACAGAGATGCGTAGGAGGAAGCAACCGATGGAGATCTTGGACAAGATCATAGAGCAGCAATAGAAGAGGTAGCAGTAGAACCAGCATTTCCTCGCTCTCTCAACCTGCCAGTCCTCGAGATTATCGTGATGGCGGCCGGTACCGTAGTGTGCTCCTATCGTCGAGGAGATGACGTAACCGATGAAGAATATCTGTAGACAGTCAGTGGTTGTACAAGACGTAGTTTGCTCAGAGCCACTTACTGTGGAAGCAACCATGAGCCAGTCATCCGTGCCAAACGCTTTTACCATTTTCACGCGAACGATGCATCGCAAGGCGTTCGCAATGACGGCCGTAGCCACAAAAGCAATGTTGACGCCAACGAGTTCGGGTCCACGATTAGGGATCGCCATGGTGTTCTGCCTTTCGCATGGACCTTGAAGGAAGAGGAAGACCCCAGAACCAGACCTGTTCACCTAAGGGGTCGGGGCGGTTCTATAATCTGACAGCGATGGGACTCGACCGTGGCTATCGGGAACTCGCCACGTGAAGTGGATCCATCAATGGTTCCTGAGCATGTAGGAACCGGCCGTTTCAGGGCAGTGTGCCCCAAAGGAATCTCTGCCGCACATCCTTACCGGGCCTGGAAAACACCCAGGCGATTGACCTGTCTGCTGCCGGGATGTCAGAAGCTACCGGTATGGTCTTGTTGCACTTGCAAATCACAAGTTGGCTGGGAATGCCCGTCGCTGACCTTCACGGCTCCGTGGCAGCCATTCACAACATCCGGAGTGGCGGAGGTCGAAAGCCTCAATGACCGAGGCAGCTTCTTGCTGTGGTTCTAGCTGCAGGGTACACGGCAGAGAGCGTGCAGGCAAGACACAGGCCCAACCACAGAACCAAACTTCGAAACCGACCAGCCGCGGGAGGGACGGTCTCGCAGCCCGATTTGGCAGTGCGCTAGGGGCAGGCATAAAAAGCAGCTTCCGGCGGAGCCTACGGCTGCAGCTTGCACAGAAGCGGCTAAAGTCTGAAAATGCTGCACTGCGCTCTCTTGCTTTTACCGCGTGTCGACCTCGCGGGCCTTGCGACCATGACGAGAGCAGTTTCGTGTTCACCAGAAGTCCGGACTCGCGTACCCCTGGGACGATCACCAACCTCTCCTCTGCTGCTGTACGACGACGAAGCTGTGCCCGTCGCGCGTTGTGGTTTCGATGTCATCACGTGAGCGACGACATTAAATCTCCGACGATCCTTTCTCTTTCCCTGCGCCTCTGCTGCCAGGATAACCACCACGTACCTGCATCCGGAGTTAAACGAGCACGCCACATGGGATGACAACAGCTGCATCTTCGTGTGCCGGCTACCGTGGCCAATAACTTCTGTTCGCCATGAGGCGTGTAGTCGACGACCTTTGATTGGCCTGGCGCTCACGGTTCATCGCAATACCAGACGTACAATGCTAGGCTGGTACTGGACTCCACATTCCAAAGCATGGACACTTGCACTGCCATCAGGCCGCTATCTTCAAGGCTGCTTCAGCAGGCGGGCCGCCACACAGGGACCCTTCCGTGCTTGTGTGAGCTACGCAGATCTAGGTAGACTAACGTCTCGTGAACCAGGGTTCGCCTCACGGCAGTTTTTGAAGCCAAGGTCGTTTGGAAGACGTCACGGAGCTTCCCACTTGTCCGAGGAGCGCCATGCACGAGGTGAGCTTCGGCCAGTGGAATCGCACAGTGATGCAGCAAGAGTTGTTGGGTCGGTGTACTCGGCCGGCGAGGCTCGCCACGAACTTGTGCTACCTATCGTGACGAACATGTGGAAACCACAAATAAGCAGTCGAGTGCTCCCTACCCAGCAGTATCGACCATCAGCTATCCGTCAGCTGCCGAGTGCCCGCGCCGAGTGCCCGCGCCGAAATAGATGGACGATCCGCGTTATCCCTCAGGCATTCTAGCCATCGCTTACGCAAATACTCGTCTCTCGATGACCGGGTCCGTGCACAAGAAATTCGACGTTATGCCATGCCGTCACGCCACGATGGACAGCGTTCGGAGCGTCCTCCGTCCATTCAGCAGAGAGAGCCCGGATCCCCGGTTCTCTGCAGCTTGTCCAGCCAAACTCTCCCCAGCTTTCAGCATGAACAGTGAGTGCCTGTTGTACCTAACCTCCTCGTTGTCCGCATGTATGTAGGGGTGATGCATGTTGACTGTTTCGCCTTGCAGTCTACACTGATCCACCCTAGGTATAAGCATGGCTTGAAAACAAACCTGGTTCTGACCACACCTACCCCTCACTTTGGGCATCCGCGTTTGCGGGAACAGCGGCATGATGAACTGCATGGTCCTATGTTTCCGATCGTTGTGTTTCATTAGTCGAGGCCAAGCCCGACGATCCCTTTTTACTCTTGCAAAACACGGCTGCGACTCACATCAACTCATTGGCATCATTTGTGCATGAACAATGCGGCATCACAAGATTTCACTCCCAGAAGATCGGCATTTGGGCCACGACTTTGGCACCATGCAGCCCCCCAATGTACCCTGACCGGATTCGCTTGGAGACTCAGAGCCTCCCATTGACAGTTCGGAGATGGCAGCGTTGCTCTTGCTTGGTGTAGCTTTAGTCGACGACCTTCCAGTGAGTGTTATCACAAGCTCACCCTGGCCTGTATCGTTCACGGTTCCATTCGCCTGGGTGTGGGAATGGCCCGGTAGGCGTACGACAGTGCAACCGAGCTTGTCTTCAGCTCTTTCAGCGGCTTTAGGATGTGATCGCATCGCGAGTACGATATCTGATCCTCTACCCATCTCATACGCCCTGCGCTCTTGATGAGAACCTTGTGTCGGCTTATGCCCGGTACCTGGGCCCGCTTCCCAAATCGCAATACCTCGTAGCGGTCGATATGACTGAGCACCGCAAGGTATCCTCTAATACTATACTTAGCTAGCCTGGAAAGAAGGCTACTGACGAGTTTCGCAAGTGTTCGAAGAAGGCCTGGCTGTCGCTCTGGATGCTGGGGTCTCCGCATTCGAACCACGCAAACTCGGTAAGATATCCAACTACTGTCTGAAGCTGATTGGTAGGCAGCCTCACTGTCACTTCGGCTGGCACGTTAACATGTAAGGTTGTCCAGACTCTCCCGTTGTCTCCTGGAACCTTGATAGTGTACTGTAAGTGGACGACAGAGCTGAGCATAATGCCTTCGACTTTCGGATTGGCAGCAGCCGAGCTTGATCTATGCGTCGCAAGGATCGACTGGGTCAGCTCTTGGTGGGCGGAATTTGTTGATGGTGCGATCACTGGTCTCGACTGCAATCGTTCTTCCAGGCTCGTCTCACATCTCTCCAACGAAGCGGTCTTAACAGTTTGTGTCCAAAGACTCTTCTTGGGGCAGTTCATCTTATCCGTGCCCTCTGTAGGAACAGTGGTGAGATGAGAGCCACCAAGACGACCGAGGTCGCCTTCTGTGTTCTTGAGAGCAGGTGCGGAACATGAGCGCAGTAGATCGTCCCATGATTGATGGCTCAGCGTGGAGACCGTGTTGGTCATGGGAATTGGCAGATGTGCAAAGGTTTTGCAGTTGAACATACGCTGCATAATATGTTCTGGTCGTATCAATGCAACGGGATTGCTCGCGGGCCCAGTGGTGTTCATGGATGCTCGCGAGCTTGGGGACGGAGCAGGCCAACTAGACGTAGCATCAGGTCAGGAGAGCATCCCCTTAAAGTAAGCTATCAATTATTAGCTTAATACTACAAAAACGCTGTTGTAATATTAGCACGTCCATTTTTGAAATAATTTAAATCGTCCAGCAACATTTGCAATTGCGCCAAAGGAAGGAATTCAATGCTACCTTTCAAGCCAAAGGTATCTTCGTCATCAAATTCAGTGTCGCTCTTCTCCATAGATGACCGCCAGTTGCACGGCTCGCCCGTACGTTCAACCCATCGCCTTACAAATCTCCGTGGAACTGACGATCCAACATCGCACATGAATGCCTTCACTACGCCGTCACGAAGATGGCTTGCAATGTAACTCGGTAGCGTGGTGACGGAGGCGCTAGATTGAGTTGTTGTACTGCCGTGTGTGGTGTGTGGACGTTGGACAGTAAAGCGTTGCGGGTTGAGTGGATCATGAGTTTAAAGGGTGAAGTCCCTGATAGATCTGCTGCCATAGCTGTATCGCTGATCAATAAGACCTTTCGTTCTTCTTGGTTCTGCTCTAGCTCCATCAACTATTCAACCGACTGCGAGGGCCACCTGGCAGTCTGATGATTTTATCAACTCACCACATATGACTAACGGAGATTGTAACTGGTGGAGGTGAGAACGACAGGACGCCCTGGCAGCACATGCGTCGGCCGTCTGCCTCAAGGACAGAGTGTGAGCCTGCACAACAGGAAATGTTATGGTTTCATAGATAAGTACATATCATTGTGAAATGACGAAACGCCATCGTGCAATTGCTGAGACCATTTTTAGGTCCACGGCTGCGCAACGTGCTCTTGGGGCCTCTTTGCATAGGTACGTGTAATCTTAGATCTACCAGCACGTAAGAGAAACAGCCACATTGTCCAAGGCGGCACAAGTACCAGGGTAGTCAGAGGGGTGCAATCGCCCGAGAAACAGGTTCATAGTCGATCTCGCCCTCAATAGTACGCCCTGACTGCATTGAGTGCTGGTACCACCCAGCATCTAAACAGGTAAGTGGATGTTCCTACTACTAATCTTATTACGACAGCAGAACGTTATACGCAGCAAACAGCACAATCTATTAAGCATGCGGACTTTGTCTTTTATACTTAGCCCTTCTTATTTCTATCCTATTACGTAGTCCTTAAGGCTTAACATAACGTTTCCCTTCAGGAAATTCATAGAATCATGAAGGTAGTTGTAAGAGGGAAGGGTACTAAGAAGTTCTTAAAACAACTTCCAACTGGAGCGCCGCTGATGCACACTTATATAGTGCTGAACTTAGTTAAGGCCGGTTAGCCACTTGGACAAGCTACTTTAAAAGCTTTTCATTGTAAGTATAAGACGTTAACAGGAAGCTCTTGCTTACAGTATAGATAGGCGCACCGGTACAGCCGTACCTGTACACGTATTTCACCTTACCTATTACCTGCTAATAAGCTAAAGGATTAAAAATACTAGGGCATACAGGTCTAGATCTAAGAGTTTTTAGCACAGCAGATTTATTAACAAATTAGGAGCCTTCTTTAGGGTATGTAGTCCTATTATTGTTGTAAGTTGCATAATTATCATAACGTACTCCACGGGTGAGCGGATCAAACGGGTGAGCAGATCACTCTGCCAAGACCACACCAAACCTCCACCTTACCACGCAATGCCTCAACAACAACATCAATCTACGCCCTTAAGAGAAGCTGCAATACAGCTTGCGCTCCAGGTAATTAAATAAGACACAATACTTACTGTGTAACGCGCTGCAGCTATATATAACGCGCCTTACAGCATACTACATGCTTAATACACAGGACAACCTGCACAAGCTAATTATACGCCAGTTTAACAGATTATAGACCAGAATAAGGAGGACGTAATTGCTAAGTATATCCTTAAGCTAGATACATAAGGATTTGCCCCTTAGCTGGCTGCTGTAGCTAATATAGCCAATTCTTTGCGTGCTAAGCATAATATAGGCTATGTTAACATAAACTGGCCTAACACGTTTATTAAGCACTGCCCTAACCTTAAAGTAAGGTTTAATTGTAAGTATAACTACAAGAGAGCCCTCTATAAGGATCTAGAGATTATTAGGGGCTAGTTTAGGCTTGTAGCAAATGTTAAAGCTAAGTATAGTATCTAGGACAATAACACATACAACTTTAATAAGACAGGCTTTATAATAGGCTAGATATTAACAGGAGCAGTTGTTACAGGCTTAGAGCGTTAAGGACAGCTAAAGGCAGTGCAGTAGGGCAATTAAGAGTAGACAACGGTTATATAGGGCATTAATGGCACAGGGTAGGCTATTCTACCCTTTATTATCTTTAAAGGCCGCAACTACCTCTCTGCCTGGTACAAAGAGGACAATCTGCCCTATAACTAGGTTATTAGAGTCTCTAAGAACAGATGGACTACTAACAAGCTTAGTCTAGACTAGTTAAAGCACTTTAATGCCTATACAAAGACGCGCACCTAAGGAGTGTACTAGCTGCTCCTTATTAACAGCCACAAGAGCTATAACTCCCTTAACTTCTAACAATACTGTAAGGAAGTAAAGATTGTTACACTGTGTATGCCTCTATACTTATCTTACCTCTTATAACTACTAGATATAGGTTATTTTGCCCCTCTAAAGAAGGTATATAGGTGCTAAGCTAAGAATCTTATATATAACTACATTACTTATATTACTAAAACTAAGTTCCTACTATACTTTATAGACGCCTATAAGGAGACATTTACTTCTAGCAATATCTAAGAAGGCTTCTAAGGCGCTAGAATAGTCCCCCTTAACCTAGAACGGGTTATAATAGGTCTTGATGTCCGCCTACGTACCCTACCGCTACCTACTGTAGAAGATAAGCCCTAGTAGTCCTAAACCCTAAGCACTACCCTGCAATTAGGGTCGCAATTAACGCTGGTTTAAGAGAGGATTTAAAGGCATGCAAGCAGCTTACTAACTTTAATAGTTAAGGCCTTTAAAAAGCTTGCTAAAGGCGCAGCTATAGTAGCGCATAAGCTAGTGTTAGCTTAAAGGGAGATTACTAGGCTTTAAGCAGTAAATAAGGCTGCTATGCAACGTAAATTGCATAAAAGAAAGCAATTACAGCAGGAGAGAGTCCTAACAGCTAAGGAAGGCCTTTAATTAACTACTCTAACTAAGTTTAGGGCGCGTAGTAATAGTAAGAAGGTAAAGAAGCAAGTGCGTGCTAAAGAAGGGGAAGTAACCTAAAGACGCTGTACAAAGTGCTATAATATTAGACATAACTTACGTATATGTAAGAAGGCTGTAGAAGATATTTCTAAATAATATTATGTACTGCACTACTATATATAAGGCTAAAGTGGGCTAATACGAGCTATAATAGGGTAGAAATTTGGTGTGGTCTTGGCAGAGTGATCCGCTCACCCGTTTGATCCGCTCACCCGTGGAGTACGTTAACAGCATTAGCAGTTTCTATTAGGCTCTTAATTACAAACAACATATTCTATATTAATTATAAGCCATATTAGAGCGAATAAAAGATATTAACAGTCCTGCACTTTTGTCCCTAACAAGCTAAAATCAGCTTTAATAGAAAGCTTGCTGCTGAGTCCTTGTCGCGACTCGAGATGTAAGCCCCCCTTCCCTACGTCTTTCTAATTCAAACCTTTAAATAAGAGGATTGAAAAATCGCAGCAGGTAGCGAACTAGAGGTCCTTTAAAGCCCTCTGCCTTATTTACAGCAGATATGTAACACTGTAATGCAACTACTACAACACATAGCAGCGGTAGAAGTTACAACAGGTGATAACAGAGTAGTTTAGATAGCATTTCTTGCAGAGAAGGAAAGTTTAAGAAACATTACTAGGGACTTTCTTTTTAGAGCCCTTAAGAAAAGCTACCTTAGACGTTAAGAAGGAGATATAAGATAATTAACGCTTACAGACGCTGTGCGCTTACACCTAGCGCTTAACGTAGGTAAAGATATTGTACTAGAAGTCTGCTTGTGCGCACAAGCTAAAGAGTCCATTGTACAAGCAAGAACAAGCTTGTTAGAGGAACTAAAGTGCCTGTTAGGCGATTTCTTATTTAGGGCTGTCAAAGCGAGCAAAAACAGAAAGGACGAGCATGAGCAGCGTATATCGAAGGAGACTCGTGCTGTTGACCTGAGCATTATTGTGCTTGCTTGGTCTTGTAAACGGTGGTCTGCTTGACCAAGCTCCAGATGCATGTTTGTGCGGGAGGACAATCATGCAGCCAGAGAGCTGCGTCGATTGTGCTGACAGGCTTTATAAGTTGAAACTGGTCAGGCGCGAACTCCTTGCTAAAAGTGCCTTTCGGTTGTTAGAAGGAGCAGCTGACGGTGTCAGATTTTGAGCGGGTGCAAGTTCACCAGCCACGTCGCATCCTCGGCGATATCTCAGCCAATCAGAAGAGCACGACAAAAGCAAATGCCGGCAACGTACTGAGGAACGGCTGCATGATTGCGCTGTTAAGCTTTGTAAGATCGAGCCGATTAGGTTCAAGCATTAGCGAAGACGGGATTGGAAGGTGGACGCCAAAGGCGGAAGCAGGCACAAAGAAAGCTAAATAAAAGCGAGATATGAGGCAAGCTTGCACTAGGTGATTGTCTAGATGTGGTGACGCGTGGTATTGGAGATAGTTAAATATGATCGATGAAGGTGATGCGTACGCAAAGCCAGAGAGAAGAATATTAAAGGCATCTGTGGTAAGACTATACGCTATTCTCTGGAGACAGCTACTTCTAGTTGACTTGGCCAGTTCCGTCCTCGTGCATATGGCCTGTGCCAATCCTTCTGTTATTTTCATCCTTGAAACAAATTGATATTACAGGCTTGAGGTTGCTTAAATTGTTGTGGGATTAGTAGAGGCGTGTGCCCTTAATCTCAGCCTTCTTTACAGTTAGATCCTAAGAGCATTAAATTAGTTATAGATACTACGAAACGGCGCCTTACACACTTCTTTCTCCTGTTTCTTGCAGAACTGTTGGACCACTTAACAGAGTTTAGGATTAGTAAAGTCCTTAAGAGTGTTTAAACTAATATATGTAATTAACCTACAAGAAGAGGAGATTATGATAACCCTAGCTAAGAAGAAGACTGCCTAGACTCTTAACAGTAGTTGTTAATTGTGACACAAATGGCGTAAATATACTTTTTGTTAAGCAAGACATGCTGTAATTTAAATAGGGGAATCTTAGTAAATAGCGCCTAACATTATGTGTAGTCTTTAGTGAGCTAGTTTAGGCAGCTACAGCTGTGCAAGCGTATTGCTCCTTTAATTATACGTAAGTTATACCTTGGTATAGACGTCTGTAACATTTTCGGCATGTAGGGGTAAAGCAACAATAGGAATGGTTTTGGCGCGCAGCTGGCCTGAGCGCTAGCGCATTAACGCAACTACGTTACCTATTCAGCCTGCCCTGCACAGAGAAGCGGAATCACCTTATGCTGCAAAAGCATTGCCTATACAAGCGCTAACGTAAAACCACTATCTTACTATGTTAAGAAGATGCTATCTCTGTCGAAGTTGTTATAAGACAGCCCTACAAACCTTCAGACGTACATTTGTGACTTTTTATACCTTAAGGATAGATCCTACTGTACCTCTTAAAGAGGAGAGTTTAGCTTAGTATTCTCCAGAAAACTTTTATCCTATCACCATCAGAGAAGTGCTTAACTCTAGCTACAAAGTCTTAAGGAAACTCAGGTACGGTGCGCATTCTACTGTTTGGCTCTGTCAAGACATCAGGTACGTTCCGTGATCTCTACTTGTAACAATCATCTACTCATGTACGGAAAAGAAATCAAATGTTCGTTGCTATCAAAGTCTGTACTTGGGATGGTCATCAATCTACTCGCGTTCATCAGGAATTGCAATTCTACGAGCGAGTCAGTTCCATTAACACAAGTCATCACGGCCAATCGTTCATTCGCGGTCTACTGGGAACGTTTGAAATCACCGGCCCTGCTGGTCAACATCTATGCCTGGTTCAACCACCGATGCACATGACCATTCGGGATCTTCAGTACATGAACGGCCCACGTCGATTGAATGAGCCCATCCTGAGGTGGACCCTCTCGAATGTTCTGAGTGCACTTGCGTTTTTGCACAATAAGGCTGAGGTCATACACACCAGTAAATCGCGAAGACCTATCTTAAATCTTGAACTAATAAAAACAGACGTTAATCTGTTAAACATTATGTTAACTGTAGCTGATGAAACTGTCCTTCAAATTATGGAGACTGCTGAACTAGAGAGCCTGCTGCTAAGAAAGTTTATAAATAACAATTGCACAATCTACAGCTCTTATAAACTTGGCCTTCCTAGAAATGCGCTCTAGGGTGAGCTAGTCCTTTGCGATTTCGGCGAGGCTCGCATAGGGAAACATTACAAAGGTCTCGTTCAACCTGAATTGTACCGCGCCCCAGAGGTACTGTTTAATATGGCCTGGGGCTCAGGTGTTGATGTTTGGAGTGTCGCAGCCATGGTGAGTGTGCTAAGCTCCTTGCGTCTACGCCATCAACTAATTCGTGGAGGTGTGGGATTTGTTTGAGAACAGACACGTATTTAAAGCCGTCGAAGAGACTAGACAGCCTTCAGCAACCCATCACGTCGCCGAAATCGTTGCATATCTGGGGTTGCCCCTACCTGGGTACATTGACCGAAGTGACACCACACAAAGAGTTTTTGACATTCGAGGTAAGTGAATGTGCTTTGACCAATCTTTAAAATCAAGCTTAGTCGCATCAGGCCAATAGAAGGGTGCTGGCGGAGCAGTTGTCCCTCTGCTCTTCCTTAACAATACAATCACCGCACTTTACGGCGAGAATAAGCGTCTATTTCTAGATTTCATATAACCTATGTTGCATTGGCTGCCCGAAAAGAGGAACACTGCCTCTGAATTACTTCGACACCCCTTGTCTTATTCTTTTCTAGCTTATGTAAATTAGCTATAGAACTAGCTTATACAGGTTATATAGTGTTTTAGTTACTTAGTGTCTTTTAAGGGATTCTATAAGTATCTAGAGCGCGTTGCTAGAAGAGGTTTATATTAATTTTAATAGACTAGAGTGGAAGCTGTATCTAGCGTTCTTTTAATATATGTAAATAGTCTTATTAGGAAGACAGTAGTGTAGGAAAGGTGGTTTGCTGGGGGCTTGGTAAAAGTGAGCGACTTGCTCGGTGAGCGACTCGTCTGTGGGGTACGTCAAGAGGGAGCTTATAAAATAAATAAAAAGCAAGGTATCTTTCTTTTATAAAGGTTAAGGAAGTCTAGCTTTAGATATTGCGACAGCACAGGTATGACTTCTAGTCCAGGCCAGAGAATTGCAGGATGCCGTGGCCGCGCTGCTGCCTGCCCTTGTTGCGCTTTCTCTTCTTGCGCTTGCTCTGTTGCTCCTCCTCGCTGCTGCTGTCGTCGTCGCTGGCGTTGTCCGAGGCGGACGCGAGGGTGCGCTTTGTGCCGGGGCCAGCATCTTCGTCGTCGTCGTCGTCGTCCTCGCCCTCCTCGTCCTCGCCCTCTTCCTCGTCGGCTGCGGCGGCCAGGGCGCCCTTCTCGCCCCACACCTTGACGGTGCGGCCGCCGCCGCTGATCATGCGGCCCGTCACGTCGAAGCCCAGGCCGAGGACGCCCTCCTGCGACAGCTCGTCGTGCTTGAGCTCGGCCACGACCTTGTTCTGCCCGATCCTGACGAAGGGCAGGTCGCCGTTGCCGAGGCCAACGGCCGCGATTTTGCCGCCAGGGCCGACGCCGGCAGGCAGCAGGGCCAGGGCGTCGAGGCTCTCGCCGCCGCCCTTGGAGCGGTCGACGGTGATGCGCTCGTCCTGGTCGTCCCAGACGCCGCGCTCCCACAGGGTCAGGACGCCGTTGCCGCCGCCGACCAGGAGCTTCTCGCCGACGTTGGAGCCCTTCCTGGACAGGCCGGAGACGATGACGGAGCTCAGCAGCTCCTCCTCCTGGTCCTCGGAGCGCACCATGACGCCGCGGCGCAGGTCGGTGACGGCGAGGGTGCTGCCGCCGGTGGTGACCCACTGCTTGCTGAAGCCGCTGGTGCTGGCGTCGGTGGGCGGCAGCGGGGTGAGCGAGGAGACGTAGTCGTCGTGGGGGCGGTGGGTGGCCTGGGGCCTGGGGGCGCGGGCGGGGCCGAGGGCGCGCAGGTCGTAGATGTGGACGGCGGACGAGTCGGTGGCGAGGATCAGCGACTGCGGGGAGAGGGCGTGGACGAGGGCGGGGGCGTCGACGGCGCCGCGTGCGCTGGATAGTCAGCGAGTGCTCTCGTCGCAGCGGTGGCGGCAGCCTACGCCTCCAGAGGGACGGCCAGCTTGGCGGCGACCTGGCCCGTGGTCGTGTCGGCGACCTTGACGATGCCGTCGGTGCCGGCCGAGTGCAGCTGCAGGCCGTCGAGGCTGAAGCCGAGGGTGCGGCAGCTGCCCTTGTGCCGCCGCGTCTTCCACACCGTGTCGACGTGCCCGACCCCGCGCGCCGACGCCGTGGTGTTGGCCGCGTCGCCGGGCAGCCGGTACGTCTGCACGTGGCCCGAGGCCAGCCCGACGGCGACGATGGGCTCGTGTGGGTGGATGGCCTGGGCGAACAGGTCGTAGTCGAGCGGGATGGCGCACACGTTCTCGAACATGGTGGCGGTGGCGGTGGCGGTGGCGGTGGCGGTGGCGGTGGTGTTGGTGTTGGTGTTGCTGGCACTGCACGTCGCTCTCACTGTCCCTGTGCTGTTTCTTGCTCTCGCTCTCGCTCTCGGCGTCTGCAGAAGTAAAATTTTGTGGGTCGCGCGCGCAGGGCAGGGCGAGCCGAGCCCTCTTGGCAGGCACACGCAGAGTCGCAGACGGACACCGGCATCCATCCCTGCATCTGCCCTCGTCATGTCGACTTGATGGACCAGGTACGACCACACTATGACCACACCACGACCACGACTACCTACACCACGACCACAACCTCGACCACGACCACGCTGCCGGTCAGACCTGCATCCTCGACCTGCACGCCCAATCACATCTCCCTCCTCGACCACGACCATCGCCACTTTCCACCGCCGGCTTCTCCGCCAACCATGTGCCTGCAACTCCGCGGCACGTTCCCTACTGATTGGCTGGCAGCCGCGCCCTGCACCCCCACACTCCACATGCACATCCACACCCACACCCACATCCACACGCACACGCCACAACGGCTGGCACGCAAGGAACACCGTCCGCGGAAGCTGTCCATATAAGACAAGATGGACCTCCAACTGCTGACGTCGTCGCGCTCTCTGCTCAACACCACCCTCGTCGATATGCTCGTCGACATGGTGGCCCCGTCGCTGCTGTACGGCCTTCTCGCCGCTGCCTCCATGGTCAACGCCGCCTCGCCCAAGAAGCAGATCAGGTACGAGGTCGTCTCGGGCATCTTCCAGCAAGACGACAGCGCCACCGACCCCAGCACGTTCGACTTCATCCACTCCAACTTCGGCCTCATCAACCGCACCTACCCCAGTGACCCCAAGACCCCGGACAGCAAGTATGCGACCCAGTGGCAGCGGCTCAACAAGTACATCAAGGACCTGAACAAGGAGAAGAAGACGCGCTACTCCCTGCTGTTCCTTGGCCGCCACGGCGAGGGCTTCCACAACGCCGCCGAGTCCTACTTCGGCACCCCCGCCTGGAACTGCTACTGGTCCGAGCTGGACGGCAACGGCACCGTCACCTGGGCAGATGCAAAGCTCACCCACGCAGGCATCAAGCAAGCCCAAGACGTCAACACCTTCTGGAAGCACCTGATCGCCGACGAGAAGATCACGCCCCCGGAGTCGTACTACACCAGCCCGCTGTACCGCTGCCTCGACACGGCAAAACTCACCTTTGCCAGCCTGACCCTGCCCAACAAGTCCCCCTTTGTCCCTACCGTCAAAGAGCGCCTCCGCGAGGGCATCAGCGCACACACGTGCGACCGCCGCAGCACAAAGTCCTACATCCACCAGAACTTCCCCAGCTACAGGTTCGAGAAGAACTTCGCCGAAGCCGACCCCTACTGGACCGAGCTCATGGCTGAGCCGCAAGCCGACCAGGACATCCGCTCCAAGCAGGTCCTGGACGACATCTTCACCAGCGACGACAGCACCTACATCTCCATCACGTCGCACTCGGGCGAGATTGGCAGTCTGTTGCGCGGTACGTCTTGCTTTGTCCTCTTGATGTATCCTCTTGATGACTCTTGATGACTCTTGACGTTTCCTCTTATGACTCTTGATGTTTCCTCTTGATGACTCTTGATGTTTCCTCTTGATGACTCTTGACGTTTCCTCATGATGACTCTTGATGTCTCCTCTTGATGACTCTTGATGTATCCTCTCGATGAATCCCCACACCTCCACCATCTCTCCTCCTCTCAAACATGCACTCGTCATCGAGCAAACTAACGCGCAACAGTCCTCGGCCACCGCGTCTTCAGACTCGCAACCGGCGCCGCGATCCCCGTGCTCGTCAAGCAAACCACCAGCACGGCTGATGCGCCCGCTACTACCCCCGTGCCGTGGAATGCACAGCCCACGTGCACCGCGCCGCCGACTATTCGCGATGCTAGCTGCAATGACTGCTCGTGCTGCCTCTAGCGGGCTTGTAGAGTGTAGATATGTAATGTAACATAATACTTTCTTGTCATGTTGGAGATACGCACTTTAATGTTGTAGTTACTATGCACTTATATTCTCTCTTGTACTTGTATACTACGTCTACTATAGACTACTACACTATAAAACGCACAGCCTACATATACTACACTGCTAACTATTTATAATAGAAGCTGCAATAACTGCTTATACTGCTTATAACAGCTATATAGAGTATAGATATGTAATGTAATATAATACAACGTAATAAGCTAAGTCTTGTTATATTAAGATACGCACTTTAATGTTATAGTTACTACTTACTTATATCTCTCTTGTACTTGTATACAACATCTACTGTAGACTACTACACTATAAAACGCACAGCCTACATATACTACACTGCTAACTATTTATAATAGAAGCTGTAATAACTGCTTATACTGCCTATAGCGGGCTTATAGAGTATAGATATGTAATGTAATATAATATTTTGTAATAAGCTAAGTCTTGTTATATTAAGATACGCATATAGATGTGTCACGGGTATTCATACTGTTCAAACCCCAGTCAATCCACCTGATGGATTACTGTACCTTTTTGGTCCGTGTGGCTCAGGCGGGTTCGAGCCGAGCCCTTACAGAGTAATCCATCAGATCTTAGGAGCGTGTGCAGGTTGCAGGTTTAATCCTCACCTGCCACTACTCCTGGGCAGCCAGGCTAACCATCTTTTAGTTAAAGCGTGAGGCAGGCTCTTTAGTTGCCACGCTGTTGCTGCTAGGAGGTCCAGTGTAGCCACGTGGCAGACCTGGATTAGGCCTAGCCTGGTCCTGGGCAGCGTTCGCAGCAATCTAGGCTTAAGGAGCTCGCTCTGGAGGGGTACCCCCCCTAGTTAGCCAGCACGTTAAGGGTAAGCCCTAGGGGCACGGCCTTGTCTACTGTTGTTAAGGGGAGTGCCTAGGGGCGTTATAGGCTTCGGTACTACACGTTAAGGGCAGCGCCTAGGGGCAATAGGCTCGTCCAAGGAGTCTTAGGTTGAGCCTTAAGGGAGAGGGGTATACTGTCACGGGTATTCATACTGTTTGAACCCCAGTCAATCTATCTGATGGATTACTGTACCTTTTTGGTCCGTGTGGCTCAGGTGGGTTCGAGCCGAGCCCTCACAAAATGTTATAGTTACTACTTACTTGTAATCTCTCTTGTACGTATATACCATGTCTACTCAGACTACTACAATGTAGAATGCTTTACAATCTCTACGCTAACAAGCCATCTGAATTACTTAGATCCAGACTATCAACTTTTTGTTTTCTTGGTGGGAGAGCGGGGTAGAGAGCGAGGAGTGCAGGCACTGTGCAGTGGGGTTTTGTTGGTGGTGGAATGGACCAGGTGGGTGAGATCTTGGCTACGGCGAGCAGGGAGGTAAGCGCAGAGTGTGGCGGTATACCGTCCTGCAGCTTCTCACCGCCTGGTTCGCAGACATGGTCCACGTGATGGGGCGTCCATAGTGGCGACTACGTCACTCACTTTGCGGGCTCGTCGCGCTAGGAGAACGTCTCGTTCGAGAGCAGCTAGTCGGTCTGTGGAGTGCTTGGGGCTGTGCCTATGCTTTCCTAATCTAGTGTTGGTGCCAGCGATACGGCACCATGTACTTCGCTTTTTGACGCTTTCATCTGACGATCCCCACACTTCATCTGACGATCCCCACACTTTCATCTACAAGGGGGGTGCCTGAACGGAGTAGAAATACGAGCTGCTTGCACTGAGCATCTAGTGATCTTTTACAACAAGAAGACCCTGGCTGCAGCAAATCGTATTTCTACTCCGTTCAGGCACCCCCCTTGTATCAATCCCCACAACTCCAGCGGAGATGTTAATTTTCGTCTAGTCACATCCTTAGCTCATGTTCGGGTCAATCCTGTTGCGGTCCTTTACCCACCGAATCTGCGCCATGTCTGCGCAGTGGAACACTTTGGATGTCACTGACATGCAGTATATAAGAGCTGGGTTGCGATCAAGTTGTAGGATCGTGCTGCCGTTCTGTTGCCGAAAGCCTTCACCCAGATGTATGTTTCTCACCTGCTAGCAAGCGGCCTGTTGGCCTCTGCCCTGCCTCGTGTTCTCGGTCATGCAATCAACAAATCTGCAAAGCTCCGTACAGTAGTGACCACGGACATGGAGTCTGACGACCTGGCCTCGCTGGTACGATACATGCTGTATGCCAACGACCTCGAAAACCAGGGCCTCGTCTACACGTCCAGCAAATACCATTGGGAGGGCGATGGAAAAGGCACAGAATTCTTCCTGCCAAATCGCGAGTACAACACTTCGCAGACTTCGTGGCGCCCAACCGGTACCACAACCATTGAGAATCATCTGCTCGAGGCGTACGCAGAAGTGTATCCCAACCTTCGCAAGCACGACTCTGCGTACCCAACGCCAGAGCACCTCCTCTCCATAACCAAGATCGGTAACGTCGACTTCGACGGCGAGATGGCCAAAGACACCGAAGGCTCAGACCTCATCAGATCCCTCATCCTGGACAACGACCCACGCATCCTCTATCTCCAAGCATGGGGTGGCACCAACACGATCGCGCGCGCTCTGAAATCCATCTCAGACACACACTCGTCCTCGCCAGACTGGAACACAACGAAAGCTTCCATCTCCCGCAAGACCGTCATCCTCGCCAGCGGCTTCCAAGACAATACGTACGTCGAGTACATTGCCCCCAACTGGCCGGCGCTGCGTGTCGAAGAGCTCTCCAAGGCATACGACACATGGGGATTCAACTGCAACAACACAGGCGCCGGCAACGTGCGCGGCCTGCCAGACAGCAACCAATACTTCCAAGGCGCGTGGGTCAAAGCGCACATCCAGAAGGGGCCGATGGGCAGTCTCTACCGCTCGTGGCTTGACGGACAGACGACGTTTGGCGGAGGCGACCAGCTCGACGTCTTCGGCAACCCCGCCAAGGCTCCCGAGGGGTGGTGCAAGCCCATGACGAAGTACGACTTCCTATCCGAAGGCGACAACGTCGTCTTCAACCCGCTTCTCCCCACAGGCCTGCAGGATCCCGAGAACGCCAGCCTGGGCAGTTGGGGCGGGCGCCGCAAGCAGAACAGCACGAGACCGAACCTGTGGGTCCTGCGCGACAAGGAGAGGTCTGCGAATGGCTCTGATGTGCAGGGATGGACGACGCTCCGCTGGGTGGCAGCAGCGCAGAACGACTTTGCGGCGCGCATGCAGTGGACGCTCACGCCGGACTACAAGGCGGCAAACCACGCGCCCCGTGTCCGAGTGATGGGGAGCAAGACCATCAAAGCGCGGGCCGGTGCTAGCGTCCAGCTCTCGGCGCAGGTCAGCGATCCGGATGCCGACGAGGTTACCGTCACGTACTGGCAGTATCGCGAGGAAGGCACGTACCCGGGGACTGTGAGCATTATCCAGGACGGGTGTAGCGCGGCTGTGCATATCCCTGCCGATGCGGAGAAGGGCCAGACGGTGTCGATTATCGTGCAGGGCACGGACGATGGAGCGTTTCCGTTGACGCGATATGACCGTGTGATTGTTAAGGTTAGGTGAACACCACTACACGGATTGATACCAGAATCTATCTTCAGTCTAGCAGACGATTAATGCGGACGAGCGTTCTTGACACAGCTGTGATCTGACCGGAGTGAAGCAATGTGAGGGTAGTGCGTCAACTAGTCGTTCGGCTCGATTAGTTCGAGGCCATGTCAGAATCGCGTCTCCACAGGATTCGCCAGCAGGCGAGAAAGTCGTGGTGCACACCTAGTAGCGCGAAGTGTGGGTTTTTGCTGGCGGCGGTGAGATTGCCGTGTCACTGCTAACTGAATCTAGCGAGCAGGAGTAGAAGTTGGCAGTTATCTGAAAGGACGTTCGTCGAGTTACGTAAGTGCTGCTAGCCTGACTTGGCAGTGCATCATATGAAGTCGGCTTTTCTCAGCTCGAGGACACAACATCGTGAAGAGGTCGACGATATGCTTTTCCTGCAATTGGTGAGCATATGTGCGAGCAACTAGTTCGTTTGAGACGGCTCGATAGCGGCTAGATGATCATGGAAATCTCCGTGCACTCGATAGACTCGATCTGCACTCAAAAATAGGACGTTTGTTAACCATCCAATGAGCAGGACACTTTCTCGTATATCTTTGCATTTAACTCTGAAATCAGTATACCCTCCTTGGAATTTAACAGCCTCTCTCAATAAGCAAACGACTCTCCACCACTCCTCACTCCTTCTTACAGTCCGAACTACACCCATCTCCACTCTGGTTATTCCCGTCATCGCACTCCTCTCCATTCCCCGGCTCAACCTTGCCATCCCCACATACACCCTTGCACTGGTCTTGGTACAGACTGCACACCCTCTTCGCGTCCTGCGCGGTAGGAAAAGTATGGCGCCTCGGGGTAGGCACGCCAGGTTTCGCTACAATAGCGGGACCGTTGCCATTCGCGAATTCGTCCGGGCTGTAGTGCATGATGGAAAGCGAGTCGTAGGGCCCCGACCAGTCTGCCCTGTCTTTGGGGAGCTTTTGGAAGTTGCAGCCGTAGCCACTGCAGTTCTCGCCGCAGTTGTTGGGCCCCTCGTCGGACTGCATCACGTTGGCGCAGTTGATCGTCACGTACTCGTCTCGGTCGGGACGCATGTGCTCGTGGAAAAGACCGAGTGCTGAGCGTCTGTCAGAACATGGAAACAGGACAAGGACAGGAGAACAGCTTACTGTGACCGAGCTCGTGAGTGTAGGTACCAGCCCCGCCGCACTCGCTATCGAGCATGATCTGGTTCGACTGGCTGTTCTGCGCCTTGCCAATCGGACTGAAGCACGACCCAGTGTTCTCAGTCGGGACCAGAGTGACAACATCCTCCGACTGTGCATCCCCCGCTGGATTCTCAGAGAACTTCACAAACGGCAGCATATCCGTCCACCTCTTCGTCGCCTCCTCCCACGCTTCCTGCCTGCCCTGCCCTTTCGCATCCTCGGACTGCCACTTGTACTCAATACGTGCAGAAGGCCAGAGTGATTCTTTGTCGTCCGCGAAGTAGGAGAGGGACCGCTTCTGCGCCTTGACCTTGCGGAGGAGCTCGTCCTCAGAAGAGTAGATCACGTCACCATGGGTGATGGCGAGACCGCTCTGTACAAAGTAAGACAAACGCCTTGTGTTTGACGAGTTTGAAACAGCGCTTATCATCACTTTGTCATGGCTTTTGGGGGCGATTCGGATGTCGACTGTGGAGAGCTTTCTGATTCCAGGATTGGGTGCAGGATTATATGCAGAACTAGGGTAGGCTGCGGTTATGCTAACCAAAGCGGACAGTAGTGTGAGCGACGAACATGATGCATACATGATGAAAGAGTGTATTTGGTCAGAGAAGAGAGCGTGTCGAGATCGCAAAGCGACGCTGTGTTTCCAAGATGCTACCATGTACACTGTACTTGTACTCGTGCCCTGATGGTGAAGAACTCAACATCATACACGCAATCTTGAAGAAACAGACCATTATTCTCACAAACCCGGGGAAACACACCATCGTCTTGGCGATCGAGACAGCGCAAGGATGGTCTGTATAGATGCCATGTGCTCCGATCAATCTGAAACGAGCCAACGCCCGCACCGACTTCATCAGTGGCTGCGACGACTACATTGAGCACGTCTGAAGCACAGCCTGATTGTGTGTCACTCAGGCTATGCGATGACTGTACCAGGGCTATGCACGTCTTGCAAAGCTTAAAACCGCATCAGGCCGAAATGATTGGTCAGTCTCGACAGCGGGCAGAGGTGTAACTCAGTCCGGCTAGGAAGCAGTATCTCTGCACTTCTTCAACCGATGAGCTGTCTGTTAGATGTATCAGTTTAAATGATCAGTTTGCTGTGACCCGAACGACATCTGAACAATCAGTTCGTGCTTTCTCGAATCAAGGAGGATTGCAGTTGTTGTGGTTTGTGGCAGAGCTTCTTCAATCCGCTCGTCTACTTCATTTAAATGGTGACATTCATTACATAATGTAAAGTCCCTCAGTTCCCGAGTCCGGTTGTTGAGAGCCGAGGCCGAAAATCACAAAGTTTCACAAGGCTTGCTGAGCTGGCAAGCTGAGAGCCAGGAGATACGACAATAGATAGCTTTTGGACCACAGTGATGATCTCTGAAGTATCAATGTCGTGATCCCAAAGTCCGAGCTCACCAATTTCGATGCGTCTGTACTAATCTCTAGGACAGTCTGCTTTTGTGAGTACCAGAGTTTGAATCGTTCGAGGTGCGGTTGGCCTTTTTACCTGCAGCAAGTCTTCTGGTATAGCCCTTAGCTGACCACGATGATGATATGTGTCTTCCAAGATTTTGTGTCATATCTAAGCGAGTCCGTCCCGTCCCGTCCTGGCGGCCATCTCGGCGTTAGTTTAACCTGCTGTTAGTAACGGGCCAGGCACGAGATTATGCAGCCGATCGTCATGATTCATCCGCCCGTGATCCATCTAGATTGGCGAGTAAAGGTCTGGGACCCGCTTTTGCTGCGATTAATCTCGGGAGGAGAATCGTGAATTAGTCCAGGGATTACAGTGCGGGCTCGAACATGGTCGGTCTAGGGTATTCACGGAAATCATCCGAGGGAAGAGCCTGGCAGTCAACAGGGCAAGAGCGCGATCGGTATCTGTGACCGGCATTGGTCCTTTCATTTGGTTGAGTTCTTTGTTAGCAGGAAAGTTACTCGGGAATGGGAGCATAATGAGGTGGTCTATAGTCCAGTACTCGAAGGCCTTTCATGCATGAAAATTCACACGGCCTTTCGACCGGTTTTCGAAGTAGCAATTCTCGTGATCACGAGTATAACCGCATCATTCTGGCGCTAGTGACGTTCGCAACACTCCCAACGAATAGTACCCACGTCCAAAAAGAGCAGCCGTCCGGTAAGACTAAGCCCTTGCAGGCACCATCCTCTTTGTCTTAAGGCTCTGGGCGTGGGAACCTTGTGAGTTCCAACTTGCCAGGTTGAATTGCTTGCAAAAGCCTGCCCTGCGTAGTCGCTGAAGGCGGGCTCAGAGAGACAGTGTCAGGCGGTGGTATGAAAAACCCTCTAGATGTGTCCGTTGCGGCTGAGGCGGCTAATGTAATGGTGGTATCGTGATGGATAGCATCCATTCTACTAGACTGTTTCTCCCGGTCTTCAGTCAAATCTTGTACAACGCACAGACTGTCGGACCACAGGTATGATATGTTGAGTGTTTCGCAGATTTGGCCTGTTTCCCTGAACGACATGGGAAGCTCCGAGAGCGGCAGGGTAATCTAAAACCACTCTAGATTTCTTGCTACAGTGCTCAGAGGAAGGTCGTCACCCCACCAATGGCTGAGCGCAGGGTATCGCGCCCTGTCGTCCACGACTATCTTCCAGATGTCGCTCGACATCGCTTCGGGCACATTATCAAACCTGTCTGGCAATAAAAGTGCTGACAGATACTAGTTTTGGCATCGTGGATGCTCATGTTCGTACCGCTCTCACCGGCGTCGAGCGACATCAAAGTGCACTACCGGCGGATGTATACTTGTCAACAAACGCCTAGAAGTGTTCTTGTTCTAGCCGTCCAATGTCAGAGCTTCAGTCCCCAAGATGTCACCTGTATTGTCAGTTAGCGCGTGAATCGTAAGGCTCTGTCTCCAAGCTTATTTTCTTCTACAGCCAAGGTCAGATTGCCCCATAGAATCCACATGAGCCCAAACACCAACATGCATAAAACCATCTGAAATCTCTCTGAATCACTACAATCTGTAAACCTTCTCAAGCACGATTTGCAGTTTGACATTACATCCATCAGGCGCGCCATGGTTCTTGGAGGGCAACATCGCATTTGCGACTTCTTAAAGTCCAGGCTGATCACTTAAATAAAGGTCCTGGATCCCACGTCGTTGCACCTGCTTGTATGAGCGCGCATATTCACAGCTCGTGCTCGATTCGAACAGGGTGGCTATATCTCGTGAATCATGGTATACGTTCAGAAGGTGCAGCTTCTCAACAGTAAGCCCGCTGCAAAGATCGCACAGTAGCATGTCAGAATTTGTACGCAATTATCGTGTCTGGATTGCGGCACAGTACCCAGCGACGGCTTGAAGCGCCCAGCTAGCACCTAACGAGGAAAGCGTCCGAGCGCCAACATGAGGCTGATATACATAGAACGCCAGACCCACTCGCAGGCGCCGGGGTTGCTGTGCCTCAAGTTGGATATTGCGGCGCAGGTTAGAGGAGCGAAAATAAGAGGCGTGGAATTCTTTGATTGAACGCAACGAACCCTTTGCGCTCTCACACGAAGTCGTCTTCGGCATACCACAATCTCGGCACAATTGCCCTCTTAAAGCATCGATTGCTACATAGCAATCCAGCATGCTGTCCTCAAACTGTCTTGCAGCCCTCACAACACTCGTCGTTCTTACTACATCGGCGCCCACACCCATAGCCGCATCTTCATCAGGCCTTGCGACCGTCGACCTGCGCATTATTGGTCCGCAAAGTACACACTACTCCACCAACAACCAGTCGCCGACCAGCGACCAAAGCCAGCACCTCACTGTAATTGTCGGCCAAGCACTATCGCTCGAACACGACCCTCTACATGTCCAGGGACTTCAGATCGCAGCGGTGGAAGCGGGTGAGTCGCTGTCGCTGTCGTCTACAAGCGTTGTGGACAACGGCTGGCGAGTCGTATGTACAGCGCACATCGTTGGGAAGGACGACCTTGTGGAGTTTGACATGCGCGACAAGGGCGTGCTCTTGGCTGGGGGCGGGCTAGCAAAGGTTACTCGATTGAGCTGCGTTGTCGACGAGGAGGCATGATATCGTCTAGACAGTTTGTGCTGTGTTTATGGCGGGCAACCGTTCGCTGCATAGCGCTGGCGTTTGAATATCTTTTGTGTGTAATGTCCGTCTGCATCTCAGCCCTTCAGGCCCTTCAGGCCCTTCATTAGTCGTTCAACAATATCAATGCCCATCTGTTCTTCTGCCGATGGTGGCTTGCGCTCTTCCCCTTCTTTCTCTTTGCTGCCAAAGCCATTGCTTGACATGATCTGTTCCATCATGCGTATGCCCTTGAGCTCTTGCAGCGGTGGGATGTTGTTCAGCGCCTCTGGGTCCACCTTTTGAAAGTCGACGCCACCTACAGGCTTCACAGCGCCCTTGACTTCCAGCACTCGTTCGGGCGTGATGATGAAGTCGCATTGCACTTCGCCGTTCTTGTCAGGCTTGATTACATCGATGCCATACTGCGCCTCATCGACGACTTGACACTCGTGCGCAACAGCGATGACTGGAGTTGTAACGTCAAGCATCTTCAAGTCCTGCAGCAACGCCCACTGAACCTCGAACAGCGCCGAACCCTCCCAGATGACCACGCCTTGCTCGTTGAACACCAGTCCACCCAGCGCACACATGTCAATCTTGTACCCCTCGTCGCGCAATTGACTCAATGAAACCGCTCTTCCTATCCCAGGCTTTTCCATGGCATCAAGACATGCCGCCAACTCGAGCTTGCTGTCTCCTATTCTCTTGGGATCCAACACCACGAAGCCCCTCCTCAGCCTATACGTGCCTACCAACACCCTCTTACCATCCTTCAGCGCTCTGTGTCGCAAACCCTCGACGCTGTTGTCGCCCGTGACTAGTATTGTCCTTGCCTCTTTATAACACGATAATTTGGCAATACGCTCAACCGTATCTGAGGAGCCTCGGAAGTCTGGCGTAAACTTGAGGAAGTCGTAGTTGAAGCGCGAGTCGGGAACCGCGTAACGCAAGAGCTGCGGGTAGACGCCTGCCCAAAGCAGCTTGTGAGGCAGCTCGGAAGATGTAGGAATAGCCATAACGGCTATATGATCGAGGCGATGAAGACGGGTGCCTGTGGGTGAGGTTGATGAAGAGGGAGGAAGAAGCCGGGTAGGCTGAGGTCATCGTGGTTGCATCGTGGTATGGGCGCACGAGGCTGCCTGCCCCACTGCGGAGAAACACGAGGTGCGACTAAGCTGGCTTTTTGTGCGACTGCATCGTCACCTCGGCGGCTTTACCCTTACATTCGACAGCACATCTTCATGTACATGTCAAAGAGACCACGACTGCTTCGTGCCAACCTTGCCGCGATGACTGCTTTTCCGCTCTTCCCGTGGGAGCATCCTGCGTCATTGACGCCTTAGCCGGACCGACACACCTCGAAATAGGCTAGACCAACATCATCATCAACTGCATCGTGACTTCTTGTTATACCCGCCATATAACCGTACACTGACTCACCAGCATTTCCTCTTCTTCACTATGAAAGCTACATAATAAAGTAGTCGAGCGTGCATCACTTCAGAGACAGCAATGGCAGCCGCATCAGGAGACATTCGACACTTCCAACCCAAAGACGAGATCCTCGACACGACTGACAAAGACTCGATGAATCTGAAGGAACTGGAACAAGGAATGAAACAAACGCCCTCACCACCGCACCCGGAGGTTGCTGACCAGCCCGGCCCTCAACCCAAGTCGCCAAAACGCACTCGAATCACAGAATGGCTGTTGTGGTTTCTCAAAGACCAATGGTTCCTCCTCGCCATGGGGCTCATAATTCTCATCTCCTCGCAGGTCCAGGTCCCCGCCTCGCAGCAACGTATCAAGCGGACTGCCATAACTTACCTCTCAGTCAGCGTCATCTTCTTCATCAACGGCTGTACGCTGCCCACGCGTCTGCTCATCGAGAACTACATGCGCTGGAAACTCCACGCCTTTGTACAGTTGCAATGCTACCTCGTCTGCAGCGCAGCGACCTTTGCTATCGTGTCGTTGTGCGCTACAAACCCCAACTTTATGGATCCATGGCTACTTATTGGTTTCCTCTTCGTTGGATCCGCGCCGACGACTATGAGCAGCAACGTGGTTATGACACGACAAGCGCATGGCAACACCGCGCTCACCGTCGTGCAAAGTGTTATCGGCCAATTCCTCTGCCCATTTCTCAGTCCTATCATTGTGCAGATGTATCTCTCCAGCGGCGCATGGTACACCCAGGTCCTCGAGAAAGGGTCTGGGTACGGCGAGATCTACCGGCGAGTGTTCATGCAGCTAGGGCTATCGCTCTTCCTGCCCATGGCTGTGGGACAAGTTGTCCAATACTTCTTCCCCAAGCAATGCAAAAAGGTCTTCCTCGAGTGGAAGCTGATGAAGTTGAGTAGTATCGCATTGCTCACGCTGGTGTGGCAAACCTTCGACCAAGCTTTCCAGTCCCACGCCTTCGAAAGCGTCAAGAAAAGCAACATCATCTTCATCATTTTCATCTGCATGGCACTGTACTTCATATGGACCGCTATTTGCTTTACAGCTGCGATCATCTGGCTCCCCAAGAAAGACGTAATCGCCTGCTGTTACTGCTGCCCGGCCAAGGCACTGGCCATGGTGGTGCCCTTGACGAGCGTCATGTACATCAACATTAGTCCGATTCAGCAGTCGAAGTTGCAAATTCCTGCCATCATTTTCCAGGCGTTCCAGGTCGGGATCGGCGGCCTGATGACGATTGGGTTCCGCAGGTGGATCAGGAGTGAAGAGGAGCGGGAAGAAGAGAAAACGGCTGGACGACAAGAGCCAAATTGAATTTGTGATTGTGCTGGCGCACTGCAAACTATAGAACGCAGTCAATGCTAAGTTTGTTGGCATGCTATTCTTGCTTCTTTTGTCATCATCAAGCGCGTACCACTCTGCTTGATACTGACATCTCACCGCCGGTGTCTTGTGTTCGAGAGCAGTATAGAAGGGTAACACTTCGCTGATGGTATGTTAACGCTTATAATCTTCGATATGCCAGCCCGCGTTGGTTTTTTTCCACCAAACCTGGATTATCTTTCACTTGCGGGGTTATATATGAATTAAGTTTGACTTGGGTGAACGGAATCACCCGCTTTGTCGACTGCATCAACGACCCAGCAGATTATCCAGCAACCGATTGAGCATTCGACCCGCATCACCTACTCAGACCTTCATGATTGCACATCCTCAAGGCTATTACTATTCACAGCCAACAACTGCCCCGAAAATTCTCATGCGATCAATGCATCTACATCCTCAATGCATATCTCGGCGATCTGGCCGATATGCAGGCCTGACGACCAATCAAGAGAATCCAATACCAGGTTCACCAATCAGCCTGCCGTCGCTTGATTGGCACGCTGGCCTTCCCCGCAACATGACTCCAGAACAGAGAAGACCAGTTCAAGCCACCAGTATCCAGCTCCTATCACGCACTCCAGACTCCGGAGGTGGCGCTGTCTTTGCCCGCATTGAGCTCTCTACTTGAGTTCACGGTCAGCCTTCGGAGTCATGACAGACCAGAGTCCGCCAATAGCAGGCTGAGAGCAAGGTATAAATGAACTGTAGCACCTGTCAAGATAACGTTTGCTCTCAGTCTCACTTTAAGCCTGACGACCTGAGCATCAACTTTGCGTAGCATGGCTATCTCACCAAAGCTGTACCAGGTGAGCACCCTAGATGAGCCATGACCGCTCGGTCTCGTTAACAGCACTATCAGTTTCTGGTCGGTGTTTTCGCTTCGCTTGGATTTTTCAATTATGGGTATGTGCGTGCAAAAGCATCAACAAGAAGAGGAAACTAACGAATGACAGCTACGATCTCGGCGTCATTGGTGGTAGCGTAGCCTCGACCTCATTCATGACCTACTTCAATAACCCACACGATGACCAAGTGTAGGTTCGCTTCGCTCACTTACATGCAAAAAACTAACCTTATCAGTGGTGCGGTCGTCTCGCTGTTCACTGGTGGTGGCTTTTTCGGTGCGATGGCCGCTGGGCCTGCGGCCGATCGTGTCGGTCGCAGGTTCGCAATCATCATTGGCGCCGTCACCTTCATCCTCGGTGGTATTCTCCAGGCTGTGGCGCAAAACATATCGTTCTTGTATTCAGGCCGAGCAATTGGAGGCTTTGGAGTTGGTTTCCTTGTCATGATCGTCCCCCTTTACCAGGCCGAGATCTCGCACCCATCGATTCGTGGTCGCGTTACTGGGTTGCAACAGTTGATGCTCGGGATTGGCGCAGTCACAGCGAGTAAGTATCACATGAAACGAAATTGCACCTAGAGACTGGTCTAACATCCTCCAGCATGGCTCACACATGGCACAAACGTTGGTATCTCCGGCACCGATAACAACCAATGGCGTATTCCTCTTGGCATACAAGTCATTCCTGCTGGCGTTCTTGGAGCGCTTATTCTCCTGTTTCCTGAATCTCCCCGTTGGCTCGTTGATCACGGCCGTCGCGAAGAGGGTCTCAAGACTCTCGCACGGCTACACTCAAACGGCAACCTAGACGACCCCTGGGTACAGGAAGAATTCCATCAAATCGAACAGGCTATTGAACACGAGCACTCTATCGTCGCCAAAGGCTACAAAGACCTCTTCACGGATCGAAGCAGCTTCCGCCGCCTCTTCCTCGTCTGCGCCATTCAAGCTTCAGTGCAAATGACGGGAGTGTCAGCGATTCAATACTACACGCCCCAAATTTATAAAGGGCTCGCAATCGGCACTGGAGATGCGTTGAAGTACCAGGGCATAAGCAACGTGCTTTCCGTGGTAGCGCAAGCCTGCACCGTCTTACTCATCGATCGTATCGGGCGGCGCTGGCCCCTCATCATCGGCAATGTGGTCAATGGGCTGTGCTGGATCATTGTCACAGCGGCAATCGCCAGGTTCCCTACCGCTGGCCCGAGCTTGCAGCATTCGCTCGGATGGGTCTTCATTACCATTAACTGGCTGTATCAGATCTCGTTCAGCTTCACATGCGGGCCGCTCTCGTGGATCATTCCCGCCGAAGTCTTTGATACGAAGACGCGGTCTAAGGGCGTGTCAATCGGTGTCATGGTGTCTTTTGCCTTCAACACTCTCATTGGTCAGATCACTCCTATCGCCATGGAGAGTGTGGGCTGGCGCTATTTCCTGACGTTTATCATTTGCAACTTTACCAATGCGGTCTTTTTCTGGGCTACGCTTCCAGAGACTGCAAAGAGGCCGCTCGAGGAGATGAATGCGCTGTTTAGTGGAAATAAATGGTTTGTTGCTTTTGGTAGGGGGAAAGTGCCGCTGTCGCACACGGGTGCTGCTCTTGTTGGCAAACATGCCGACGATGAGGAGAAGGAGCCTTATGCTACGACAGAGGTTGTTCGATGAGTTCCCGAAAAGTAGCTTCATACGCACTTTCATTGTAAGAAAGATAGGAGACGACCGCGCTGAATTTTTGAGCATCAAAATGTGGTTTACACTCGCTCTATCAACTGTCCAAATCTAACCCTACATACAATGTTGCACGATTTATTACTGCATAACCAGTCTCAATTTCATTGCCTAGCACTTGAAGACCGCCGGCCCAGGTGCAGTGTATGTCTTCTGTCCACTGTACAGGTTGTATGTGATTCCGGGGTCTGATCCCTTGTATGCGCCGGGAAGGCTGACGGTAGCTGGTGTCTTGCTCGCACTGCCGGCGATGATGTTAATTTGTGCGCATTCCCTTTTCAAAGTTAGCAACAGCACTTTTCCATCGTTTGAGCACCTCGAAATGCAATCGAGGATTCCGTGGATGGGTAAGGGATCCTGCGAAATACTTCAATATGAATTGAAGGGGTCCGTCCTTACATGTAAAACTGCGCACCCGGGTAACTACCCGCAGAATGCAGTGCAATCAGCTCACCGCGGAGTAGATATTGCCCTGGTGCAATGCAGGCCGGAATTGTGATGGTTTGCTTGCCCTGATTGGCAATTAGGCGGTCAACGCCCCACTTTGTGCCGTCGAAGGCATCTTCGGCGATCTGAAGTATTGTCAGCTTTGTACTTCTGCTTTCATGTATAACACGTATTAATTTAGTTGAAGGGTGGTTTGCAGAAGGTGATGAGGAGATGCAAGGTACCTTGAACCATCCGTTTCCGACACCAGTGTCTGTCTTTGCATCCGTGACCTTCTTCAGGTATGCCATGACGGGACCCTTGTGGCTGGAATCAATGACATCGCTTGGTCCAGAGGTCAAGGTGTGACGCCAAGTGAGAGTCGCGGAAGAGCCAGCCTGAACAGTGATGACGGTATTGGTTTTGGCTGTAGGGTTGGGTCCGCCATTACAGACAACGTCATTTGAAGTCACGTCCGTGATGGGCTGAGAGTCATGGGTCAGTGTCATACAAGAGTGGAGGTGAGCAAGAGGGAAACGTACACCATCGTAAGACGGAACGCGAACGCCATCACCCACTGCGCCGTTGTTCAGAGAAAGAAATATGGTATGAGCAGTTGCCGATGATGCCGCTATGGCCAGAACGAGGGGTGTGGAGAGCTTCATGGTTGCTTTGGCTCGACCCGGTGGCTTATTGAATAATTTTCTGGATGCTGATGAGCAGATATGAGCAGATTGAACATCACTTATATACCACCAGCCCACCGGCTGTATTCCATCTCTAGAACTTAGACCCAAGGTCAGCAGAGCCGTTGAGAGGCTCATCGCAATAAGGAAATATCATCCATGGACATTCGGCAAGCCCGTACGCCCCCCAGAGCGGTACTCCGAGCATGCCAAGCGAAGAAATCTGACAATTGACTGGTCTTGCCCACAGAACTATCCCAGAAGAGTGACGGATGCTTTCAGGTGCATTCTGTTGTTCCCCTCAAGACCAGATTAAGCAATCTAGAAGAGACGTCGAAGGCTTTTCCCGGTTAAGCGAGGCGGTCCGTAGCCAATGGCTATGTGGCAGGTATATTGCTGCGCTAGGAACGCCGGGAGTAAAGTCAAATGCAATTTCGGTACTGATGTCTGATGACTTGGCCTTAAGTTTCGTTGCCGACCTGAGGGGCGGAGACTTCATGTTGCAAGCTTGTCAGTGTGGAGATCCTGAAGGGAACTGAAGGTATCAAGCAACAAGATGACCAGATCAGGATGCAGACATCAGACGAATCTCAAGGTTGCCGCAGAACGGTTTCAAAGATGGGGGTTTCTTGAGATCGAGAATTAGATTGATGCTTGCCTGAAAGCAGCACGCGGCATATATCAGATAGATCCCACCGCACCGCGCCGCATCGATTTGAACTGTATCATAATGACTATAGTCATCAAAATTTTCCGACAATGTAAATAAGCGGACATTTTTAATACCCTTTAAGTTTCTGTGCAGTAGGAACGGCAGAAAAGGGTTGAACAATGCTGATACAACGTGTTCGTTTTGCAGAAGAAGCCATGACGTCATAGCAATTGTGCTGCGTTTCGATTCTCGCGCTCCTTCCTACTGTCCTCTGGATTCGCCAAACTTCCTGCTGTTCACGCATTTTCGAAACTTTTATGCTTAGTTTGCCGCACTTACATACAAGCCTTCGCTCTTTGCTATCCTGGCAATCTGTCCGTGCCATACGTGGCAGTAGCTTACATCCGGTTTCTGTCGCCTTCTCTTCTTTTGCTTTTCTCTCTCTATGTATGACACGCAAACCATTAACTGTTCATTTCTCAACTGAACGCCGTCTTCCCGTTGGGGACCCTGTTTTCGTTGAACCTGCTGGACCACGGTACATACTGAGAGACCCTGACCCAGAATTCCAGATGTCAGACACAACTCAAACAAGGGCCTCGTCCAAGCCTCGACGCAAAATCACCTACAAGCTCTTATCAAGAGCATCTAGATACAAGTCGATTTGATTAATACTTTCTTACTATCCTAGTTGCTACCCCGCTCATCGTGGTACTGAAAGCCATTGGTCCAGTCTTGGCCTTGACTAGTCCTCTACAGCATCGCGCAAAATGAACCTGGAATTTCTTCCTGTGGGTTATCCCTCCATTCTGCAACCACGTTGCTTCATTTTTTATTGCCAGGTGATAATCAAAGCAGTATGCACAGGTTCTTACTTTTTAAGAGGGTGCTGCGCAGCTTTTTGACTTTCCGGAGCGAGACCTCCAAATACTGCATCTAGATCCAACAAGCCGGTTAACGAATTGGGCTACTCATAGTGCCTAACCCTAGTCAAGCACCATGTTGTACGATATTTCCTACAGATCAGAGCTGCGATCTGTGAGCTGAGATTCACAATTAGGCAAGCTCAAAGAATGGAGAGCGCTGGCGTAGTGTTTGCATCTTCCACATCAGTGCAAGTCGATGGCGCCCCCGTATCACGATCCACACACGAGCACCTGACCCTTTCTCAACTCAAATCTAACTAGAATGGGGGGGGGGGGCAATGTGTCAGCGCCAGGTTTGAATCCGCTCCTGAGATCCCACGCATCGCTTAAAAAGACAAGTAGGCACATACAAAACTCCAACTCATGCCAGAGGGCGAGCTAGAAGACAACTACACCTCAAAAGGCATCGACCAAAGATAGCCGCGAGTCTAAGTCTTAGTGATAACAACCACACTTGTGCCGAACATCATCTCACAGCCACTTCAATAGTAACAGCTTCAACTAACATCCTGGAGTCTATAGCAACTGACTTGAAAGGTTGATAGCTTTCCAGAGTACGATGTACGTGATCATTGTAGTGTTTGTCACTGAGGTCCAGACCAGCTGGCGACGAGCGTTCACAATAAGTACTTATAGGCCACTCCTTGTTCATCTATTGCCACACCCATCAGATTTTTCATCGATTTGTTGTACTTACTGATCCTTCGCCTTTGTCATGCTTCTCAACACTTTTACTGTTGTTGCTGTTTTGGCTGCTGTAGCTATAGCTGCTCAGACTCATACCTATCCTGGACCCCCTGTGATCTACCAGACTGCTCCGAGCGTACCTTTTATCACTACGACTACCCTGCTTGCCCCTTTACCCGCCACTGCTGAGGCTCGGAGGTTCAAACGCGCGAGCAACATCTGCTATCCTCAGCCTTCTGTTGTTGCGCACAAATCATCTCCTGACACTGCCAACATTTTCCTCAGCGACAGCTACTACTTTCCGTAGGCTAGCTCTGTAAAGACTCCACCAGGCTTTAAGTCTGTCTTCTCCAACACTAAGGTATCACCCAATGATCCGGGCTACCTTGGCTTCATTCTACTTGACACTTACGATGTTCAGACCTGCGCGGACATGTGCTACGCCATTTCCGGTTGTACCTCTTTCAACATTATTTCGAACGCAACCCTTCAGCGAACCCGGATGATACTTCCCGCTTAAATCCTGCCAGTATCACCTACATCAAGTGCGTGTGGTGGAGTAGCGAGATCTCCCCAGACGTCAGTGTCAACGACGGTCAATACCGTGGCAACTTTCGGGCTGTCATTGCAGGCAGCACCGGCTATGTTGGAACCTCAACTCAGCGTGGTTTCCGAATCAAGACCAATGGAAGCGGTACGGTCATTGATTGATTGATTGATAAGTTTAACGTCCTGTGTGAGTCTAAGACTATATAAGACGAGAGCAGTTAAGCTGCTCTAGTAATTTAAGGAGAGTGTTTGTAAAAAGGGATAGTAAATGTGTGTTTAGAGTCCTGTAGTAAGAGCCTATGCTCTAGGGAGTTAACAGCAGTTTTTAGGTGTCTGTTGTTTATTGTAGGTACCACTTACAGGTGCCTATTCTAGTATCTAAAATAAAAGCTAGAGTAGCTAGAATTTCCTAGGTTGTGTGTAGTAGGAGTTATATTAAAAGTTGTTGTCCTTATAGGCTGTTCTGTATTATTTTCCTTACTTGTCTGTATTCTTTATAGCTAAGTAGGAGGTGTTATGTTATTTATGCGTAGCTGCAGATATATCTGTTATTGTCTACCTGCTATATATTATATAGGTATGCTTTATTATATCTATATCCTAGTTTTAGTTAGTAGTAGGCACTTGCTACCTCTCTTTTAGTATTTTTAGGTAGTTGTGAGGTCACTGTAGGCAGACGATCGAGCAGAGCGAGATGGGACGAATAATAGGTGGTATTTTGAGAGATGAGACAAATCCTTAATGGGTGAGTCTTAAGGCACGTGAATATTATATACGCGTGTGGCCGGTGGGTCTCCGGGCTTGGCCCGGGACCTGGCCGAGGTATCTCCTGGCGTGGGGAGAATACTCGTGACAATAGCCCCCCCCTCTTTGAAGGTTCGTCCCGAACCGTGGAGAGGTCTCCAGCAACGTCATTAAGCTCCAGGAAAACCTCCTGTGGAGGGAAAAACTTGGCAGGAGAAATGCGGTGCTGGTGGGAGTCTATTGGTTGTTGTCTGTGGGGATGGGCAGCTGTTAGGCACGCAATGGACGCCAGCAATCCTATCCTCACGACGTTTGCTCGGTGAGCCACCAGGGCAGCGTTGCTGCGCAGCCGGGTGGACGAGTCTTGCTTGCAAGAGACTGGCTGAGGCCGAGTCTTCCTTTGTGCCTTCATTGGCCGCTGGTCAGTGAGCTGTTGCTGCTGCCAGACGTCACTGTGAACGACGCCTCAGCGGTCGTTGGCTCTTAAACCCATGTGGCCAAGGCCGTGGGGAGCGTGACGATTGTACACCGAATAGGTGATTTGTAAGGGGCATTGTTTGCTCCCTGCGTGGCGTACGCGGCGCCCGGCACTGGGCTGAGGGTTGCCCTAGGTGTGCCCGCTGTTTGCTCTCCGCGATCTCCTAAGTGATTGGGTGCCTTAATCCAGGGGCTGAGGCCGCTTGGAGGCGTGAGTGGTTGGACGTTGTCCGCCTTGTGGGCTGGATTAGTAAGTCCCCAACCGGTGACGTCCGCGAGAGGATCGCCAGCGGCTCCTGCAGCCCTGTTCCTGCGCGAACTGGTCTGGGATTCGCTCATTCGCGGGGGATCTTGTCCGCATGCCGGCGGTGACAGTGAGCTGTCGGCCTTGCTATGCATGACGCCTTGCCTGGACCCTTGCGCAGTATGGTCCAGGCCCCAGCGTTTGTTTGCAACGTGAATCTCAGGTGAGATTACTGGTTGCTCTTCCAGCGGTCAATGGACCTGTGCCTGAATATTTGTGACGAAAATCGTCTTCCTGCGCGGTGGATTGCGACAGGTGAGAGAGCGGTGAGAGGTCGGGTCGTTACCGGAGAGCTGCTGGGCAGAGGGAATTCGGCGTATATAAGGACTGTATTTGCTTGCTCACAGTGCCTCATCATCCCCACACCCTCATCCACATCTGCCTTCCAGCCCTTGCCTTCCAGCCCTTGCCCTCAACACCATGACGCCCCCTCCGACGTATATCTCCCGTGAGGCTCTGCCCAACCACGTCTACCAGCTGCCTAAGAGCATGCAGCCCCAGCCGTCGCTTTCGCGATACTGGTGCCGCGCCAGCATCACGCACTTGACCACTTCGTCCAAGAGCGACCCTGATGGCACCATCTTGTCCTTCATCCGCGTCTTTCGTCGGCCTGGTGGGTATGGGCTTCGCAAGGACAACTTCAGCGTGTGTCCCTGTTGCGTCCTCTCGAAGGAGGGGAAGTGTGTTGAGGTATTTCCTGCGCTGCCCCAGTGTCTACCCATGCTGACTTTTGTAGATTGACCCTGTCTTCCGTTGAGCCTGCAACATGCTTGATTTCTTGATTGAGCGTGCCCTCCGCAAGACGAATGATGAGACAGTTGCTCAAGGCAACCAGGCGACCGACGACGACGTGATTGCTCAGGTGCAGACGTACTGGCAGACTGCCTACGACTACGCCAAGGCTTGTCGCGACGGCTTTGTCGCCTACGATGCTGTGGTTCGTCGCCGCATCAACAAGTCTGGTCTGAGCGAGACTGAGTACGCTCAAGCCTGTCAGGTTTCTTGGTTGCACAACCTTGAGCGGTACATTGTAGGTGTTTTCCTCCCCCTCTTTCTTGTGCGGAGCTGACTTTTTGCAGGCTGCGGTTGGGACTGTTGGTGCGAAGCTTCCTAACAACGTTGTGATTGACAGCACAATTGAGGATCACTTCCAGAAGACGGGTGGTGCTCACAATGCGGAGAAGCGGTGGTACTACTATGGTACTGACCTGCCTTCTGCTGTCCAGGCTCCGTCGGCTCCTTTTGAGAGGATTTCCCTTTCAGCTTCCCTGACCAAGCCCACCCCAGGTGGTCGTTGCCGTCGTAGCCCCTCCTATGAGATGAGCCCTTCTGAGGGTCGCGGTGGAGCTGCTTAAGCTGTGGTTGTGGTTATAAAGACCTTCCACTTCAATAATGACCATTTGACGAACTGGTAGATGACAATGAAACTCTCCTCTCCTGTGAATGTGCTATTCTTGGCAGTGATGTATCGGATGGACGCTGGGCCTCCTTCGGCCTCCAGTCGCACGAGTCCTGGGACTATCCATCCTCACTTTTTTTGCCATTTTGGAGTGGGGTTCATGAGGCGGACTTCTAAGGACGTCCCCTCTTTCGCCTTGGTGGCGCCAGCCCGCCGGACGTAGTCCGGCTCACTGCTGATGGATTACCCGCCTGAGCGTATTGGTGATAATCCTGAAGGATCTCATCGCAGTGGTCAAGGTTCTTGAGTGGTTCCCAGGTGGCTTCTTTATTTGGCCAACCCAGCCACTTGACTCTGTACTCCCTTCCTTGGGCAGCAGTGTCTTTGTGTAACAGTATACCTTCAACTTTAAACCTGTTGCCAGGTAAGACGTCTTCTGGTATGCTGATAGGACCTGGCCAGAACCCGCTGCCTGCAAGGGGTTCCCTCTAGTGCTTAAGGAGTGACACGTTGAACACTGGGTGCACTCTATCCATTGATAGGGGTAGCTTCAGCTTGTACGCCAGCTTGCCTACCTTCTTAATTACTACAAATGGCCCAAGGTATCAAGCGTCAAACTTCTTAGAAGGACAGCTTGTTATCAGGTTCTTGGCCTAAAGGAGAACTAAGTCTCCCTTAGCAAAGTGTTGTTTAGACTGTTTTGCGTTGTACCACTAAGCGTTGCCCTTCTGTGCGTACTCTAAGGCCTTCTTTGCTGTTTTCCACATATTGTGCCAGTGCGATAGGCAGCTAGCGACCTGCCGGCGTAGTTCTGGTGTCGCCCCATCCTTGTCCCAGACGGTTTGGGGTTTTTGTAGCCAGTGCTTATTGGGCATCCCGTTAAATCCCTTTGGGTCTGTGCCAAAGGCGACCTTTATGGGAGATTCTCTATAGGCGGAGTGAGCTTTAGAGTTGTAGGCGTACTCAGCGTATGGCAGGAGGTCTACCTAGTTATCTTGCTGGTAGTTTATGTATATGCGGAGGTACGTTTCTAACTCCTAATTCTGGCGCTCTGTCTGCCTGTCTGTCTGGGGATGGAAAGCCGTACTCAATCGGTGGTTGATCTTGAGGTGGTAGCAAATGTCAGACCAGAATTGACTAGTGAACACTGAACCCTGATCTGACAACAGCGTATCTGGTGGTCCTTGCTTCAAAAAGCTCTGCTCTAAGAGCAGCTTGGCTAGGCGCTGGGCAGTGATCGTCTTGGTGCAGGGTAGGTACTGGACATACTTACTAAAGCGGTCCACAAGGACCAGTATGGAATTATACTCATTCCCCTTGGCGTCTGTTAACTTTAGCAAGTCTGTTACAAAGTTGAGGGAGAAGTGCCGCCAGGCTGTGTCTGGTACTAGTAACAGTGTGAGCAATCCCTACAGCTTATACCTCCTGATCTTGTGCAGTTGGCACGTAGGACACTGTCAGATGTACTCGTTTACGTCCTTTATCAGCTGTAGCCAGTGGTACTTTTTCTTAAGTACTTAGGCAGTCTTATCCACGCCATAGTGACCCCCTATAGGGTTGTCATGGTTCCTTAAGAGGATGGTTTGGCGCAGTGTAATGTTGTTAGGAATCTAAACTTTCCTGCTCCTGCGTAAGGTCCCACTAGGGTTAACCTCCTAGTAGTGTTGTCCCTTCTTTGCTCTGCTGTCCATCTAGGTTGTTAGTAACTGGTTTGCGGGGTATGCTGCGTCCTGCTGTTGGACTTGCTTAACAAAATCCGTCAGGAGTTCTGAGATCTCTAGGGCGTAAGCGGAATCCCCCTGCGCGGCTTCGTTTGCAAGGTTTGTAGGGGCACTAACTCTGTTGTCTAGGCTACAAAGGAGAGCTTCTGCAACGTTAAAGTCCAGTCCCCTAGCTTTGGTGTCTTCAGATCGACCCTGGCTCTGATGGCCATTGGATGGAGGGTTAAGAGCCGGGGGAGACAAGTCTCTAAGGCCAATCTGATATTGGCGGAATTCCTCAGGGACAATTTTAGGCGGTTGCTAGACCTCTGCTAGGTCCTCCATGGGTACGTCACTCCCAGATGTTGCCTGTGCATCTTTCTGAGCCCTAGACTTTTAAATTGTCTAGATCTAAAGCTTCTGTTGTAAGGTAGGTAGCATGGCGTCCCTAAGGGCTTTCTGTTCCCTAGCCTTAAGACCTTGTGCGTAATCTAGGCGTCTTAAGGGACCATCTGCTGCGTTCTCTGGTCCTGGCTTGTATTCGACTTCAAAGTCGAACCTTACCAGCTCCTCCGCCCAACAGGCTTGTTTTAGAGAGAGCTCCTTTGTTGTTATAAAGTACCTTAGGTTGTTGTAGTCTAAGAGTACCTAGATTGTTGCAGGGGCGTGTTTGAGGTAGTGCCTCTACTGCCTAAAAGCTTCAACAATTGCTAAGAGTTCCTTGTTGTGGGTATGCCATCTGATGGATAGACCTTAGAACTTCTAGCTCTAGAACGCTACTGGTTTCCAGTGCTGCTCTGTCGCCACTTTGGACGTCTGGGGTTGCAACAGGATGGCTGCTATTGCGAAATCTGACGCGTCTATAAGGACAATAATAGGCTTGCTTAGGTTAAAGTGTTACAGTACTAGGGCTTTTATAAACTTCTCCCTAATTGTAAGGAACGCCGCACAGGCTTCCTCCAGCCAGTGCCATAGTTTGTACCACTTTGTTGGTCCCTTTTAACTTTTCTTTGGTCTTGCCTTCCCCTTTTCTGGACTGGGGACCCTCTAGTCCTCTGCCGGATTCTGGGCGGCCGTTATATGGTCAATAAGCGGTTAGATAATTCCTAAATAGTTAAAGATAAATCGTTAATAGAAGTTAGCAAAGCCTAAGAACACTTAAATGTCTTTGTAGCTTGACGGCTCTGGCCATTTAGTGATAGTGCGGACCCTCTTAGGGTCTATAACCACGCCGTCTGGTGTGATAATGAATCCCAGAAACTCTACTGACTTGCTGGAGAAGACGCACTTGCTGGCCTTCGCGAACATCCCCCACTCAACCAGGCAATCTAGGACCTCCTCAACGTGCTTGTCGTGGTCCTTCTTGTCCTGGGAATAGATGAGGATGTTATTGAGGTAGACTACGCAGGTTCTATCTAGTAGGCCTCCTAGGGCTTAGTGGATATAGGATTAAAACGTGGCCAGCGCGTTCGCTAGGCTAAAAGGCATTACTAGGTATTTAAAATGACCGTACTGTGTCTTGAACGCAGTCTTCCACTTGTTGCATTCCTTAATCTAGAGCCTGTGGTAGGCGTTACGTAGATCCAGCTTAGTAAAGACCTTTGCTTTTAACAGGCAGTCTATTATCTCGCTAACTAGCGGTATAGGGTACTGGTTCTTAATAGTAACCCTGTTTAATCCCTAATAGTTAACGCACAGTCTCATAGTGCTGTCTAACTTAGGGACAAACAGGATGGGGGCTACTGCCGGCGACTTGCTTAGGCGGATCCAGCCCTTCTCCTGTGCCGTCTTAAGGTACTCCTAGAGGATGTCTAGCTCCCTGCAAGACAGGTTATAGATCAGGAGGTTAGGAACCTTAGCTTCATCCTTAATCTTAATAGAGTGGTTGTACTTCTGGTGTGGTGCTAACACGCTCATCTGTTGTTTGCTGAAGGTAAACTACTTATAATAGAGATGTTTAGGCACGTACTTAAGTTCTTCCGCATCTAGGGCGTTGTCTCCTAGGATGGCGCCGCTATTAAGTCCCACTGCCATAATTCTTAACCATTTGGCGAGACAGGCTGCCTCTAACGCCTGTCTAGCATCTGCCCAGTAGGCGTCTGTTGGACTGCCCATTTTTAGGCTCCTAGGATGTAGCAGATATGGCTGCTTGCCCAGACCTAGCTTACTAAACAGTTGTTTGGCTGTTAACAGCTAGACTCTCTTAGTGTTGTCAGCGAACCACTTATAGGTTCCTGTTGAGAAACAGATATAGGGGTCCGCCTCAGCCAGCTATAGGTAGCCTAGGACAAGGTTGTACCTGACAAACGATGTAGACCAGAACGTTGTTGGCCTAACTGTCTTTTCCACGCCGTTGCTGTTGTGGCAAACCATTGTCAGTTGGTACTGGTTGATCAATGGGAGTTCCTTCTTGTTAAGGACCACTGCTGTGGGTCGTGGGTCGTTTCCAGTCAGCGTCAAGCTGAGTTCCTTGGCCTATGCCTCTGTAACCAGGTTCAGCTTAGAACCCGAGTTGTACAGGGCCCGGAGGGTCCTGAGGGTGCTGTTAGCGTCTTTGAGTTGGATGGAAACCGCTATGCGGGTCTTCTTCCCCTTGGTCTCAGGCCCCAGCCGCAGGTGGGAGAGGTTGGCGACTAGGGCTTCCTGTTTCCCTGGTTTGGCTTGCCGCTGGAGTCTCGTCGGCCGCCTCCACGGCTTCTCCAAGTGCTCTGCTGCGGGTAGCCTTGGGACTGTTGATGTCCCTGGCCTTGCTGCTGGCCCTAAGGTTGCTGGTAACCTTGACCCTTTGGGGTCCATTTTCCGCTTGACGGATTTGTGTGATAGTTGACGGGCCGGGAGTCTCCCAGCGTCTTTCCAGCGTCGCTCCCAGAGGGGGTCGACGCGCGGCTATTATGCCTTTTGAATCTTCTCCTTGTAGGAGAGGGCAGGGGTCTCTTATTTCGACCGCCGCCGTCAGTCCTTACTCCTGAGTTCAAGGGGACAGTGGATGTCTCCGCGTTGCGGAGGGCCTGTTCAAACTCTGCCCACTTAGTAATGTGTTCCAGACTGCCGTTCCGTTGGATTTCCCGTTGGAGGGTCTGGGGAGTGAGGCTCCACACAAACGCTATCTTGAACTCATGGTCGTTGCTGCCGTCCTTGAACTTTGCAAAGTTGCGGGGCAACAGAGACTCACGCTTGTTCAGCTTCATCAGGAAGGTGTTGACAGAATTGTCAGACTTCTAGTTAAAGTTAAAGTACTTGTCGTAGTTCTCGTACTGCGTGAAGACAGGGTCTTAGACTAGTTGCTCCTCCTCTGTGCGGAGGTCTGCCCAGGTTTGGATTGATCCCTTGTTAATGCGTTGTTGGATTAATTCACGGTGCACGCTATAGTGGATGGTGCCCATAATCCAGTGGGTACGGGTGACAGAGTCTTTAAGCACTTGTGCGTACTGAAACACCGTGTCTATGTCCTTGATCTACTGGTCCACCTGCTGGGTTGTCAGAGGCTTGTTGTCTGTCCCAAGTCTTGGCTTGGGTTGGACGTTGTTGAGGACTTGCATTATCCTGCCGGCTTCATTAAAAGCCAGGCAGTGGCTGCCCGGCGCCTGTCCGGCGTGCGTCCGTTGTAGTGTCTCAACAGCTCTATCAAATTAACGTTGCCGGATTTCGATTTCGCGTTTGGTTGCACCCGACAGCTCTGCCTTGTTGAGCGCTTCTAGCAGTAACGGGATGGAAGCCTGTAGTGCGTCTATCACGGGTTGCGCGGCGCGTAGCTTAGTAACGCCTAGGGTTGTAATGCCTGCTGTAGCTGTGTCTGACTTGTCCCTGACGTAAGGGTTAGGTACTGGCGCTATGGGTTCTAGCAACGTTCTGAGCGCGTTGTTGTGGCGTAGGGCGTCCGGCTCTTAACCGGGGTCATTGTAGGGGAGTAGCTCATCTGCGTCGCTTGTATGTGAGCAGAGGTTGCAACGTCCTCCAGCCATTGTTGATAGCTGCTTTTTCGTGCTCCTCTGCCGCCAATCGGCTGCCTGTTCCGAGAGGAGTATGAAGGATTTGAATTGTGAGGTCACTGTAGGCAGACGATTGAGCAGAGCGAGATGGGACAAATAATAGGTGGTATTTTGAGAGATAAGACAAATCCTTAATAGGTAAGTCTTAAGGCACGTGAATATTATATACGCGTGTGGCCAGTAGGTCTCTAGGCTTAGCCCGGGACCTGGCTGAGGTATCTCCTGGCGTGGGGAGAATACTTGTGACAGTAGTTTTATCCTGTTTATTAGTCCTAGCTAGTATTTTACTGCGTAGGTGTCTACTCTTCTTAAGATTACTTTAGCTGTATAGGTAACTAGTTTATAATCCTATTTATCTATTGTAATAGCTTTAACTTAAATTCTAGTTATAGTAATGCTTGTGATGTTAGAGGTAGGCCTCTTTTTTTTGCTTCTTTTGCTAGAGAGTCTGCTTTCTTGTTTCCTGCAATGTCCTAGTAGCTAGAGATCTATTTAAGGCTGATTGTAGCTCCTTTATCTTTAATAGTTTTAGCTACCTTTATACAGCGTATTTACTAAGCCTGTCTAGGCTTGTTTAAAGGAGTTTTTAGTCTTAGGATAGCTGCCTGGTTATCTATAAAGACTTAGACGTTCTGTCCTATAGTAGCTATAGTAGCTGCAATTTTAAAGCCTCTTATTATACCCTTTAGTTCTCTATTATACATAATTTAGCCTTTACTAATATTGTAGTTTATAGTATAGATTTCCTTAGGCTCTTAGTTGTAGTCTAGGACTGTAATTCCTATTCCTATACCTAGGCCTCCCTCTATAGAAGAAGTGTCTATGTAGATAGCTAGTACATTGCTTCCTACTTTTTATAGCATCTGTGTTTTATATGCTTTTACTTCTTCTTCTTTTAGTAGTTTTAAGATTTTAGTTTGGTATGCAATAGCCTTATTCTAGGGGTAGAAGTAGAAGTCTTTTAGTTTTTCTTCTCTTATGCTAGGTATAGCTTTTTCTATAGACTGTGTAATTTGTATAAGCTGTGTAGGAGGTCCTATTCTAAGCCTAGTACAGTTAACCTCTCTTTGCTCTGTGCTAGAGTCTAGGTCTGTGTTTTGTAGGGTGGATTTTAGCTGTGTTGTAGCAGTGTAGATAGGGTAGGTCTTTAGAAGCTTCCTAGCTCTAAAGGCGTACTTTCTTATTGCAGTGTTTAGCCTTATAGTAGGAGGGGCTAGTGCTGCCTCTACCTCTTAGGGTATTATAGGTAAGGTTTAGAAGGTGCCTAAGATTTTTCTAAGTACTAGGTTCTGTAGTCCTTGTAGTTGTTTTGCTATTCTAGCTTATTGCTTCTAGAAGACCTAGCATCTATAGTCTGCTATGCTAGTAACATAGGCTAGGTATATTTATTAGAGGGTAGTAGAAGTAAGGCCTTTTTTGCTGTTTGCTAGTCTGTATATTTTATTAAAGGTGTTTCTTACTTAGCTAATCCTTGTAGCAGCATACTTCTTAAAAAAGAGCCTGTTGTTAAAGTAGATTCCTAGCTATTTAACAGTCTTTTTTAGAGTTATTATAGACATGTCTAGCAGGGTAAGAGTATAGTTTTCTGCTTTTTAGCTTATAGTAAAGTAGATAAGTTTAATTTTTAGCGTATTAAACTAAATTGTACAGCTAGATCCTTTTATGAATAGGCTTGCTATATCTCTTTCTAGTAGGCGTATGTTTTTCTTTAGGCTAGTAGATAATACTGTAATAGCTAGGTTGTCTAGGGAGGATAGCAAGTAGTTTGTAATTAACTAGAATAGAGGTCTAATATATATTAGGAACAGAATAGGTAAGACAGGGCTTCCTTATAGGATTTTAGCGTTTATGTTACTAAATTCTTCTATTTCTCTATTAAAGGACAGTTATTGTTAGCGTCTAGAGAGGAATAATTAGATCTAGGCAAAAAGGCTGCACGGTAGCTTTAGTTGTTGCAGGATAGTAAGCAGTCAGCCTAGGGAGACGTGGTTAAAGGCTCCTTTAATGTCTAGTAATACTAAAGTTATTATATGCTTTAGTTTCCTTTATTCTTACACTTAGTTTAGTAGCAGTATAGAAGCGTCTATAGCTAATTTTTATTCTCTTCTACCTAGTTATAAAGGGTAGAGTAGGGTAGTTATTTCTACTAGTATGCTAAGCTGTTTAGCTACTAGTCTTTCTGCTACTTTGCCTAAGCAGCTTAGAAGAGCAATTACCCTGTAGGCTTTAGGGGCTAAGTAGTCTGTTTTGTTTAGCTTTTTTAGGATAATTCCTGTTGCTCTTTTCTAGGTTTATGGATAGTACCTATAGTTAAATAGGGTAGAGAACATAAAGAAGCATATGTCTATTTCTACTTTTAATACTGTAGTAATAATCTCCTAGTTTATTGCATTAGGTCCTAGGGAGCTACTTTAGATTTGTGAGGAGCAGGCGTGTTCTAGCTCTTCTTTAGTAAGAGGTAGCTATTTCTAGCTACCTTCCTGGTATGTGCTCCACTCTATAGGTTAAGAGGTAGGTAGGCTAGGGAAGAGGGTGTCTCTTAGTGCTAAGCATTTGCCTTAAAAGGAGTTCTCTATTCCCCTAGGGCCTTATATAGCAGGTATGCTTTAGTTACTAACAGACTTAGTATAAAACATTACTTTAAAGATTAATTTTATGTCCTCCTTTTCTAGGAATTAATTCTAGTAGTTATGTTTTGCTGCTTTTACTATTTATAGGTAGCTGTTTCTAGTAATTAGGTAGTCCCTTTTCTATATATAGGTGGTTATAGGGCTAGTTACTAGCTCTCTCTATAGGTGGCGTTGTTTATTAAGCATGTTTGTTCTAAGTGTTTTTAGGTCTAGGTTCTATAAAGGCTTGCTTCTTACACTTATACAGCTTTGTAGGATTATAGTTTTAGCTGTATTTGTTTTTACTATAGTAAGCTCCTTCCCTATTACTTTAAGTTGCTTCTCTAGCTCTCTGTCCTCTCCTTAGATAAGAAGTAGGGTTTTGCTGGTAGAGTGTCTAGGGCAGGTAGTATTAAGAGCAGGGCTTTTTGCTAACTCCTTTGCTAGCTCCTTCTAAAACAGGTCCTAGTCTGCCTTCTTAGCGTGAAACCTAGGAGTAAGGTTGTGTAGGGGCTGTGTTCTAGGCATTATAATTATAAACAGGGTGCCTAGGTAGTCTAAACCTATACCTGCTAGGGTTTGCTAGTCTTCTATTTAGTTTGTAAGCCTATGTGTAGCAAAGGTAAGGTCTAGAACACTTTCTCTACTTGTATTTAGCCTGTAGAAGGTGCCTGTGCTAGGGTTATTTAACAGCTCTAGGATTTGCTCTTCTATCTAGGCAATAAAACTACTAGCTTTTAGTGTTATAGTAGTTATAGTAGGGTCCTACTAAGGGTGGTAGGTGTTAAAGTTACCTAGTAGGATTAAGTTAGGTAGAGTGTGGCTATTTAGTAGCTTTCTCTCTACTGTTATTGTTTCTTATATGTTTGTTAAGTTATATATATTATAGATTATAACGTTTAACCTAGACTACTAGACTGTAATATCTAGAAAGTCTAGGTTAGGGCTTAAATCTGCGGCTAGGGTGATTTATACTGGTGTTAAACCTATGTTATAGACTAGCCTTAGGGTAGGATGTAATAAGGGTTAATATAGTATTGTATCTCTTGTAGAGGTACCATGTTGCGTGTCCTTCTAATATGTCTGTAGGGCACGTAAATGTCCTGTCTCGCTTAAGGCTTAGACAAGGTCTAAGCCTATAACATACCTCCTTTGCCTATCCCTCCTAGGCTGTATATACTTTTATTAGGTCCTTTCTATATTTAGCGTAGCCTAGGGGATACTAGTGGCAGGTAAACTCTAGGGCTAGTTATAGTTGCGTAAGGGTCTAGCTCTTAGTAGGTTAGCTGCCTGTCTAGTCTGTAGTTTACCTAGGGTAGTCCCTGCACGCACCTAGGTTGTTTTTATTTTACCTAGCATACCTGCCTAAGTTAGACACTATACTACTCTACGCTTCTGCCTAACCTACCTATAATATACCTACCTAATTTCTTATACACGCCCTTACCCTACCTACTATATCTGTTATTACCTCTAGTTATAGCTATTAGGCCACTAGTTAAGGAGGTAGTAGTCCTCCTAGAGGGGGTAGTTATAGTCTACTACAGTCCCTCCCCTCTGCCTACAACGTACCCCTAGTATTTCTTATCTATAGTTTCTAATCTAGTTATAGGGCCTAACTATATATATAGAAAGCTTACTGCTATTATATAGGTAACTATAAAGTTAAGAGTAACTTAGATACTAAGGACCTAGTATCTGTCTCTACTAGCGCTGTCCTATACTGCCCCTACTACCTTCTTACTATTCTTACTAGCTAACCTTATAAGTGCCTATGTCTATTATAGGTCTACTTGCCTACTAATTCCTTCTATAGCTAACTACGTTCTAGGCGCTAGTAAGACCTACTGCACCTGCGCTAAGCGTAAGCGCGTTTATATTTATAATAATAACCTCTTTACTATAAATGCTAAGCTCTGCTGTACCTAGCGTAATTTTAAGCAGTACATCTAAGTATATGTTCCTATTCTAGCCTCTTATTCCTAACTAATAGTAGCTAAGGTGTTAGTACGCGCTAGTAACGCCTATGTTAAGACACCTAGCACCTAGAGTGTAGGCAGTAATAAGGCTAACTAGAGGTGTTAGCCTGTTTTCTACTGTAAGTTACCCCCTTGTTACTGCTATAGGTTTACCTTTCTAATATAATATTTTTACTAGGTACCTACTATAAGCACTAGCGGGTGTATAAGGCTGCGCTTAACCTAGCCCTAGCTAACCCTACGCTAGCAAAGCGGTTAACCTCTGCTTACACTCCCTGTTCCCCTACTAAGCCTAGTACCTAGGTTACTCTGCCTACTACGCTGTTGTCTAGGCGTTATAGCAGCAACTAACTAGATACCTACCTCTAATAGTTTATAGCTACTATAGGGTTAGCCTTCTAGTCCTAGACTAAGCGCATAAACTATATAGAGGCAGTCTAGGCCTATACTACTATAAGAATTTCTGTCTATATTAGGTATATAGCTAACTAGATCTAAAGGACGCTATTAACTAAGTTAAGCGCCTACTTACTACGCCCTACTGCTGCCTAGAGTACACCCTGTTATCCTACTTGTCCTACTACTGCTGCTCTAACTCCCCTAATAAGCGCTGCTTGTCTGTCTGCTAGCTCTGCTTACTACCCTGCTGTTGCTGCTCTCCCTCCTCTGCAGAGTTGCCTATACCCCTATACTAGCGCTACTCTCCCTCCCTTATAAGGTCCCCTACGCCCTCGTACTATTACTGCTTTCCTTCCTCTATAGAGCTGCGTGCGCCTACCTACTATTACTACTTACCTTCCTCTATAGAGCTGCGCACCCCTAACTATAACTTTAAGGAAATATTATAGTTAATATATAGCAGCACTATTAAGGTAGATATAGAGGGTAGTAATAATAACTGTAAGGTTAACTGCCGCTGCTGTAATACGCAGAACTAGGCCCTAGACACAGCTACTACTGCCTGTTATTCCCTATCTATAAATAATAATATCTTTTTTAAGTCCTAAGGCTTACTACTAGTTGCTAGGTAGTGTGTGTGTAAGGCAGCAGCGTACTATTACTGTAAGGTCCCTAAGCTTTCCTATGCTAGGCCTTATACCCTAAATAGCATCTTCTAATAGAACTCTATAAGGGTTATTATAAATAATAAAAGTTTCTCCTTTTTTATATCTACTTCTTATATGCTATATGTATTACTATAAAGGCCTCTTAGGCCTTTATATCCTGTTACGCTCCTAGTAGTTTCTATATTAGCTTTATATATCCCTTCTATTTAACTAGGACCTATAACTTATTCTACCTATAAGCCCTCTTTTCTTTTAGGATAGCCTCTACCTCCTATTTAGCTAGGGTTAGGTTATCCTCCTCTAGGACAACTAGTAGGCCTAGTCTACTTTCCTGCAGGCGCTGTGTTAGTAACAGGTTAGAAGCTGTACGTTCTAGTAGGTCTATATGCACTATCTTATAGAAGTTACCTAGTAAATCTAGAGTAACTGTTAGAGGGGTAGGAACTGCAACTACTGTGTACTAGGCTTGTAACTAGTTAAGCTTCTAGCTTAGCCTATTAGTTTTTATGTTGTAGAGGGAAAACTACACCCTATCTTCTATATAGTACTACTCTGTAGGCCTACAGCTACAGTCTATTATATCCTAGGTGTGTTATTACACCTATACTATAGCTGCCTAGGTAAGCTCTATACCTTACTAGAGGTAGTCTAGAAAATAGACTGCCTGTCTGTGTAGTGTGTTCTAGCTAATAGTTAGTAGTACTGTTGTCTATAGAAGGTCTATATTATAACTATAGAGGAGTAGGTTAGGACTAACCCTAGTAACTAAAGAGTTGTAATTGTTAAGTGCTAGTTAGCAGGCTAGAAGATAGTTAGGCTAGTTATCCTGTTTAAAGTTAACTATAACCTGTAGGACTTCCTGCACCTCTTAGTTAGCACGCTCTGTCCCTCTGTCTGTCTAGAGGTAATAGGCTGTAGAGAGTAGCTGGTCTACCCCTACAAGGCTACACAGCGTTGTCTAAAAATGTCCTAGCTAGTCTAAGCTGCAGTCTGTAATTATAGCGTTAGGAAAGCCCTAGAACTACTACTATATATTATAGAAGACTTTAGTATAATATTCTGTAGTTATAGAAGTTATTACATTAAGCTGTACATACTTAGAGAGACAATCTATAATAACTAAGAAATAGTGCAGTGCGTTCTTATTAGCCTAAGAGAGGTTAACTATAAAGTCTATTAAAATCTAGGACTAAAAACACTTAGTAATAGGCAATAGCTAGAGTAAGCCCTGCTATTAGCGCTGCAATATATATGTGCTAAAACAGTAGCAGTTACAGATATAACGCTAAATATTCTATAACATTCCTTCTTAGTAGAAGTTACGTCTAATAATGTAGAATATAGTGTTAGCACCTAGATAGCCTGTTAGGTTAGATTTGTGTGCCCTTTAGATTATTGTGGTTGTAAGTAGCTTCTAACGTAGAACCTATGTAACCCTATGCTACAGCAGCGTGCTATAAGCACTAATTGTGTAATCTATAATTTACTAAGTAGTCTTAGCCTTAGGAGGGAACTAGTAGGCCCTATTATAGATAGTAGACAGGCGCGCTATATACCCTGTATCCTACTAAACACCTTTATCCTACAGTAATTGCATATGCGTATTAATAAAAAGTAGGGGCGTACTAGAGCCTAGTATACTAACTACTAATACTAAAACTAGGGTTATTATCCTATAGACCCCCCCTAACCTCCTATTATAGTCCTGTTCCTAGTAGCTTAGAGCATCTAGTTAGGCTGCAAGGCGCCCTAGACAGAAGCAAAGGTAGAAACAGAACTTTAACAGCTCCTCTGCCTATTAGTGCTGCCTCTTACTTAGCCTGCGCACTATAGTAAAGTACTAGAGATTCTTATAGTTAGTTAGGATAGTAAATAGCTTAGCAACAGACCCTAATTTAGCTGCCTAGACTTCTAGGCACTTTATAACAGCAGTTAACTCCTTATTATAGATAGTGTAGTTCTATTATTCTGTTATAAGTATAGCAGAGTAGTACACTATAGGGCAAAGTACCTTCCTATGCTATTAAGAAAGGCAGCTGCCTAACGCCTTGCTAAAGTAGTCTGTCTCTAGTAGTGTCTCTTGCTTAGGGTCCTACTAGGCTAGGACTAGTTCTATTATAAATACGTTCTTTAGCTAGTAGAACACTGCATCCTCCTCCTACCTCTACTAGAACAGGATATCCTTCCCTATAAGCTAATTAAGTAAGGCAGTAATATTAGAGAAGGCTAGGATAAAGTCCTAGTAGAAGTTAGCAAACCTTAGAAAACTGTAGACCCCGCGTAAAGACTATAGGGCTTCCTAATTACAGATAGCCTTAACCTTCTTAGGATTAGGATAAATGTCCTTTCTAGCTTCTATAATATATTCTAGGTAGTAGACCTCCTTTGTTATAAATATGCACTTCTTAGGATCTAAATACAGCCCTACATTATGTAGGAGCGTAAGGACTCTACTAACCTTCCCTAAGTAGTCTGTTCTCGACCTGCTACTATAAATAAGGATATTATCTAGGTACGTAGTAGTATAGTTACCTAATATCTCCTAAAGCGCGCTGTTAATATAACGCTAGAAGGACGCTAGTGCTTTAGCTAGGCTAAATAGGCAGACTAGCCACTTAAAGAGCCTAAAATAAGTGCAGAATTTAGTAAGGTGCTTACCTCCTTCTATAACATAAATCTAGTAGAATACTGTATAGATATTAATCTTAGAGAACTAGTAGGCACCCCCTAGTGTATGCAACGTCTCCTTAATAAGAGGAAGTAGGTACTAGTTAGTAATTATAATACTATTAAGTGTATAATAGTCTACGTACATACGCCACCTGCTAGAGGACTTTTTAACTAGCAGGACTAGGGCCCCTGCTAGGGAAGAGGAGGCACAGATTTACCCCTTGTCTATTAGTGCTAACACTTACTTCTATAGCTTAAGTAGCTAGTCCCTTAGCATATTGTACAGAGGGCCCTAGGGGAGAGGCTTCTCCTTCCTAGACTAGTTGCGTTGTAACTGTATGTAGTAATCTATCCAGCCCCTATGTAGAGAAAGGCTAGAGGTCTTACTCTTATTAAATAGGTCCTAAAACTGGACTAACTTGGGGGGAAGAGGGTCTACCTCCTCTGCTGTCCCTTGCGCTCCTAGGGATTAAACTAAGAGGATTTTAGTAATGTTGTAGAGGCTTGTAGAGACAAACTAGTCCCTAGGCAGGTGCTCCTAGAGTCTATTAGCTAGGGTCTTATTAAACTTAGTTACTAATAGAAGAGCTACCTAAACGTTTACTATATACTGTAAGGACTTATAGACTATAAGGTTCCCTGCCTATTATATCCTTAGTGTGCCCTTTTCTGCGTCTAATACTACACCCTTATGTTAAAGCTATAGCTTCCCTAAAATAACATTCTAGCTTAGACCTAGCACTATATAGGCAACTGCCTAGAAGTGCTACCTGTCTAAGTTATACCTAAATAGGACTAAACAGGAGATTATAGACTTTCTACTAGTACCTACTGCTTATACTAAGCGTTATAGCAGCACCTTAATAAAGTCTCCTCTTAGGCGCGCAGTAAAGACATTACTTACTATGCTAAAGCATTTATACCTAAAGTATACTAGCACATTAGCCTTAATTACCCTATTAATAAATAATAGAATGTAGAATAGGGGCTTGTCTATAGAGTCTGTAATAGCTCCTCTAGCAGCCTATAGTGCCCCTGTACTAGTAGTCTCGTCTACTAATATACTCCTATAGCGCTCCTAACTTAGACTTATATTAGGAGTAGCTAGGGTCCCCTATATAAACCAACCTCTTCCTTACCTAAGAGTATTACTACCTGTACTGTAGTTACTACTGCGTTAGCATAATTATAGCAAATATGTTCTCCTTTGCCGTAACAGGTACACAGGTTAGCCTCCTAGCGTTGCTAAAATACCTTATTAGGAACCTACATAGCCTAGTTAGGAGCAGACTACTTCTAACCCCTATGCTTAGCACTGCTGCTAGCGCGCACTGCAGACATAACTGTTATTTTAATATTACTATCCCTATTACGCTTAGGCAGCGCCTAGGTAGGGCTGTAGTGCAGCTGGTTTTCTATAGCTATAGTCTTAACGTCTACAGTAATAGACTTATACTCTATAATAGCTGTGTTATAATCTATATAAGTTACTCTTTAGTTTATTACTATATTATAGATATTTGCGTTTAGAGCCTAGTAAAGCTTTAATAGGCGCTGTTTGCTGTCCTAGTAGAGGCTGCTACTTTGCACTAGTAGCTGCTTAAACTAGATAAAAAAGTCTAAGAATAACTTGTTAGGGCCCTAACAGACGCTTTCTAGTTTTGCCTAGGCCTGTTCCTAGCTGTAGTTGTTGCTGTAGCAGAATTCTAGGTATGCTAGGAAGTCCTCTAGGCTCTACACACCTTAGGTACCTCTAATCTTGTAGAATAGAGCTACATCTTGTTATATAGACGTACTAAGCTAGGACTATATAAAGGTAAATATGTCCTATAGCCTACTAATAAAGGACGCGTCTGCCTACAGCTTATGTTCTATTATAACCTACTACGCTTTAAATAAGGACTTGTTTCTAGTAAAGGCCTTACCTATAGGAAGAGGTTTCCTATAGGCTGTAGATGTCTATATAGAGGCATACAGGCCTAGGGTAGACGCTAAAAATAGTACTTTGTAAGGCAGGTTAGGGGCTAAGGTAGACGTTAATAGGTACAGCGTTGCTTCTAAGGAGGATAATAGAACTGTAGACGCAGGTCTAGTATAGGCGTTAGCTGTTTATGCTAGAGACTCTATAAACACACTTATATTAGAGTTATTATGTTTAAGTAATACTACATACTTATTAGCAGCAGTTAAGGCTTACTATAAGTTTATTATAAACTACAACATCTAGGCTATAAATTCCTAAAGGGTTAAGGGGACAGATTTGTCTAAGGGGTTATTCTAGGAGCTGGCTGATATAGTACAAGTGCTAGCTGTTCTCCTAGAAGAAGAGATACAAATGTTATAGACTAGCCTTAGGGTAGGATGTAATAAGGGTTAATATAGTATTGTATCTCTTATAGAGGTAACATATTACATGTCCTTCTAATATGTCTGTAGGGCACGTGACTGTCCTGTCTCGCTTAAGGCTTAGACAAGGTCTAAGCCTATAACAACGTAGAACGTAGGCTAGAACGCGTGGCCTTATGCTGTAGTCCTTTAGTAGGGGTAGGACTTGTGTAAAGGAGGGGTGGTTTACAGAGCGTGTGTCTAAGTAGTCTAAGGGTAATTATTAAGTAGGGGTAAGCTATAGTTCTTGTACTAAGACAAGGTCTATAGCTAGTTCTACTGCAAGTTATAAGGCGCTCTCTGTAGCTTATACACTCTTATTTAGATTTACTTAAAGAATACTTAGGTTATTAAGCATTCTAGGTATGTTTGTGTGTTTATTATAGCCTTATAGGCTGTATATTAAATACTATCTGCTGTATGTGCTTCTTTATAGTTTATGCACTTAGGTATAGTATGTACGCAGGCTTTGCCTATAGTACTACACGTATTACACTTCTATAGTGCTGTAGGGTGTTTGTCTACGTATATTTTGCACGTAGTGCTATTAAGGCACCTGTTCTCTATATATCTAAATTACTAACATTTTTAGCATTATGTAGTAGGAGGTGTAGTAATAAACTTCTCTACTCTTATGCTAGCTTCTAGTAGGTATAGTCTATTCTGTATAGCTTGTTATACTTCTTTTTCTATTACAAATACTACATAGACAGATTCTAGTTGTTACTTTTATCTCCTTTTATAGCTTGTTAGCTAGAATAGGTTTCCTACTATTATTAGGCCTTTGTTAAAGGTAGTTAATTCTAATTTAAGCACCTCTAGGTCCTAGTTTATTTCTAGAGACGTAGGGATGTTGTATAGGATCACTTTGTGCTATAGTTCCATTAGAAGGGCTTCCTTACAGGTAGTAACTAATTACTAGATTACTTAGTTTTTAAGTAGGTATTTTGCTGTAAAGGAGGGTGTTGTAGTAAGAACAATATTGTTTCTTCTACTTAGGCTAGCAGAAGCAATTATAGGGAGGCTTACTCCTTTATCTATAAAGGCCTTATTAAAAGTATTACGCATTTTAAGGGGAGTAAAAGAGGGTAATCCTTGCTCTAATGTAAGAACTAGTTAGCGTGCACTTAGAGAGTTCTTTATAATAGTAGGTTGCTTCTTCTTTATAACTGTTTACTATTCTGTGTTCTTAGGGAGGTTGGCTAAAGCTGCAGACGCGTATAAAGAAGGCTAGGTAGAAGGTTAAATAGTAGGGGTCTTAGTAGCTAGGGTAGTTTTTTATAGGAGTTTTGCTCTTGTTTTAATAGATTCAGACACTATTTTAAGGTTTAATACTTAGGACGCTAGGATAGGAAGGCCTTGTTTGTTTATCCTGTTGTTTTCTGTATAGTCTTAAAAGATTTTAAGAAGGTCTAGGAGGTTAAATTATTCCTTATTTAAGGTACGGTGGCAAAAGGGTAGGGGTTAGGTAGGGGTAGAGTACATCACGTGATGTACCCCTACCCTACCCTACCCCTACCCACGCTAATTCCATGCTAAGAGGGTAGGGGTAGGGTAGAGTCTACATGGGGTATAGGTAAGGGTAGGGTAGGGTCTACATGGGGTACGGGTAGGGGTAGGGTAGAGTCCACATAGGGTAGGGGTAGGGGTAGGGTAGGGTCTACACGGGGTACAGGTAGGGGTAGGGTAGGGTCCACATAGGGTAGGGGTAGGGGTAGGGTAGGGTCTACATGAGGTATGGGTAGGGGTTGGGTAGGGGTTGGGTAGTGGTTGGGTAGGGTAGGTGTCAGCGTCTAACTCTTTAACTAGAGCAGCTATTGCAAAACCTTATACTACAGAAATGTAGAGTAAAACAAGCGCTTTTAAACGGTCTATATTCCGTAAGATCTAATTAAAACTAGTGCAGCTAGAGCAGTTGTTACGTAGGCCTACATTGTAACGACCTAGGATTTACACAACAACTGCTGTAACTTAACCAGTTCTAACTAGAATCTTACAGAATATAGACTGTTTAAAAGCGCTTTCCTTATTCTATATCTTTCTAGTACAGAATTTCTTAGTAGCTGCTTTACTGTAAGAGTTACAGGTAGGGGTAGAGGTAGGGAAGAGGTAGGCCTAAGTAGGGCCCGTAGGTGTCAGCGTCTAACTCTTTAACTAGAGCAGCTATTGCAAAACCTTATACTACAGAAATGTAGAGTACAACAAGCGCTTTTAAACGGTCCATATACCGTTAGATCTAATTAAAACTAGTGGAGCTAGAGTAGTTGTTACGTAGGCCTACATTGTAACGACCTAGGGCTTATACAACAACTGCTGTAACTTAACCATGTTTAACCAGAAACTCACAATATATAGACCGTTTAAAAGCCCTTGTTTTGCTCTACATTTCTGTGGTACAAAGTTTTGCAATAGCTCCTTTAGTTAAAGAGTTACACGCCAACACCTACGGGTCCTACTTAGGCCTACCTCTTCCCTACAGACCCTACCCTAAACCCTACTCTACCCTACCCCTACCCCTGGTCTGTGCGGACTGTACCCTACCTCTACCCCACGCTAGAGGTACCCCTACCCTACCTCTACCTAACGTCTGTGCAGACCCTACCCTACCCCTACCTAACGTCCGTGCAGACTGTACCCAACCCCTACCTAACCCTAGGTTACCCCCTACCCTTTTGCCAGCGTAGTTTAAGGTAGCTAGGGAAGAAGCCTAAGTAACTATTGTCCTAGCAATAGATAGAGCTTCTTTTACTATCTTAGTAATAGGAGCTTAGGTTATAGGCCTAGTAGCTATATTAAATTAGAAAGGGGGGAGCCTAGGTGCTGTTAGAGTAGTAGGTCTGCTAGTTAGCTGTTTAGAAGGAGCCGAGGGTAGAGGTATAGGTACAGTTCTATTAAATATACTAGTTTAGTGTATTCCTAGAGTAGATTACTAATATAGTGTTAATAATAAGGGTATAGACAGAGGTCTAGGGGTAGGTGTAGTCTAGTACATCTCTCCTAGAGGGATTAGGGAGCTTAGGGGGTTTATTTCCATTATCCCTGTGTTTAGAGAGTGCTCTCTATTAGGTAGTAGTTCCAGTTCTATAGTCCTAGGTCCTAGTTCTAGGTAGGGGTTTCCTTCTCTTTTAAAAATAAAATAACTAAGAAATAACTAGAAGAGAGCTTGTTTTTGCACAGATTAAGGTACCTAGTCTCTATCTGCTTTTTAGAGCTAAAAAACAAGGAAAAGGCAGTCTTAGCTTTACTAATCTTGCCTTTATTCTATTCTTACTAGCCTAACTAGTAGACCTCTTAGAGGAGAAAGAAGAGGTTAAAAGCAGAAAGCTAAGGAAAGGCTTGTTGCTATCTAGTAGAGATAGGATGTTTTATTAGTTTTTATGTTCTTTTAGATAAGATCTAATAAAATAAGATAAGATAAGATTATTGTTACAGGGGTAGTCTGTGCTCTGCAAATCCGATTTTTTTTGCAATAGAACAGGTTAGATAACCAGGCAGCGTGCAGCAACCAGACGCCTAGAGGCTCTAGGAAGCTCAGGATAGTATATTCTCGCTGGGTTAAGATAGATTCTGATGTTTTTTCAGTGTGCAGGGCCCTATGTTGAAATTTTGCTTTGTGTTGGGCGGTACGGTCATGGACGGCCGTTGGCTCGCGGTGTCTCCTGGTGAGGGTACTGCTGTCGCCCTCAAACCCATCGCCTACAAAGCTCAAGCATCCATCTTCCAGCTTGGTCGGGATGGTACCCTCGTCAAAGATTGCGCCATTTGCGAAAATGGCTGGTGTTTCTCCTAACCAGAACGGTAAGTGGGACTTCCTGCAGTACCGTGCTGTAGGCCAGAAAGGAAAGGACTAAATTGACTGCTCTGAGGACAACTTAATTGTCTGCAATTTGAAGGCTTGATTCCAGTATGCGGGTGTTTGCCTGGTTAGCAAGCAGTAGTCGGTTAGCGCAGTGTTGTACTTCGGTCTGCCTAAGAAGATGCCAAAGTACTATTGCTCGATTAGTCTCTACATTGGTACCGACATCTTGTAGGCAAATCAGACTCAGACTAACTGTTGGACGAAGAGCGGACTTGCGCGCTCTAATTTGATCAATGTATACTCCAATTTTTCCTAACAGACCTATCTCAACTCCATTGCCACTTTAGCATTAAAAACACCAATTACTTCATCTCTTGTCAGTTGTGAATACAGAGGGATCGACCGTAGTGACAAAAAATATCTCTGGCAGTTCATTTATGAGAATTGATGGCATCAAGGCGGCTGTGTTCATCACACTCGAGTCTTGGAAGAAGTGCCCTGCATTCAGCTGACATTAGTGTGTGCAATAATTTGTGCCTGTAAGTAGTTAAAATAGGCTATATAGATTAAATTTTGATAATGAGGCTCCCTAAATAGGTGTAGAGATCTCTTTACAAGTGTCTTGTAGTGGTGCAGCAGTTACCACACTCTGCTACACACCTTTGTACCCCTATATTCACGGAGCTAAGCACATCTATCTTTACTAACATGACTTGTTCTACAACACCTAGCTACTAACCTACAATTTACAGTACAGCAATAAAACAGAGTAACATTGTTTAGTTAAAAATAATGTTTTATTGCAAGTAAATAAACGTTACATTGTTGAAGATGTAAGCTAACAAAATCTTCTAGAAAATTCATAAGTAAAAGCTTAACTGCTTTGTTCCTATATTGTTGAAGCTATAGGGTAGAAGATAGTTTACTTTACAAAGCAATACGCCCTTATTAGCTCTTCTCTAGTTATATTCTGTTACGCATCCCTTACAATATCAGCATACTTAACAAAGAACCTATTCCTCTCCTCTACTGTAGTTAACTTCTTATACTCTTTAAAAACAGGGCAGCTTATATCTATCCTATATTTCTTGCCTGTAATTTTCCTGCTGTGGTGAGATGGTTTTGTACATCCCTCAGCGGCCTGGAGGCCAACATTGTGCTTCTGAGAGTTTATGCGTTTTATGCGCTTTGTACGTTAGAGCGAGTCTAGAGTTGAGGTGCAACCAGAGATCGCGTTAATGTCATTACTTATCCCCTAACACTCGAAACTGCCGCCGAGTCGGTAATAACATATTTCTTTGGTGGCTGGTCGTGACGAATAAGCCTCAATACTCGCGCCCAGGGCTTGGCAGGACTGATAAAGCTTGGTCAGGGATCCATAACAGGTACCTGACGCGATGCCTACGCAGAAGGCAAAGTCGTCTCCTTTGCACGACCTATCGGTTCTGTAGAGTTCTATATCGACTGCGAGAGCACCAAGTACAATCCAAAGAAACGTTATTGTGAGGTATGTTCGGTTCATAACTGCAATTATAAAGACGAGTTGTAGTGTTCAGGCAGCAAAAGTTCAACCGAAATTAGTTTCTTGATTAGATAAAGAAGATTGACGTTTGGTTAAAGTATGTCAGACGCAGAGAAGAGGTTTTGTTCTTAATAGAAAGATGGACTTGGTTGTTTGGCAGAGATGAAGAGGTAAAGCGATTAACCTACAGAAACTGCGCAATATATATACCTATCCTCAGCCAAGCATCCTGCGTGCAGTCCTCAATCGCGATACAAGAGATATCTGAAAGGGAACATAGCGTACGTGCTAGCAGTAAGTGAAGTGGTACTGTGCGTGCCGAGAACTGTGCTAAGAACTGTGCCAAGAACTGTGCTGCAGAGAGGTGCAGAGGTGCATTGCATGCTAATGACGTACGACTGCTGGGTGAGACGACAGACTGTCGCTCACATCCTTCTCCATTGCACCAAGCGCAGGAATCTCCAGGACCGCATCTTCGCCAACCTGTCCGGACGAGACAACATCCGGGCCATCCTAAGCACGATACAGCTAGCTACCAAAGCCATCGAGTATATAGACCAGACGCAGATCCTTAGGGCAAAATAGGGATAGCAGGCGCGAAGACGACAGCTGAGCGCTGGGTAGAGACTGAAGGTATTACCGACGCAGAACACGAGGCAACCATGCCTCTACGAGCCTAGAAGTGCAGCGTTGAGTTAGTAGAGTCATTATCTAGAAAAGGATGACAGCCAAACGTGGATAATAAGAGGGGAACGGCAGGCCTCTGGGGGCAGGTGGTCTTAGGGATGAAGTGGGGCGGCGCGGATCAACGTCCACACCACGTCGGCTGTCCGCCAAGCCTGTCATCTGGGTATAGTTGCTTTTCGCAGATGCAGCCATGTAGGACCCAATCAAATTAAATCAAAGCATGCTGGTGACGTGCTGGCAGCATGCGGGGTAGTGCCGTGCGTGCCGAGAACTATTAGGTTTACTGTGGGAGTGCCCACTGCCTAGGCGGATTGGAATACGACCTGCCCCACCGAAGCATGGCACATCATCGATGCTTGCACAAAGCTAGTTGAATCTCATATTAATTTCAGCCTGATGTTCAAAGATGCCACTGTCACCATGGCTTCCAAGGCCTTCCAACGTCATCTTGCATATACTGAGCGCGTTCGTGGGCACGCCATACGACACAACGGTGGCTAGAGTCCAAAGGCTATGTTTCAAGGCCTTTAGATACCAGTGTCGACTGTCAGCTTCTGCATTCAATAACCTGCTACACTGACAAAAATAACCTGGTTTGCTCCCTAAACTCAACACCACTATTCACTGGAGATTGTTTGGGCATGCTACGTCCACCCGAGAGCAGAGGCTCAAGCCTTTTGAGCAAGTTGTTCGAGTATTTGGGGTAAAAGCCAGCTCAAAGACCCTCCAAAAGGCATTTAAGGAGGAGGGTTATTGTCTGCGGATAACCTCTCAGAAGCCTCTCCTCCTCCAAAAGCATATGGACGATCGTCTGTTTTAGGCTCAAACCTGTGGGGGATACGTGGCGTCGACTGATCTGGAGTGACGAAGCTTCCATCTCCTTGAAGAGGGTCCAGACTTGGGCCGCCCGCCGGGCAGAGGAGAGATTTCTCCCTGCTCGTCTAGTCCCCAGCTGTGTTGTGATATGGGCGTGTATTGAAGGGAATAGATCGAAAGGGCTGATTTGATCGACGTGATGCTTTCTTGAGAGCCTCGGGGGGCTACGCACCATTCTGAGGCATAATGCAGTCTGGTTTTGTGTAGAGATTACTAAGTTACTAAGACTGATGCGTTTCTGTGGAGCAGCTCGCATCCCAATTCGCTCGAGCGCACCCTTGTACTGCCTGTAAAAAGTATTTACCATCCCTCACTAGACCCGAATTAGAAAAGCGCTGCGAGGTCCGCATTAATGACGCAGAATGACGCAGATAATTAGATCACTAGATATGTCCATCTTGTAGTCGCTGGGGGCTTTGGTCTACTCTCTACCTCGAAAATAAGTTTAGTCTTTAGCGCCTTCAACTTCACAAATCCTCTATCTCGTCGCCAGCTCTACAGTGTACTTCCTGGACTCAGATTTTGTAATCTATGAAATCTGTCTAGATTACCATGGCCCTTGCACGTATCGCTCAGGAGCATGCAGACCTTCAACGCGACCCTCTTGAGACGTGCTTCGCTGGTCCCACTCAGTCTGACAATCCACGACGATGGGCTGGACATATCACTGGGCCCTCAGACACTCCGTACGAACATAGAGATTACTCTATTGCAATCGTGTTTCCAGAAGATTACCCCATAAAACCCTTCCAAATCACCTTCACGACTCCTCTATCACACCCTAACGTCTCTGTGGATGGAGAAGTACGGCTCGCTGAGCTAGAGGAGAAACACTGGTCTCCGGTTCTCACGGTCCGCAGTATTCTGATCTCTCTTCAGGCATTGCTATCGGGCTCACCCAACTACGCTCAGGAGCACAATGTTGACCTCAAGGCTGTTGAAGGGTCTACAGAACCGACTCACGACGGCAGGAAGATTGGAGGCAAGAAATACGGGATGGATATAAGCCGCCCTGAATTCAAGGAGTATAGCAAGTTGACTGACGTAGAGGAGAGAAACAAGTTCTTTATAAAGCATGCTGATATAGTTTAGGACATGTAACAGAACGTAAGTAGGGAAGAGCTAATAAGGGCGCATTGCTATGTAGTTGTTGTTTGCGTTGCAGAATATACTATCTGCTATCCTATATCTTCAACATTGTAGGGACAAAGCAGTTCAGCCATTGCGTATAGATTTACCAGGAGGTTTTTGTTAGCTTACATCTTCAACAATGTAACTTTTTTTCACTTGCAATAGAACAACAGTCTTCACTAAACTCTACGGGTCTTGCACTAAAACCTACAGTGGCAAAAGGGTAGGGGTTGGGTAGGGGTAGGGTACATCACGTGATGTACCCCTACCCTACCCTACCCCTACCTACGCTAGTTCCTTACTAAGAGGGTAGGGGTTAGGTAGGGTCTACATAGGGTATAGGTAGGGGTAGGGTAGGGTCTACATAGGGTAGGGGTAGGGGTTAGGTAGGGTCCACATGGGGTAGGGGTAGAGGTTGGGTAGGGTAGGTGTCGGCGTCCAACTCTTCAACTAAAGCAGCTATTGCAAAAATTTGTACTGTAGAAATATAGAGCAAATAAAGCGCTTTTAAACGGTCTATATACTGTAAGAATCTAGGCAAAACTAGTAGAGTTACAGCAGTTGTTGTGTAAATCCGAGGTTGTTACAATATAGGCTAACGTAACAACTGCTTTAGCTGTACTAATTTTACTTAAAATCTTATAGTATATAGACTGTTTAAAAGTGCTTTCTTTGCTCTATATTTCTACAGTACAAATTTTTGCAATAGCTGCTTTAGTTAAGGAGTTACACACTAACAGCCTAACACCTACAGGCCCTACTTAGGCCTACCTCTTCCCTACAGACCCTACCCTAAACCCTACCCTACCCTACCTCTACCCCTGGTCCGTGCAGACTGTACCCTACCCCTACCCTACCCCTACCTAATGTCTGTGCAGATCCTACCCTACCCCTACCTAACGTCCGTGCAGACCATACCTAACCCCTACCTAACCCTAGGGTACCCCCTACCCTTTTGCCAGCGTACTAAAACCTCTTTGCATTACATACTGTAGATCTAATGCATACCTACTATCACCGCACTAGAATAGCCTAGTTACAGTGTTGTACACCAAATATTGTACAAACACCTCTCTAGTAACCTAAAGACCTACAACTTGCTATTACCTAGCTTCTATTTAGTGCAAAACTCGCATAGGACACTACAGTCTAGGCATCCTTTAGTTTGCCCCCACATCTACAAGAGTACAACAAAGCGAAATACGGACATAAGGCCCCACACACTAAAAAATCATCAGAATATATTTTAACCTAGCGAGGATATACTATCCTAAGCTTTCTAGAGCCTCTAGGCGTCTAGTTGCTGCACGCTGCCTGGTTATTCAACCTGTTCTGTTGCAAAAGATTTCAGATTTGCAGAGCACAGACTACCCCTGTAACAAACTATCTTATCTTATCTTATCTAAAAGATCTTATATAAAGAACATAAAAACTAATAAAATAACCTACCTACACAACAGATAGCAATAAGGCTTTCCTTAGCTTTCTGCTTTTAACCCCGTCTTTCTACTCCTAGAGGTTTACAAGTCAGGCTATTAAGAATAGAATAAAAGCAAGAATAGTAAAGCTAAGACTGCCTTGTTCTTTGTTTTTTAGCCCTAAAAAGCGGATAGAGCTAGGTACCTCTGCCCATGCAAAAACAAGCTCTTATGTAGTTATTTTATAGTTATTTCTTTATAAAAGAGAAGGATACCCTACCTGGAACTAGGACCCTAGGACTATAGAACTAGACCTACCACCTAATAGAAAACACTCTCTAAATAGGGAGATAATGGAAATAAGCTCCTTAAGCTCCATAAACTCTCTAGGAGAGATATACTAGCTTACACCTACTCCTAGACATCTGTCTATACCCTTATTATTAACACCTCTACCTTAGTAATCTACTTTATAAATTTTATAACCTAATATATTTAACAGAATCGCAACTATACCTCTACCCTCTGCTCCTTCTCAACAACTATCTAGTAGACCTGCTACCCTAACAGCACCTAGACTCCCTCCTTACTAACTTAACATAGCTACTAGACCTATAGCCTAAGCTCCTATTACTAAGACAGTTAAAGTAGCACTATCTACTGCTAGCACAATAGTTATTTAGGCTTCTTCTCTAGCTACCTCTAACAAAGAGCCAATAAACCTCCTAGACCTTCTTTAGATATTTAAGGATTACACAGAAAACAATAGGATAAACAAGCAAGGCCTCTTATCCTAGCTTCTTAAGTCTCTAACCGTGAATCTGTGTCTAAGACAATTAAAACAAGAGAAAAACTCCTGTAAAAACCTACCTCTACTACTACTAAGACCTATACTATATAACCTACTACTAAGCCTAATTTATACGTATCTACAGCTATAACTAACCTTCCTAAGAATACAGAGTGGCAAACAGTTATAAAGAAGAAGTAACCTGCTATTATAAAGAACTCCCTAAGTGTACGCTAACTAGTTCTTACGTAAGAACAAGAACTATCCTTATTTGTCTCCCTAGAAATGCGTAACGCTTTTTATAAGGCTTTTACACATAAAGGAGGAAACCTTCCTGTAATTACCTCTGCTAGCCTAAGCAGAAGGAGCAATATAGTACTTACTACTACGTCTACCTTTACAGCAAAATACCTGCTTAAAAACCAAGTAATCTAGTAGTTAATTACTACCTATAAGGAAGCCCTTCTAATAGAACTATAGTATAAGGTAATACTACACAACATTCCTATATCTTTAGAAACGAACTAGGACCTAGAAGTGCTTAAGTTAGAAATAGCTACCTTTAACAAGGGCCTAACTATAGTAGGAAACCTATTCTGGCTTAAAAGCTATAAAAGAAAGTAAAAGCAATAACTAAGCTCTGTCTGTATAGCGTTTAATATAGAAAAAGAAGTACAACAAGCTATAAGGAACAGACTATACCACACACACAACAAAGCAAAATTTCGACATAGGGCCCTACACACTAAAAAAACATCAGAATCTATCTTAACCTAGTAATGATATACTATCCTAAGCTTCCTAGAGCCTCTAGGCGTCTAGTTGCTGCACGCTGCCTAGTTATCTAACCTAATCTGTTGCAAAAAAATTTAGATTTGCAGAGCACAGACCTTACCTACAACAACAATCTTATCTTATCTTATCTTCTAAGATGTTACCTAAAAGAACACAACAACTAACAAAATATCCTATCCCTACTAGATAGCAATAAGTCTTTCCTTAGCTTTCTGCTTTTAACCTCTTCTTTCTCCTCTAAGAGGTCTACTAGTTAGGCTAGTAAGAATAGAATAAAGGCAAGAATAGTAAAGCTAAGATTGCCTTTTCCTTGTTTTTCAGCTCTGAAAAGCGGATAGAGACTAGGTACCTCTTTCTGTGCAAAAACAAGCTCTCTTCTAGTTATTTCTTAGTTATTTCCTTTTAAAAAGAGAAGGAAAACCCTACCTAGGACCAGGACCTAGGACTATGGAACTGGAACTACCACCTAATAGAGATCACTCTCTAAACACAGGGACAATGGAAATAAGCCCCCCTAGCTCCCTAACCCCTCTAGGAGAGATGTACTAGCCTACACTAATCCCTAGACCTCTATCTATACCCTTATTGTTAACACTACACCTATAATCTACTCTAGAAATACACTAACCTAGTATATTTAACAGAACTACAACGTTACCTCTACCCTCTGCTCCCTCTTAATAACCAGCTAGTAGACCTGCTACTCTAACAGCACCTAGGCTTCCCCCTTTCTAATTTAATATAGCTACTAGGCCTATAAACTAAGCTCCTATTGCTAAAACAGTAAAAGAAGCTCTATCTATTGCCAGAACCATAGTTATCCAGGCTTCCTCCCTAGCTACCTGAAACAAGGAACAATTAAACCTCTTAGACCTTCTAGAAATCTTTTAAGACTACACAGAAAACAACAGGATAAACAAATAAGGCCTCTCTATCCTAGCCTTCTAAGTATCTAACCTTAAAACTGTGTCTAAATTAATTAAAATAAGAGCAAAACTCCTTTAAAGACCTACCCTAGCTACTAAGACTTCTACTATTTAACCTTCTACTTAGCCTACTTTATACGCATCTGCAGCTTTAGCCAACCTCCCTAAGAACACAGACTAGCTGTTAGATAATATGCTTAATGTGCAAAGATGATAATAAAGGTGATTAATTAATGATTATCTGTCTTAATGGCTCATTTTATGTGTGTGTGCCGCTAGCCCCTGAGTTAACTAAGGTTAACCCCAAACCCCCTTACTTGGTTAAGCAAGGTTAGTTATCTAACACACCCCCTCAGCTTTAAGGCCCTAATTAAAGCTGGACATAACTGGCTCTTATTGTACCTCTAGGTTAGAGAGCTTTTAGTTAAGTAATTCTATCTAGGTGTTAGCTGGCTTTCTTTGTTCAGTATGTTTCTCTAGTCCTAGCTGCCTTAGAAAGGTTAACTACTTGCTTGCAGGCAGAGCCTTTATAAGTCTGTCAGCTAACATCTTAGTAGATAGGACATAGGTTACTGTTATAGTGCCTTTGTTTACCTCTTGTTGTAGCTAGTAGTTATAAATGTCTACATGTTGTAGTTTAGTTTAGAGTTTTAAGACTTCTTTATTAATTAATTAGATAGTCTAGGTATTATTATATTAAATAGTAATTGTTAATTATAAGAGGTGTATACTAAGTTCTAATAATAGTTATAAGATAAAGATAGCTTCCTTAGGCACCTATGCTAGGGTAAGTAGCTCTGCTTTAGTTGTTAATGTAGTAACTGTGTCTTGTTTATTAGCTCTTTAGGTAATAAGTCCTCTATATAGTTTAATAGTATATCCTTAGTAGCTCTTCCTATTAAGAGTATTATTAGCAAATAATGCATTACTAGCGACTACTAGGTGCTTGTTACCTCTAAAGGTAAGGGATAGGTCTTGTGTTCCTTGTAGGTATAATAGTACTTAATCTGCTGCGTTATAGTACTGCTGTCTAGGGTTAGTTAGAAACTGTGCTAGCCTAGATGTGGCAAAGGCAATGTTAGGCCTAGTAGTAACTGTAGTAAAGAGGAGAGATCTAATCTTTCTCTAGTATCTGTTTATTTCTAATGCTGCAGCTTCCCCTTTATTTAGTAGAAGCTTAATACTTAATATTAGTGTGTTGTGTTGTATGTCTGTCTTATCTGCTAGGGAGACAATTTTGTTAATGTATAACGCCTTTAAGAGGAGGATCCTTAGGTTGTCTTAATCTTAGGTTATCTCCACTCCTAGGAACTATTGCAGATTGTTTCCTTCTGTAACAGAGTATTTGTTAGTAATATAGCTAAGGGCCTTATCTGCCTTATGTCTTCTAGTTAGGTAATAAGCTATAATAATATCGTCTACATAGAAGAAGATAGTAACTCTATTCTTAAGTAAGCAGTAGGGTTTATAGGGAACAACTATAAATCTATAGCTTGTTAGAGTAGATGTAAATTCCTTCTACTAGAGGAGTAGAGAGATTCTTAGTCTATATAGTGCCTTGTGTAGCTATAGGACTGTGCCTAGTTTCTAATACCTACGTGGCATCCTTATATAGACCTCTCTGTTAATTAATATATAAACAAAGGTATTTATAACATTAAACTACTTAAGTTCTAGGTTATGTGCTGCTGAAATTGCTATAAGCATTCTAAAGGACCTGCTAGCTAGTGTTGCTGCGTAGGTATCTTTAGAAGTAATGTTTTATTACTAGTTACCTTAGACTACTAGTTGCGCCTTATATTTAAGTAGGTAGTAGTTCTTATTAAGCTTATACGTGTATACCTACATACAGTTAAGTATCTAGTGTCCTACTACCTTAGTCTTTGTTAGGGGTACTTTAGACTATAACCTTATGTTCTAATAGCTGCTAAGGTGTTTTTGCTTAGCTTCTTTAAACTATCAGTGAAGCAGGTAGTCCTCTAGGTTTAATTGTGCTGTTAGCTCTAGTACGAGTTAGCTTTAATAAGGCTTAAGCCCTTTTATTAGTATTTATTTTAACCTAGCCTTATTTATATTATTGCTCTAGTATATGCCTATGCATCTGCCTTATATACTAGCTATAAATGCAGCTTTCTACAGGATAGTTGGTAAAGGTCCTAAAGATTACGCTAGCGTTAATTCTAACTAATTAGCAGTTAACTAGTGCTACCTGCTAACTCCTAATTAGCTGTTACCTCTTGCTGATTAGGATAGCAATAACATGTTTATTAATAGCGCGACTAGTAGTAGAGTTAGAGGGGGAGTTAGATATATATGTCTAGCTTTCTGTCTATTATTATATTCTAGTTAATCTTCTGTAGTATTTAAGTGTGTAATAGTGTTGTCCTTATAGAATAACTAGATTTTAGCCTTATTTTAGGGTAGAGGTAGAAGCTCTACGCTTCTTGTCTATATTGCTATCTCTTTAAGAGTGCTGTGCATAAGGTTGTCCATTAGGTCCTAAGTCTAGCTGCTAAAGACAGTATCCTTATTAAAGATTACGTCTCTTATGCTGATAACTTTTACTAAGGTTAGAATCTATATCTAATATATGTTTAAGGATTAGTATCCTACTAGGTATCCTACCTATACTCTTAGGTCTAGTTACTAGAGTTATACTTTTCCTTAAAGGGTGTTACTTGTAAGAGCAATAGCTTTACATCTATATACTTTTAGATGTGCCTAGTTTAGTTTCCTGCTTTATATATTTAGGCTAGCTAGTTAAGCTATTGGAACAGAGCTTAGAGGACTATACTTAGGTGATCGATTAATTTAATCAGTGTCTATATATTTAATGTGTAACGTGTTGCTTAAGTACAAAGGAAATTTGGTTATCACGTGATCTCGCTTACTCAAGCTTTGTGGGCGACCCTCAGGAGCTTAGTGGTTAATTGTGGAGAAAGGAGCCACTTAACAATAATCCGCAAGCTTGATTGGATAGGGGAGCACCCCATTGGTCATCTACAGGCTCGGCTGCGCGATAGCTATATAGGTAAAGAACACATTATAGGGTGTTTTTTAGTTATTTAATAACCTTAGTGTTTAGTTGTGTAGGTACACTGCTGCCCTTACAATCTCTAGCTATATTTCCTATAGTAGGTTTGTGTCTAATCTTATAGTGTATACCTTATCTTTTATTCCACCCCCTAAGTATTTAGCACCTCTATTCTGTGCTTAGGTGTCTAGTGCAGAAGGCTTAAGCCTAATTAATTATGCAACGCACTATCTTAATACTTCTAGTTTTATTATAGTAATTTTACTATCACACTTAATTACCTTAACCTAGATCTTGTATTGTTTTAACAGGAATTGTGTAAGAGTGTCTAGGAAGTAGATAATTGTCTTTCCTAGTTAATTATCTTTAAAATAGAAGTCCTAGAGGAAGCTAGATTGCATGTTAACAGTAAGCAATTAGCTCTTTTTTTTAGTAAAGCTTCCTTCTTTATATAAGTAGAAGTTAATTGCTATGAATTCTCCTAGTCCTTTATCGCTTGTTTGTAGTATTTAACTAATTTGCCTCTTAGTCTTAGCCTGCCTGCAAGCATTATATTAGACTGTAGTAATACCCCTAACTCTTACCCCCTAAGATTGTTAGATAAGGTGTTTAATAGTAGCAGCTCTAGGGTGCCCTATCTGCTTGTGCTATAGCAGAGCAGTAGCAGTCTTAGGTGTTTAGCCTTGTGTTAATTGTATTGCAAATGCTACCTATAGCTGTTCCCTAAGTACCTATTATCTATATTGTTTATCTAAGGATATAATAGCTGTGTTATCTACTTGTCTAAGCTAAGTTAGATCTTCTTTTGTGTCCTACTAGATGCCCTGTTAACGTAGTTGTTAGAAAGAGATAAGGTTGTAAAGTATGTCTAGGCACTATGCTACGTTATGTAGTTTAAGAGTAGTTAGTTAGCTTATATTTAATAGATAGAGATAGACAGTGCTATATCCCTATATCTATACCTAGGAGTTTCCTGCCTATAGGTAGTTGTTTAATACAGGTAGAGTAAGGTCTTATATTTAGTCCTTGTTGTTTATAATATAGATTGTTAATCCTAAGTTAAGGATAAAGGGGTTCCTAAGAGGGTAGCTTAGTAGCTCTATATTATATAATTCTTTAACCAGACTTATGTTAATTATTAATATCTTCTGTTCCTGTAGTTATCCTAGAGGTGCCTCTAGTGTTTAGGATGTCTTAATAGCTAGTGTCTTAGTGCAAGCTTGTTTTGCAGATCTAACCTAATCTTAAAGGTTAGCATTTTGTTCTATCCTAAATTATACTATCTTAGCAATTCTATTATATAAGGTAAACTATTCTAGTGCTTTATCTTTATAGATGTAGTAGTAATCTTCTAGTCTATAGCGTTGTCTATAAGCAGGGTATTTTGCTCCTCTAGCTGCTACTGTATCCCCTCTTAGGGACTGCTTAGATGTAGTTATTTAACTAAAGTTCCGTTTTTAATAAGGTCTTCCCTAACTTCCCTGTGTAGTAGGAGTAGATAATACGTCTTTAACAACATAAGAGGTGTCCCTGTTAGTGTCTAGGGTAGATTTACCACTAGCAGCAAGAGTTAAGTTGTTCCCTGCAGCAAAGGCGCCCCTTTACTATCTCCTCTTAGGGTAGTACTTACTTATATACTCTTAGAAGCGTTTTATTATTTCTTTATAAGTTATGTTTTGTTCTTATCTGCTATAGTCCTAGAATGTTATTACCTAGGTTAGCGCTTTTTTTATTACTAAATCTAAGAAGTCTTAGATAGTGTCTTGTATATTGTATATCTTAGTAACACCCTCTGTTTTAGCATTAGTTACAGCATAATTATAATTAAGGAGCTAGGTATCCTAGCTCCTAGGTTATCTTATTAGTTTAAGAGCTGCTAGGTTTTAGTGGTGTGCGCATAATTGTTCTTCTTTAGTATTAATGCTAACTATGTATTTAAGGCTAATAAGCTATTTTTAAATTAATTTACCTAGTTAGCAGCGGTTCTTTATAAGGTAAGGTAATACTAAGCTTTAGATAAACATTACTACCTTGTCTAGGTTAGTTTGTTCCTTATGGTAGTCTCTATCCGCTATCTTGTAGGATTTAAGGCAGCTTTTCTAATAGTTATTATCTTCCTTCTATGCCTTTAGGCTGTTAGCTAATAGTTTAGATAGGATTTCTAGAAGCTAAGGGTTTCCTTGTTTATTATTGCTAAGGGCTAGCCTCCTCTTATAGTTAGTGATGTCTAGGGCGTTAGGTACTTGTAGCTTAGTCCTTAGAGGGATAGTCTAGTTTAGGTCTATCTTCTCCTATACGTCTAGAGAGGCGCAGTAGGTCTGCAGTTAATGCAACTAAGGTGTGTAGGCTGTGTAATCTATAAGAATTATTGTTAAATTGCGCATAGTTAATAGCAACATATTAAAAGGGTATTTTGGTAGTGTTAGTAAGACTCTTAATTGTTAGATAATATGCTTGATGTGCAAAGATAATAATAAAGGTAGTTAATTAATAATTATCTATCTTAATGGCTCATTTTATGTGTGTGTGCCGCTAGCCCCTAAGTTAACCGAGGTTAACCCTAAACCCCCTAACTTGGTTCGGCAAGGTCGGTTATCTGACACTAGCAAACAGTTACAAAGAAGAAGCAACCTACTATTATTAAGAACTCTTTAAGTACACGCTAACTAGTTCTTACACTAGAGCAAGAACTACCCTCTTTTGCCCCCCTAGAGATACGTAATACTTTTAATAAGGCCTTTATAGGTAAAGGAGTAAGCCTCCCTATAATTACTTCTACTAGCCTAAGCAGAAGGAACAACATTGTTCTTACTAGAACGCCCTCCTTTACAGCAAAATACCTGCTTAAAAACCAAGTAATCTAGCAATGAGTTACTACCTATAAGGAAGCCCTCCTAATAGAACTATAGCATAAAGTAATTCTACACAACATCCCTACGTCTCTAGAAACAAACCAGGACCTAGAGGTGCTTAAGTTAGAAATAACTACCTTTAACAAAGGCCTTACAATAGTAGGGAACCTATTCTAGCTAACAAGCTACAAAAGGAGACAAAAGCAACAACTAGGATCTGTCTGTGTAGTATTTGCAATAGAAAAAGAAGTATAACAAGCTATACAGAATAGACTATACCTACTAGAAGCTAGCATAAGAGTAGAGAAGTTTATTACTACACCTTCTACTACACAATGCTTAAAATGTCAGCAATTTAGACACATAGAGAACAGATGCCTTAATAGAACTATATATAAAATATGCGTAGATAAACACTCTATAACGCTATATAAGTGTAACATATATAGTACTACAGGTAAAGCCTGTATACACACTATCCCTAGGTACATAAACTATAAAGAAGTATATATAGCAGATAGCATTTAATATACAGCCTATAAGGATATAATAAACGTATAAACATATCTAGAATGCTAGATAACCTAAGGATTCTATAAATAAATCTAAACAAGAGTGTATAAGCTATAGAGAGGGCCCTATAACTTACAGTAGAACTAGCTATAGACCTTATCTTAGTACAAGAACTATAGCTTACCCCTACTTAACAACAACCTTTAGACTACTTAGACACACGCTCTGTAAACCACCCCTCCTTTACACAAATCCTACCTCTACTACAGGACTACAGTATAAGGCCACGCGTTCTTACATACGTCCTACGTTCAACACCAGTACAAATCTCCCTAACTGCAGAATTAAGCCCTAACCTAGACTTTCCAGCTATTACAGTCTAGTAGTCTAGGTTAAACTTTATAATCTATAATATATACAACTAAACAAACGCATAAGGAATAACAACAGTAGAGAGAAAGCTTCTAAATAGCCGCACTCTGCCTAACTTAATCCTCCTAGGGGACTTTAACACCTACTACCCTTAGTAGGACCCTACTATAACTACTATAACACTAAAAGCTAGTAGTTTTATTAACTAGATAGAAGAGTAAAACCTAGAGCTACTAAATAACCCTAGCACAGGCACCTTCTACAGGCCAAACATGAGCAGGGAAAGTGTTCTAGACCTTACCTTTGCTACACACAGGCTTACAAACTAGATAGAAGACTAGCAAACCCTTGCAGGTATAGACTTAGACTACCTAGGCATCCTATTTATAATTACACTGCCTAGAACACAACTCCTAAACAATTCTAACGTGTTTTATAAGCGAGCGCCGCGTACAAGCGAGCGCCGCACCCTACTAGGTTTGCACATATCTGTAAGCGTGTATCTTAACAACATAATAACATAACAGTTAGACAATTATAGAGTAGATTAAGCAGTATCTAAAGTTTCTTTCTTACATGTGCGTAAGTTATAACTAGTCTCTCTGCACCTTGTACAGCGCGCAAGAGCCTAGCAGCTAAGGCCTAATTGCTCGCCTCCTTAACGCTCTTTACAAGCAACCTGCTAATTAGCCTTACGTTAAGCAAGTATATCCTTACTAGCTCCCTTTGTTAAGACTCCTTGCTTCTGTATACGCTTTTTCTTGCGTTGTTTCTGCTCTAATACTGCCTTATTAGCCTTCTTAAGGCTAGCGATCTGATCGCTTATTAGCTTAGCAGAGAGCATTATTACCTCAGCGCCCTTTTTAAGCTGATTAATTGCTTTAATAATTAAGGCAGGTAATAAGCTCTTATGCTAACGTACACAATTACGTATTAACGTTAATTAAGTTTTAAGCTTATGTACGTTGCTTAGTGTATAAGCCTCCTAGAGGGTCTCTATAAGAGCAGCAGGAGAAGGTGTACAGAGCTGTACATCTAGCTTTAATAGAACAGCGTCTAGCTAGAGGGGAACAAGGCCTGCGCCTTAAAAAGCTGAGCAGATGTTAGCTAATGTAAATAATTAATTAAAGGCTGCCTTAAACGCTGGTAGAAACTCAAGCTTAGTAATGTAGTTAATGTAGTAGCAGATTAGGCTCTTAATCTTACGACTGTACGCGCGCTTTAACGGTAACAAGCAGCTAACGTTAAGAGGCTGTAGTAGGTGTAATAAGTAAGGCGGCATACAGAGCGTGTAGATGTTGTTCTCCTTACAGAGCTGCTTAAATTTAAGAGAGTAGTAGCTCTTGTAGCTGTTAAGGATAAGCAGGCAACGTGCGCCTACTACCTAAGCCTCCGTATGCTTAATAAAGTGCTTTAGCCACTTAACTCCAAGCTCGTTAGTTGTCCAGCTGTTGTTGCTGACTGCGATCGCCTAGTTGCGTAGGATCTCTGCCTCCTTGTACCAGGCAGACAAGTAGTATTAGCCAGCAAAGATAAGGAAGGGTGGGATTGTCCAGCCAGCAGCGTTGATTGCAGCGATAACTGTCACCTACTCGCGATTGCCAGGCTAAACAGCTTTTAGCCTGCCTCTCCTCTCTAACCCTGTCACAACAAGCTAAGTTGTAATCTTGCCTATTATAAAGCCAGCCTTGTTAAAGTTGTAGACGTTATTATTGCAGATGCTGTACCTAGCCTTTATCTGCTCTACAAGCTTAAACTAGTAGCTAATTAAGACTAGATCCTTATAGAGGGCTCTCTGCCTATTATACGCTCGGTTAAAACGCGTTATAAGACTCTTAGTACGCTTAACAAAGTTGCGTAGCTAGTAGATGCTAACCTAACCTACACTGCGCGCAGCTAGTAGCTTATTAGCTATATTACGTACGGCTGCGTACGTAGGCCTAAATCTATGTTAGTCTAAGTCAAGTATATACTGGACTATTACCTCCTCTTCTATCTAGGTTAACTTCTTTAAGTTAGGTTAGCAATCGCGTTAGGCAGGCTTGCTAGCGCGTTAGCGGCGGATTGTTCGTTCAGACACGTTATAGACAACAGCAGCATTGCAATTACTCTGTATTTAATAGAAATTGATAGATAAGATAGCAAGCTAGATATCTGCTTTATTTAAAGCTAATATAGTAGCGCTGCGTTAAGCCATTGTACGTTGAGATAGGAGAGGTGCGCAAACTTGGTGGGGTGCGGCGCTCGCTTGTACGCGGCGCTCGCTTATAAAACACGTTACTCCTTAGTTTAACACTAAGAAGGCAGACTAGGACCTATTCTAAAAGGAGCTAGCAAAGGAATTAGCAAAAAGCCCTGCTCTAAATACCACAAGCCCTAGACTCTCTACTAGCACCTCCCTACTTCTTATCTAAGGAGAGGACAGAGAACTAGAGAAGCAGCTAGAAACAATAGGGAAGGAGCTTACTACAGTAATATTAAACGCAGCTAAAACTACAATCCTACAAAGCTCTACTAGTGTAAGAAGCAAGCCTTAGTAGAACCTAGACCTGAAATTACTTAGGACAAACATGCTTAGCAAACAACGCCTCCTACAGAGAGAACTAGTAACTAGCCCTACAACCACATACACATAGAAAAGGGACTACCTAATTACTAGAAACAGATACCTATAAACAGTAAAAGTAGCAAAGCGTAACTACTAGAATTAATTCCTAGAAAAAGAAGATATAAAATTAATCTTTAAGGTAATATCTTATACTAGTTCTATAGGTAACTAAAACATACCTGCTATACAAGGCCCTAAGGGAATAGAGAACTCCTTTTAAGGCAAGTGCTCAGCACTAAGAGACACTCTCTTCCCTAGCCTACCTTCCTCTCAACCTATAGAGTGGAGAACCTACCAAGAAGGTAGCTAGGAATAGCTACCCCTTACTAGAGAAGAGCTAGAACACGCCTGCTCCTCACAAATCTAAAGTAGCTCTCTAGGACTAGATGTAATAAACTAGGAGATTATTACTACAGTATATAAAGTAGAAATAGACATATTCTTCTATATATTCTCTACCCTATTTAATTATAGGTACTACACTTAAATCTAGAAAAGAGTAACAGGAATTATCCTAAAAAAGCTAAATAAACTAGACTATGCAGCCCCTAAAGCCTATAGGGTAATTACTCTCCTAAGCTACCTAGGCAAAGTAATAGAAAGACTAGTAGCTAAACAACTTAGCATACTAGCATAAACAACTACCCTACTACACCCTTTACAACTAGGAGGAAGAGTATAAAAATCAGATATAGACGCTTCCTTACTACTACTAAACTAAGTGTAAGAACAAAGGAAACTAAAGCGTACAATGACTACAGTGTTCCTAGACATTAAAGGAGCCTTTAACTACGTCTTACTAGGCTAACTACTTACTATCCTATAACAACTAAAGCTACTGTGCAGCCTAATAGCCTAGATCTAATTATTCCTCTCTAGACGCTAACTACAACTGTCCTTTAATAGAGAAAAAGAAGAATTTAGTAATATAAACACTAGAATTTTATAAGGAAGCCCTGTCTTACCTATTCTGTTCCTAATATATATTAGACCTCTATTCTAGTTAATTACAAACTGCTTACTATCCTACCTAGACACCCTAGCTATTACAGTATTATCTACTAGCCTAAATAAAAACATCTACCTACTAGAAAGAGATATAGCCAGCCTATTTGCAAAAGGATCTAGCTATGCAATTTAGTTTAATGCGCTAAAGACTAAACTTATCCACTTTACCAGAAGCTAAAAAGCAGAAAACTACACCCTTACCCTGCCTGACACGTCTATAATAACTCTAAAAAAGACTATTAAATAGCTAGGAATCTACTTAAACAACAGGCTCTCTTTTAAGGAGCATGCCGCCACAAGGAATAGCTAAGCAAGAAATGCCTTCTACAGATTATGTAGACTAGCAAACAGCAATAAAGGCCTTACACCTACTACCCTCTAACAAATATACCTAGCCTATGTTACTAGTATAGCAGACTATAGATGCCAGGTCTTCTAGAAGCAACAAGCTAGAATAGCAAAACAACTACAAGGACTACAGAACCTAGCACTTAGGAAAATCTTAGGCACCTTCTAAACCTTACCTATAATTCCCTAAGAGGTAGAGGCAGCACTAGCCCCTCCTACAATAAGGCTAAACACTGCAATAAGAAAGTACGCCTTTAGAGCTAGGAAGCTCCTAAAGAACCACCCTATCTACACTGCTATAACAAAGCTAAAATCCACCCTACAAAACATAGACCTAGACTCTAGCACAGAGCAAAGAGAGGTTAACTGTACTAGGCTTAGAATAGGACCTCCTACACAGCTTATACAAATTACACAGTCTATAGAAAAAGCTATACCTAGCATAAGAGAAGAAAAACTAAAAGACTTCTACTTCTGCCCCTAGAATAAGGCTATTGCATACTAAACTAAAATCTTAAAACTACTAAAAGAAGAAGAAGTAAAAGCATATAAAACACAGGTGCTATAAAAAGTAGGAAGCAATGTACTAGCTATTTATATAGACGCTTCTTCTGTAGAGGGAGGCCTAGAGATAGGAGTAGGAATTACAGTCCTAGACTATAACTAAGAGCCTAAGGAAATCTACACTATAAACTACAATATTAGTAAAGGCCAAATTGTATAAAACAGAGAACTAGAAAGAATAATAAGAGGCTTTAAAATTACAGCTACTATAGCTACTACAGGACAGGACGTCTAAGTCTTTACAGACAACTAGGCAGCTATCCTAAGACTAAAAACTCCTTTAAACAAGCCTAGACAGGCTTAGCAAATACGCTGTATAAAGGCAGCTAAAACTATTAAAGATAAAGGAGCTATAATAAGCCTTAAATAGACCCCTAGCCACTAAGACATTGCAGGAAACAAGAAAGCAGACCTTCTAGCAAAAGAAGCAACAAAAGAGAGGCCTCCCTCTAACTCTATAAGCATTGCTCTAACTGGAATTTAAGTAAACGCTATTATAACAGACAAATAGGATTATAAACTAGTTACCTATAAAGCTAAAGCAATTCTAAGGAAAGTAGACACCTACGCAGCAAAATACTAGCTAGGACTAAAAAACAGGATAAAACTACCTAAAAGCACTAAACAAGAGGTAGTAAATGCCTACTCCTAACTAAAACTAGGACATAGATATAATAAAACATACCTCTATAATATATAGAAGGTAGATAGCAATAGATGTATCTGCAGCTACACACAAACAACTTTACACCTCCTACTTAGCTGTAAAGAATACAAATAAGTAAGGAAATAAATGTAGGTTAGCCTACAAGGACAATAACTCTTAATAAAACTACTACTGCACACAACCTAGGGAATTCTAGCTACTCTAGCTTTTATTTCAGACACTAAAATAGGCACCCGTAAGTAGTACCTACAACAAACAACAGACACCTAAAATATGCTGTTAACCTCCTAGAGCATAGGCTCTTACTACAGGACTCTAAACCTATATTTACTATCTTCTTTTATAATCACGCTTCTTAAATTACTAGAGCAGCTTAACTGCTCTCGTCTTATATAGTCTTAGACTCACACAGGACGTTAAACTTATTAATTAATCAATTAATCAATTAATTAATCGAACAGACTATACCTACCAGGAGCTAGTATGAAAGTAGAAAGATTTACTACTATACCTTCTACTATATAATGCTAAATATGCTAGCAATTAAGGTGTATAGAGGATAGGTGCCTCTATAGCACTACATATAAAATATGTGTAGAAAAACACCCTATAATACTATATAAATATAATACGTATAGTACTATAGTTAAAACCTATACACACACTATACCTAAGTGTATAAACTAGAAAGAAGTATGTATAGCAGATAGCACATAATAAACAACCTATAAAGCTATAAAAAACGTAAAAACACATCTAGAATACTAGATAACCTAAGGATCCTATAAGTAAATCTATATAAGAGCGTATAAGCTACAGAGAGCGCCTTGTAACTAGCAGTAGAACTAGCTATAGACCTTGTCTTAGTACAAGAGCTATAGCTTATACCTACTTAACAACCTCCCTTTAATTACTTAGATATACGCTCTGTAAACCACCCTTCCTTTACATAAATTTTACCCCTACTACAGGACTAGAGTGTAAGGCCACGCGTTCTAGCTTACGTCCTACGCTTAATAAAAGCATAAGTTGCTCTAGTAGCAGATACAAACCCTAATCTACACTTCCTAGCTATTACAGACTAGTAGTCTAGGACAAACTTTGCTATCTGTAACATCTACTACTAAATAAATGTACAAGGCACATGTGAGGTCGCTATAGGCAGGCAATGGAGCAGAGCGAGATAGGATGAATAATAGGGTAATATTTAAGAGATAAGACATAGACTTAATAGGTAAGTCTTAAGGTTTGTGAATATTATACACGGGTGTGGCGGGTAGGGCTCTAGGCTTAGCTGTTATGGACTGGCCTTAGGGTGGGATGCAATAAGGGTCGATATGGCATTGTATCTTTTAAGGAGGTAACACGTTGCGTGTCCTTCTAATATATCTGTGGGGTACGTGACCGCCCCGTCTCGCTTAAGGCTCAGACAAGGTCTGAGCCCATAACATTAGCCTAGGACCTAGCTAAGGTATCTTCTAGCGTAGGGAGAACACTTGTAAAGATAGTCCCCCCCTCTTTAAAGGTTCGTCCTGAACTATAGTGAGATTTCTAGCAATGTTATTAAGTACGGTGGCAAAAGGGTAGGGGTTAGGTAGGGGAAGGGTACATCACGTGATGTACCCCTACCCTACCCTACCCCTACCTACGCTAATTCCATGCTAAGAGGGTAGGGGTAGGGTAGGGTCTATATAGGGTATAGGTATAGGTAGGGTCGGGTCTATATAGGGTAGGGGTAGGGGCTAGGTAGGGTCTACATAGGGTAGGGGTAGGGGTTAGGTAGGGTAGGTGTTAGCGTCCAACTCTTTAACTAAAGCAGTTATTGCAAAACCTTGTACTGCAGAAATGTAGAGTAAAAGGAGCGCTTTTAAACAGCCTATATACCGTGAGATTTTAAGTAAGACTAGTAGAGTTACAGCAGTTGTTGTGTAAATCTATTAGATAGAATAAGCTCTAGCAAGGTCGAATCTATACAATCGAGCAGGGACTAATAGGCTTAGCACACTAGTAAAGAACCTAAATCTCACTAAACACAGGGGAACAGGAATAAAACAACTATTAATATTATTAAGTTACGTTATTACACATTTATTATACTATCTAACAATTAAGAGTCTTACTGCTGCAACTAACGTAAAATAGCGCAATTAACCTACCGCAACCCTACAATAACGCTAAGGGATTACACTAATTACACTGGATAGTTTACATAACTACAATCTAGATACATAGTCCACAACATCTAGGACAAGATAAATCTAAAATCTAGTGTCTAAGAAATACTAAAACTACTAGCTATACGTGCGCCTGTTGTCACAGACTACGCGCTAGCTCCCAGTATTAAAATCCTAGCAAGACTAACTAAACTATTAACTAGAGGTTAGAAGGCTTTTAAGGAAGACCTTAAATATAATAAGATACTCCTTAAATAGTATAAGAGCAATTAATATAAGTATAAGAAAGAACAAAGCAGTATACAACAGATTGTTGCGTTTATCTAGTTAACTGTGTTACTACACTTGCTACGCACATACTGTCTTCTAGACAAACTACTCTAATAGTAGATTACTAACCTGCAATTAACAGTTAAAATTAACAAACAAATTAAATAAGAACAAGCCTGTAATAGATACCTCTTAGCTCTTAAGCTAATAAGAAGTATATTATAATAGGATATATAGCTAGCTTAGTATAACTAGGCAGCTATAGAGACAGAGACATATTAAGTTACTAAATTATTATAATTAAATACAATAATAAAAGACTTTCTAGTAGCTGTAAACAAAGTTGCGCCTATATAGTCTACAAATTTCTAGGATAATAGTAGATTTACAACTAGCATAAGCTAGAAGGAGAGAATAAAACGCTTCTAAGAACATATAATAATGCATTCTCCTCTTAGGTTAGGGAAACATAAGGCCTTTATAGCTAGTAATGCATTATTTCTTACTAAAGGAGGTAGAACCTCCCAGAGCACTAAAGGGGACGCCTAACATGCTGAAAGCGCGCTATCTAGCAACTAGGGCAGACTCCACAATTAACATACAGTAGGTAGGAAAACTACTACGCTTAAGCAGCCTTTAGATTAAGGACCTACTACTATAAGGGGAGCAAAATACCCTATATATAGACAACGCCACAGTATACAGGATCGCTATTATATTAATCTAGATACAGCACCTAAGTAGTAGAAACTAAATAAGACAATAAATAAGCTTATATAATTTAAGTGTAAGAAAGATACTACGTTTTAAGGGCTAATTTGCAGACAAAGCAGAAACTGTTTAAGAACACTAGTTGTGAAACAATTACACACTCTAACGCCTACAATCCTTAAAGAATAACTAGAGGGCTAGAGAGTTACAAACGTGAAAGCTGTCTTTAATACAGCGTTAGGCAGAAGGAATTCTGAAGGCTATCTACTAAGGAAGTTATTTATTCTTAACTTAGGATTAACCTACTATATAACAAATAACCCTAACTATATATATAACTTCTGCCTACTAATACCTAGTAACTATATCTAGGCTAGAAACTTAAAAGTGTAGACAAAGGGATACAGATTAATTAAGCTAAGTTTAATAAACTAGTCTGGAACCTGCAGTATAACACTGCATAATATAGCAGTCTACTCTACTCTGCTATACAATTTAGTATCTTTCTACCTCCTAAGACAACAAGGGTTATAGTAGGATACCTAGACAAATCTAACAACCCTATAAAGACTAGACAACAAGATAATCTGCACTATTACTAAAATGTTTAGGTAATAGGTACTAGAGTATAAGGAATTGTAAGATACTTTATACTCTACACATAAAACTATATTAAAAACTAAATAGGGACTATAAAGAGCCTTTGCTACACTATAGCACAAGCAACTAGGTTATCCTAGCCTAGTAGTAGTAGAACACCTTGTATAACAAACTTAGGGGGTATGCATTAAGGGCATTACTACAGTAGAGTGTAATTCCTATAGAAGAGCAAAGTTAAGGCGATAAATAAGCTAAGCCCTATGGACAAATAATAACAGCCTAGAAGAAAGACTTAGTATTGATTACTACACCTATAAAGCTTAAGGGGTAATAAAAGAGAAGAGCTAATTATTAATTACTAACAAATTCTTAGGCCTGTAATAGGATCTCTACTTTACTAACAACTAAACAGCAAAATCTATTATTAAAGCCTTATTGATATTTATACTATTTCTTAAAAATTACTATAATATATCTATAAAGACAATTAAGGCAGACAACAAAATAATAATAGTTAAGCTAGAGGTTAAAAGATAGTTAGCAACATAAGGAATTATTGTTAAGCCTTCTGTACTAGATACATAAGCACAAAATAGAGGTATAGAACGCTTAGGGGGCGTAAATAAAGAGAAAGCTTGCACTATGCAACTTAACGCTAACCTCTCCTAGGAACTGTAGCTAGAAGTTATAAGAGCTGCAGTATACCTCTATAACAGAACTCTAAACTATATAAACTATTAGAAAATACTATATAAAATATTCTTTACGTAAGTTACTTTTAGTAATAGGATAGTAATATTATTATGTAAACCTAATCTTACACACCTTAAAGCATACAGCTATAAGGTATTTGTAATAACTAATAATACACACAGAGGAAGATTACGCCTTTAACGCCTAGATCTAAAGGTATAGATTAGTTATCTAGTAGGATACTAATTATTGAATATATATTAAATATAGATACTATTACTTACCAAAGTAATTAGTACCTAGGATGTTGTATTTAATATACTGTTAATATTTAATAGAGAGATTAAAGATCTAAAAGCTAGCCTAATGTATAAGACGCTAGAGGAGATAGCAACACATGTTAGGACTATTAAGCTACCAACTCTATACTAGCAACTAGAAACAGAATCCTTCTATAAAGACAATGTTGCTAAAGAACTTTTAGAAGAATAAAACAAAGTAGACTAACTAGGCTACTACTAAGGAAGGAAGATTAGAGATAATTACCTAACACCTCTATCTACACTACCTCCTATAGCACTACTTACACAGTAAATAACTAAAGAACAACTAGATCTAACGCAACAAGTGTCCTTAATAACTGTCCTCTAGGCAGCAGCCTTTATAGCAGGAACCTAAGCTAGTTTTGTAAGACAATACAGAGGAGAAGTTATAGACAAGGCTAAGATAATAAGAATACTTACTATAGGCTTAAAGCTATATTGCAGTTAACTTCCACCTTTGCTAACTTGCTAAACTAAGCTTAAGGATCACCTAATAGGCAAATTATTCTAAGAGGCTAAGCAAGTACACCTTGTAAGTTATTAGGATATAAAACTATAGTTAGAAATACTATTAAAGAAGATTTAATTAACAGGATAATAGATTCTTAACTGTATGTAGGTATACACGTATAAGCTTAATAAGTACTATTATTTACTAGATTGTAAGGCGCAACTAGTAGTTAGAGGTAACTAATAACAAAACGTAACCTTATAAGACACTTACGCAGCCACGCTTACTAGCTGATTATTTTAAATAATAATAGTAATTGCAGCTTACTGTAATAAAGAGCTAAAATAATACAACATTATAAACGCGTTTGTCTATGTAATAATAGATTAAGAGGTTTACATAAAAATGCCTTAAGGCTACTAGAAGCCTAGAATAATTCTATAAATAAACAAGGCGTTATACAGTCTCCGTATCTCCCTACTCCTCTAGCAGAAAGAATTCACTATAACGCTTAAGGCACTAGGGTTCTAGATTATACCCTATAAGCTGTGCTGCCTAATTAGAGATAGAGTTATTATTTTCTTCTATGTTAATAATATTATACTTGCGTACTACAGAGATAAGGAGTGCAAATTATAAGAAGTAATTAGATACTTATTTAACAGTTACAAATTTACTAGAGGAGATAACCTTTAGTAGTTCCTTAGCATAGAAATTATCTAAAAAAGAGTAGATTAAAAGATCTAACTATTACAAGCTGTATACTTAGACAAGATTAGCTACTTAGCTAATAGGTAGGATATTTAATATAATACTCCTATAGCAGCAATAGAACTTTACCTAAGAAAGGGTCTAGCAGCGCTAGCAGAAATTTATAAATATTAATGTAAGATTAGGTTGTTGCTTTTTACTACAGTTACTATAAGGCTAGACATTGCTTTTGCTACCTTGTAACTAGCTTACTTCCTAGTAAATCTAGGACCTAAGCACTATAACGCTGCGGATTAAGTACTACTATACCTCTAAGATACTAAAAAACAAGCCCTATAACTAGGAGGAGCTAAAGGACTACAAATTACAAGTAACGCTTTGTTTGTAGATAACACCCTAGATTGTAAAAGCTTATAAGGCTACGCTATAAGACTATTTAGTGGACTTATTAACGTACCCTACAGGCGAGTCGGACAACAGGCAAGTTAGACACTTTTGCTAAGCCCCCACCAAACACCTCCTCCTACACTAATGTCTTCTTAACAACACTATTTAAACGCGTCAAAGGAAGCGCAGATACAGCTTACGCTCTAGGCTCTTAAACAAGACGTAACTCTATCTCTACAACGCGCTGCTGCTATCTACAAGGTCCCTTAAAGCACACTAAGCAACCAGCGCACTAGACAACCTTCACGCGCTAATTCTATAGCTAACTTACAGAAGCTAGATAATAATAAGGAGGAGGTAATTGTTAAACATGTTCTTAAGCTAGATGCGCAAGGATTTTCCCCTTAGCTCTTAGATGTGGCTACTATGGCTAAATCTTTGCGCGCTGAGCATAATCTAGGCCCTATTAGCGTAAACTGGCCTAGTACGTTTATTAAGCAACACCTAGAACTTAAAGTTAAGTTTAATTGTAAGTATAACTATAAGAGATTCCTCTGTAAGGATCCTAAGGTTCTACAGGGCTAGTTTAGCCTAGTAGCTAACACTAAAGCTAAGTATAGCATATAGGATGAAGATACGTACAACTTTAACAAGACAGGCTTTATAATAGGCGCGATCTCCCTAGAAGCAGTTGTTATAGCTTTAGAACGACAAGGTCAGCTAAAAACTATCTAGCTAGGCGACTGGGAGTGGGCTACAGCTATAGTGAGCATTAATGCTAAAGGATAGGCCATTCTAGCCTTCCTTATCTTTAAGGCCTACTACTACCTCTCTGCCTGGTACAAGGAGGAAGAACTGCCTTAAGACTAGGTTATTAGAGTCTCTAATAACGGCTGGACTACCAACAAGCTTGGTCTTAACTGGTTAAAGCACTTTAACAGGCATATAAAGGAGCGTACTATTAGCACCTACTATTTACTTATTATTAATAGTTATAAGAGCCACAACTCTCTTAAATTCCAGCAATACTGTAAGGATAACAAGATTATTACTCTCTGTTTACCTCCTTACTTATTACACCTTACACAGCCCCTTAATGTAGGTTTTTTTACTGCATTAAAGAAGGCGTATAGGCGCTAAGCTAAAATACTTATATAGAACTAGATTAACTACATTATAAAGACAGAGTTCCTGCTATGCTTTATACGCGCCTATAATGCTGCAATTACTTTAAAGAATATCTAGAGAGGGTTCTAAGGTGCTAGATTAGTCCTATTTAACCTAGACTGGGTTATAATGGCCCTTAATGTGAAGTTGCGCACTCTATCACCACTACTACCTGTTAATAACAAGCTCTGGCAGTCGCAAACCCTAAGCAACACCCTTAAACTTAGGTCGCAATTAACGCTTGTAAAGACAAGGATTTAGAGGTATATAGATAGTTCGCCTACCTCTATAGTTAAGGCGTTTAAGAAGGTAGTAAAGGGGGCAGCAATAATTGCGCATAAGCCAGTGTTGGCGCAACAGGAGATTACTTAGCTTTAAGCTGCTAATAAGGCAGCTACACAACAAATATTACACAAAAAAAGCAAGTTTAGGCAGAAGGTACCCTAACAGTTAAAGAGGGCCAGCGATTAACAGCTCTTAAGGAGTTTAGGGCGTGTGATGATAGGAAGAAGGCAAAGAAGCAGGTGCGCGCTAAAGGAGGTGAGCCCTCCTAAAGGCGCTGTGGACGGTGTAATTAGACAGGACATAACGCGCGAACGTGTAAGAAAGAGGTAGAAGTAGTTTCTAAATAGTATTACAGACTACACTGCACGTTACAGCACCAAACTGGGTTATTTTAGGCCATAATAGGGTGGTGTTTGGTGGGGGCTTGGCAAAAGTGTCTGACTTGCCTGTTGTCTAACTTGCCTGTGGGGTACGTTACATAGAGAGCTAACAAGCAAGACATAGTTACTACATTAACTACTAAAGCAGAGCTACTAGCTCTCCTATAAGTAGCTAAAGAAGCTCTCTTTATATTAAGACTGCTCTATAAACTCTAAATAAAAATAGACATGCGTACTATTACTATCTAGTACAATAACAAGTAAACTATACGCTTAGTAACAGAGGAAGTTTCCTATCTCTAAACTAAACTTTAACATGTAGATATCTACAACTATTAGATTAGATAAGAAGTATCTAAGGGTACAACTAAGATAGAATTTGTGTAGTTAGTAAATATAATTGTAGATAGTATAATAAAGGTCCTACTAACAAACAAATAGGAGGTTTTCCTTTAATAACTTAGCCTAGCTATTACAGAGCTGGTATAGGTAACAAATACTATACCTCTTAAGGAAATTTAAGAGTAACTTAAAGACCTTACATTTATATAACTACTAGCTTAATAAGTCTCTAAGCTAAAGGGGTGTGTTAGATAGAATAAGCTCTAGCAAGGTTAGATCTGTACAATTAAGCAGGGACCAATAGGCTTAGCACACTAGCGAAGAACCTAAATCTTACTGAATACAGGGGAACAGGAATAAAACAACCATTAATATCATTATGTTACCTTATCACACATTCATCATACCATCTAACAAAATCCTAGGTTATTACAATGTAGGTCTACGTAACAACTGCTCTAGCTCTACTAGTTTTGCTTGGAATAGACCATTTAAAAGCGATCTCTCTGTTCTATATCTTTGCACTACAATGTTTTATAATAACTGCTTAACTTAAAGTGTTACACGCTAACACCTACAGGCCCTACTTTAGCCTACCTCTTCCCTACAGACCCTACCCTAAACCCTACCCTACCCTGCCCCTACCCCTACCTAATGTCTGTGCAGACCCTACCCTACCTCTACCCTATGTAGACCCTACTCCTACCCTACCCCTACCTAACGTCCGTGCAGACCGTACCTAACCCCTACCCAACCCTAGGGTACCCTCTACCCTTTTGCCACTGTATTATTAAGCTCTAGAAAAACCTTCTATAGAGGGAAAAACTTAGTAGGAGAAATGTAGCGCTAGTAGGAGTCTATTAGTTGACGTCTATAGGGATAGGAAGCTGTTTAGCACGTAAAGGACACTAGTAATCCTATCCTTACAACGTTTGCTTAGTAAGTTACTAGGGCAGCATTGCTGTGCAGCTAGGTAGACAAGTCTTTGTTTACAAGAGACTAGCTAAGGCTAAGTTTTCCCTTATGCCTTTATTAGCAGCTAGTTAGTAAGCTATTACTTCTACTAGACGTTACTATAAATAATGCCTTAGTAGTTATTAGCTCTAAAACCTATATAGCTAAGGCTGTAGAAAGTGTAACAATTGTATACTAACTAGGTAATTTATAAGAAGTATTATTTACTCCCTATATAGCGCACGCAGCGCCTAGCACTAGGTGTAAGGGCACTGTAGGCAGGCAATAGAGCAGAGCGATATGGGATGAAATAATAGGTGATATTGAGAGATAAGACAAATCCTTGATGGATGAGTCTTCAGGTGTGTGGATATTATATACTGGTCGGTGGGTCTCCGGGCTTGGCCCGGGGTCTGTCCGAGGTATCCCCTGTTGTAGGGAGAACACCCGTGACATTAGGCTAAGGGTTGCCCTAGGCGTACCTGCTGTTTGCTCTCTGCAATCTCCTAAGAGATTAGGTATACACACAGAACTTGTTTTTAAAGATTTTAATAGAAGATAGAACTTTTAGTTTTTCTCTATTTATAACAGCTGTTTATTACAGAACTATGTATCTTAATACGCTAGTAGCCTTGCTCTCTTTCGCAGCCGCTGTTCCCGCTAAGATAGAGTTAATAGAAAGGTTTCTTTAGTACTACTACTGTGATAATCTTCTTCTATAACCTCTGTTTCTAGACTAGAACAAGCTATTAGCTTGAAGAGATTATCTAGCTTATCTATAGCTGCCTCCTCCCTCTCTTATATCTGTGCTAAACTAAGTAAATCCTTTAGAGTTATAATCTAGCGTGTTGTAGTAGCAGATAACCTGTACTATTAGTCCCTAATTACATCTCTAGCTGTGTAAAACAATTATTTAACTTTAACTTCTATTATTAGTAGTGTTGTTCCAGTATAAGTATTAAAGCATCTCGTTAGCAGGCACATTAGGAAGGATACTTATTATCATCATTATTAAGGGTTAGAGAGATAGGTGATACGGTAATTAAATTCTATAAGTAAGTGTTTCTAATTGCTGTTATAGTTGTTGTGCCTTAACAGTTCCTATTAAGGCCTCTTATACCTTTCGACCAGCTAGATTACGTACACTAGCTAAGCATCCTAGTTCTTACTAAGGTAGTTACTGTGTACACCAGCACAAACCTCCCCCCCTTAAGAGCTTAGCCCTATTAAGCAAATAAACTAAGTTAAAACTAAACTCTAAACTAATTACTAACCCCCTTTATTACTCTACTTGTTCTTTTCCCTTACTACATCCCTGTTTCTGCAATCTTGTTAAGGCCCTAGTTTCCTAAGTAGGTTGTTAACTAGAGTCTCCTAATATCTTAGGGGTAGAAGAGCCTGGTACGTGTCTTAATAAACCCTAGTCTAAGGCGCTGCCTAATTTGTATGTTATCTAAGTAGTAGCCTCTGTTGCTTTAATAGTTAGACTATTAAATAACTTATCTAGAGTACCCCTCTGTGTATGCTGTCTGTCCTATAACTTCTATCCTTTCTTATATTCTAGTACTACTCTATTATTAGTAAAGAAGGATTAATTAGAGATACCTAACTCTTTATTAGCCCTAAAGTAATATTTCTTAGACATCTTTACCTACTGCTAATGCCTCTTTACTATAGCAACGTTGTTATCCCTACTCTTCTAAAGAAACTTTATAAGCTCCTTGTTATTAAGACTAAAAATGCAGAGTATCTCTTGCTAGACTAGGTAAGAGTTATACTAAGCCTAGCAATAGATAGCTTTAGAAATCTAGAAGGAGAAAGTTAGCGCTATGTCTGCTAGGAAAGTATAGGGAGCACTACTATACTTATTTAAATAACCTAATAGTAATAAAGGTCCTAGCGTAAGCATCTAATAAGAACTAGCAATGTCTTTATACAATCCTATCTCTAGAATCTCTATTGTCTCTCTGTTCTCTGTAACTAGCACATGCTAAGGGAGTATAGTTCAGCGTCTTATTATAGATAGTCTAGTGGAACTATATAGCAGTACTAGGTAGGAGATCCTAACATCCCTATACTTGCAAGGATACTTCTTCTACTTAGCACCTACTACGTCTTATGCTAACTTAGAGTAGTTAACTGTATCTTCCTACCCCTTAATATAACTATTACGTTATTTAATTCTATTATCTTTCCTCTAAGCTAAGTATTCTAGAACTAAATTGTAGAAGCCATCTAGAGCAATAGTGCAGTTGTTTTTATTATTAATATCAAAGGATACTAAGCCCTGTATTATGTTTATTCCCCTACCTAACTCTATAGTGTTGTAGAGGTTACAATCTACGTGCTTAAAGAATGTCTAATCCCTAGGCTTAGTGTATTTAGTGTAGTATAGGTAGAAGATTAAATTAGTTTATTAACAGAGTACTGCATAGTAAAGCCAGTACTACAGATTGCCCTTTACTAGCTATTAGATAACAGAGTAGTATATAATTCTACACTACCCTAGGTTACTTTTACTATACTTTATATAAGTATAATAGTTATATATATTAAAGCCTTTGTCTACTATCTTCTAGAGTTCTAGATTGTTTTAAAACATAGAGGTAAACACAGAGAATATAATAGTGCCCTTCTAGTTTAGACTGTCTACCTTAGCTTAGAAATGTTAAGATAGGTGCCTAGAGATAAAGTTACTCTAGTTAAGGTTAAGTACTGTAGGAACTAGGCGGAATTAATAGGACTGTAGACTATCTATCGTGTTTAATACGCAGAGCTGTTCTTAAAACAGGATACTAGTTTTTAGGTTGCTCCTCTACTTCCTCTAGCTGGTCTTATTCTTGTGCATTAACATAAGCAGGTTAGGTATTATAGTAGTGTTAAGAGTGTAGACTAGTAAGCTAAGTTTACCAGCGGTGTAATAGGAATAAGGAAAGCAAACTTGTAACAGGTCAACTGTGTAGTAGGTAATCGTTCTTCTACTGGCACCTCCCTCCTTTTGAGTTTCCCCTCCCTTACAGCACTCTTGGACCCATGCATCTAGGAGCTTCACACGTGGAGATTCTCCTCTTGACACTCCTGTACATGTCGAGCCAGTAGTATCGTTAAGAGACCATAGAGAACACCGCGTTTGTGCCCCTGTAGCTAATAGTTCAGTAGATGTCCTATATAACTGCTGTTTAGATATCTACATTGTTAATCACACGCCTAATAGCAATATTCCTTACTATTTTTTAGAACAAATAGCTGTCCCTCTTAAAGAAGTTTATAGCCCTCTTCTTCTAAGCCCTGCACTCTTTCCTACTTAACCTAACTAGGGTCTTAAGGGAGTGTAGAAAAACAGCAATGTCCTCTAATTCCTAGGAGTATTCCTGTCTTAGAATCTAGGTAGTCCTTGTGTCAACCTAGTTACCTAATACCACATTTGCTATTAGGTTTTTAACAAACTCTTTAACGTTACATTTAGGCTTGTCTAGGTTCTCCTACCTCTCTAGCTTTAGGTATCTTAATAGTGCGTCTGTAACTACGTTCTTCTTTCCTAGTATATAGCGTATTTCAAAGTCCTAGAGTAGAATTACAGCAAGCTACCTGTTTATACATAAGCTAGGAAGGTCTAACAACAACCTATTTAGCTAGGTAATTAATGTCTAGGTATCTGTCTTAATAATAAAGTGTGTACTATATGGCTACATCCTAAACTTCTTAAGTACCTAAATAACTACCTTATATTTAAGCTTTATTAAGTGCTACCTACTTTCTGCCTTAGACTAGACAGTGCTTTTAAACCTATATAGGTGTTGTTTTCTGTCTAGGCCTATTTATTTAAGGTATACTTCTACACCTTTATTGCTCGCATTAACTAAGAGAAACACTAAACTAGGATTTTTGTAAGATATTGTTATAAGCGCAGGTGCGTTAGTAATATGCTTTTTTAGAAGTAATATTAAGCTTTGTTCTGCGTTGCCCTATTGCTATACTACTTTTTCTTTAATAACTAGAATAATAGTTTTGCCTTTAAGGCAAACAAGGGTATCTAGATGCATTAGTACACCACAATTCGTACAAACATTTAGACCTCCTTTAGGTTCTAACACTCTAGCTAATTTGCAATTTTGTTAACTTTCTTTTGTGCTAGATATTGTCCTTCTGCTAAAACCTTGTAGCTAACTACCCCTAATTAATTGTGTCACTAGTATCATTTAAGTTCTAACACTATGCTGCTAGCTCTTTCTACGTCTGTAAGGACCCTGTCTAGTTGCTAGATGCGCTTAAGCACATATCGCCTAACACTAGGTAAAGCCTCCTTGCTATTATAATCTGTCTTTAGACTACTACTAGTAACGTTATTAAGGAAAGGAAGTGTATCTGGCTAGTGATCCTTAAGAATCTTCGTCATAATTCTTTAGAAGACAGCCACTGAGTTAGTAGCCCTATGAACAGGGTCTCTGTTCGAGATGCAGGAACCCCGCCAACCACAGACGAGTTCTCTGAGAGGTTTGCCGGTTGTAAGATCATGTCACTCATGGACTTCTTCTCCAGTTACAACCAGATAACACTGCACAAAGACAGCAGAGACATAACAGCAGTTATAACGCTAATTGGCCTTTTACGATTGTGTACCCTAGTTTAAGGGGCTACTAACTTAGTAGCTGTCTTCCAAAGAATTATGACGAAGATTCTTAAGGATCACTAGCCAGATACACTTCCTTTCCTTAATAACGTTACTAGTAGTAGTCTAAAGACAGATTATAATGGCAAGGAGGCTTTACCTGGTGTTAGGCGATATGTGCTTAAGCACATCCAGCAACTAGACAGGGTCCTTGCAGACGTAGAAAGAGCTGGCGGCACAGTGTCAGGACTTAAATGCTACTGGGGACACGATCGATTACCCCTGGTTAGGTCACCATTTTGTTCCAGTATAGGTATCGAAGCATCTCGTTTAGCAGGCACATCAGGAACAAGAGAGGGAGAGAGAGAGAGAGAGAGAGAGAGAGAGAGAGAGAGAGAGAGAGAGAGAGAGAGAGAGAGAGAGAGAGAGAGAGAGAGAGAGAGAGGAGAATAGATAGATAGGTTAATAGTAGTAAGGTGTCTGTCTATTAGAAGGATGGATGCCCCTCTTATACCTGGCATCTGAGGAATTGCCGAGGTTATCCATCCTGTTCACCAGCATTACCGAGGCTATCCCCCCTGTTCACCAGCATTACCAAGGTAGTTACTCTGTGCACCGGCACAAACCTCCCCCACCTTAACAGCATAGTCCCATCATGCTATAATAGCTGCTACTAATACTAATAGATGACCACTGACGATAGGGAGAGGCAGTTCCTCCTGTCCAATTAGATGCTACCAGGTGTCACCTGGCAGGTGCTGATTGGCTGGCATGTGGCATGCCTTGGGATCTAACAGATCCGCCGGATCCACTGGATATGCTGGATCTGGGTGTTAACAGATACGCTGAATATGCTGGATCTAAGTGTTGACGGATACGCCAGATGTGCTGGGAGAGTGCTGACAGATACGCTGGATGTGCTGGGAGAGTGCTAACAGATACGCCGGATGTGCTGGGAGAGGTGCTGAGGGGCGCTGAGGCGTGCTAATAAGTCTGATAATAACGTCCTAGTCCAGAATTAACAGGATAACTCCTAGGCCGTGCCCCAGCCTTCAGAGTGGCAGATTTTTAGATAATAACGTCCTAGTCCAGAATGGACAGGATAATTCCTAGGCCGTGCCCCAGCCTTCAGAGTGGCAGATTTTCAGATAATAGCGTCCTAGTCTAGAGTTAACAGGATAATCCCTAGACTATAACCTAGCCTTTAGAGTAGCAGAATTTTAATGTTGCCTGCTATACTGTGCCCCCTAGTTAGGTTACCATTTTATTCTAGTATAAGTATTAAAGCATCTTGTAAGCAGGCAAATTAGGAAGGATACTTATTATTATTATTGTTAAGGGTTAGAGAGATAGGTAATACAGTAATTGAATTCTATAAGTAAGTGTTTCTAATTGTTGTTGTAGGTGTTGTGCCTTAACAGTTCCTGTTAAGGCCTCTTATACCTTTCTAACGGCCAGATTACGTACACTAGCTAAGCATCCTAGATCTTACTAAGGCAGTCACTGTGTGCACCGGCACAGTGTAATTATATATTTTGCTAAATACACAAGCTATAGGTAGGTTACAGCGTTAACCTTCTACTAGTCTAGTAGATTAAATCCATCTCCCTGTTGTATGCAAGGGGTACTAAGATAGGCCTCTACTTCTTAGCAGGTGTAAGCCACCTCCTTGTTATTATCAGACAGGATTAAACTCTAACTGTAGGATAAAAAGCTCCTATTAGGTTGATTAACTTATATTGCGGGTTTTAGAACAAATTATCTTCTACTAACTGTTAAACAGAGTGGTAAAGTACTTGTGTAGAGCGACCTGATTTATTTTCATTATAATAATCTAGGTATTGTAAGAATTACCCTAAGTAAATGTGCTTATCTTAAATTTTCTAGGTACTATTTTTATAACGTGGTTAGTAATAGTATGTAATAAACTACTGTAATAACATTACCTTATACAAAATAAGCTTCTAGCTTAGATCTAAGAATATTGCATATTTAAACAAGAACCTGTAACTATCCTCTGTTATTTAATAGTACTTAGACAGCTTAACACAACCCTTTTGCACAGCTGCTTTTATAACTTCTGGCTATTTAAAGTTATCAGCGTAACCTAGGTTGTTACGAAGCTCTTTAGTTATCTAATCTAAGAAATTAAATAGCTAGTTATATATTAGCTAGATGTGCTAGTTAAGAGGCTTATAAGTCTTACTAAGGGCACTAGATTCCTTTTTTAATTGCTGTAGCATTATTGTAACAGCCTGCAGGTGCTACTACTTATTTACTGCTAGTTAAAGTTTCTTAAGATCTTTTAAATCAGCTTCTGCCACCTTGTTATATGTAGAAGCACCTCCTCTACAGCTTAGTGTCTTTAGTGCAATTTCTTGCTCTAACTATTTGTTAATGTAGACCTAAAGCTTTAGTGCGCGCTTACACATATCATAGGTATAGTTCTACCTAGTCCTAATATCTTATATAAGTAATAGTTAATCATTCATTAGAATATTTCTCTATAGTGTAAGAAACCTCTTAGATTATTATAGTAATAGATTAATTCTAATGCAGATAGCTTAGATCTGTGTAATACTCAGTATGTAATAAAATTATATAATAAATAATATCTACCTTTAGAGAGAGTTAAGAACAGACTTGCTGTTTTTAATACCCCTAATATAGTGTTGCTGCAGTCTTTCTCTATGTTCTAGTTCTGGTAATTCTTTAAGTTAGAGATAGTAAATGATATCTTATATAATAAGGTTAATTATTCATGCAAGAAAAGGGATAGTGTTCTCTCAACTATTCTAAGTAGTATTGTTCTGCTGTAGTAACCTCTGTACGGTCTGTAAGAAAGCACTGTTATTACTAGTATTGTTGTAAGTAATAGTAAGCAGTTATTTTGTAGTTTTAGTTTCCTAAAGAAGACAAAGAGCTTGCTATGCTATAGAGGATCCTGTATATTTTCTGCGTAGAGGAATAAAGTTTAAAAGAACTTCTTATAATTTCTGGCTCTTGTTTATATAGTAACCTTTAATAGCTACAACGCTAAGGTAATTACTTGTAGTCTAGGTATCTAAGGCAACAGACAATATAGTACTTAATCTAAGATCCTAGAGAAGAGCCTGTTTAGCACCCTTAAATAGGCTCTATAACATCTAGCTAAATTTATAACAGGTAGCTATTACAGCTTCTAGTCCTAAGAAGTAGATAATTAGTTAGAATAACAGCTTTTTAATTAGGTAAAAATGGAGGTTGTTGTTAACACCTAATTACATAAGCTCTATTCTAAACGCTAAAGCAGAGTATACCATATTAAAAGAAAACTAGTTTTTGTTTTGCTGGTAGGTGGTGTATAGATGTAATAGGAGGTTTAATAAAGTATAAGCAGGATTCTTAATTTGTCTGCAGGCCTAAAGCTAAGGTGTTAGGTAAGATGCTTAGTCCTATAGCCTTTTAAAACTAGGCGCTAAAGAACTAACCTATAGTTTTAACAGTATATGTATAGATAGCTATCTTATACCTAAGAGGCTTTGCTATATCTACTCTAGATCTAGCCTAAGCAAGTTAGAGCATCTGTTAAATGAAAGGTATTAGAGAAATGGGTTAGGCGATATACCTGCTAAAAAACCGTGTAGGGGCCCCTACCAGAACCTAGATAAGACAAAAATCACCCTTACATAGAACAAGAACCAAACATTAATACATCATTATTAACTTATTACTATTACTATCTAATCTAACAATTAAGAGTCTTACTGCCGCTATAATAAGCGCCAACAACAAGCAAAATAGCAACTAGCCAAAGCTAGAGGGACGCGACGGTCATTCTTACTAACTTAAGTAACTAGGTCTCCTAGTACTGCTAACTTAAGATTAAGTGCTAGTTGCAAGATACATAGCTGCTAGCAGACACTAAAGGGGTGCAACTCTAACGCATACAACTAGAGGTGCTACTACCTCTAGAAATTACATAATATAAACTAGCAATAAGTATAAGTAACACCTTAACTACGTTATTACAGACTATCTAAGCAGGTTAAAGCAGAACGCGTAGAATAACACACAAAGTAATAGACATATTAACAACTACGCTGCAAACACCTATAATACTAAAATAGTTATTAGACCTCTTAGAAAAGGGACAAGAGGTATATAAAGAAGATTGTAAAGACTATAAGCTTTACCTTAAGTTATATAAGATAATTTAGAAAGACTATTAAGATAAGAAAAGTAAAATATTAAAAACAGTTAAGCATATTCTTATGATAGTAACACTATATCTGCAACTAAGCTACTACGCAGAAAATAGAACGCTGCACAAATAGATAACTGCCCTCTAAGACACTGTTAGAGTAGACGTAGACAAAGAACAGGCGTAAGTATAAGAAAGATACTACGCTGCACTTAGACTAATGTAAACAACTACAAATTAGGAGATATAGCTAAGTAAATACAATTAGGCAGTAACTTAAGCTAAGACCCTTAAGGTAGCTAAGGTTATGTAAACATAAGCTGTTATTAATAATTTTCTAGGCTCTGTATCTAAGATAGTATTAACCTAGACTGCAGCGTTCTAAGGGCTAGAATATAATAAGAAAGCTATAAATAGAAAAAGAATAATAAAACTCTTCTATATTTATATAGGCCTTTAACATCTACTAAGAGGGAAGCCTAAGAGCGCCTTTGTAGTAGAAGAGGCATTATACGTAGTAAGCAGTAAATCTAACTTAAACCTTTAAAGGGACGCCTTTAGTAGAGAACTAAGAGCGCTATCCAATAACAATTATTAAGGCTAGGGAAACCCTAGGCAAAGCACAAGAAAGATAGATAGCTAAAGTGCCAGAACTAAGCAGTTCCTAGAGATGAATACAGTAAGAGCTAAAGACATATGTTCTGCCTGTAAACAGTGTTATAATATATCTAACTACTACTACATAAATACAGCTAAGGCACCTAAGTAGTTTAAGCTAAATAGAGGTGTTGTAAACCTAGTACAGTATAAACTTAAATATAACAGTAACTTATAAAAGAGAATACAGGTATTGTCTTAAGGGACTAAGCAACTATAGATAATAACAGCGTCTTAATTAATAACTCTACATATTAAGACGTCTTAAACACTAGACAAGATTATTAAGTAACTAGATAGCTAAAAAATTGCTCAGGTTAATAAAGGTAGTATAAAAGCAGTATGTAGCGCAAGCAATTAAGGATATCTATTAAAGGAGGCATTTCTTCTAGATTCTGGCTTAACTACGTATATCTATAATAACCTCTTAAGACTTAGAGACGTACGCCAGCCAGCAATAGGAGATTATATCTAGACTAGGAACTCTAAGGTCTAGATATAAGGATATAGTCCTGTTAATATATTAGTAGAGGGATCTTAAGGTAAATAAGTACTACGCTTAGACAATGTTGTGTAGTGCCTAGATTTCCTCTGCAACCTAGTATTATTTAGGTTACTCTAAAGACAAGGAATATAGTAGGATAACTAAGAAGATCTAACAATGCTACGTTAAAGAAACAGCAACATTATAGCCATTCTAATAGAAAGCTTTAGACAGTAGGTTATTAAACAACTAAATATAGCTATAGTAGAACTCTATATACGTATAAATTATAATAGAGGATTACTATAAAGAGTAATAGCTATAATGTAGCATAAGAGGCTTAGACATCTAGAACTATCTATAATTAAGCACCTTGTGTATTAATCTAAGGGGGTAAAGATAAAAGGTATTATAAGATTACAGTGTAACGCATGCAGATAGTTAAAATTAAAGCATTAAATATAAAGAACCCTATAATTAAACAATAAAGGCCTAGGTAAACAAATAGCTATAGACTTCTATAAATATAAAGCAGGAAGCTTTAACAAGGAAAAGAGTTAAATACTTATTACCTGCTAACACTTTTGGTACGAGTAGGACTTCTACTTTAAAGACAACAGGCCTATAAGATCTATTATCTGTCTACTTAGGATCTTTATCTAGTTCTTAAAGAAACAGTATAACATTATAGTTAAGGTAATTAAGATAGATAATAAAATTGTTATAGTTAAATAAGAGGTTAAGAGATAGTGCATGTCCCTCTTAATAAGACTTAAGCCTTCTGCTGTAGACATATAAGCTTAGAATAGAGGAGCTAAACGCTTAGGGGGTGTAATAAAAGAGAAGGTATACGCAATTTAACTAGACGCAAATCTACTATAGGAACTCTAGCTAGAAATTACTAGAGCAGCAGTATACCTATAGAATTAGATGCTAAATTATCTAAATAAGTAGAGATTACTATATAAAAAATTCTTTACGCGCGCAGCTACTATAAATAGCATAGTTACTAGACCTTAAAAACTAAACTAGGCTTACTTAAGAGCATACAGATGCAAAGCATTTGCTATAACTAATAACACTTATTAAAGAAAATTAAGGCTACAAAGACTAGACCTAAAGGCATAGATTAGATACTAAGTAGGATACCAGTCCACCAACATATACTAAATCTAGGTCCTATTAATAGCGAAAGTAATTTGTACCCGTAATGTGGTGTTTAATAAAAACAACAACATTTAACAGTAAAATAGAGGATATTATAGATAACCTTATACACAACACGTTAGAGGAAATTGCAACTGAGATTATTAAAGTTAAACTCTTAGCTACACAGAGGTATATATCTAAAACTAAAACGTTCTATAAGAATAAGACAACGCAGGAGAACACTCTACGTGCTAAACAACCCTAATATTACTAAGGCAGGAAGATTGTAGAGGCATACCTAACGCCTCTACTAACTCCTCTACTAGCAGTATTCCTAACTAAATAGATAAGCTACAATAAGACAACAGACTAACTTAAACAAGACTAAGGAACGTCTATAATAATGCTGTAGGCAGCTGCATTTATAGCAGGCACTAAGGCAGGACACCTTAGTTAACATAAAGGAAAACCTTTTAATAAAGCTTAATTTAAGAGGATTATAGCAAAGGGAATTAAGCTGCATTAGAATAAACTTCTGCTATTACCTACAGTATACTTAAAGCTAGAGGAGTACCCTCTCTATAAGATATTTAAATAAGCAGAAAACAAACACCTATAAAGCTATAAACAAATAGAGTTATAGACTAAAGTTCTAGTAGCCCTAGTTTAGAAGTCTAGATAATAAATACTTAACTGTATGTAGGTCTATACATACAAGTTTAATAAATACTACTACCTTAATAAGTGTAAAGTAAGGCTTGTAGTTAGAAGAGACTAATAACATAATATTACGTTATAAGACATGTATGCAGCAACACTTACAGGCTAATTACTTAGAATACTAATAGTAATTACTGCAAAATATAATCTTAAACTAAAATAATAGGATGTTATAAATGTATTTATCTATACAGCTATTAACCACAAAATATACATAAGGATGCTAAGAGGATACTAGAAGACAGGCACCTTACTAAAGGTATAGAAAGCCCTGTACAGACTCTGCATCTCCCCTCTACTATAGCAGAAGGAATTTACACCAATATTAGCTAGAATTAGATTTAAATAAGTACTATAAGAGCTATGCTGTATAATTAAGGATAGATTAATTATCTTCTTCTACGCAGACAACATTATAATTGCGTACTACCCAAAGCACAAATAAGAGGCAGATAATGCTATTAAACAGATATAGGAGTGTTACCTGTGCACTAGAGGAGATAACCTTTAATAGTTCCTTAGTGTAGAAGTCTAACGTAATAGATAGCAACAGATAATTTAATTGTTATAAGCCACATACGTTAACAAGATTAGTTAATTAGTAACTAGACAGGACGTAAGGCATAATACGATAATATCTAGAATTAAACTTAAGCCTAGGAACAGTCTAGCTAAACTACTAGAGATTAATTAATATTAGCAAAAGATTAGATCTATGTTGTTTACAGCAGTAACTACTTAACCTAACATAGCGTTTGCTATATTGCAACTTGCACGCTTTCTAGTTAACCTAAGTAATAAATACTAAGATGCTGCTAACTAAGTGCTCCTGTACCTACAGAAGATAAGAAATCTATTACTTAACTTTAGATAGGGTAAAGGACTTAAAGTCGCAAGCAACGCATTAGTTGCTAACAACACTGTAGACTAGAAGAGTTCCTAAGGATACGCTATTAAGCTATTTAGAGGACTTATTGCCTAGAGAGCAAATAAACAAGATACTATTACAACGTTAACTACTAAGGCCAAGCTCCTAGCACTGTCCTAAGTAGCTAAGGTAGCGATATTTACCTCTTAACTATTAAAAGAGCTTTAGGTAACCCTAAGCAATCCTATAATTATAATTAAATGCAACAATATGCAGATAATACATCTAGTTACTGTAGACGTTGCTAAGATATAAACTAAACTTTAGCATGTTAACATACACAACTACTACTTATAATAAGAAGTTAACTATAAAATAATTCAAGTAGAATATATCCTATCTAATAACATAATTAAAGATAGATTTACAAAGTTGTTACTAATTAGCAAATAGGCCAGCTTTCTTAATTAGTTAGGACTTATTAAGGGCTAGAAGGGTATATTAAGGGATATCCCGCTGAAGAAGATGTAAGAGCAACTAGAGGACCTTACGTTAAAGAGTTAATTAACTAGTTCACGCAGCTTACAATAGGATTCTAAGCTAAGGGGGTGTGTTAAATAAAAGGTATTAGAGAAATAGGTTAGGTGATATACCTGCTAAGAAACTGTGCAGGAGCCCCTACCAGAACCTAGATAAGACGAAAATCACCCTCACATAGAACAAGAACCGAACATTAATACATCATCATCAACTCATTACTATTACTATCCAATCTGACAGCATCCTAATGTGGCTTTTTAGAAGTATGATTAGTTTCCTTTAATGTAGTTGTCTACTACTAATACTATGCTATAATAGTTGCCTTACTTTAACTAGTATTAGAGTCTAGGGAAACTAGCCGTTTAATAAGACATAATTGTTTTAGAAAAGCCCTTTTAATAAGTTGTGTAGCAGAGACAGTAAAAGATAGAAGGAGCTTAGGTAGAGTAGAAGGTGTATCTACTAGTAGGAATAACATATATGTTATTTGTAGCTATAATAAATATAGGTATATAATCCTATAGTAACAGAATAATAGAAAAACCTTTTAACAAACTGCCTAGGGCAAGCCTAAGCCCCAACACCAGCATTGTTATTTTTAGTGCTAGGAATTAGTTGCTTTATTAATTTTATAGGGTTAGCTTAGATATCCTAAGTAAGTTTTTAATTAGGTAGAGATATAGAATATTAAATTAACTAGAAATTAGTAGACCTTGCGAAACAGGCTATGTATGTATTAATTAGCTGTTATTTTAAGCTAAAACATTAGCTCTATATCTATTCTAGATCTATTGTATTATTGTTGTTAGTTCCTTTAAAGCCTAATACCTTAATATCCTTTTTAGCTAATAACAAATAAAATTGCTTATTAGTCTTATACACATTTGTTATAGACTAATAGTGCTCCCCTAGCTTAAAACTAGACTTTTTAATCTCCTCCTTATACTTATTTTTATTAGGTGCTAGAATTAATAGGCAATAGCTAACAAGCTTAGTATCTAAACTAATCTTATCTAAAAAAGACAGAGGTTTAGTTTAACTACTGTAATTAGTAAGTGTATGTAATAAAATAATAAAATAACTTACAGCTAGGTATTTTTAGCTAAACCTGCTATGCTCTTTAATAATATATTATTACAGAAGGCCTCCTATTCTTCCTTCTCCTTCTTACTCTTAAAGGTGTTATCTTTAAGTTTTTAAAGATTATGCTAATACTCTTAGCAAAGCAGTTTTTAATAATACTGCTTTAGAAAAGAGCTGTTTGTTACGTTAGCCTACAGTAGTCTAACTAGCAGTAGGATTAGCTTTAGCAATCTCTGCATACTTTCTAAGGGCCTGTTAGTGTGCGTAAAGATCCACTCTATGCTTAAGATTATCCAACTTCTTATAAACAGTTTTAAGCTTAGTTTTAAGCTACTTAGCTGTTCTTAGTTAGTAAATGTTTGTAATAAGAAGCTGTAATAACTAACTACTAGTGAATAACTTAAAGCGTTACTAATCTATATCTTCTTTAGCCTAGGCTACTATTACAGCCCAAATATTAAGATCTGCTAAAGCATAAGACTGGTCTAAACCTATCTTTAGCCTAGCCTGGTGTTTTACTGCACAATTAGCAGCCTTTACCTTCTTAATAATTTCCTTCTCTTTACTACGCAAGGCAGCTTAATTTCTTTAGTAAACTGCGCAGATACTGTTGCTAAGCTCTCCCTTAAATAAGACCTTTGTGCCAGTCTTTCGGCCTGCAGCCCTAATCCAAATAAAAGAATTAGGGATTTAATTAATCTCATAGCCTCTTAAATAGAAACCCTGGTATTGTTGGCACTAATTGTTATAATAGGCTGTAATAACTACCTTATTTAGTTACTTCTACTGCTTAGTAGTAAAGCTAGCTAGTTTACTAGTGCCTGTAGTGCTAGTAAAGGTTAGTATTTCTTCCTCCTCCTCCTTCTTTATATTATTAGCGTCATAATTAATTATGCTGACTATTATAGAAGGCAGTAATAATATGTAGTATTATAAAAATATAAGGTATTATGGATATAGAAGGTGTTATAGAAGTGCAGGGCAGTAGTAAGCTTTTTAGCAGCTAGTCTGTGCTTAGCCTCTCCTTGTTTTGCTAGCGCAAAAGCAACAAACGCTAGCGCTGTTACAACAAAAAACATTAAAACCCTTTCTAACAATATTAAAACAGCTTAGAGCTAGGTGCAACCTATATTAAAAGAATATGCTTAGTATATATATATAATCTGTAAGCTATTACAGCTTAATATTATTTAATATTTCTTAATAATAGTTATAATAATCCCCTACTTATAATAAATTCTGGTTTTCTTGCGCTATAATACCTAGGAAGCTTAAGATAAGCATATGTACTAAGAGTAATTCTTACAATACCTAGATTGTTATAACAATAGTAATCTAGTTTCCTCTACACAAGTACTTTATAACCCTGTTTAAAAGTTAGTAGAAGATAATTAGTTTTAAACACCCGCAATATTAGTTAAGCAACCGAATAGGAGCTTCTTATCCTACATTATCCTACAGTTAGAGTTCAATCCTGTCTAATATTAATAAGGAGGTGGCTTACACCTGCTAAGAAGGAGAGGCCTATCTTAGTACCCCTTGCATACAACAGGGAGATAAATTTAATCTACTAGACTAGTAGAAGGTTAACGCTATAACTTATCTATAACTTACTTGTGTAGCAAAAGATATACTTACAGTACTAATAACAGAAGTTAGAGTTAAACAAGTGTTTAACACAGCTAGAGATGTAATTAGGGACTAACGGCACATTTAATCTGCTACTACAATTCCCTAGACTATAATTCTAAAGGATCCTCTTACTTTAGCACAGATATAAAAGGGGGAGGAGGCAGCTATAGATGAGCTAGATAATCTCTTTAAGCTACTAGCTTGTTCTAGTCTAAAAACAGAGGTTATAGAAGAAGAATATCACAGTAGTAGTACTAAAGAAACTATTCTATTAACTCTATCTTAGCGGGAACAGCAGCTGCGAAAGAGAGTAAGACTACTGCAGTATTAAGATTCATAGTTCTGTGATAAATAGCTGTTATAAATAGAGAAAAACTAAAAATTCTTTCTTCTATTTAAATCTTTTAAAAAAAGCTCTGTCTGTAAACAGCGTTTCTAAGTGGCATACTATTAAGTATGTTGTTTGTAGTATTATAGAAGATTAGGTAACTCTAACCTAACCTACCCTACCCCTACCCCTAGTCCGTACGGACTGTACCCTACATCTACCCCACGCTAGAGGTATCTCTACCCTTCCCCTACCTAACGTCCGTGCAGACTGTACCCTACCCCTACCCCACGCTAGAGGTACCCCTACCCTACCCCTACCTAACGTCCGTGCGGACCGTACCCAACCCCTACCTAACCCTAGGGTACCCCCTACCCTTTTGCCAGCGTAACTGCAACACAGGACATCTAAGATCTTACACATAACTAGGCAGCAATCCTAAGACTAAAAACTCCTTTAAATAAACCTAAACAGGCCTAGCAAATACGCTGCATAAAGGTAGCTAAGACTGTTAAAAACAAAGGAGCCACAATTAGCATTAAATGGGCCCCTGGACATCGAGACATTGCAGGAAACAAGAAAGCAGATTCCCTAGCGAAAGAAGCAACTAAAAAGACGCCTACCTCTAACTTGATAAGCATTGCTATAACTAGTTTTGTAATTGAAGCTATTACAACAAAAGAGTAGAAACATAAGCTAGACACCTACAAAGCCAAAGTATTCCTAAGAAAAACAAACACCTACACAACAAAATACTAGCTAGAACTAACAAACAACATAAAACTACTAAAAGACATTAAGAGAGAGACAGCTAGCGCCTACTACTAACTAAAACTAGAATATAGATACAACAAAGCATACCTACATAATGTTTAGAAGGTAGACAATGGTAGATATATCTGCAGCTACATACAAATAACACAACACCTTTTACTAAGCTGTAGATAATACAGAGATAGAAGGAAAACAATGCAGGATAGCCTAAAAGGTTAGAGGCTTCTAATAACCCTACTACTACACACAAACTAAGGAATTCTAGCTACTCTAGCTTTTATTTTAGAGACTAAAGTAGACACACGCAAGTAGTACCTACAACAAACAACAAACACCTTAAATCCTCTGTATACCTCTTAGAGCATAGGCTCTTACTATAGGACTATAAACACATATTTACTATCCCCTTACATAAACACGCTCCTTAAATTACTAGAGTAGCTTAACTACTCTCGTCTTATATAGTCTTAGACTCACACAGGACGTTAAACTAATCAATCAATCAATCAATCTGCCTTTGTCAAAACAACAGTACTCTATGGCCCTGACGCTTATTGCAACCCACCTGGAATCATGCGGACGGACAGTGTATCTCACGCCCGCCAGCAAAAGACAATGAGCCACGTATTTACTTAGTAACAGGGCTATTAAAGACCAAGAAGAGGCCTTAAAAAACCACGTTGTGCTGTTACTTGGGAACCAAAAGGAATGGCAGACAGTGGCCTGCGAGCTGATATTGTTAAGTGGTGTAAGTAAAACTCTTTTGTATGAGACGCGAAGATTGCGCTGACGAACGTAAGAAAACTTTACCACTTTTGACATTATGGCCGGCCTTACCTTCGGCGATCCCCTAGGTGCAAAAATTGGATGCTGAGAAAGCTAATTTTATGGTCCAGGGGCAGACCATGCCCGTAAACAGAGCACTACCATTTGTTAACTGCACCAGTATATTCTGCAAATCGGTGTTATTTCTGTGTCTTTAGGCTCGCATTGCAAAGCTCATCAATACGTTACCTTTGTTCATTAAGTCTGTTGTTAGGTTGCAAAAACTAAAAACGGGCTATCTTTCACACTGTTTGTACAACATAGTTAGAACTGTCTAAACAATCACTGTATATAAGAGCTCATTTGTTTGTCTTCCTCTGGTGCAGGATGAACATGGACCTCCAGAACCGAATGTGCAGCGTAATCTTACACAAGCGTAGCATGGATAGTACTGCGATGCTACTGCACTACTGCGGATTTCTTATCTTTAATTTAAATTCCGCTGCCTTCCGAGATTAGCTCTACGCACGTCTTGCGCAGTAATCCGAGTGGCTACATGTCTTCTCCACCACACTATAAGGAACTTGTACTTACGTTTATAGTCAAATTGCATAGTTAACTAACATTTTGCGAAATCACGATCATGCATAACTCTTTGGTTTCTCTGTTGCTGCTTGCAGTAACTGCTGTTTACGGGCAGCAGGACTTTTACTGCAATGGTGGTACAAGTGCTAACCCTTCAATCCGCTGCAAATCAGTAAGTTGTCCTGCCTATTAAGAATCATTCAAATTTCTAACGAGGATAATAGGGACAATATGTCTATTGCGTATGTTTCCCTGTGAAGTACAAGTCTGCTACGTAAGACAGACTTGCTGACCTCTTCTTAGTGTGTTACTATTGGGGAAGTTAATTATAGACCGGATCTTAAACAGGGATTTCCTATACATCGCACATGCGGAACAAACGAAGGTAGATGCTCCGTAAAGAACAATGCTGGAAACGATTTGTATGGAGTACGTATTCTAACTAAGGATTCATTATTCTCTAGACTAATGCTAACTGTTGTCTAGACCCCTAGTTGTGTAAGTACATGTACGAATCTAGTAATTTTCCTACTAACGGAGCCTAAAAAGTGTTAAGAACTTGGAACGCTGTAGTTAAACGCTGGTATTACATTAGCAAGCGTAGGATAGTTAGGGGTGTATAATTGTCTTACTGTGTGCTATAAAAAGGGGGGTTTAAATTTACATTCACCCAAACGTGGTTGATTTCTTAACATGATACAGGTGCTCCTCTTTCATGTGTACTGGACAGTTCTTAGGGTGTCCTTAGAGCGTTAATAGATACCTACTAGCCATATGCTTATCTCTACACTTCCTATAGAGTTATCTTATTTCATCTTAACATATGTAACAAATCGTTAAAACAAAGTTTAAATTGCGACTTAAAGGCTCTTATATGCCTCGTAACGGTAGCTTGTCTTTTCTTACGTACTTAGCCCTTATTAACACACAGGCCCTAGGTACTTTAGAGAAAACTTTTACCCTGCTATTCAAACAGACCAAAAATCGTAGCTATGTAGAATAACTTTTTTAGGTTCTTTCGTACATATGTAATAGCTGCAGAGAAAAAACTCTCTGGTTTTCCAATTATTCCAGCGCTCCCGCATGCATCGTAGCGGACTTACACATAGTTCAGAAACTTTGTCCTCTTCTCTACGTGGTTACAGAAAAAAAAATTTGTATCTAGTATCTAATTGCCGGTCTATATTGCCCTACACAACTGCTGCAGAGAAGGCATAAACCGGTCAATTTAGCTTACGGAGATAGTCGCTTCTTAGGCAGCAGAGGGCAATGTCTTAAACGTGAAAGAGAGATCTATGTGGTTAGAGGGCACAATGATTTCTGTTTACAGCAGAAAGACAGATACAGGACCTATTAGAAAGTAAGAGAAGTATACAGGGTACAAGGCAGTCTGCACAGCAGGTGCGATGTTAAATAGGATTTTCTATAATACACTAATGTGAGCTCAGCGTATAATGTTGTTACCACGTAGTATCTCTTTAAACTAAGGGCCTGTTTACTACACAAGATCTATCCAAATATTAGAACCAGTAATTAGATCAATTTGACAATTTCAGGAGTGCCTGGAAAAATTAGATAGAGGTGTCTACTTATGTCTTCCAATAACTAGTAGCGTTGTATTTTAGCTGCAGATACTAGTAAATAGAGTTATTATCCTATGTTGTTAACGATGTTAAGTAAAGTTAGTTAAATAACTATTAAATTAGACTGTATAAATATAAGCAGGTTAGAGAGGTACCTAAAATTAATTAAGTTGTTTAATTATTGGTGTATATAATAGCTGTAATGCTGCAAGCATACTAATTTTACTCAGCTCTGCATTCTGTAGGTCTACTTAGCTAACACCTACATAGGCTGGAAAAAGAGAAGAGACTACCCTAGGGTAAGGTAGGGGTAGAGTATAGTCTGGACTCTGCACAGACCTTATGTTAGGATAGGGTAGGGGTACGTCTAGCGTAGGGTAGGGGTAGGGTACAGTCTGTACGGATACGGTGGTAAAAGGGTAGAGGTTATGTAGGGGTAGGGTACAACACGTGATGTACCCCTACCCTACCCTACCCCTGCCTACACTAATTCCTTTCTAAGAGGGTAGAGGTTAATTGATTAATCAATAAGTTTAACGTCCTGTGTGAGTCTAAGACTATATAAGACGAGAGCAGTTAAGCTCCTCTAGTAATTTAAGGAGTGTGTTTGTAAAGGGGATAGTAAATCTGTGTTTAAAGTCCTGTAGTGAGAGCCTATGCTCTAGGGAGTAGACAGAGGGTTTTAGGAGTCTGTTGTTTATTGTAGGTACCACTTACAGGTGCCTACTCTTATATCTGAAATAAAAGCTAGAATAGTTTAAATTCCTTAGGTTGTGTGTAGTAGTAGTTGCATTAAGAGCCTTTGTCCTTATAGGCTGTCTTGTATTATTTTCCTTATATGTCTGTATTCTCTATAGCTAAGTAGAAGGTGTTATGTTATCTGTGCATAGCTGCAGATACATCTATTATTATCTACCTTCTATATATTATGTAGGTATACTTTATTATATCTTTATTCTAGTTTTAGTTAGTAGTAGGCACTTACTACCTCTCTCTTAGTGTTTTTTAGTAGTTTTATCCTGTTTGTTAGTCCTAGGCAGTATTTCGCTGCGTAGGTGTCTATTTACCTTAGGATTACTTTAGCTGTGTAGGTAAATAGTTTATAATCCTATTTGTCTATTGTAATAGCTTTAACTTAAATTCTAGTTATAGCAATTCTTGTGATGTTAGTGGTAGGCCTCTTTTTTATTACTTCTTTTGCTAGAGAGTCTGCTTTCTTGTTTCCTGTAATGTCCTAGTGGCTAAGGGTCTATTTGAGGCTAGTTGTAGCTTCTTTATTTTCAAGAGTCTTAGCTGCCTTTATAAAGCGTATTTGCTAAGCCTGTCTAGGGTTATTTAAAGGAGTTTTTAGTCTTAGGATAGCTGCCTAGTTGTCTGTAAAGACTTAGACGTTATATCCTGTAGTAGCTATAGTAGCTATAATCTTAAAGCCTCTTATTATACCTTCTAGGTCTCTATTATATATAATTTAGCCTTTGCTAATATTATATTTATAGCGTAGATTTCCTTAGGCTGTTGTTTGTAGTCTAGGACTGTAATTCCTACTACTATACCTAGGCCTACCTCTATAAAAGAAGCGTCTGTGTAGATAGCTAGTATAAGGCTTCCTACTTTTCATAGCATCTGTGTTTTATATGCTTTTGCTACTTTTTCTTTTAATAGTCTTAAGATTTTAGTTTAGTATGCTGTAGCCTTTTTCTAGGGGTAGAAGTAGAAGTCCTTTAGTTTTTCTTCTCTTATGCTAGGCATAGCCTTTTCTATAGACTTTGTAATTTGCATAAGCTGTGTAGGGGGTTCTATTCTTAGCCTAGTATAGTTAACCTCTCTTTGCTCTGCGCTAGAGTCTAGGTCTGTGTTTTATAGGGTGGACTTTAGCTATGTTGTAGCAGTGTAGATAGGGTAGTTCTTTAGTAGCTTTCTAGCTCTAAAGGCGTACTTTCTTATTACAGAGTTTAGCGTTATAGTAGGAAGGGCTAGTACTGCCCCTACCCTCTAGGGTATTATAGGTAAGGTCTAGAAGGTGCCTAAGATTTTCCTAAGTGCTAGGTTCTGTAGTCCTTATAGTTGTTTTGCTATTCTAGCTTATTACTTCTAGAAGACTTAGCATCTATAGTCTGCTATATTAGTAACACAGGCTAGGTATATTTGTTAAAGGGTAGTAGGTGTAAGGCCTTTACTACTGTTTGCTAGTCTGCACATTCTGTAAAAGGCGTTTCTTGCCTAGCTAATTCTAGTAGCAGCATGCTCCTTACAAGAGAACCTGTTGTTAAAGTAGATTCCTAGCCATTTAACTGTCTTTTCTAGGGTTATTATAGACATGTCTAGCAGTGTAAGAGTAGAGGTTTCTGCTTTTTCTCTTGTAGTAGAGTAGATAAGTTTACTTTTTAGCGTATTAAACTGAATTACACAGCTAAATCCTTTTGCAAATAGGCTAGCTAAATCTCTTTCTAGTAGGTAGATGTTTTTCTTTAGGCTAGTAGACAATACCGTAATAGCTAGGTTGTCTAGGTAGGATAGCGAGTAGTTTATAATTAACTAGAATAGAGGTCTAATATATATTAGGAACAGAATAGGTAAGATAGGGCTTCCTTATAGGATTCTAGCGTTTATATTACTAAATTCTTCTATTTCTCTATTAAGGGACAGTTGTAGTTGGCGTCTAGAGAGGAATAATTAGATCTAGGCTATTAGGCTGCACAGTAGCTTTAGTTATTGTAGGATAGTAAGTAGTTAGCCTAGTAAGACGTAGTTAAAGGCTTCTTTAATGTCTAAGAACACTATAGTTGTTATGCGCTTTAGTTTCCTTTCTTCTTACACTTAGTTTAGTAGTAGTATAGAAGCGTCTATAGCTATTTTTTATACTCTTCTACCTAGTTATATAGGTTAGAGTAGGGTAGTTGTTTCTGCTAGGATGCTAAGCCGTTTAGCTACTAGTCTTTCTGCTACTTTCCCTAGGTAGCTTAGAAGGGCAATTACCCTATAGGCTTTAGGGACTGCGTAGTCTAGTTTGTTTAGCTTTTTTAGGATAATTCCTGTTACTCTTTTCTAGATTTAAGGGTAGTACCTATAGTTGGATAGAGTAGAAAACACATAGAAGAATATGTCTGTTTTCGCTTTATATACTCTAGTAATAATCTCCTAGTTTATTACATCTAGTCCTACGAAGCTACTTTAAATTTGTAAGGAGCAGGCGTGTTCTAGCTCTTATTTAGTAAGAGGTGGCTATTTCCAGCTACCTTCCTGGTAGGTTCTCTACTCTATAGGCTGAGAGGTAGGTAGGCTAGGGAAGAGAGTGTCTCTTAGTGCTGAGCATTTGCCTTAAAAGGAGTTCTCTATTCCCCTAGGGCCTTGTTTAGCAGGTATACTCTAGTTACCTATAAACCTAGTATAAGATATTACTTTAAAGATTAATTTTATGTCCTCCTCTTCTAGGAATTAATCCTAGTAGTTGTGCTTTGCTACTTTTACTGTTTATAGGTAGCTATTTCTAGTATTTAGGTAGTCCCTTTTCTATATGTAGGTGTTACGATCCTGTGCCAGGGCACGGCACGAACGTAAGTACCAGCCAACTAAGACCCCTAACTCCTCCCTAAAGGAACGAACAGTAGAGAAGGACAGGACAGAAAGGGTTATCACCTAACTGCTTGTTAACAAGCATAACACATATAACTTCTTATTAATAAGCATAGTATAATATGCTTGTCTATAAGCACCCTTATGCATTTTATTAGACTAACTTTAGTTACTTATTAATAAGTATTGTATCTCCTTAGTATATTGCTAGTAGGAACATAACCCTTATAGTTTGTGTTTAACCTTATTAATTAAGTTTGTCTTTAGAATCTTAACCTGCGCCTAAACTAGACAGTCTACTCTGTACTATTTAGTGCACCCTATCTTTATAAGCTTTACTTAGTTAATAACCCTAACTAATCTACTAGTACTTATCCCTAAGAACTAATAGAATTAGTGCCTACAGTCTTTAACTAAAGTACAACTTTAACATTTTAAACACCCCTAAGATAAGTACTATTAGACCCTATGCTACCCCTAGTAACTCTACATCTAGCAATATAAATATAGATACACCTGTTACTACTAACATTATAAACCTTAATAAGCCTAACCTTTACTATAGAGATTATAGTAAGCTTAATAACTAGCTTATACAGTAGGACCTCTTCTTTACCTTCTAAGGCAAGAAGGTTCCTAAGGCTAAATAGGTAGTCCTTGCAGCTAGCTACATGCGTAGCAAAGTGTTTACCTAGATTAAGCCCTTTATACAGTAGTACTAAGCTAGTAAGGCTTTAGACAACATAGATAAATAGATAAAAGACTTTAAACTATTTAAACAAAAGATTAAGCTAATCTTTAGAGTCTCTAACAAACTACACATTGCTTAACATAACATTTAGAAGTTTAGACAGAACAAGTTAGCTGCTAACTACGCCGCAGAGTTTTAGCAGCTTGCTGCTAACACTAACTAGGATAATACTGCCCTAATTACTATATTTTAATAAGAATTAAAGCCTAAGGTTAAAGAAGAACTTATGCGCACTAGCGCGAGCATAGAAACCCTTAATAAGCTTATTAATACTGCTATTAACATTAACGTACAACTCTACAAACTTTAGCAGGAACTTTAAGATAACCCTAGAGCACGTACTACTGTTATTGCTACTAACAGGCTGCTACTAAGGAACTAGTAGCGCAACAACTTAAATTAAGGACAGTAAGGAGGTTGTAATTAGCTAAATACTGGTTGTTGCACCTACAGCAACACTTAGAGTAGATACTACAGACCTAAAGCAATAGACCTCTTAAACCTTAATAAGGGACTACTAAAGCAATAGAACAAGAAGCCTAAGGGGGGTAACTAACACAGAGGCAGCAGGGACTGCTACAACTGTGGCAAACTAGGCTACTTTGCTAGAGACTGCTAGATAAACAAGGTTTACTGCTAGTTAAATATACTTACCTGTAATTATAATATTATAGATGCTTATAAATAGGAAATTCTTACTAATAATATAGGACAACTGCTAGAAGACCTGGAGTCTAGTCTAGAGGATAATAACAACTGTATTGTACCTCTAATTCGTGTAGCAACACCCTACTAGAACGCCTAGACAGGCAAAGAAACAGAGTACTACTCTAACAACAACCAGCAAAAGATAGACAACCTACTAGACACCTTAGGACAAGAGTTTAACTAAATTAGCGCCCTACTAACACGCAAACAAGATCGTATAGGGTAACAACGCTAGAAGCATAATAATAAAGAAGCCTATTACTAAATATATTAAGAACTTGTTAGTCCTATAGGAGTACCTAAAGTTGCAGAAATAACACTAGAACTCTAACAGCTTGTTTACTAGTTTAGAAAAGAAATTAACAATAGCAAACAGTTTACTAATAACCTAGAAGAAGCTAAAGACTAGCTTTAGTGTAAGTAAGAAATACAGCTTAGCCTAGAACGTATGCAGAAGTAGAAAGAAGTACTACTAATAATTAGCCTACAACTACAGTATATCCTAGACTACTAAAACCTAAAATATAGAAACCTTATATAGATAGTATACACTAAGGACAAATACATAATCTACTTTAATAAGAAGCTTAGCGCAGGATAGTTCCAAGCACAACAAAGCCTCTGTTGCAGTTAATAGTACTAGTGTTACAATAACCTGTATAAACTTTATCTTTTTAATAAACACTAGAAAGCACACTTTCCTAGAACAGCTAACCTACAGGCTATAATACAAATGCAGCTAGTAGTTAATAGAAGTTGCTACAACACATACTGGCAGAACTGCCTTAATACAGATTGTAAGAAGCATTACAGTACTAAGGAGTTTAAAGGGTTTAGTAAAGAGGGGACCTTTTTAGGCTAGCGCCTATAAGCCCTAGGGATTAATCTATAAATAGTATTAGGAACAATTACCTTATTAAGCTACCTATTAAACTAAATAGGGTATCCTAACAGCACTCTTAGACTTAGGAGCACATGTAAGTTATAAATCTAAAACAGCAATATAGTAAGCTAGACTTAGACTATATTATAGGGAGAACCCTTACTTACTCTAAGTAGCTAATAGAGAATTATTTCTAGATAAACTGCTAATTATACTTAAAGTAATAGCAGCACCCCTATAGATACAGGGGCACTATAAGGAAATAAACCTAGATGTCTTTGCAAAGGCTACGCACAATGTTATATTAGGATTTCCCTAGTTATAAAAGCATAACCTAAAGATAGACTAGGCATAAGAAAGACTTTTATTAGAAGGATGTAAATGCAGCACTAATGCATCTACGCCTACACAGCGCACACAGCAGCTAGTAGATAAGAAGGAGATTAATAATATCTCTTTAACATATAAGACGCGCTAAGATAGAGTAGTTAACTCTGTAGATGCTAAACGCCCTACAGATTACAAAGCAAAAGTTTAAGAGGAGAGGAGTGCACCTTCTGCTATCTCTAACGTGTACAGATAGTACGCAGAGATATTTAGAGAAGAGCTTATAGTAAAAGCCCTGCCTAAGCATAAACCCTAGGATTACAAGATTAAGCTCTAGGAAGGAAAGATACTAACTTTTAGGCTATTATATTAGTTATTAAAAAAGGAACTTAAAGTACTTTATAAGTACATTAAGGAGAACCTTAAGGAGGGATTTATTAGAAGATTAGAATTACCTGCAGGGTACCTAATTATGTGTGCTCCTAAGAAGGATAGCAAGCTATAACCTTATATCAACTTTAGGAAGCTTAATAAAATTACTATTAAAAACTACTACCTGCTTCTAAAGATTACAGAGTTACAGGACTAGCTAGTAGGAGCTTAGTACTTTATAGTGTTAGACCTATAAGGCGCGTACAACTTTATACACTTAAAGAAAGGAAAAGAATAGAAAATAGTATTTAGGACGCAATATAGACTCTATAAGTACCTAGTTATGCTATTTAGTCTAATAAACGCACTAGCAACGTGCTAGGAGTTAATTAACAACGTCCTAAGAGCACACCTTAACAGAACTGTAGTAGCATACCTAGACAATATCCTAGTATACTTAAAGACACTAAAAGAGCATAAACAACATGTTATAGAAGTGCTAGAATGCCTAAGGCAGGCAGACCTATAACTTAAACCTAAGAAGTGCAAATAGCATAAGGAGGAAGTTAGATTTCTAGGGTATATTGTAGGACAATATAGAGTTAAGATTAGTCTAACAAAGGTAGAAGTAGTTAAGACTTAGCAGACGCTAAAAACGGTTAAACAGATCTAGGAATTTTTTGGATTCGTTAACTTTAAATAACGCTTTATTAAGGACTACTCTAAGATTGCAATCCTACTAATAAAGCTTACGCAGAAGGATACACTATTTAAGTAGGAACAAGAATAGAACAATGTGTTTAAGGCACTTAAGCAAGCCTATATTGTACCTTCTACGTTAATTATATTTTATAGTAGCAAACTAATGCGTATAGAGACTAATGCCTTAGATCTTATATTAGGCGCATGTATTACATAAGAAAAGGATAGACTATAGCACCCTATTACCTACTACTCACGTAAGTTCTTAGGACTTAAAGAACGCTATAATATGCACAACAAAGAATTACTTATATTTTATTAGCCTTAGAACATTAGCAACTATATGTGGAAAGCTGCTTAGAACTTACTATCTATACTAACTATAAGAACCTAGTATACTTTACTACTACTAAGGTCTTAAATTAACAATAAGTACGTTAGTCTTAGATACTTAGATAATATAAGTTTAAGATATTGTATACGCTAGGCAAAGATAATAGTAGAGCTAACACGCTTAGCAGACAACACAACCTTACTAGAGAAAAGACAATAAACTAGTTTGCAGTACTAGGAATTAACAACAACAGGTTACTTAGACTATTATAATAACTAAACAATATAATGCAACTTAAAAACAAACAGCGCATTGCATTAGACGTACTAGAGGAACTTTAGGACAAAATTATAGCTAATTACTACAATAACCTACTATACAGACACCCTAGAATTACACACATAATAGAACCTATTAAGTAACACTATAAGTTTAGTAATATAAAGGACAAGGTTACTAAATATAATAAGAACTGTGTTAACTATTAGCAAAATAAACACAGTATACATGTAAAATAGAGAGAAATGTAGGTAATAGAGCTACCTACAGCACTATAGACAAACATTACAATAGATTTTATTACATAGCTGCCTATCTTAAGAGACCCTGTAACTAGATACAACTACAACTTAATCTTTGTTAAAGTTACACAGATTTACTAAGTACGCTAAGATAATACCTTTTTAACATAGCTATACTACAGAGCAGCTTATATAAGTGTTCCTAGATTAACATATAAGGCACTATAGTATACTAGAATTAATTAATAGTAATTAAGACAAGCTTTTTACGTTAAATTATTAGACTACGCTCTTAGTAGCTATTAGTACTAAGAAGAAACTCTTAACAGCCTATTATCTGCAGACAGATAGATAGACTAAAAGAATTAATTAGACTATAGAAACATACCTATACATATACAGTAACTAGCAGTAAGATAACTAGGTTTTGCTGTTACCTATAGTATAAATCGCATATAACAACAAATTGTTAGAAGTAACAGGAGAATTACTATTCTTCCTAAATTACAGGATGCACCTAAATCCCTTTACTAGAAGTCTAGACACACTAATTTAGACTAAATTAGTAATATCCTTAGTAGCAAGACTAAAAGAAGTGTATAAGAAAGCACTAGAAAATATTAGTAAGGCTTAAGAATTAGCAATCTTATATATTAACTAGAAAAGGAAAACAGCACCTTAGCTAAAAGAGGGGGATAAAGTCTATCTCCTTACAAAAAACCTCCGCACATAAAGGCTAACAAAAAAACTAGACTACGTTAAAGTTAGACCCTTTTTTATTTTAAAGCAGATAAGCCTAGTTAACTATAGACTTAATCTGCTAAAGGATGTAAAGATCTATCTAGTGTTCTACATATTGCTATTAGAACTAGCTAACTCTAGAACGCCTTACTAGAAGAACTTCTATTACTAAGCTAATAGTAAAGATAAATAGGAAGTTAAAAAAATAGTAATATATAAGGGAAATGGCAATTAACAAAGGTACGTAGTTAAATTGTTAGGATACCTAGACTTAGAAAATATATAGGAACTACCTGCGCATCTTATAAGCTGCTGCTAATTAGTACGTAAGTACTATAATTTGCTACAGACTCTTTAATTAAACTAAGAGTACTCTAAGTAGCTAGCAAGGTATATATGCTAATAGACGCTACAGAACAGTTAGCATTAACTTCCTTAGCTAGGTCTAACTTGCTAGCCTTAACTATTCTATTTACTAAACACAGCGCCTTTTACTATGCGTGCTTATTTGCCTATTTTAGGATTTTCTTATTACGCAATAATTGCGCAATTAACGTACCCCACGGGCGAGCCGCTTAACGGGCGAGCCGCTCACTTTTGCCAAGCCCCTACCAAACTTCTCCTCCTACACCAATGTCTTCTTAACAACACCATTTAGACGCGTCAAAGGAAGCTCAGATACAGCTTGCGCTCTAGGCTCTTAAACAAGACGCGAATCTCTCTTAGCGACGCGCTGCAGCTATCTACAGGGTCTCTTAAAAGACACTAAGCAACTAACACACAGGACGACCTTTACGCGCAGATTCTATAGCTAACTTACAGAAGCTGGACAATAATAAGGAGAAGGTGATTATTAAGCATGTTCTTAAGCTAGATGCGTAAGGATTTTCCCCTTAGCTCTTAGATGTAGCTACTATAGCTAATTCTTTGCGCGCTAAGCATAATCTAGGCCCTATTAGCGTAAACTGGCCCAGTACGTTTGTTAAGCGACTCCTAGAGCTTAAAGTTAAGTTTAATTGTAAGTACGACTATAAGAGAGCTCTCTATAAGGATTCTAAGGTTCTACAGTGCTGGTTTAGCCTAGTAGCTAATATTCAAGCTAAGTATAGCATCTAGAATAAAGACACGTACAACTTTAACAAGACAGGCTTTATAATAGGCTAGATCTCCCTAGGAGCAGTTGTTACAGCTTTAGAACGACGGGGTCGGCTAAAGGCTATCCAGCCAGGCAACTAAGAGTGGGCTACGGCTATAGTGAGCATTAATGCTAAAGGATAGGCTATTCTGGCCTTCCTTATCTTTAAAGCCTACTACTACCTCTCTGCCTAGTACAAAGAAGAGGATCTACCTTACAACTAGGTTATTAGAGTCTCTAATAACGGCTGGACTACTAACAAGCTTGGTCTTAACTAGTTAAAGTACTTTAATAGGCATACAAAGGAGCGTACTATTAGCACCTACTGTTTACTTATTATTAATAGTTATAAGAGTTATAACTCTCTTAAATTCCAGCAATACTGTAAGGATAACAAGATTATTACTCTCTGTTTGCCTTCTTACTTATTACACCTTACATAGCCTCTTAATATAGGTTATTTTACTGCTTTAAAGAAGGCGTATAGGCGCTAAGCTAAAATACTTATATATAACTAGATTAACTATATTATAAAGACAGAGTTCCTGCTATACTTTATACGCGCCTATAATGCTGCAATTACTTCTAAGAATATCTAGGGAGGGTTCTAAGGTGCTAGATTAGTCCTATTTAACCCAGACCGGGTTATAATGGCCCTTAATGTGAAGTTGCGCACTCTATCACCACTACTACCTGTTAACAACAAGCTCTGGCAGTCGCAAACCCTAAGCAACACCCTTAAACTTAGGTCGCAATCAACGCTTATAAAGACAAGGATTTAGAGGCATATAGATAGTTTGCCTACCTCTATAGTTAAGGCGTTTAAGAAGGTAGTAAAAGGGGCAGTAATAATTGCGTATAAGCTAGTGTTAGCGCAACAGGAGATTACTTAGCTTTAAGCTACTAATAAGGCAGCTATACAACAAAAATTACATAAAAGAAAGCAAGTTTAGGTAGAAGGGACCCTAACAGTTAAGGATAGCCTGCAATTAACAACTCTAAAGGAGTTTAGGGCGCGTAGTAATAGGAAGAAGGCAAAGAAGCAGGTGCGCGCTAAAGGAGGTAAGCCCTCCTAAAGACGCTGTGGACAGTGCAATCAGACAGGACACAACGCGCGAACGTGTTATAAATAGGTAGAAGTAGTTTCTAAATAGTATTACAGGCCATACTGCACTTTACAGCACCAAACTAGGTTGTTTTAGGCTATAATAGGGTGGAGTTTAGTGGGGGCTTAGCAAAAGTAAGCGGCTCGCCCGTTAAGCGGCTCGCCTGTGGGGTATGTTACAGTTATAAGGAGTAACTTGTCTACTTCTACCTTTTTCTTATACTCCTTACAAGTATTATCTAATAATACCTAAGAAATGTTTACATATAGCTTACCAGCCTTTATACACTTAGCACACTTTAGACCTTTTAGACTACCTAGCATAATATAGCACTTATAGCTGCTAAAGAAATAATAATTATAAGGGACTTTAGTAGGTGTATTAGTTTAACAGATTTCTAATATAAAATAGATATTATAGGCGTGTAAGGACATCTTAACTTACAAGTTACTAGATGTAGAGATTATAGATTATATAAAACTCTAACAGATAATTATATAGTTTAAGGACAAACTAAAGAGAAAGGAGGGATAGTATTATAACCCTGTGCTAGGGCACAGCATAAACATAAGTACTAGCTAACTAAGACGCCTAACTCTGCCCTAAAGGAATAAACAGTAGAGAAGGACAGGACAGAAAGGGTTATTACGTAACTACTTGTTAACAAGCATAATATATATAACTTCTTATTAATAAGTATAGTATAATATGCTTGTCTATAAGCACCCTTATGCATTTTTTTAGAATAACTCTAGTTACTCATTAATAAGTATTGTATCTCCTTAGTATATAGCTAGTAGGAATATAACCCTTATAGTTTGTGTTTAACCTTATTAATTAAGTTTGTCTTTAGATTCTTAACCTGCGCATAAACTAGACAGTCTACTCTGTACTATTTAGTGCACCCTATCTTTACAAGCTTTGCTTAGTTAATAACCCTAACCAATCTACTAGTACTTATCCCTAAGAACCAATAGAATTAGTGCTTACGGTCTTTAACTAAAGTACGACTTTAACAGTAGGTGTTTGTAGAGCTAGTTGCTAGTTCTCTCTGTAGGTGGCGTTGTTTGCTAAGCATGTTTGTCCTAAGTATTCTTAGGTCTAGGTTCTACTAAGGCTTGCTTTGTGCACTAGTAGAGCTTTATAGGATTGTAGTTTTAGCTGCGTTTGTTATTGCTGTAGTAAGCTCCTTCCCTATTGCTTTAAGCTGCTTCTCTAGCTCTCTGTCCTCTCCTTAGATAAGAAGTAGGGTTTTGCTAGTACAGTGTCTAGGGCATGTAGTTTTAAAAGCAGGGCTTTTTGCTAACTCCTTTGCTAGCTCCTTCTAGAATAGGTCCTAGTCTACCTTGTTAGTGTTAAACTAAGGAGTAGGGTTGTTTAGGAGCTGTGTTCTAGGCATTATAATTATAAATAGGATACCTAGGTAGTCTAAGCCTATACCTACTAGGCTTTACTAGTCTTCTATTTAGTTTATAAGCCTATGTGTAGCAAAGGTAAGGTCTAGAACACTTTCCCTACTTATGTTTAGCCTGTAGAAGGTGCCTGTGCCAGGGTTGTTTAGTAGCTCTATGTCAGGATCTCTTTTCAGAGGGGTGGCACGTTATTGAGCATTTAAAGATGGAGTGTGTATTTGCAGGTTATGGATAGACGAATCGCTGCTGAAAGGATCAGAGCAATTCACGTAGGCTATATAGTTACGCCACCCCTGCTACGCAATCGGACCCTTGGCTCCTCATGCGGAACAAGCGGAAGGAGTGGGCCTGACAGTAATAAGCTATTATAATATTATCTATAAAGAAGAAGATAGTAACTCTATTCTTAAGTAAGCAACATAGTTTATAGGGAATAACTGCAAATCTATAGCTTGTTAGAGTAAATGTAAATTCCTTTTACTAGAGGAGTAGAGAGATTCTTAGTCTATATAGTGGCTTGTGTAGCTGTAGGACTATACCTAGTTTCTAATACCTACATAGCATCCTTATATAGACTTCTCTGTTAATTAATATATAAATAAAGGCGTTTATAACATTAAACTACTTAAGTTCTAGGTTATGTGCTGCTAAAATTGCTATAAGCATTCTAAAGGACCTGCTAGCTAGTATTGCTGCGTAGGTATCTTTAGAAGTAATATTTTATTACCAGTTACCTTAGACTACTAGTTGCGCCTTATATTTAAGTAGGTAGTAGTCCTTATTAAGCTTGTACGTGTATACCTACATACAATCAAGTATCTAGTGTCCTGCTGCCCTAGTCTTTGTTAGGGGTACTTTAGACTATAACTTTATGTTCTAATAGCTTCTAAGGTGTTCTTACTTAGCTTCTTTAAACTATTTGTGAAGTAGGTGGTCCTCTAGGTTTAATTGTGCAGTTAGCTCTAGTAGGAGTTAGCTTTAATAAGGCTTAAGCCCTTTTATTAACATTTGTTTTAACCTAGCCTTATTAATATTGTTACCCTAGTATGTGCCTATGCATCTGCCTTATGTGCTAGCTATAAATGCAGCTTTCTACAGGATAATTTGTGAAGTTCCTTAAGATTGCGCTAGCGTCAATTCCAAATAATTAGCAGTTAACCAGTGCCACCTGCCAACTCCTGATTGGCTGTTACCTCTTGCTAACTGGGATAATAACAGCATGTTCATTAACAGCGCAACTAGTAGCAGAGTTAGAGGAGTTATTAGATATATATATCTAGCTTTCTGTCTATTATTATATCCTAACGTACTCCACAGGTAAGCGGATCAAACGGGTGAGCGGATCAAACGGGTGAGCGGATCACTCTGCTAAGACCACACCAAACCTCCACCTTACCACGCAATGCCTCAACAACAACATTAATCTACGCCCTTAAGAGAAGCTGCAATACAGCTTGCGCTCTAGGCAATTAAATAAGACGTAATACTTACCCTGTAACGCGCTGCAGCTATATATAACGCGCCTTACAGCACACTATATACTTAGTACACAGGACAACCTACATAAGCTAATTATACGCTAGTTTAACAGATTATAGACTAGACTAAGAAGGACGTAATTGCTAAGTACATCCTTAAGCTAGATGCATAAGGATTTGCCCCTTAGCTAGCTACTGTAGCTTATATAGCTAATTCTTTGCGTGCTAAGTATAATATAGGCTATATTAGTATAAACTAGCCTAACACATTTGTTAAGCGCTGCCCTAACCTTAAAGTAAGGTTTAATTGCAAGTACAACTACAAGAGAGCCCTCTGTAAGAATCTAGAGATTATTAGGGGCTAGTTTAGGCTTATAGCAAATGTTAAAGCTAAGTATAGTATCTAGGACAATAACATATACAACTTTAATAAGACAGGCTTTATAATAGGCTAGATATTAACAGGAGTAGTTATTACAGGCTTAGAGCGTTAAGGACGGCTAAAGGTAGTGCAGCAGGGTAACTGTAAGTAGATAACAGTTATACAGGGCATTAATAGCACAGGGTAGGCTATTCTACCCTTTATTATCTTTAAAGGCTGCAACTACCTCTCTACCTAGTATAAAGAGGACAATCTGCCCTATAATTAGGTTATTGGAGTCTCTAAGAACAGATAGACTACTAATAAGCTTAGTCTAGACTAGTTAAAGCACTTTAATGCCTATATAAAGACGCGCACCTAAGGAGTATACTAGCTGCTCCTTATTAATTGCTATAAGAGCTATAACTCCCTTAATTTCTAATAATACTGTAAGGAAGTAAAGAATATTATACTGTATATGCCTCTACACTTATTACACCTCTTACAGCTACTAGATATAGGCTATTTTGCCCCTTTAAAGAAGGCGTATAGGCGCTAAGCTAAGGATCTTATACATAACTATATTACTTATATTACTAAAACTAAGTTCCTACTATGCTTTATAGGCGCCTATAAGGAGACATTTACTTCTAGCAATATCTAAAGAGGCTTTTAAGGCGCTAGAATAGTCCCCTTTAACCTAAAAAAGGTTATAATAGGTCTTACTATCTGCCTACGTACCCTACCGCTACCTCCTGTAGAAGATGCTCCCTAGCAGTCCTAAACCCTAAGTAATACCCTACAATTAGGATCGCAATTAACGCTAGTTTAAGAGAGGATTTAAAGGCATGCAAGCAGCTTACTAACTATAATAGTTAAGGCCTTTAAAAATCTTGCTAAAGGCGCAGCTATTATTGCGTATAAGCTAGTGTTAGCTAAAAAGAAGATTACTAGGCTTTAAACAGTAAATAAGGCTGCTATGCAACGTAAATTAAATAAAAGAAAGCAGTTATAGGAGTAGGGGGTCCTAATAGCTAAGAAAGGCATTTAATTAACTACTCTAACTATGTTTAGGGCGCGTGGTAATAGTAAGAAGGCAAAGAAGCAAGTACGCGCTAAAGGAGGGGAAGTAACCTAAAGATGCTGTATAAAGTACTACAAAGTTAGACATAACTTACGTACATATAAAAAGGCTGTAGAAGATATTTCTAAATAATATTACATACTGCACTACTATATATAAGGCTAAAGTAGGCTAATATAAGCTATAATAGGGAAAAGGTTTAGTGTGGTCTTGGCAGAGTGATCCGCTTACCCGTTTGATCCGCTCACCTGTGGAGTACGTTAGTTAATCTTCTGTAGAATTTAAGTGTACAATAGTGTCGTCCTTATAGAATAACTAGATTTTAGCCTTATTTTAGGGTAGAGGCAGAAGCTCTACGCTTCTTGTCTATGTTGCTATCTCTTTAAGAGTGCTGTGCATAAGGTTGTCTATTAGGTCCTAAGTCTAGCGACTAAATACAGTATCCTTATTAAAGATTACATCTCTTATACTAATAACTTTTGCTAAAGTTAGAATCTATATCTAATATATGTTTAAGGATTAGTATCCTACTAGGTATCCTACCTATACTCTTAGGTCTAGTTACTAGAGTTATAATTTTCCTTAAAGGTTGTTACTTATAAGAGTAAAGGCTTTATATCTATATACTTTTAGATATGCCTAGTATAGTTTCCTACTTTATATATTTAGGCTAGCTAGTTAAGCTGTATAGGTAAAGAACATATTATAGGGTATTTTCTAGTTATTTAATAACCTTAGTGTTTAATTGTGTAGGTACACTGCTGCCCTTATAATCTCTAGCTACATTTCCTATAGTAGGTTTGCGTCTAATCTTATAGTGCGTGCCTTATCTTTTATTACACCCCCTAAGCATTTAGCACCTCTATTCTGTGCTTAGGTGTCTAGTGCAGAAGTCTTAAGCCTAATTAATTATGCAGCGCACTATCTTAATACTTCTAGTTTTATTATAGTACTTTTACTATTACACTTAAATACCTTAACCTAGATCTTATATTGTTTTAACAGGAATTATGAAAAAGTGTCTAGGAAGTAGATAATTGTCTTTCCTAGTCAATTATCTTTAAAATAGAAGTCCTAGAGGAAGCAAGATTGCCTGTTAACAGTACCTAATTAGCTCTTTTCCTTAGTAGAGCTTTCTTCTTTATATAAGTACAAGTTAATTACTATACGTTCTACTAGTCCTTTATTGCTTATTTATAGTGTTTAACTAATTTACCTCTTAGTCTTAGCCTGTCTGTAAGCATTACATTAGACTGTAGGAATATCCCTAACTCTTACCCCCTAAGATTGTTAGATAAGGTGTTTAATAGTAGCAGCTCTAGGGTGCCCTATTTGCTTATGCTATAGCAGAGCAGTAGCAGTCTTAGGTATTTAGCTTTATATTAGTTATATTGCAAACGCTGTCTATAGCTATTCCCTAAGTACCTATTATCTATGTTGTTTATCTAAGGATACGATAGCTGTGTTGTCTACTTATCTAAGCTAAGTTAGATCTCCTTTTGTGTCCTACCAGATGCCCTATTAACGTAGTTATTAGAAAGAAACAAGGTTGTAAAGTATGTCTAGGCACTATGCTATATTATGTAGTTTAAGAGTAGTTAGTTAGCTTGTGTTTAATAGATAGAGATAGACAGTGCTATATCCCTATATCTATACCTAGGAGTTTCCTGCCTATAGGTAGTTGTTTAGTGTAGGTAGAGTAAGGTCTTATATCTAGTCCTTGTTGTTTATAATATAGATTATTAATCCTAAGTTAAGAATAAAGGAGTTTCTAAGAGGGTAGCTTAGTAGCTCTATATTATATAATTCTTTAACTAGACTTATATTAATTAGTAATATCTTCTGTTCCTGTAGTTATCCTAGAGGTGCCTCTAGTGTTTAGGATAACTCAATAGCTAGTGTCTTAGTGCAAGCTTGTTTCGCAGATCTAACCTAATCTTAATAGTTAGCATTTTGTTACATCCTAAATTATACTATCTTAGCAATTCTATTACATAGGGTAAACTATTCTAGTTCTTTATCTTTATAGACGTAGTAGCAATCTTGTAGTCTATAGCATTATCTATAAGCAGGGCATTTTGCTCCTCTAGCTACTGCTGTATCCCCTCTTAGGGACTGCTTAGATATAGTTATTTAACTAATATTCTGTTTTTAACATGGTCTTCTCTATCTCCTCTGTGTAGTAGGAGTAGATAATGCGTCTTTAACAACATAAGAGGCGTCCCTATTAGTGTCTAGGGTAGATTTACTACTAGTAGTAAAAGTTAAGTTGTTCCCTGCAGCAAAGGCGCCTCTTTACTGTCTCCCCTTAGAGTAGTACTTACTTATATGCTCTTAGAAGCGTTTTATTATTTCTTTGTAAGTTATGTTTTATTCTTGTCTGCTATAGTCCTAGAATGCTATTACCTAGGTTAGCATTATTTTTATTACTAAATCTAAGAAGTCTTAGACAGTGTCATATATATTATATATTCTAGCAACACTCTTAGTTTTAGTGTTAGTTGCAGCATAATTATACTTAAGGAGCTAGGTATTCTAGCTCCTAGGTTGTCTTATTAGTTTAAGGGCTGCTAGGTATTAGTGGCGTGCGCGTAATTGTTCTTCTTTAGTATTAATACTAACTATATGTTTAAGGCTAATAAGCTATATTTGAATTAATTTACCTAGTTAGCAGCAGTTCTTTATAAGGTTAGGTAATACTAAGCTTTAGATAAATATTACTACCTTGTCTAGGTTAGTTTGTTCCTTGCAGTAGTCTCTATCTGCTATCTTATAGGATTTAAGGCAGCTCTTCTAATAGTTATTAATGTCCTTGTATGCCTTTAGTCTGTTAGCTAATAGTTTAGATAGGGTTTCTAGAAGCTAAGGGTTTCCTTGTTCATTATTGCTAAGGGCTAGCCTCCTCTTATAGTTACTAATGTCTAAGGCGTTAGGTACTTATAGCTTAGTGCTTAGAGGGATAGTCTAATTTAGGTCTATCTTCTTACATACGTCTAGAGAGGCGTAGTAGGTCTATAGTTAATGTAACTAAGGTGTGTAGGTTATGTAATCTATAACAATTATTATTGAACTACGCATAATTAATAGCGACATATTAAAAGGGTATTTTAGTAGTGTTAATGAGACTCTTAATTGTTAGATAATATGCTTAATGTGCAAAGATAATAACAAAGGTAATTAATTAAGAATTATCTGTCTTAATGGCTGATTTTATGTGTGTGTGCCGCTAGCCCCTAAGTTAACCGAGGTTAACCCCAACCCCCCAACTTGGTTCGGCAAGGTTGGTTATCTAATAAGTTTAGTAGATGTCCTATATAACTACTGTTTAGATATCTGCATTATTAACTACACGCCTAATAGTAATATTCTTTAAAGTTTTTTAGAATAAGTAGCTGTCCCTCTTAAAGAAGTTTATAGCTCTCTTCTTCTAAGCCCTGCACTCTTTCATTCTTAACCTATGGTTAGGGTTAATGTTTCTCTAATTTCTAGGAGTATTCCTGTCTTAGAATCTGGGTAGTCCTTATATTAACCTGGTCACCTAACACTACATTTACTATTAAGTTTTTAACAAACTCCTTAACGTTAGATTTAGGCTTGTCTAGGTTCTCCTACCCCTCTAGCTTTAGGTATCTTAATAGTGCGTCTATAACTACGTTCTTTGTTCCTAGTATATAGCGTATTTTAAAGTCCTAGAGTAGAATTACAGCAAGCCACCTGTTTATAATTAAGCCTAGAAGGTCTAATAAGAACCTGTTTAGCTGGGCAATTAATGTCTAGGTGTTAGTCTTAATAATAAAGAGTATACTATATAGCTACATCCTAAACTTCTTAAGTGCCTAAACAACTACCTTATATTTAAGCTTTGCTAAGTGCTACCTACTTTCTACCTTAGACTAGACAGTGCTTTTAAACCTATATAGGTGTTGTTTTCTATCTAGGCCTATTTGTTTAAGGCATGCCCCTGCGCCTTTATTACTTAGATTAACTAAGAGAAACACTAAACTAGGATTTTTGTAAGGTATTGTTATAAGTGTAGGTGCGTTAACAATGTACTTTTTTTAGAGTAACATTAAGCTTTGTTCTGCGTTGCCCTATTGCTATACTGCGTTGTTTTTCAATAACTAGAATTAGAGTTTTACTGTTAAGGCAAATAAGGGTATCTAGATGCAGTAGTACACTACAATTCCTACAAATATTTAGACCTCCTTTAGGTTCTAACACTCTAGCCAATTTGCAATTATGTTAACCTTATTTTTTACTAGATATTGTCCTTCTGCAGAAACTTTGTAGCTAACTACCCCTAGTTAATTGTGTCCCTAGTAGCATTTAAGCCCTAACACTGTGCTGCTAGCTCTTTCTACGTCTGTAAGGACCCTATCTAGTTACTAGATGTGCTTAAGCATATATCGCTAAACACTAGGTAAAGCCTCCTTACTATTATAATCTGTCTTTAGGCTACTACTAGTAACGTTATTAAGGAAAGGAAGTGTATCTAGCTAGTAATCCTTAAGAATCTTTGTTATAATTCTTTAGAAGACAGCTACTAAGTTAGTAGCCCCTTAAACTAGGGTATATGATTATAAAAGACTAATTAGCATTATAACTAATGTTATATCTCTACTGTCTCTATGCAGTATTATCTAGTTATAACTAAAGAAGAAGTCTATAAGTAACATAATCTTATAACTAGCAAACCTCTTAGAGAAATTGTCTGTAGTTAGCAGAGTTCCTATATCTTAGATAGAGACCTTATTTATTTGTTAAGCATTATTAATAAACTAAAATATACTGTCTTTTTTAGACACTAAATGCTATAGGTTACTGTATTAGCTGTTGCATTACTTAAGTATTCCTTGTTCTAACATGTTGTTTAACATCTTAACAAGTTCTCCTTCTAGGATTCTTACAATAGGAAAGGTCTTAACCTACTAAGCTTTATGTAGGATTGTCCTAATCTAGTATAGAGGAGAAACCTCCTTCTCAATTTGCCTAGATTTAGAAATTTAAAAGCTATAGCTGCTTCTCTGTTTAGGATCAATTTCTTAAAGAGTGCTATTTCTGCTAGGAACAGAGTATTGCTAAACTTCTGATCTCTTATTCTCTAATGAGTGAGCCTTTTTCCTCTTAGGAAAGGGGCATATTACCTTTTAAATAAGTAATTAAAAAGCTTAATATAGCGTAGTCTTAAACTAAGTATTAGCTGCTGTCGTTTATATGCAACTCTTTTCTCCTTGTCATAGGTTAACGTTCCTAGGTGCGTTAGTAATGTAAGAGCCATCGTTCCTTTCCTAGGTAGCACTAGCTCTAGTTGCTTAAGAAATAAAGTAAGCGTAATTAGTAGGAGACTAAAGGATTTCTCTTATCTGATTGTTAGAGTTTATAAGGATGCTAACCTCTGCTAGGGATAGCTTCTCTCCGCCTATTGCCTAGACAAGCTCTTTAACGTCTTTATTAACACTAGGAGGTAGAGGTGTTTTACTCCTACTACCCTTAGTAGCTAGTTAATCCTTAGCCTAGGTAACAATAGACTTAGCGTTAATTAGCTCCTTAGTGCGGTTTATAAGGCGCTAGGTTTCCTTAGTATATTTATTGTCCCTTCTAAGTGCAGATTCCTTTAAGACTTAGCGCTGCTTATGCACCCTTTTTATAAAATTATAGATATTATTAAGTATAAATAAAGAGTAATCCTTTATGTCTAGCCTATTATGTATGTTAAAGGGGACAAGGTCTTTGTTAACCTTTAGTAGTCCTAAGAAGAAGTAGTATCCCTCCTTAGAGGTTAGAATATTATTATTCTTTTAATATATATTACTGTATACTATAAAGTCAGTATAGTAGTATAATAGTCTAGGGAAGGCTTAAGAGGTTTCTTTAATATAGGCTTTAAGGAACGCTTAATTGCCTATGCGTTAAGCAGTGTCCTAGTCTTTCTAGTAATCCTTTATAGCGATCTAAAGCTTAACCTAATTATTTAGGGCGTATAGTTTTAAGCGTTTAATAAACCTCCTCCAGTAAGTATAGTAGTAGTTAGGGAGGACCCTAACCTTCTGCTTATTACTTAATCCTCTGTTTTCTGCTATGCGGTTATAGTTATTAAGGAACTCTATAACCTCCTTTCTATTAAAGGATAGTTAGATAGACCTTCCCTTTATTAGAACAACATCCTACTAGCTGTTTCCTGTTAGGGAAGATAGTGTCTCTATAGAGTTAAAAGGGTTGTCTATAGTTGTCAGATAACCGACCTTGCCGAACCAAGTTGGGTGGTTTGGGGTTAACCTCGGTTAACTCAGGGGCTAGCGGCACCCGCACATAAAATGAGCCATTAAGACAGATAATTATTAATTAATCACCTTTATTATTATCTTTGCACATTAAGCATATTATCTAACAATTAGAGTCTTACTAACACTACTAGAATACCCTTTTAATATATTGCTATTAACTAGGCGTAATTTAATAATAATTCTTATAGATTATATAACCTACACACCTTAGTTATATTAACTACAGACCTGCTGCGCCTCTCTAGACGTATAGGAGAAGATAGACCTAAACCAGACTATCCCTCTAAGGACTAAGCTACAAGTACCTAACGCCCTAGACATTACTAACTATAAGAGGAGGCTAGCTCTTAGCAATAATAAACAAGGAAACCCTTAGCTTCTAGAAATCCTATCTAAACTATTAGCTAACAGCCTAAAGGCATAGAAGGAAGATAATAACTATTAGAAGAGCTGCCTTAAATCCTACAAGATAGCAGATAGAGACTACTGCAAGGAACAAACTAACCTAGAAAAGGTAGTAATATTTATCTAAAGCTTAGTATTACCTAACCTTATAAAGAACTGTTGCTAACTAGGTAAATTAATTTAAATATAGCTTATTAGCTTTAAACATATAGTTAGTATTAATACTAAAGAAGAACAATTACGCGCACGCTACTAATACCTAGCAGCCCTTAAACTAATAAGATAACCTAGGAGCTAGGATACCTAGCTCCTTAAGTATAATTATGCTGTAACTAACGCTAAAATAGAGGGTGTTGCTGAAATATACAATATATAAGACACTGTCTAAGACTTCTTAGATTTAGTAATAAAAATAGCGCTAACCTAGGTAATAACATTCTAGGACTATAGCAGATATGAACAAAACATAACTTACAAAGAAATAATAAAACGCTTCTAAGAGCATATAAGTAAGTACTACTCTAAGGGGAGACAGTAAAGGGGCGCCTTTGCTGCAGGGAACAACTTAACTTTTACTACTAGTAGTAAATCTACCCTAGACACTAATAGTGACGCCTCTTATGTTGTTAAAGACGCATTATCTACTCCTACTACACAGAGGAGATAGAGAAGACCTTGTTAAAAACAGAACATTAGTTAAATAACTATATCTAAGCAGTACCTAAGAGGGGATACAGCAGCAGCTAGAGGAGCAAAATGCCCTGCTTATAGACAACGCTATAGACTAGAAGATTGCTACTACGTCTATAAAGATAAAGCACTAGAATAGTTTACCCTACGTAATAGAATTGCTAAGATAGTACAATTTAGGATAGAATAAAATGCTAACCTTTAAGATTAGGTTAAATCTGCAAAACAAGCTTACACTAAGACACTAGCTATTAAGACATCCTAAACACTAGAGGCACCTCTAGGATAACTACAGGAACAGAAGATATTAATAATTAATATAAGTCTAGTTAAAGAATTATACAATATAGAGCTACTAAGCTACCCTCTTAGAAACTCCTTTACCCTTAACTTAGGATTACTAATCTATATTACAAACAATAAGGACTAAATACAAGACCTTACTCTACCTACATTAAATAACTACCTATAGGCAGGAAACTCCTAGGTATAGATATAGGGATATAGCTCGGTCTATCTCTATCTATTAAATATAAGCCAACTAACTACTCTTAAATTACACAACGTAGCATAGTGTCTAGACATACTTTACAGCCTTAGCTCTTTCTAACAACTACGTTAATAGGGCATCTGGTAGGACATAAAAGGAGATCTAACTTAGCTTCGATAAGTAGACAATACAGCTATTACATCCTTAGATAAACAATATAGATAATAGGTACTTAGGGAACAGCTATAGGTAGTATTTGTAATACAATTAACACAAGGCTAAATACCTAAGACTACTACTGCTCTACTATAGCATAAGGAAATAGGGCACCCTAGAGCAGCTACTATTAAACACCTTATATAACATTCTTAGGGGGTAAGAGTTAGGGGTATTACTACAGTCTAATGTAATGCTTGCAGATAAGCTAAGACTAAGAGGCAAATTAGTTAAATACTATAAAAAAGCGATAAAGGACTAGGAGAACGTATAGCAATTAACTTCCACTTATATAAAGAAGGAAGCTTTACTAAAGAAAAGAGCTAATTACTTACTATTAACAGGCAATCTAGCTTCCTCTAGGACTTCTATTTTAAAGATAATTAACTAGGAAAGACAATTATCTACTTACTAGACACTCTTACACATTTCCTGTTAAAACAATATAAGATCTAGGTTAAGGTAATTAAGTGTGATAGTAAAATTACTATAATAAAACTAGAAGTATTAAGATAGTGCGCTGCATAATTAATTAGGCTTAAGCCTTCTGCACTAGACACCTAAGCACAGAACAGAGGTGCTAAATACTTAGGGGGTGGAATAAAAGATAAGGTACGCACTATAAGATTAGACGTAAACCTACTATAGGAAATATAGCTAAAGATTATAAGGGCAGTAGTATACCTACACAACTAAAAACTAAGGTTATTAAATAACTAGAAAACACCCTATAATGTGTTCTTTACCTATACAGCTTAACTAGCTAGCCTAAATATATAAAGTAGGAAACTAAACTAGGCATATCTAAAAGTTTATTAATGTAAAGCCTTTACTCTTATAAGTAACAACCTTTAAGGAAAATTATAACTCTAGTAACTAGACCTAAGAGTATAGGTAGGATACCTAGTAGGATACTAATCCTTAAACATATATTAGATATAGATTCTAACCTTAGTAAAAGTTATTAGTATGAGAGACATAATCTTTAATAAGGATACTGTCTTTAGCAGCTAGACTTAGAACCTAATAGACAACCTTATGTACAGCACTCTTAAAGAGATAGCCATATAGACAAGAAGCGTAGAGCTTCCACCCCTACCCTAAAATAAGGCTAAAATCTAGTTACTCTATAAGGATAACACTATTACACACTTAAATACTATAGAAGATTAACTAGGATATAATAATAGATAGAAAGCTGGACATATATATCTAACTCCTCCTCTAACATTGCTACTAGGTACGCTGTTAATAAACATGTTATTGCTATCTTAATTAGTAAGAGGTAACAGCTAATTAGGAGTTAGTAGGTAGCACTAGTTAACTGCTAATTAGTCAGAATTAACGCTAGCGCAATCTTAAGGAACTTTATAAACTATCCTGTAGAAAGCTGCATTTATAGCTAGCATATAAGGCAGATACATAGGCACATACTAAGGCAACAATATTAATAAGGCTAGGTAAAAACAAATATTAATAAAAGGGCTTAAGCCTTATTAAAGCTAACTCCTACTAGAGCTAACGGCACAATTAAACCTAGGGGACCACCTGCTTTACTAATAGTTTAAGGAAGCTAAGCAAGAGCACCTTAGTAGCTATTAGAACATAGAGTTATAGTCTAAAGTACCCCTAATAAAGACTAGGGTAGTAGGATACTAGATACTTAACTGTATATGGGTATACACATACAAGCTTAATAAGAACTACTACCTACTTAAATATAAGGCGCAACTAGTAGTCTAAGGTAACTAGTAACAAAATATTACTTCTAAAGATACCTACGCAGTAATACTAGCTAGCAGGTCCTTTTGAATACTTATAGCAATTTTAGCAGCATATAACCTAGAACTTAAGTAGTTTAATGTTGTAAACGCCTTTATTTATATATTAATTAACAGAGAGGTCTTTAAAAGGATGCTACGTAGGTATTAGAAACTAGGTATAGTCCTACAGCTACACAAGGCACTATATAGACTAAGAATCTCTCTACTTATCTAGCAAAAGGAATTTATATCTACTCTAATAAGCTATAGATTTGTAGTTATTCCCTATAAACCCTACTACTTACTTAAGAATAGAGTTACTATCTTCTTCTATATAGACAATATTATTATAGCTTATTACCTAACTAGAAGATATAGGGTAGACAAGGCCCTTAGCTATATTACTAACAAATACTCTCTTATTAGAGGAAATAATCTGTAATAGTTCCTAGGAGTGGAGACAACCTAAGACTAAGACATCCTAAAGATCCTTCTCTTACAGACGTTATACATTAACAGAATTAGCTCCCTAGCAGATAAGACAGACATACAACATAACACACTAATATTAAGTGTTAAGCTTCTACTAAATAAAGGGGAAGCTGCAGCATTAGAAATTAATAAATACTAGAGAAAAATTAGATCTTTCCTCTTTGTTGCAATTACAACTAGGCCTAATATTACATTTGCTACATCTAGGCTGGCACAGTTCCTTAATAACCCTAGACAGCAGCACTATAACGCAGCAGATTAAGTACTATTGTACCTACAAGGAACACAAGACCTGTCCCTTACCTTTAGAGGCAACAAGCACCTAGTAGTTGCTAGTAATGCATGATTTGCTAATAATACTCTTAATAGGAAGAGCTTTTAAGGATATACTATTAAACTATACAGAAGACTTATTACCTAGAGAGCTAATAAACAAGACATAGTTACTACATTAACAACTAAAGTAGAGCTACTTACCCTAGCACAGGTGGCTAAGGAAGCTATCTTTATCTTATAACTATTGTTAGAACTTAGCATGCAACTCTTATAATTAACAGTTACTATTTAATATAATAATACCTAGACTATCTAATTAATTAATAAGGAAGTCTTAAAACTCTAAACTAAACTACGATATATAGATATTTATAACTACTAGCTGTATTAAGAGGTAAACAAAGGTACTATAATAGTAACCTATGTCCTATCTACTAAGATGTTAGCTAACAGACTTACAAAGGCTCTGCCTGCAAGTAAGTAGTTAACCTTTCTAAGGCAGCTAGGACTAGAGAAACATACTAAACAAAGAAAGCCAGCTAACACCTAGATAGAATTACTTAACTAAAAGCTCTCTAACCTAGAGGTACAATAAGAGCCAGTCATGTCCAGCTTTAATTAGGGCCTTAAATCTAAGGGTGTGTGTCAGATAACTAACCTTACCAAACGAAGTTAGGGGGTTTAGGGTTAACCTTAGTTAACTTAGGGGCTAGCGGCACACACACATAAAATCAGCCATTAAGACAGATAATTATTAATCAATCACCTTCATTATTATCTTTGCACATTAAGCATATTATCTGACAATAGTAGTGTACATTAATCCTTAGTAGTCTGTTATTCTAAGTAGATAATAGTTTCTTGTAATTAAATTGATCTTAATTGCTCTGTCTGTGAAAGCAGCTTAGTACCTGTCTTTTATGTTCCCCTAGCCCTAAGGAATAGGGCGAAGCAGAACTGTGCGGATAATATATATAATAAGCATTAGAAATTAGACTAAGATAGTCCCTTAGCTAAGGCTTTTCTAGATTAACTAGATGCCCGCCTTGTTTTAAGCTTGTTTTCTGGTTTTCTAAATAATAGTTCTGATAGTAACGTCCTGGTCCAGAATTAACAGGATAATTCCTAGCCCGTGCCCCAGCCTTTAGAGTGGCAGATATTCAGATAATTACGTCCTAGTCTAGAATTAACAGGATAATTCCTAAACTATACCCTAGCCTTTAGAGTAGCAGAATTTCGATGTTACCTGCTATACCGTGCCCCCTAGTTAGGTTACTATTTTGTTCCAGTATAAGTATTAAAGCATCTTATTAGCAGGCACATTAGGAAGAATACTTATTAAGATTATTATTATTGTTAAAGGTTAGAGAGATGGGTAGTACGGTAATTGAATTCTTTAAGTAAGTGTTTCTAGTTGTTGTCATCTGTGTTGTGCCTTAGCAGCTACTGTCAAGGCTTCTTATACCTTTCTGCCGGCCAGATTACGTACACAAGCTAAGCATCCTGGTTCTTACTAAGGCAGTTACCGTGTGCACCGGCACAGTGGTAGCTTATCTAACGCATGCGTTGTAAGGATTAGACGTAGGCCTTAGGGTTATCTACCTAGGCCTCTGTAAGAGTTCGTAGGCGACTAGATCGACTTCTTAGTGTAACCTGTTTACTAGCAAGAGCATAGCTAACTTGTCTCTCTATAATGTTAAGGAGCTTAGCAATAAACCTGAAGGTGTGGCTGGCCTAACAGAGGGTCTGTACCGAGAGACGCTCATCTCGTAATAGGTACCGGTGGTGATGAGGGGTAGATAGCTTAGCAGATGGCTAAGACCATGTAGGCATAATTAAAGATAACACGTAGATGCAGGCAGAGACAGGTTTACATTGTATTATATACAGAAATAGGGTGGATTTAGGGTAGTTTAGTTAATAGGGCAATTCTAGATAACCCCTGGTCATGCCGGACCTACCTACACTACTTATGCCTAATACTATAGTACTTGTCACTGTTAGTGTTAAGATTCTAACAAATTCCTGGCCGAATGCCCCTAACCGTGCTCCGTGCGTTGACTAGAGGGGGAGGAGCCATTTGAAATGCTCCTCCGGATTTGTTAGGCGCTGGGCCTACTATGGTCTCTGGCAAAAGTAGAGTCCTATAGCCAGTGCGTAGGCTAGTATACGGAACTGTTAATTACAGATATACATGGACGATTTCTATCTTACTAAGACAAAGGTAGCCTGCTTATTGGTGTGGGACATGTTCTTAATTTCGGTAGAGGCTTCCAGAAACCCTTGTCGAATCCCTGTCTGCACTGGCCATAGGACTCTACTTTTACCGGAGACCATAGTAGAGGTACCTCTGCTAGTCTTAGCGAGCTACTATAGGGCTAGTCAGCTGGGACTATATAGAGGTGTTAGATGTTATTGCTAATACACTGGTAATTAGTCTTGTTACTACATACTACGTACCTTCATACACCTACTATCCTCTTTAACCCTATCCTCCCTTGTAATCGGCTTCTATACTCTTTACATTAGTGCTTACTATAGTAGCTAAGTGCTTACTGTAGTAGCTTAGTGCTTACTGTAGTAGCTTAGCGCTTACTGTAGTAGCTCAGTGCTTACTGTAGTAGCTTAGTGCTTACTGTAGTAGCTTAGTGCTTACTGTAGTAGCTTAGTGCTTATTGTAGTAGCTTAGTGCTTACTGTAGTAGCTTAGTGCTTATTGTAGTAGCTTAGTGCTTACTGTAGTAGCTTAGTGCTTACTGTAGTAGCTTAGTGCTTATTGTAGTAGCTTAGCGCTTACTGTAGTAGCTTAGTGCTTACTGTAGTAGCTTAGTGCTTACTGTAGTAGCTTAGTGCTTACTGTAGTAGCTTAGTGCTTATTGTAGTAGCTTAGTGCTTACTATAGTAGCTTAGTGCTTATTGTAGTAGCTTAGCGCTTACTGTAGTAGCTTAGTGCTTACTGTAGTAGCTTAGTGCTTACTGTAGTAGCTTAGTGCTTACTGTAGTAGCTTAGTGCTTATTGTAGTAGCTTAGCGCTTACTGTAGTAGCTTAGTGCTTACTGTAGTAGCTTAGTGCTTACTGTAGTAGCTTAGTGCTTATTGTAGTAGCTTAGTGCTTACTATAGTAGCTTAGTGCTTACTATAGTAGCTTAGTGCTTACTATAGTATTCGGCAATTATAGTGTAGGTAGGTACGCTTAACAGGGGTGCTTAGCAGTTATTTATTTGTAAATTAAATTAATTACTAAGTACTTTGTGTACCTATTACAGGCATTGATTACTACCTAGAATTTATCTTTAATACTTAAGGATTGCCTACATTGTATTATATACATAAATAGGGGTATTTTAGTATAACATAACTATGTAAGATTATATGCTAAATATGTAAAGAATACAATAAGAGTGTATAATTAATTATGAACTATTTAGATGGCTATTTTTCTATGTTGGTGGCTAGCCGCTACGTTAACTGAAGTTAACCACAACCTAGTTCGGCAAGGCCGGTTATCTACCAGTTTAACAGGGCCATTTCGGATAACTTAGATAGTATCCTAGTTATACCAGAGCCACCTTTAGTACTTTTACGGCTTTGCCGGATACTACAGTAGAATCTTATTAGACACAGCTGTAACGCTATTACGTTATTGTTCTGGGTGAAAAATTCTACCGATATAAATAGCTAGCTAAGATTAATAATCTATTAGAAAATAGAGATTCTATATAAGTAACTTGTAAGCCTACCCTATAGATTACCACCTACTACATCTCCACCATAAACACTTTAGATTAATTCTACTCTACTTCACTCTCTACTATTAAACTCTCCACTATCTCAGCTATGCGTTTCCAGCTAGTTTATGTCCTTGCTGCCCTTGCAGTTGCCCCAAGCTTGGCCGCACCTACTGCTGATCAAGGAAAGGGTTTAATTGATCCAGTTACCACTGATCTCCAATTAAAGTACTATATTAGATCCTTAGACAAGGGCGTCGCTAAAATTAAACAGGGCTGGAGAGAACAGTCTAGAAGATCAAGCTTCTGGCCTTGTTAGCTTTGACAAGTAAGAGTTATAGTCAAGTTAATGCGCTCTTACTAATCTGTTTAGGCGTACTGAAGGACAATATACCTTTACCTTTATTAATTCTTTAAGAGGCGCTGTACGGAATATTGGTGGAGTCGCTATCTCTCTTTTCTACAACAAGGGAGACATTTTTGTGACTATTCACAACCACCTAGCCCAGGACATATCAGCATATATTGAGGAGTGGACTAAAAGAGAGGATATTATGGCCCTAACAGTACCAGCTGGCCAGAAAGTAGAATGGACTCTTCACGCTGCACTCTACGAGGCAAATGATGTTGGTAAATTTTTCTGGAAGACAAACTACTAGGTAGTTAAATTGTCAGGCGCTGGGCCTAGAGGTACCTCTGCTAGTCTTAGCGAGCTACTATAGGGCTAGTCAGCCCAGACTATATAAAGGTGTTGGAAGTTATCGCTAATACACTAGTGATTAGTCTTGTTACTGTATACTACGTACCTCAATACACCTACTATCCTCTTTAACCCTATCCTCCTTTGTGATCGCCTTGTACACTCTTTACATAAATATACTTATACATATGCTTACAATTTAGATACGCCGTAACACGCGCCTTAGCATAATAATAGTACTTTTTTAACATTCACTACATCTAAACGCAAATATTATTTAAAGAATTATTTTACGAAGGGATAGGCTACTTGTTCTTGCAAAGTTTTAAATATAGTAGACTAGCTAATAGCACAGAACAGTCAACTACTTTGTTAACATGTTGCTGTCTATATTGCTGTGAGGTAGACTTTATTAGGATAAAAGTAGCGATCTGGTAAACTAATAGATTCGGAAGTAGAGTGGATAAAATAGCAGACCGCGAGCTACAAGAGGGCGGAGAGAGGGGCCTACTTAAAGTAGTAAGGCCTTTACTCTCTTTAAGTAATAGTAGAGTCTCGTAACGGAAGGTGATTTAACCTATACTAGTGTTAGATAGAACAAGCTCTAGCAAGGTCGGATCTGTACAATCGAGCAGGAACTAGGAGGCTTAGCACACTATTAAAGAACCTAAATCTCACTAAACACAGGGGAACAGCGACACACAACAATTATTAATATTATTAAGTTACCTTATTATACATTTATTATACTATCTAATAATTAAAAGTCTTACTACTACAGCTAACGTAAAATAGCATGATTAACCTACTATAACTCTATAATAACGCTAAGGGACTATATAGACTACACAGGCTAGATTACACAACTACATACTAGATACATAGTCTACAACATCTAGGACAAGATAAAATTAAAATCTAGTATCTAAGAAACTGTTAAATGGTATACTGAATGTGTGATAAGGTAACTTAATAATATTAATGATTGTTGTGTGTTGCTATTCCCCTGTGTTCAGTGAGATTTAGGTTCTTCGCTAGTGTGACAAGCCTATTAGTCCCTGCTCGATTGTACAGATCCAACCTTGCTAGAGCTTGTTCTATCTAACACACCCCTTTAGCTTAGAGACTTATTAAGCCAATAGTTATGCAAGTGTAAGTTCTTTAAGTTACTCTTAAATTTCCTTAAGAGGCATAATATTTGTTACCTATACTAGCTCTGTAATAGCTAGGCTAAGTTATTAAAGAAAACCCTCCTATTTATTTGCTGGTAGGACCTTTGTTATGCTGTCTGCAATTATATTTGCTAACTACACAAATTCTATCTTAATTGTACCCTTAGATACTTCTTATCTAACCTAATAGTTATGGATAACTACATATTAAAGTTTAGTTTAGAGACAGAAAACTTTCTCTGTTACTAAGCGTATAGTTTACTTATTATTATACTAGATAGTAATAGTACGCGTGTCTATTTATATTTAAAGTTTACAGAGTAGTCTTAATATAAAGAGTGCTTCTTTAGCTACTTATAAGAGAGCTGGTAGCTCTGCTTTAGTAGTTAATGTGGTAACTGTGTCTTGCCTGTTAGCTCTCTATGTAATAAGTCTACTAAATAGTCTTATAGCGTATCCTTATGAGCTTTTGCAATCTAGGGTGTTATCTACAAATAAAGCGTTGCTTATAATTTATAGTCCTTTAGCTCCTCCTAGTTATAGGGCTTATTATTTAGTATCTTAGAGGTATAGTAGTACTTAATCTGCAGCGTTATAGTGCTTAAGTCCTAGATTTACTAGGAAGTAAGCTAGTTGTAAGGTAGCAAACGTAATATCTAGCCTTATAGTAACTGTAGAAAAGAGTAACAACCTAATCTTGCGTTAATATGTATTACTTTCTGCTAGCACTGCTAGACCCTTCCTTCGCTAAAGTTCTATTACTGCTATAGGAGTATTGTGTTAAATGTACTGCCTATTAGCTAAGTAGCTAATCTTGTCTAAGTATACAGCTTATAATAGTTAGATTTTTTAATCTATTCTTTCTTAGATAATTTCTATGCTAAGGAACCACTAAAGGTTATCTCCTCTAGTAGATTTGTAACTATTTTCTAAGTTTCTAATTACTTCTTACGCTTTACGCTTCTTGTCTCTGTAGTACGTAAGTATAATATTATTAATATAGAAGAAAATAATAACTCTATCTCTAATTAGGCAGCACAGCTTATAGGGTATACTCTGGAACCCTAGTACCTTAAGCGTTGTGGTAAATTCTTTCTACTAGAGGTGTAGGGAGATACAGAGACAGTATAACGCCTTGTTTATTTATAGGATTATTCTAGGCTTTTAGTAGCCTTAAGGCATTTTAATGTAATTCTCTTTTTCTATTATTATATAGACAAACGCGTTTATAACATTATATTATTCTAGCTCTATATTATAGTAAGCTGTAATTGCTATTATTATTTAAAATAATTAGCTAGCAAGTGTGGCTGCGTAAGTGTCTTATAATGTCACATTTTGTTAATTGTTGCCTCTAAGTACTAGTTGCGCCTTACACTTTAGTAAGTAATAGTGTTTATTAAGCTTATAGGTCTATACCTACATACGGTTAAGGATCTATTATCCTATTAGTTCAATTTTCTTTAATAGTATTTCTAACTAGAATTTTATATCCTAATAACTTCAAAGGTGTACTTGCTTAGCTTCTTAGAATAATTTACCTATTAGGTAATCCTTAAGCTTAGTTTAGCAAGTCAGCAAAGGTAGAAGTTAACTGTAATAGGGCTTTAAGCCTATAGTATATATTCTTATCATCTTAGCCTTGTCTATAACTTCTCTTCTATATTGTCTAACAAAACTAGCTTAGGCTCCTGCTATAAAGGCTGCTGCCTAGGGGACAGTTGTTAAGGACACTTGTTACGTCAGATCTAGTTGTTCTCTAGTAATTAACTGTGTAAGTAGTGCTACAGAAGGTAGTGTAGATAGAAGTGTTAGGTAATTATCCCTATTCTTCCTTCCTTAGTAGCCTAGTTAGTCTACTTTTTTTGTTCTTCTGAACGTTCTTTAGCAACATTGTCTTTATAGAAGGATTCTGTTTCTAGTTACTAGTATAGAGTTGGTAGCTTAATAGTCCTACCATGTGTCGCTATCTCCTCTAGCGACTTATGCATTAGGCTAGCTTTTAGATCTTTAATCTCTCTAGCAAATATTAACAGTTTGTTAAATACAACGTCCTAGGTACTAGTTACTTTAGCAAGTAATAGTATCTATATTTAGTATATATTTAGTAATTAGTATCCTACTAGATAACTAATCTATACCTTTAGGTCTAGGCGATAAAGGCATAATCTACCTCTGTGTGTATTATTAGTTATTATAAATGCCTTACAGCTATATGCTTTAAGGTGTGTAAGATTAGGTTTGTATAATAATATTACTATCCTATTACTAAAATTAACTTGCGTAAAGAGTATTTTATATAGTGTTTTCTAATAGTTTATGTAGTTTAGAGTTCTGTTATAGAGTTATACTGCAGCTCTTGTAACTTCTAGCTATAGTTCTTAGACGAGGTTAGCGTTAAGTTGTATAGCGAGAGCTTTCTCCTTATTTACGCCCCCTAAGCGTTCTACGCCTCTATTTTGTGCATATATATCTAGTGTAGAAGGCTTAATAATAATTCCTTATGTTACTAACTATCTTTAAACTACTAGCTTAACAGTTATAATTTTATTGTCCGCCTTAATTGTCCTTACTAATATGTTGTAGTATTTTTTAAGAAATAGTATAAATGTTAAAAAGGCTTTAATAATAGATTTTGCTGTTTAGTTGTTAGTAAAGTAGATTGTATTATAGGCCTTACAATTTTTTAGTAATTAATAATTAGCTCTTTTCTTTTGTTACCCCTTAAGCTTTATAGGTGTGGAAACTAGTACATAATCTTTTTCCTAGGCTGTTATTATTTGTGCGTAGGGCTCAGCTTATTTATTGCCTTAATTTTGCTCTTCTGTAGAAATTGCACTCTGCTGTAGTAATACCCTTAATACGCACCCCCTAAGTTTATTATACAAGGTGTTCTACTACTACTAGGCTAGAATAACCTAGTTACTTGTGCTATAGTATAGCAGAGGCTCTTTATAGTCCCTTTATAGTTTTTAATATAGTTTTATATGTGTAGTATAAGGCGTCTTACAATTCCTTATACTCTAGTACCTATTACATAAACATTTTACTAATAGTGTAGATAATTTTGTTGTCTAATCTTCGTAGGGTTGTTAGATTTGTCTAGGTATCCTACAATATCCCTTGTTGTCTTAGGAGGTGGAAAGATACTAAATTGCATAGTAGGTTAGGGTAGACTGCTACGTTATGCAGTGTTATACTGCAGGTTCTAGACTAGTTTATTAAACTTAGCTTAATTAATCTTTATCCCTTTATCTACACTTTTAAGTTTCTAGCCTAGACATAGTTACTAGGAATTAGTAGGCAGAAGTTGTGTATATAGTTAGGGTTATTTATTATATAGTAGGTTAATCCTAAGTTAAGGATAAACAACCTCCTTAGTAGATAGCCTTTAGCATTCCTTCCGCCTAATGCTGTATTAAAGACAGCTTTCACATTTGTAACTCTCTAGCCCTTTAGTTATTCTTTAAGTGTTTAGGCGTTAGAGTATATAATTATTTTACAACTAGTGTTCTTAGACAGGTTCTGCTTTGTCTGCAAATTAGCCCTTAAAATGTAGTGTCTTTCTTACGCTTAAATTTTATAAGCTTATTTATTGTCTTATTTAGTATCTACTACTTAGGTGCCTTATCTAGATTAATATAATAGCAATCCTGTATACTATAGCGTTGTCTACATACAGGGCATTTTGCTCCCCCTATAGTAGCAGGTCCTTAATCTAATAGCTGCTTAAGTATAGTAGTTTTCCTACCTATTGTACATTAATTGTAGAGTCTGCCCTAGTTACTAGATTGCGCGCTTTTAGCATGTTAGGCGTCCCCTTTAGTGCTCTAGGAGGTTCTACCCCCTTTAGTAAGAAATAATACATTACTAGCTATAAAGGCCCTCACCAATATAACACAGCGATTCGGAGTGTGAATCGCGTTAATGCTATCCCAGGGCTGCAACTGGAGGCAGTACTTCCTCCAGTTTTCAACGTACTAGGATATCCATTTTCCTTGCGTAGACTACATCACGTATAGCTGACTCCAGAAAACTTAAAGCAATTAGTCTAGTTAGGTTTCTACTAGTCAATTAACCCTAAATTTAAGTATATTAATCAGCGCATTTAGTTATATGCTCCAGCGAAATTATATCCCTACAGCATGCGTGGTTACGTGCGTTAGGGTTTCGTGTTAGAGGTTGGGGTAAGGTTTGTGAGGTTGGGAGAACCCAAGCGACCAGGTTCGGAGACGTTCCGAGATAACAACCAGCAATTACAAACGTTAACTACGCGCGTAGTTGTATCACACATATAAGAGGTAGGACACGTCTACAACACAATATATAACATGCAGACTGTAGTTAAGTATAGTAAAATGCAAACAATTACTAGTAACCTATAGTGTGCTAGCACAACCCTGTGTTACTAATTGTTATCATTCATCTACAGTTTAACGTTCAGCAGCAATCATAACAGAGGATAGCGTTGCAGGCAAGTATTTTGAGCATTTAGTTAAGTACGCGTTGGCAGTTTACAAAGAGTGTAGACACAGCGTTTTGCCTAGCCAGGTTAGGAGTCATTTGCAGCGTCATCGTGTCAGCCGGAAGCAAGCCGAGTTAGTAGCAGAAGACGTAAGTAGTTAGGCTAGATTAATTTAATATGCAGGAGAGTTAGAAGTGCTAAGCTAGGCTATTCAGCCTATACATCAGTTGCTGGTTTACGCAGACAGGTTAATGTGTCAGGTAGACGCAGACCATTGCCGTCAGATATTCTAAAGCGCAGAGGCAATAAGGAAGCATTAGCAGAAGACCCACAGTTAGTCAGTAGCAGGAAAAGGAGGTCGTCCGAGCTGGGTAGAGAAGGCAGAGATACAAGAGCGCATCAGCAAGGGTTGTAAGAGAATCTATTGCCAGCAGTTGTTGGTCTAGGGCCTGGGGTCGCAGTATTTTGAGGTTAAGCAGCCTGACGACAATAGCCCAGACGTTGTGCCAGATGGCGACGCGGCATAGGCGCAGGTGGGCGAGCAGATGGCCAAGGCGTAGGCCAACGTCGAGATGCAGACGCAAAACACCATCCAGGAGGGAGAGAAAGACGAGGTAAACCTGTGGTTGGAGCGGACGCAGTAGTTGCCGTATTTAGTAGGCATGGAGCGACCTAAGCTGATGGCGTGCATCGAGGAACCCGTGGCAGAGCCCAATCCCAGGCAGGAGCAGCAGGCCGAGCCTGTAGAGGCAGCAATGTGGGCGGCGATGGAGGGATTGGCGCGGTTCAGTCAAGCGTCCGTTATCTACCGCATCGGCGTGTTCGTGCGGCTGGAGGCAATCTGGACAGAGAAGCACCAGACGCGATTCCAGCTGTTGCAGCCGTACATGGACGAGAAGTTAATTAGCAACCACACGCGGCCGTGGCAGCAGATATTAATGTTTTTTGCACAAACGCAACAGGAGCACGCGTAGAAGAGTCCAGCGTATTGTTTTACCTGCCAGCAGCGAGAGGCATGGGAGGCGTTGGTCGAGGCGGCGGAGAGAAGCGTCGAAGGAGAGGAAGCAGAAGAGGAAGAAGAAGAGGAAGAGGTAGAGGACGAAGACGAAGAAGACGAGACCATGGCAGACGTTAACGAAGCCATCGACGAGATAGAGACAGACACAGCCAAGCCCACCACTAACGCCATCAGTGAGCCAGAGAGGTTGTTAAGCATCTAGAAGGCGTGTTTAGAGTTTTGCATTGCGTTGTTAAGCCAGTTAATCACGCGCAAGGAGTATAACAGCCTGTTAGTGTGCACATTAGCTGTGTTAGGCGTGAAGGAGAATGGATAGAAAGGTGCTGAGCAGTATCCGCCCGTTTTGTTGGCTGTTATTAAGGTAGCGCGGTTTATGGTTGTGCAGCAGGCGTTGGAGTTGTTAGGCCCGTTGGATAATAAAGACGAGTTCAACAGTAACAGCGCGTACAAGAGCGACGACAGCAGCAACCTGCCCTAACGCTGGCGCAAAGGATGTTTACAGTTCGTGCAGGAGATAATAGACCAGTTTATGGTGCGCGGCAGCTACAGCCTGATGCAGTAGATATTGGATTTACAGACGTACAGGTTAAAGATCTATTACAACACCACGTCACGCAGCCACGTTAAGTAGGTTAGCTGGGACGAGTTGTTGTATAAGAGTTTGCAGTTTAGCATAGCACAGTTCTGCGGCATAGTGTATGGATTGGCGACAGAGAGTTAACAGTTGTTAATAGACAAGTTGTTGTTTGGCAACAGCAAGGTTGCCGAGCCTATCCCTAGTGTGCCGTAGGACGGTTTGCGCGACAACCTAACTGACAAGCAGCCTAGGTGGAATTTTTTAAAGGACCACCGCACGCGCATGCCCGTTAATAGAGAGAGGTGGTTGTTCTAGCAGGTAGGGCAGGACGCCGCCATCAGGGACCGATTCATGCAGCGGGGCACCCGTTCGGGCATTAACACGCAGGAGGTGGAGCGGTACATGGATTAAGTAGTTGCGTTCCAGGAGAAGTTGATTGTGTTGATGCACATGGCGGGCGGACAGCCAGCGAGAGCCCTAGAGATCATAAGCATCTGGCACAGCAACACAGTTAAGGGCGGGCACTGCAACATATTTATTAAGGACGGCATAGTTGTGTTCGTAACGCGGTACCACAAGGGATACAGCGTAAGCGGCAACGTTAAGATTATCCACTGGTATTTGCTGCGCAAGGTGGGCGAGCTGTTGGTGTATTACATGTGGTTGGTGTTGCTGTTCTAGCAGCAGTTGGAGGTGATGGTGTAGGAGAAGGAGGTGATATCGTCGCACATGTGGCCGGCAGACCTAAGCGGCCGCAAGTGGACGAGCGACCGGTTCCGAGAGACGTTGAAGCGCGAGAGCAGGATCAGATTAGGATTGGAACTGACGATTCCAGCGTATCGCAAGATCGCCATTAGCATCAGCCAGCAGTTTTTACGCGGGTCCACCGCGTTTTAAGCAGACGAGGGAGACAAGAACAAGGAGTAGAACAAGGAGAACACGTGGTCAGCTATTGCGGACATGCAGGCAGGGTATATGGTGCACATCGCAGGGATGATATACGCACGAGGCATCATGGAACAGGCAGGGGCAGTAGCAGACAAGAGGCAGCAGTTCCGTATGTCGAGCACGGATTGGCACTGGTTTTTAGGGTTCCAAGCAGGCGTAGACGACGACAACGGGTGCAAGAAGCGCAAGCAGGCCCCGTTCAAGAGCGAGGCAGACGAGGCGAGGATTGATCGCTGGGGCCAGTTAAGGAAGATGGACACAGCCGCGCAGATGCAGCAGATAATGGGCAAGGCGGCTGAGTTTCGCGGCGTGCAGAAAGAGGCTATTAACGCCATTGTTGCCGGCAAGAGTCACGTCGTGGCAGTAATGCTGACTGGGGCAGGCAAAAGCATGTTGTTTATGTTACCAGTATAGGCCAAGCAGGGCGGTACAACGGTGGTTGTAGTGCTGTTAATCGCGTTGCAGGGAGACATAATGCGGCAATGCAGGAAGTTGGGCATATCGTGCGCCGAGTGGGACAGCCGCCACCCGCCAGACGCAGCCGCAGTTGTATTAGTGACGCCCGAGTCAGCAGTTAGGGAAGAGTTCGCGACGTTTTTGAACCGGTTGCGGGCAACGCGACAGCTGGACCAGATTGTGATTAACAAGTGTTACATCGTATTGAACCGCCAGTACAATTTCTGCAAGGAGATGCAGAAGTTAGGCAAGTTAGCATCTGCCAAGACGCAGATGGTGATGTTGACAGCAACATTGCCGCCGAGCAAGGAAGACGAGTTGTTCCGGCGGATGTACGTCGAGCGAGATTAGGTCGATTTGTTCCGAGCCAAAACCGCAAGGACGAACGTAGCGTACCGCGTGATCAGGGTAGGCAAGGCAGCAAAGAAGAAGGAGGTGGAGGAAATGGTGTTAGGCATGGTGCAGCAGAAGTTGCGCAAGTATAAGACAGGGAAAGTCGTAGTGTACAGCAATTTGGTGCCAAAGGTTAAGGAGTTGGCGAAGAACTTAGGTTGTCACGCATACCATCACAAGGCCGTAGGCAAAGCAAGCATGTTAGAAGAATTTGCCGCGGGCAAAAAGCGTATAATTGTAGCAACAAGCGCGTTAGGGATAGGCGTTGACATACCTAACCAAGATGGGTAGGCCAACCATTCTAATGGTTGATTTAGGGGTACGGATTTGTTAGGGACCAGGGCTACAGATTTTGCGCGGATATCTTATCATGGGTACAGTTGGTTTTTCTCCCAACTACGGTCATTCTGCAACAACAGATTGGATCTGCTTTAAACTTAGACATATATTTTGCGTTAATAACCTACATTACCTGTGTAAGTTATAGCAAAATTAGCTTTGTAAATCATGGGGGTAGGGTTTGTTGTTGTAGTTAGGGTTGCGCTAGCGCGCGGACAATGACTGTATTAACGCAGCAGAACATTAACACCATAAACACTAACGTAAGAAAGTAACACACTAAATGCACAGTACAGAGCAATTAATTATAGCACACTACGTGCCTGTAAAAGGCTTACAGAGCTTAATTAAGGTAAGCTGGCGCATGGCACGGGCGACCGCAGGGCTGTTTGTAGTCCTTCGGGAGGGCGCAGGCTCGACGCTGTGGTCGTCACCATCTTCGCCGTCTTCCAGCTCGCTGTCTTTAATCTCCTCTACTTGCGTTGCTGATGTTAGCGTGTTTGCCTCGATCGACAGCGTTGCCTTCTTGCTGATAGATCCGCCAGAGATGCCTTCTGAGCCTAGCCAGGCGTCTAAGGCCATGCTTGCTTTGTAGGCCTCTAGATTCACCTCTACAACTAACTTGAGCCAGATGTGCCAGAAGGGGATGCGGAGATTGTTCTTGACCCACAAGTTGGAGATAATGTTGTGCGGCATCAGGCAGAGCATACCCCAGCCAAGTTGCTTAGCTGCTTTGTACTAGCAGAGCGCTTAGTGCAGCCGCTTCTTAAATTGCTGACGCTGCTGAGGCCCTGACGTGGCGGTGACAGACAGCAGCAGGGCGTCTATGGCCTCAGAGCTGACTTTGCCCCTGCCGCCTCGGTTCTTAGCATCCCTGCTGCGGGCGACGTCTTGCTCCTTGATCTGGTCCATCCTCTTAGTGTAGGCCTTGCTAAGGAAAGCTATAGCCTAGCGGTACTTGATATAGATAATATCTAACTCCTGCTCGTAGCGATCGCACAGGCTCCAGGCAGAGGCGAGCGCGCTCTTCGGCACAGTCGAGGCACTGCTCTTCTGCGACAGCGACCAGCGGGTGCGCGAGGAAGCGGACAGGCGATCCTTAACGGACTCCTGCGCAAAGGGTGAGCCTTGTGTGCGCCAGCTCCGCAGAAACGCAGCCGCAGAGGCCTGGGAGGTAGTGTTGCTGATAGAGTCGGCCTTTTTAAGCATGCCAGAAGCTGTCAGGTAAGGCGTTGCGGTACTGCTGTACAGGTCGTTGTTGTTAACCAGCTGCTTGAGGATCTAAGAGATAAACAGCTTATCCCGCCGCGAGATGGAGGCATAGGCACCGTGTTCCCTGCAGGATGCCGACTTGGGCGGCAGCACCAACCTAAGGTCCTGTTTCTTCTGCGCTTGCATAAGCTCCAGCTTTCTGGCGCGCTCCTGCTTAGCACGGCGGTTTTTGTTAGAGACGCTTGTGATCTGGGCGGGTTCCTCCTGTCCAACCTGTCCATGGACAGGCTCTTTAGGGTCCTCAGCCGCCTCAGGTTTGCAGGGCGGCGCAAGCTGCTCAGGTTCCTCCGCTTCGTCCTCTGCTTCCAGCGGCGCCGCAGGGCTGGGAGGCTCGGTGGCTTGTTAGAGGCGCTTGAACGGCCGCGCTGAGCTAGATGCAGCAGCACGCTTTGTTAACGGTGGTAGGGAATCACAGGGCCGCTGCGCTGAAGGGGGTTCCTTCTAGAAGCTGTCGCTTGGGCTGCTTGCAAGATCCTGCGCTGCAGAGACCAACCGGGCCCAAGCATCAGCAGGCAGCGCGTCCTTGTTGAGCGTCTCCCTCAACAGCTATATTGCCGACAGCACCAAGTAGGCAACAAAGACAGGCTTGCAGACACTCGTCTCGTCCAGAACTAGCCAGCCTGCGCTGTGTGGGTGCAATAGAGCATCACGCTGCGAGTCTAAGACAGTGGCCTTGTTCTAAAACAGCTTTTAGTAGTCTAGGTTTGGCAGGTTGTATGCGAGCCTGTGGGCAAAGCTCGACTCGCTGGCTAGCAGGAAGCTCTGGGGCCCGCCATCGAATTGCTTGGCGGCATCTTCCAACGCGGAGATCTAGGGTAGATTAGATGGTGACATAACTGTTTGTTTGTTAATATAGGAGATACGGCGGAAGAAGAAGGATGTTTGTTAGGTTCAGCCCCTGACCAGGGTAACGGACCGAACGGAGATCAGCCTATACAACATGAGCGGGCGCACAAGCTAGGGTGCAAAACTTAACACAATTCAGAGATAAGAGCAGTTGCCTTAAGGAAAAAAAAAACACACACACAGAGGCTCGCAGAGGACTACTAACATGTTAGAAGCCACCGTTGAGCATCAGTACTTTGAGCACTTGGCTGAGTACCAGGTAGCAGTGTGCAAGGAGTGCCGGTACGCAGTATGGCCGGACCAGATCGAGAGCCACTTGCAGAAGCAACACAAGAGGCTGCTAAAGAACGTTAGAGCTGTAGGGGATGCCGTCCGTCAGTGGGCGGGCTTGCTACAGTACCCTAGCGAGTGGACGGTACCAGACAACAACGTGCAGCCTATCCCCCAGCTGCCAGTATACAACAATGGCTTGCTATACCAACTTAAGCCTAAAAAATGCCAGCATATTACAAGAACTGTTAACTTAATCAAAAAGCACTGGCGCAAAGACCATAACGGCTGGTCGCTGGGAAAAAGGCAAGGACGTCCCAGCTGAACTCGGGCAGGGGCGTTACAAGCCCAGATGGAAGACGGCTGCAAGCGCGTACACTGCCAGCGACTTTTTGGCAGCTAGCACAGATCGCAGTACTTTAAGGTGCGTCACACCCCAGACAGCGGCCCGCAGCCTGTCCCTACAGAGGGCGAGGCAGCGTAGGCGCGCGTAGGCGAAGAGATAGCCAAGACGTGGGCCAACGTCGAGAACCGGGCGAAGACAACGATCAAAGACGGGGAGAAGGACGAGGCGGCCCTATGGCTGGAGCGGACTGGGTAGCTGCCGTACTTGAACAAACTAGATTGTCCTAAATTGCTAGCGAGCATTAAGGAGCCTAACATAGACCTAGAGAAAGATAAGGAGCCTGTTGAGGCTGCGATTTGGAGCGCAATAGATGGACTGGCCTGCGTGAGCCAGACGTCTGTTATTAAGCGGACAGGCATATTTGTGCGCATGGAGGCCATTTGTACAGAGAAGCACTAGACTAGGTACACGCCGCTGCAGGCGTACATGGACAAGAAGTCGATTAAAGAGCAGTCACGCCTGTAGAAGCAGATACTGATGTTTTTCGCAAGGACGCAGAGGGAGCACCGTTAGAACAGCCCCAAGTACCGCTTCACACAGCAGCAGCGCGAGGCATGGGAGGCATTGATTGAGCAGGCAGAGAGAGACGTAGGCGGGGCAGAGATGGAGGTAGCGGACGAGGACCAGGATGAGGACGAGGAGGAAGAGGAGGAGGAGGACGAGATAATGATTGATGAACTCAACGACGAGCAGGACCCGTCCGAGTGCGACAACAAGCCCGAGAACAAGCCCGAGAACGAGCCCAAGCACGCAAAGCTGACGCTGATTAAGAAAGCGTGCTTAATGTTTTGCATTGCGCTACTTAACTAGCGCATCTGCTGTAAGGAGTACAACTGCGCGTTAGTGTGTGTGTTGGCTGTGCTCGGCGTTAAAGAGGACGGCTGGAAGGATGCTGAGCTGTACCTGCTGATATTGTCGTTAGTAATTAAAATTACCCGTTTCATGGTTGTACAACACGCACTCGAGCTGTCTGAGCCGTTTGAAGAGGAGGTGTTTGACAACGACAGCGCGTACGGGGGGAGCGACAGCGGCAGCAGTAACCCTAGGCTGCGTCGACCAAAAGGCTGCTTAGAGTTTGTGCAGCAGATGATGGACAGGTTCATGGTACGAGGCAGCTACAGCCTAATGTAGTAGATGCTCGACTTGCGTACGTACAGGCTGAAGGTGCATTTCAACACTATCCCAAATGGGTAGTTGCAGTGTACCTTCACTGGAGTTATAGCTTTGGTTTTGTTAGTGACAACAGCTACAGGACACTAGCGTATTTTCAGTCACAACGTACGCTAGAATACTATTCAGTTGTACATTGGAATTCCATTTTTAAGTCCGTTCGAGCTAAAACGTAGACAACAGTCTCGCAGCACTCAACTCTGTTATCCATGCAACCCCCAGCATCATTGTCCACTTGGTTGGTAGTGTTGGGGTTGGTGCTTGTAGTTGGGGTTGGTCAGGGTTAGGCTAGTGCGCGGAGGACCAGGCCCCGCCGCATCACTACAACAGAACAACTCTGTAAACACCAACACAAGAAAGTAACACACTTACTGCATAGCACAGAATAAAAAATTGTAGTATGCTATTTGCCTTGAAAAGGCTTACACAGCTCAATTAAGGTAAGCTGGCGCATCGGACGGGCGGGCGCAGGGCTCTTAGCGGGTCCTTGAGACGGCGCATCCTCAGCGCCGTCGTTGTCGCCGTTCTTGGTGTCTTCGCCATCTTCCATCTCGCTGTCTTTAATCTCCTCCACTTGCGTCGCCGGTGTCGGCGTGTCTGCCTCGATCGACAGCGTTGCCTTCTCGCTGATAGATCCGCCAGAGATGCCTTCTGAGCCTAGCCAGGCGTCTAAGGCCATGCTTGCTTTGTAGGCCTCCAGATTCACCTCTACAACCAACTTGAGCCAGATGTGCCAGAAGGGGACGCGGAGATTGTTCTCTACCCACAAGTTGGAGATAATGTTGTGCGGCATCAGGCAGAGCATGCCCCAGCCCAGCTGCTTGGCTGCTTCGTACCAGCGGAGCGCTTGGTGCAGCTGCTTCTTAAATCGCTGACGCTGCTGACGCCCCGACATGGCGGTGGCGGACAGCAGCAGGGCGTCCATGGCCTCAGAGCTGACTTTGCCCCTGCTGCCTCGGTTCTTAGCATCGCTGCTGCGGGCAACGTCTTGCTCCTTGATCTGGTCTATCCTCTTAGTGTAGGCCTTGCTAAGGAAAGCTATAGCCTAGCGGTACTTAATATAGATAATATCCAACTCCTGCTCGTAGCGATCGCACAGGCTCCAGGCAGAAGCGAGCGCGCTCTTTGGCACAGTCGAGGAGCTATTCTTCTGCGACAGCGACTAGCGGGTGCGCGAGGAAGCGGGCGGGCGATCCTCCACAGACTCCTGCGCAAAGGGTAAGCCTTGTGTGCGCCAGCTCCGCAGAAATGCAGCCGCAGAGGCCTGGGAGGTAGTGTTGCTGATGGAGTTGGCCTTTTTGAGTATGCCAGAAGCTGTCAGGTAAGGCGTTGCGGTACTGCTGTACAGGTCGTCGTCGTCAACCAGCTGCTTGAGGATCCAAGAGATGAACGGCTCATCCCGCCGCAAGATGGAGGCATAGGCACCGTGTTCCCTGCGGGATGCCGACTTAGGCGGCAGCACCAACCTAAGGTCCTGTTTCTTCTGCGCTCGCATAAGCTCCAGCTTCCTGGCGCGCTCCTGCTCAGCACGACGGTTTTTGTTAGAGACGCTCGTAATCTGGGGCGGTTCCTTGTGTCCAACCTGTCCACGGACGGGCTGTTTAGGGTCCTCAGCCGCCTCAGATTCACTGGGCGGCGCAAGCTGCTCAGGTTCCTCCGCTTCGTCCTCTGCTTCCAGCGGCGTCGCAGGACTGGGAGACTCGCTGGCTCGTCGGAGGCGCTTGGACGGCCGCGCTGAGCTGGATGCAGCAGCGCGCTTTGTCGACGGTGGTAGGGAATCGCAGGGCTGCTGCGCTGAAGGGGGTTCCTTCTAGAAGCTGTCGCTCGGGCTGCTAGCAAGATCCTGCGCTGCAGAGACCAGCCGGGCCTAAGCATCAGCAGGCAGCGCGTCCTTAGCAAGCGTCTCCTTTAACAGCCATATTGCTGACAGCACAGAGTAGGCAACAAAGACAGGCTTGCAGACACTTGTCTTGGCCGGAATCAGCCAGCCTGCGCTGTGCGGGCGGAATAGAGCATCACGCTGCGAGTCTAAGACAGTTGCCTTGCTCTAAAATAGCTTTTAGTAGTCTAGGTTCGGCAGGTTGTATGCGAGCCTGTAGGCAAAGCTCGACTCGCTGGCTAGCGGGAAGCTCCGGGGCCCACCATCGAATTGCTCGGCGGCATCTTCCAACGCGGAGATCTAGGGTAGATTAGATGGTGACATAACTGTTTGTTTATTAATGTAGGAGATACAGCGGAAGAAGAAAGAGATTTGTTGGGTTAAGCCCCTGACCAGGGTAACAGACCGAACAGAGATCAGCCTGTACAACATGAGCGGGCGCACAAGCTGGGGTGCGAAACTTAACATAACCCAGCGATAAGAACAGCGACTGCAGCGTTGGATCAAGCAAGAACCAAGCCACCAACATGTCGGCAGAAGAAGTCAAGAATCCGTATTTTAAGCACTTGGCTGAGTACCAGGTCGCGGTGTGCAGAGCGTGCCGATACGCAGTATAGCCAGATCAGATCAAGAGCCACTTGCACAAACAGCACAAGAAGTCACTTAAAAGCGTTAAGGCGGTTGGGGAAGCCGTACGTCAGTGGGCAGGCTTGCTACAGTACCCTACGGAGTTGGAGATACCCAGCAACAGCGTGCAGGCGATCCCCCAGCTGCCCGTATTCGACGACGGGCTGCTGTGTTAACTCGAACCAGAGACATGCTAACTAGTGTTCCGCAGCCTAAAGATGCTGAAAGAACATTAGCGTACGACACATGGGTGGTCAGCTGGAAAGAAATGCGGACGCCCCAGCTGAACCCGGGCAAAGGCGTTACAGGCCCAGCTCGAAGATGGCTGCAAGCGCGTACACTGCCAGCGACTTTTTGGCAGCTGGCACAGATTACAGTACTTCGAGGTGCGTCACACCCTAGACAGCGGTCCGCAGCCTGTCCCTATTAAGGGCGAGGCAGCGTGGGCGCGTGTAGGCGAGGAGATGGCTAAGACGTGGGCCAACGTCAAGAACCGGACAAAGACAATAATCGAAGACAGGGAGAAGGACGAGGCAGCCCTATGGCTGGAGCGGACTGGGTAGCTGCTGTACTTAAACAAACTGGATCGTACCAAATTGCTAGCAAGCATTAAGGAGCCTAACATAGACCTAGAGAAAGATAAGGAGCCCGTTAAGGCTGCAATTTGGAGCGCGATGGATGGACTGGCCTGCGTGAGCCAGACGTCTGTTATTAAGCAGACAGGCATATTTGTGCGTATGGAAGCTATTTGTATAGAGAAGCATCAGACTAGGTACACGCTGCTGCAGGCGTACATGGACAAGAAGTTGATTAAAGAGCGGTCACGTCTATAGAAGCAGATACTGATGTTTTTTGCACAGACGCAGAGGGAGCACTGCTGGAAGAGCCCCAAGTACCGCTTCACGCAGCAGCAGCGCGAGGCGTGGGAGGCGTTGATCGAGCAGGCAGAGAGAGACGTAGGCGGGGCAGAGATGGAGATAGCGGACGAGGACCAGGACGAGGACGGGGAGGAAGAGGAGGACGAGATGATGATCGATAAGCTTAACGACGAGCAGGACCCGTCTGAACGCAACAATGAGCCTAAGCACGCGAAGCTGAGGCCGATTAAAAAAGCGTGCTTGGACTTTTGCATTGTGTTGCTTAAACAGACTATCTGCCGCAAGGAGTACAATTGCGCGATGGTGTGCGCGTTAGCCGTGCTCGGCGTTAAGGAAGACGGCTGGAAGGGCCCTGAGCTGTACCCGCCAATCTTGTTATCCGTAATCAAAATCACCTGTTTCATGGTCGTGCAGCACGCACTAGAGCTGTCTGAGCCGTTTAAAGAGCAGGCGTTCGACAACAATAGCGCGTACAGGGGGAGCGACAGCGGCAGTAGCCCCCCTAGTCAGCGTTAACCTAAAGGCTGCTTAGAGTTTGTGCAGCAGATGATGGACAGGTTTATGGTGCAAGGGAGCCACAGCCTAATGTAGTAGATGCTTAACTTACGCACGTACGGGCTGAAGGTGCACTACAACACTACGTCGCGCAGCCATGTTAAGTGGATAGGGAAGGATGAGCTGCTGTATAAGAACTTGCACTTCACTATAGCCTAGTTCTGCGGCATAGTGCACGGTATGCAGGCTGAGGCCAAGCGGCTGCTGGTGGAGGAGTTGCTGTTTTGCGGCGAGCAGACAGCAGGTCAAGTGCCCCTAATCCCATGGGAGCAGCTGCGCGACAACCCGACTAATAAGCGGCCAGGGTGGAACTTTTTGCAGGACCACTGCACACGCATGCCCGTAGATAGGGAAAAGTGGTTGTTTGAGCAGGTAGGCCAGGACAACAGCGTCAGGGAAAGGTTCATTAAGCCAGGAACCTGTTCAGGCATCGACTAGAAAGAGGTGGAGCGGTACATGGATCAAGTAATTGCGTTTCAAGAGAAGCTGGCCGCGTTAGTGCACATGGCAGAAGGGCAACCCGCAAGGTGGCCAGAGTTAGGCAGCGTTCAACACAGCAACACCATTAAGGGGGGCCACTGAAACATTTTTATTAAGGACAGCATAGTTGCGTTTGTTACGTGGTACTATAAGGGGTATGCTGTAAGCAGCAATGTTAAGATCATTCACTGGTACTTGCTGCGCGAGGTAGGCGAGCTGGTGGTGTATTACATGTAGTTGGTGTTGCCGTTTTAGCAGCAGTTAGAGGCGATAGTGTAGGAGAAAGAGGCAATATCATCACACATGTGGCCAGCGGACCCCAGCAGACGGAAGTGGACAAGCGACCAATTTTGTGAAATACTAAAGCGTAAAAGCAGAGTAGGTTTAAAGCAAGAGTTGACGATTGCAGCATACCGTGAGATTGCCATCAGCATCAGCCGGAGGTTTTTGCAGCCATTGTCGGCATTTCGAGCAGAGGAGGGAGAGGAGAACAAGGAGTGGAATGAGGAGAATATGCTCGCCAACATCTAGGACAAGCAGGCCGGCCACAGCGCGCACGTAGCCGGCATGGTATACACGCGCGGGATCATAGAGATAGCAGGCGTTACAGCAGACAGGCGGCAGCTGTTCCGCAACTCAAGCACCAATTGGCACCGGTTTTTAGGTTTCTAGTCTGCCGTAGACGCAGTGGCAGACGTTAAGAAGCAGAAGAAGGCGCCGTTCAAGAGCGAGGCCGACGAGGCGAGGATAGAGCGGCTGGAGCAGCTGAGGAAGATGGACCCGGCAGCGCAACTTAAGCGAATGAAGGGCAAGAAAGCCAAATTCAGAGGCGTGCAGAAGGAGGCGATTAAGGCGATCATTGCCGGCGAGAGCCCTGTTGTGGCCGTGATGCCGACTGGCGCAGGCAAGAGCATGCTGTTTATGTTGCCGGCGTGGGCAGAGCAAGGCAGAACAACGGTCGTCGTTGTGCCGTTGGTTTTGCTGCGTAGTGACATGATGCGGCGATGCAAGGAGCTGGGGATATCGTGTGCCGAGTGGCAGAGTTGCTGCCTGCCTGACGCAGCAGCTATTGTGTTTGTAACGCCTGAGTCGGCAGTAGGAGAAGCGTTCGCGACGTTTTTGAACCGGCTGCGAGCGACGCGGCAGCTGGACCGCATCGTGATTAACAAGTGTTACATTGTGTTGAACCGTTGCTACACGTTCCGCAAGCAGATGCAACAGCTCGGCAGGCTGGCAGCAGCTGAGACGCAGATGGTGCTGTTAACAGCAACGTTGCTGCTGACAGAAGAAGACGAGCTGTATTAACGAATGCATTACAAGCAGAAGCAGGTCAAGATGTTTAGACAACTAACTACTAGGACAAACGTGGCGTATCAGACCATCCAGATCAGCCAGTCCGCGAAGAAGAAGGACGTTAAGTTGATGGTTGTTAAGACAGTGCGGCAGAAGATGTAGAAGTACAGGACAGGTAAGCTTATTGTGTACAGCAACTTAAAGCTGAAGGTAAAGGCAATAGCAGAGCAATTGGATTGTTACGCGTATCACGCGGATGCTATAGGCAAGCCAACCATGTTAGCAGACTTCATGGCAGGTAAGCAGCGCGTGATTGTAGCAACGAGCGCGTTAGGGATAGGCGTGGACATACCGGATGTACGGTGCATTATTCACATTAATTAGCCGTTTACCATGTTAGATTACGCACAAGAGAGCGGCAGGGCAGGCTAGGACGGGTTGCAAAGCGAGGCAGTTTTAATTGTTTAGGATAGGAAACAACGCACTAACAACAACAGGACAGAAGCTGAGCGGCAGATGGTGAGGGAGTATGTGGAAGGTGGCGAGAGCAGGGCGGTTGGCTGCAGGAGGGAAGTGTTGGACGGGTATTTGGATGGGAGGAAGGATCAAGCAGGGTGTAGAGAGGAGGACAACGAGGAGATGTGCGACGTGTGTCGAGGGATAGACGGGCAGCTGGAGGAGGTGGTAGAGGAAGAAACAGAAGAAGAGAGCGAGCCAGAGAACAACGATCGGGACGAGATAGACGTCGTTGAAGCCGAGCAAGAAGAGGTGCAGCAGGTGTTTTGGCAGCAGGAGCAGGCGCGTCGGGGGCTGTGGCAGACGTTGACGGAGCATCGACAGCAAGAGTTTGCTGATATAGAGTGGGTGCGCAGGCAGTTAGCGTAGTAGGCGAATTAATGCAGGATATGCAAGGGAGCGGGCAACGCGCAGAGCAGACACAACATACGGCAGTGTTAGAGGGCAGAAAGTAAAAAAGCAAAAGAGATAGTACAGAGGATGGATGATCAAGTTCGGTTTAACATGTTTTTAGGCTGTTTCCTGTGCGGTGGCGTGCCGCAGGAGATTTGCAATAGCTGGGAACCGAACGGGGAGGGGCGATATTAACAAGTAGAGGACAGAACTTGTTAGTACACTGGGGTATTAAGCGCAGGGTTAATAGGCATAGTATTCGGTTACACAGAGGCAAATGCCCAATAGCAGGTCTAATTAGTGGAGCTTGGGGTGGACGATGCAGGACCGGGTAGGATGTTAATTAAATATTTAGGGAAGAAGCAGCCGCTAGACAACGTAGAGAGCAACAATTTAGTTAAGGAATTTTGTTAGATTACGCGGTTGTTAGCTGAGTAGACGCAGTAGATGCAGTAGTAGCAAATAAAAGAATTTCCGCTTACGATTCATAGAAGCGGTGCAGCCGAGTTAGGTTCAGGCTGGGACGGAAGTCAGGGTAGTAGAGTTGCGGTCGGGCCCGGACGCAAGTTAGCATTAGGGTTAAGTTCCAGTCTGGACGCAAATTAAGGTAGAGTTACTGGCGTTTACGGCAAGCAGATTATTAACAAGACAGACAAAGGAGCAGAAGCGCACACAAGCGCAGAGAGCATAAGTAAAGAGGGCAGCAGAGACAAGTAGAGGTGTTAGAGCTGCGGTGGGGGCTGGGACGTATGTCAGGATAGGGTTAGGGTTATATGTGGTTTGGTTAAGCAAGCAACAGCATGTAGAAGAACACAGACGCCCGCAAGAGACAGCCACCAACCTGAGTAGTTCCCCCCACCCTATGCGGATCCCCCAACCTAAGTAAAGCCCCCAACCCAAGTAAAGCCCCCCAACCTAAGTAGAGCCCCCAACCTATGCGGATCCCCCAACCTATGTAGAGCCCCCCCAACCTAAGTAGAGCCCCTAACCCATGCGGATCCCCCAACCCACGTAGTCAGCACCAACCCGCATAGTCAGCATTAACCCGCGTAGTAAGCATTAACCCGCGTAGTAAGCATCAACCCGCGTAGTAAGCATCAACCCGCGTAGTATCCCAAGTGGTTCCCAAAGTGGTCCGCCAACCCAAGTGGTTGCCTAGTAGTCCCCTAGCCTAAGTAGGTCCACAAGTGGTTCCCTAAGTAGTTCCACAAGTAGTGCGTTAACCTAAGTAGTTGCCCTACCTAAGTGGCACGTCCAACCTGAGTAGGTCCCCCAATCTAAGTGGTTCCCAAGTAGTTCCCCTAAGTGGCCCGAAAGTAGTCCCCCCAAGTGGCCCGAAAGTGGTCCCTGCAAGCTAAGGGAGTCCACATTAGTGCCCCCAAGTAGTAAGAGCCAATCATTTAAGAACAGCGCACAGCCTAGAAAGAGCCCGTAAACTAGGAAGAGCACCTAAAAGTAAGTAAGTCCCTAACCTAAAGCAGCCGTTTGTATTAAAAAGAAAGCGCAGGATTAAGACAACGAAAATTAGGGAAAAGTAAGATATAGAGAGGAGGATGCATTTAAAAAGGTTTTTAGGCGTTTAGAGAGTATTGTCACAAGATAGAACAGTAGTTAGGGGAAGTTTAGCAAACCTGATTGTGGTGCCGCAGCCAGAAAGGCATTCCTAATCCTGTAGATGTTGTAGTGCGTGAGAGAAGGGTGGGCGGTGGGCCCGTCAGGTGTCACAAAGCAGTCGGGCGGGGCGGTAGAGGGTGAAGGAGAAAGAGGGGAGGTGGGTAGGGCCGTGATAAGGTATCACGAGCAAGGGATAAGGGAGAGAAGAGGGTAGAAGAAGGGGTGGGCGGTGGGCCCGTGGGTGTTTTAAGAGAGGGTCGCTGAGAAGAAGGGAGAAGAGGGTGGGCGGTGGGCCCGTAAGGTGTCACAAAGAAGCCGAGCGCAGCGGTGAAGTAGAAGGGGGGGGCGGAAGGCCTGTGGGGAGGCACAAGAAGCGCAGTAGTTAAGAAAAGAGAAGAGGTAGGCGACGAAGCTGTGATGAGGTATCATTGAGAGGTTAACATAGCAAAGCAGTAGAGAGGTAAGCCGTGATAATGTATTACAAGGACGCCGAGCAAAGTAGTTGACAATAGCACAGAATAAGAAGAGGCCGACAGTAAGGCGTACAACCTGTAGAGGTGCCCCTGAGCCCGTAGAGAGGTCCGTAACCCGTGAAGAGGCCCCCGTAACCGGTGCGTTAGTGACGCGTAACAGGGGTGTAGCAGATACCCGTCTGAGAGTGCAGCAAGTGTTAACAGAAGCGTGGTCGAGACCGTTGGAGAAAGGCGAAAGGGTGGAGAGGGAGGGAAGGCGGGCAGTCGAGGAGCATGACCTGTGACTGGTAAGAGACAACAGCAAACAGCCCGTAAAAGGCCGGGTAACCAGCAAGAAGGTTAACAGAGTGAGCAGATCCGTTGTTAAAAGCAGAAGAGCACAGCATTAAACTGTAGAAACGATTGAGACAGCGTTTAGGGGAGAAGAACTAAAGGGGGGCCTGTAAGGCGTTACAAGAGAGTAAGCGTAACAAAGACGTCAGATAAGTGAAGTTGGGTTTAGGACCAGACACAGGTCGAGGTTAGGGTTAGAGTTACCCGCATTTGCAGGCCGGCAACTGGTAGGGGGTATGACGGAAACCCGCCTAAGAGTGCACAGGGCATATTGTGCGTTAGAGAGACGCGCCCGCAAACTAAAAAGGCCGTGACGCGCAAGAGAGGGGTGGGTGGTGGGCCCGTCAGGTGTCACAAGAGAGCAGTGAGGAGGGAAGGGAAAGTTAATAATAGGAAAAAGTAAGTGTCGAGTTAAAAGTAAAAGAAGGAGAAAGGAGATGGGAGTTAAGGAGAAGAGGGTGGTTGAGGAGAAAGAGGGTGAGGGAGAAAGAGGGGTAGGCGGTGGGCCCGTGATAAGGTATCATGGGAGAGGGGAGTAGAGGGGTAGGCGGGGGGCCCGTGGATGTGCCCCTGGAGCGAAGCGGTTGAGAGTGAAGGAGGGAAGGTGGTTGAGACCGCGGAGCGGAACAGAAGAGAGTGAAGGAGGGGAGGTGGTTGAGACCGCGGAGCGGAATAGAAGAGAGAGAAAAAGACAGTAGCGTAGTAATAGTAGTAAAGAAGAAGAAAAGAAAGAAGAAAAGAAAGAAGGAAAATAGTATAGTATTAGTTAAGTATAAAGGAATAGAGTCAAGAGTTATTTATAAGTAGGAGAAGATAGTAATAATAATAAAAAAAGTACAAAAGAAAATCGAGAGATGGTAGATAGAGATAAAAAGAAAAAGGAAAGAAACAATAGATATATAGAAGAGGGAAGTTAGAAGATAAGATATAAATAAGTTTTAAATAGTAAAAAGAATTAAAGAGAAAAGAGGGAAGTAGAAGAAGAAGATAGTTGATTAGAGGAGATGTTGAATAAAAGAATAGTTAGAGAGAAGGTAAAAAGATAAGAAAAATTAGAAAAAGTTAGTAGAGTAAAAGAGAGAGTACAGATTGAAGGTAGGTGTAAGAAGAGAAGGAGGAAAGTTAAGGTGTTAGAAAAGAGAGTAGTAGAGAAAAGTAAGTAGAAAAGAGGAGTAGAAAAGATAAGAAGAAGAGAGTAAGTATTAAGAGTAAAAAATTAGAGAGAGAAGAGAAAGGTAGAAAGAGAATAAGTAAGAGAGAGAGAGGGTAAGTAAGAAAGTAAGTTTATATGTAAGGAAGAAGGTAAGGAATAGAGTAAGAGAGAGTAGAGAAGAAAGTAATAATAATAGTTAGGTTTTAGTGTGAGAAGAGGGGTAGGGTTAGAAGAAAAGTTAGAAGAGTAAAAGTTGAAGTTTTAAAAAAGAGAGAAGAAGGAGAGTAGGAAAAGAAAGAGTGGTAGTTTAAAGAAAGATTGTTGAAAAGTGAAGAAGATTAGGAGTAGTAGAATAAGGAAAGAAAAGGATAAGGGAAGTAGAAAGGATAAGGTGTGTAGAAAGGATAGAGAAAAGTAGTAAGGATTAGAGAATAGGTGTTAAGAGTAGAAGAGTAGAGGGAAGAAAAAGATAAGAGAAGAAGAAGTAGAAGAGAGTAGAGTAAAGAGAAGAATAAAGTAAGGAAGAAAGTAGAGTATTGAAAAGAGTAGAGTAAGAGAGAAAAAGAGGGTAAGTGTAAGGGTTAGGGTTTTAGAGTAAGAAGAGGGTTAGGGTTTTAGAATAAGAAGAGGGTTAGGGTTTTAGAGTTAGAAGAGAGTTAGGGTGTTAATATAGAGAGAGTAGAAGGGGTTTAAGAAAAAAGAAGTAGAAATAGATAAAGAAAGAAGTAGGTAGAAGTGTAAGAAGAGAGATAAAAAGAAGGAAGAAGACAATTAAAAATAGAAATAATTTAGTAGATAGAAGAAGTTAGAGGAGAAGAAAAAGAGAAGTAGAGAAGGTAGTAAAGTAGTTAGGTTAAAATAAAGGTAGAAAAGTAAGAAAAGTTAAGAAAAGTAAAGAAGAAGAGGAGATAGAAAAAGAAGAAGAGAAAAGAGGTTAGGGTTTAGGAGAGAGAAGAATAAAAAAGGAAGTAGTAAGAGTTGTTAAAAGGGGTAAAAGATAGGAAGTAAGTGTTTAAAAAATTAAGAAAGGATTTAAGAAAAAAAAAGTTATAATGTAGAAGAGAGTAAGAGGAATGGAAGGAAAAGAGAAGAAGAAGAAGAAAAGAGAAGAATAAGAAGAAAAGAGAGAAAAGAGTAAAAAGATGAAAGAAAAGTAAGAAGGTTAAAAATAAAGGTAAGAGAGAAAGTTAATAAGAAAAGAGATGAGGTTTGAAAAAGAAAAGAGAGAGAAGGAAAAGGTAAAGTAAGTGAAGATTTAAATAGAAAGAAAGAAGAAGAAGAAGGAGTAAATTTAGAAGGAAATAGTTGTGTAGGAGGAAGGTAAGGTGTATAGAAAGGAAAGTAGTGTAGAAAAGTTAAGGGTTAAAGAAAAAGTAAAATAAAAAGAAAGAAAGAAAAGTAAGAAAAGTAGAAAGTAGAAAGTAAGAAAAGAGGTGTTAAGAGAAGAAAGAGTAGAAGGTAGAGAAGGAAGTGTAGAGGAAGGTAGAAGAGTAAGAAAAGTAAAGGAAGAAGTATAGAGTAAAAGGTTAAGTTAAGGTTTTAGAAGAAAGAAAGGGTTAGGGTTTTAAGAAAGATTAGAAAAGAGGTAAAAATTTGAAAGTAGTAAGAAGAAGAAAGAAAAAGAGGAGAGTTTAGAAGAAGAGGAGAAGAGAGAAAGAGAGAAAGAGAGAAGAAGTAGGAAAAAAGAAGAAGTAGTAGAAGGAAATTGTAAAGATTGTAAGGGATAAGAATGTAAGTAGAGAAGGAAGAAGGTAAAAGTAAGAGGAAGAGTAAAGAAGAGTGTAAGAGTAAGGGTTAGGGTTTTAGTATAAGAAGAGGGATAGGGTTTTAGTGTAAGAAGAGAGTTAGGGTTTGAAAAAAAGAAAAGTGAGTGGAAAGAGTAGGTAAAGATGGGGTAGAAGAAAGGTAGAAAAAGGGAGAGAGAAGAGGAAGAGTTTTAAGGTTTAAGAAAAGAAAAAAGAAAGGAAGTGTAGGATGAAGAAGAAAGTGAGGAATTAGAGAGAAGAAGTAGTAGAAAGAAGTAAGTGTTAAGAGTAAAAAAGTAGAGAGAGAAGAAAATAGTAGAGAAAAAGAGTTAAGAAGAAGGGAGTAAGAAGGAGTAAGGAAGGATAAATGTAAAAGAAAAAGAGAGTAAAAGAGTGTAGAGGTAAGGGTTAGGGTTTTAATGTAGGAAGAGGGTTAGGGTTAGGGTTAGGGTTAGGGTTAGGGTTAGGGTTAGGGTTAGGGTTAGGGTTAGGGTTAGGGTTAGGGTTAGGGTTAGGGTTAGGGT